>NC_138890.1:100579579-101179579 GCF_965194825.1 Balaenoptera physalus
TATCCTTCCTCGTTTAAGTCTCTTAGAACATAAAGTCTTTGCAGGGTTTTCCTCCAACCGAGGAAAACTGTAGGCAACTTTGCAGGGGCTGATAAGAAATGAGCAGAGAAAGCTGGGGCTAAACGATAAAGATTTCAGAGAAATATGATTAGTTTTGCATTTGCATTTTGCTTAGGAAAGTATTACCTCATCCTTCAAATAATTGTTCCCTCTAAGCATCATAAGTGGTTCTATTTATTTATGATATCTGGTGACTATTTATAATTAACACCCATATTATTCTTAATTAAATATTGTGAATATCACAGTCCATTCATACAACAACACAAGTCAGTGTGTTCACCTTAATTACTGTTAGTTTGATGCACTATTCATATGCTCCCACACATTTCCTCTGTTTTGAGTCAACTTTAAGATAGTAGAATCTTTTTTTTATTTTTATTTTTTATAAATTTATTTATTTATTTATTTATGGCTGTGTTGGGTCTTTGTTGCTGCGCACAGGCTTTCTCTAGTTGCGGTGAGCGGGGGCTACTCTTTGTTGTGGTGCACGGGCTTCTCATTGCGGTGGCTTCTCTTGTGTAGCACAGGCTCTAGGCGCGCGGGCTTCACTAGCTGTGGTGCGTGGGCTCAGTAGTTGTGGCTCTCAGGCTCTAGAGCGCAGGCTCAGTAGTTGTGGCACACGGGCTTAGTTGCTCCACGGCATGTGGGATGTTCCTGGACCAGGGCTCCAACCCGTGTCCCCTGCATTGGCAGGCGGATTCTTAACCACTGTGCTACCAGGGAAGTCCCCAAGATAGTAGAATCTTAACAGAATAAAAAGAAAGTGAAAAATTAAATGGCTTACCCAGTATGGGAGCCAGATGAAGAAAACTGCCTTCTGAAATGTTGAGCCATTTTATTCCACAGTTCTCTTCAAGAAATATTTTTTGGCCTGTGCCTAAAATTAGGTTTCTAAAGGTGCTAACACCACATAAAATTACAAATTAGCTAAATGGATCCTCTGTCTCTATTAGATACCTTTCCAGCATAGGGAATCTATTCAGGTTGAAGTTTTAAAAAGCATAACTTAAGTTTCTAGAAGGCAGTGGGACAAAAGAAACATGAAATTAAAGGAATTTGTTATTCTTCTTGAGCACAAAAGCACAAAGTTGCTTTTACTGAGTCTGGGGACTTGGCCTACACGTTATCAGAATGCATGGCTCCAGGGTGACACCCTTGCTTTTAGGTTCAGAGAAGAGAAATGCCTTAGTTTTATATTGCTTTGGATGGCAGAATAATAACAGATAAAACTAGCTATCCTTCAGTGAGTGCCAAGTGCTTGGACTCTTTGCATATACGAATTCATTAATTCTCAGAAAAATGCCTATCTTCCAGATGAGGAAACTAAGGGTAAAGGACCTTCTTTAACAAAAGCTTGCCCAAACTCACAAAACAGCAGTGAAGATTCAAACCGAGATATTATGAGTCTAAACTTTGTGCACACTGATATATAAATCTTAACATTTTATCTAAGTAGCATCCACAGATTTATAAAAATAGGTGGCCTACGGGTAAACTATCTTGAAGGTACAAAACCTTTTAGTAAAGATATGTGTGTGTATACACCATATATATATCCGAAGATGATGGTCCTGAATTTTTTTAAATTTAGGAACGCCAATGTGCAAGAGTCGTGTCAACAAATGTTTAAAACAGAATATTTCCCTAATAATTTAATCAAGTTGAGCAGCCGCCCTGGAGCTACCGTCGTCTGTGATATTAGAGATCTTTGAGCACCAGGTGCGCTCACCTGGGTTTAAATCCCAGCTCTGCGTGACTTGGGAGAAGTCGCCAAATTTCGCTGCGCTGCAGGTGCGCGGCTGTAAGAAAGCTCTGCACATAGGGCGGTGGTGAGGGATAAATGCCTCTCCATAGTCGTGTCTAGAGTACGGCCGGAGCGTGGGAAACGCTGCGATCACGGTAGCGGCCATCTCTAAGGCCTGCCCTCTCTGACAGCTTATGAGCGAGGACTTCAAGCTGTGTTTAACGTTTGAGTAAAGACGGCCTGCAGTTTTCAGACCGCCCGGCGCTCAAAAACCGCAGAGACAGTCCGAGCGTGGCTGTCCAGATGTGGCTGATCGTTCCGCCTGCAGACCTCAGGAGACGGATAACTAGGACGGCTGGGGCTGCAGAAACCCTGGAGCGGTTTTTAGGCGTGAGAGCGCACAAATGCCAGGAAAGCTTGTTGAAAAACGCCTACTGAGGCGGCAGGTCCGGGGTGCGGCCCAGACTCGACGGTGAACAAGCTCGGTGACCCTGCAGTGCCCGGGCGGAAGCCTGCGCTGGGGGTTAACGGTTAAGGAACGCGGCATCGAGGCCGGCAGAGCTGCAGTGCTCAGAAGGGCCGGGAGCAAAAGACACACAACACCCGCCCTCGCCTGCTCCAACTCGCCACCGCCGCCGGAAGCCCGAGCCCTGGCCCGCCGTCCGGCCGGAAGCAGCGAGCCTCTTGAGCCCCGCCCGGCGCCCGACCGCCCAACCCCGCGGCAAGAACAGAACTTACCTGCCTCAAGTCCCCTGCTCGACCTCCGCGAGACCCGGCTGCAGCGCCCCCGCATGAGGCTACTGAGCCAGCCAGGGCTCCGGCCACCGCGTGGAGCTCCGCGGGGCGGGGCGGGGCGAAGCTGCCCACGTGACCCGAGCGCGCCTGACCCCGCCCCCGGGACGGCATCTGGGGCTCAGCTGGCTGACGACCCCACCTGACAGCGACCACCAACCACCCGCGGTCCGCCGGGACCTCCGAACTGACAGTCTTAATCGTGTTTGACAAACGTAGGTGCCATCAGTTTATTTTTAAATGTTTGTTTAAAATATTAAAATGAGCTCACCACGTTTATCCAGATTTTAAACTCACTCAGGGGTCTTATAGGAATTTAGCTCTATAAAAATATTTACCAAAGTTCGTCACGATGCATATAATCTGTGTATAAAGATGTTTATTGCAAGGAAAGAGTGACAGTAGCTCAAATGGGCATCAACAGGGAAGTGGTTAAATACAATACAGTGTAGACATGTGAATTACTTTGTAGCCACATACTCAAGAGCACATTGGAATGTGCTTTCTTTGGTGTAAATAAAAATTATTTCTCGAGATGCAAATATGTAGATATATACATAAGCTTTTTAAAAAATTAAGAGTGGTTACTTGGGGGAGATGGGTTTCATTTTTTGAACTTTGCAACTTTTTTTCTGTTTATACTTCCCTGAGAAAAAAACAAAAACAAAACAAAACAAAACCCACACACCTCATACTTGTGTTCAAAGTTGGAAGCTAGATGAGTCTCGTAGGTTTTTTAAGTTTCCTTGGCTATCTCCTAATGCAGTGGTTTTTAACTTTGGTCACAGTTTAGTCACCTGGGACTCGTGATGCCCAAACCAATGAAATAAATCTCCACGGGTCATGGGAGGAGGGGGAATCGACATATTTTTTCTAACCTCCCAAGTGATTCCAGTGTGACCTTAAGGTTGAAACCCACAATCTATATTTAATATGCTGACATACTGATCTCAGGTCCTTGAGAGGCCCAACGGGCCAGGGGCAGCTGAAGCCCCAGAGCCTTATTCATTTACCCCAGTATGCCATATAAATGCCATTTTTTTCTATGAGCCAAAACATGTAAAAGATTGAGAAGCTCAGAATAATGGATATGTCTCCAGTGCTATTTCTCTTCCTTTCAGTATAGTTTCAGGGTGACAGTAATATTTTATGGGATAATTTCCTTTTTTGACCATTTGTTTCAATGAGCCAAGTACAAATTAACCATCTAGTTTTGTTGAATCACTTTACCAAAGTGATAATAAAATGTTTGGATTTATTATAATTTACATTATCTGTTAGCTGTACCAAATTATTTTATTGGCACATGGAGTGTGTTAGCAATCCTCGGCTTGTGTCATTGAAGGACTAAATAAGTTTGCCATTTTTAATGAAAAGTACTTCTTTTTTCTTTGGCATAATTCTGGCACTAAAATAAGACACGTCTTAGATCCACTGACCTTTAAATATGATTTTGAATCAATTGGAGACCTCAGTAGATAAGCACTCTTAGGTACACAAGAAGAATGAGAGAGAAATGCAAAACTTTCTTTTATCTCTACCTAAAGTATTAATGTGGTTGGCCACATGAAAATATGAAATGCTTAGAAAGCTGTAGTGGGAGGCAGAATAAACTACCTCTCTCCACTTCTGAGACTCACATACACAAAGGTATGTGCCTAGCCTAGCTGGCACAGGCATGTGAGTTAACAGCGGGAACCCATAAAGGCCTTTTGAAAGTCATTACAGTTCAGAATAAAATTCATGATTCCTACTGTCATTTTCCTTTTCTTTCCTTTCCTCCCTCCCTCCTTTCCTTCCTTCCTTTCTCCCTCTCTCCCTCCCTCTCCCCTTCCCTCCCCCCCCCCACCCCTTTCTTTCTTTTCTTGGCAGTAGAACAGTTCCAGCCAGTGTGAGCAACACTTCCACAAAGTTCTACCTGAGGACATTTGGGGGCAGTTTCTACTTCTCTCCTTGGAACCAATTTTTGTGTCAGTTCCTTCCATTTGTTCTTTCAGGCTTCCCTTTCCTACTAGTGACACCTAGTGGTAGTCCTGGCAGCAGTTCTGTTCCCAGTCACCAAAAACAGCTTTCCCTCTATGATGTTGCCCCTCAATATCTTTGTCTATTAATAGTTTCAGATGTCCCTTCCCACCTTTGTGAGCCCCCTGCTCTGCTCTTAGCAGCAAGCTGTTTCTAGGCGAGCTTTTCTGAGACCAAACGTTTCCTTCAGAGAGGTTCAAAAACTGCCTTCAGTCCTAAGCCAAAGTCCGTCTTGTGAGCTAGTGAAAACCTTTGTATGTTGCTAGTTTCACTACAGGGAGTCTTGAAGAGTATCAGTTAATCTGGATTTCCTACTCCTTCAAACCAGAAAAGGGTGATAACATTGCCTGTATTTGGCCATTGGGATTATGATCATGAGAAAGTGATGGTGGCTTTATATACCACCTATCTGCTTACAACTCCAAAATGAAAGTCTGAACAACATTAATTTGTGTGGATGCCTACATAATATTCCCACCTGGATATTACAACAGAAACAGTGGTGTTCATCAAACATCCCATCTACTAGCCCACATTTCTCAGCCCCACCTGTAGTCAGTTGAGGCTGTCACTCCCAGACTGAAGCATAGAAGGACAGATATGAGACCTCATCAGTTGTGTCTTTTTCTGTCACAGTTGACTTTCTAGATGGTGGAGCCTCCATCAGCACCCCCAACTCACCAACCTCTGTCAAGCCATAAAAGACATGTAACTAATGTGAGAAATAAACTTTTGTGGTGTTAAGCCACTGAAATTTTAAGGTTGTTTACAATTGCAACAGCATAGTTTAACCTGATGTCTCATACACAGGTGTCTCCAATTTTATATGTTCAAAATTGAAATGCTAAATTTCTCCCATAAACCTGTTCTTCCTTTGTCTTCTCCATCTCCATAAGTGACAACACTGTCTATTCACATGCTTAAGGTAGAAACCTAAATGCCATACTTGAGATCTCCCTTTTCTTCACTCTTCCTATGCAGAACAGTTAACACATCTGACCTGAGACTACTGTCCTTAAAAAGCTCTTCTGGCAAGGTTGGCCCTTAGCTGGCATCTGGGAACTCGGTTGGTAAACGTTTCCTACACTGATATAAAAATTTCCCTGAGCAATAAGGGTGACTCACTGTGCCTAAACTGTACAAACAGTATGGTTTATGCTAACCACAACCTGCTTTCCTTCTGGGAGGTTGGAACTTTGGTATATGCTGGGCAGAGGTGCCTATGTGACCAGCCCCCAATAAGAACCTTGGGTGCTGAGTCTCTAATGGGCTTCCCTGGGCAGAAACATTGCATACATGTTCCTGCATTTTCCTTGCTGGAGGAAGAGGGAGCTAGCTGTGTGTGACCCCTCATGAGAGGCAGCATGTATAAGGAAGCCTGCACATGGATCCTTCCATATTCCACCTGTGTTCTTTTTCCTTTGATCCAGCAGTGTATCCTTACAACATCATTGTAATTGTAATAATCTTAGCGTGAGAAGAACTATATCATGAGGCCCATGAGTCCTTTTAGTGAATCCCTGAACATGAGATGGTTTTAGGGACACCCCTAAAACCACCTGTATCTCATCCAGCACTGAGTTCTGTCAGTTCTATTTCCGAAAATGTGTTTCAAAGGACTCTGCTTCTTTTATCTGCTGTCATCACTCTGGAAGATGATTTTATTTGTGTTGGACTTTGAGAGGACCCAATAAATAGCACCTTTCTTTCCTGCCTGAGTTTGGAACCAACTGAGATACAGAAAGTGATCAAAGTGTAAGCTATATTTATAATGGACGTCTAGATTGGAGTGGGTTAAATGTGCAAGCAAATGGACTTGCTAACAGTCTCCTGAATTAAACTGCTGCTTTCTGCCTTAGAGCTGTCCTCTTGAGAAGACAGGTGAGGTTGTACTCCGCAGGCACACAGATCTGTAGAAACGAGAAGGAAGGGGCTGAGCTGAGCATACCAAAAAGGGAGTGAAGGTTGGAGATTTTGAGAAAAAATTATAAGGCTTCTTGCTCACTCCTGATTTCTGTCTTCCAGGTGGAACTCCAAGTCCTGGGCATGAAGCAAATGAAACACAAGCTGGCCATAAGTGGGGGGTGGAGAAAGGAGTGTAGTCAGTGAACACCAGGGTAGTCTGCCCTGAGCCTCAAGCAAAACATGGGCCATTAGTACCAAGCCAGGCTTAGCAAATATGCACAGAGCTACGTGGGCCCAGCAAAGTCACAGCCCAGAGAGTCTTAGGTGATGTGGGCCTTAGGGTGCAGACTGCTGCTCCTTGACGTTGAACCATGCTCAGAACATATTTATTCTACCACACTGGGACTCAGCAGAGGTAGGGAGGCCACAAAGACCTCCGAAATCAGGCATAACTAAGGCAAGGACTATATTATAGGAAAAATGTCTTTTGCTACATTGGCCTTTCAGACAATACTGGGTAGAATAATATTTGCTGCAGTTAGAGGCAGTGAGGTTATGCCTCAGGTCCCCTCGCATTTGTGGGCCCTTTCCAAGGTCCTAAGGGACCTCAGTAATGTGTTCACATGGTCGTCCTTTATATCCTTTTAATGTAATTTAGAAACATACAAAATTACAGAAAAGTAATACAGGGAACTCTATCCCCCAAACAGCCATTTGAGAATATGTTGTCCATCTGATGCCCCATCAGCCCCTAATGCTTTAGTGTGTGTTTCCTCCAACAAAAAAAGGGTATTCTTCTACAGAACCACAATACAACCCTCAAAATCAGGAAGTTAACACTGACATATTTCCACTATCTAATCCTCACATCTAGTTCAGAATAAAGTTGGCTTTAGTTGTCATATCTCTTTAGCTTCCTTGGCTGGGGCAGTTCCTCAGTCTCTCCTTAACATTCATGACACTGACATTTATTTTGTGGAATATCTCTCAATTGAGGTTTGTCTGACATTTCCTCATGATTAGATTCAGGTCATGCATTTTTGGCAGGAACATCACAGAGACTGGACTCTGCGCCCCTGTAGGGTTGCCACTCCACTCCCTTCTCGCTCAGCACAAGCTAGACTCACTCCACCACCATGTTGACATCTACCCCACTCGTGCTTTCACCCCACTCTGAGCCACTGTGCGTCACCCTACTCCCCCAGCCAGCCAGCATGGGTCTCTACTCTGTCCCACCTGCTGGCTTTAGGACTGAATTGTTCAGGAAGGAAAGAGAAGAGGGAAAAGAATAGTGGTCATATATTTCTGTAAAATGTACAGAAGTGAGATGATTTAAATGGATTAAGGCCTTTGTCTCTTTTCCTTCTGTCACTCAGGCATTTTAGGAATTTGGCTAAGAGGTAGTTGAGTTGGAAATACACGGGTTTAATGGGATCATTTATATGATTTGCATCCAATTCTGTGTATAGTTATGTTTTTGCTGGCTGTCCTAGTGTAGAAATGGCTTCCAAAGATACTCCCACTGTCCACTGTAATGACTCTCCTCATTTGCTGACATGGAGGTGAGGGCTAGGGTTCTGTTAACATGTGAGTATGTGCTGTGATGTCTGGCTCAGAAAGTATGGAAGTGCTGGAGGAAAAACAGAGTTTGAAATGGTAGAGCCAGAAACTGCTCTATGGAAAATTCTGTCATCAGATTTTTTATAAAATTGTAAGCATAAGATTCTGTTCTCGTAGACATAGTACACATGGAATATGCTCAATAATACAGCATTTAAACTATAAATCCACCATACACCTTTCTTGATGGGAATCATATGAAACAGAATTTATCAGGATTCCTATGAGCACACAAACCTGTACTAGGAACAAGCTGTTTTATGCTTCTTGTCAATTAAAAATGTTTAATGCAAATCAAACCCACAATGAGATATCACCTCATACCTGTCAGAATGGTTATCATCCAAAAGTCTACAAATAGCAAATGTTGGAGAGGATGTGGAGAAAAGGGAACCCTCTTGCACTGTTGGTGGGAATGTAAATTGGTGCAGCCACTACGGAGAACAGTATGGAGGTTCCTAAGGAAGCTAAAAATAGAATTACCATATGATCTAGCAATTCTACTCCTGGGTATGTGTCTGAAGGAAACGAAAACACTAATTTGAAAAGATACATGCATCCCAATGTTCACAGCAGTGTTATTTACAATAGGCAAAATATGGAAGCAACCTAAGTGTCCATCGACAGATGAATGGATAAAGAAGATGTGATACATATATGCAATGGAATATTACTCAGCCATAAAAAAGAATGAAATTCTACCATTTGCAACAACATGGATGGACCTAGAGGGTATTATGCTTAGTGAAATAAAACAGAGGAAGACAAATACTGTTATCACTTATATGTGGAATCTAAAAAAATAAAACGAATGAATATAACAAAACAGAAACAGACTCACAAATGTAGAGAAAAAACTAGTGGTTACTAGTGGAGAGATGGAAGGGGAGAGAGCCAAGTTAGGGGTAGGGGATTAAAAAGCACAAACTACTATGTATAAAATAAATAAGCTACAAGAATATATTGTACACCACAGGGACTACAGCCAATATTTTGTAATAACTTTAAATGGAATATAATCTATAAAAATTTTGAATCACTATGTTGTACACCTGAAACTTATATAATATTGTAAATCAAGTATACTTCAACTAAAAAAATTTTTTTAAAGATTATGCTGTAAGAAAGATTGAGTTATCTTTTTTTTTTAAATAGAAAATATTATCATAAAACCTGAGGCAGGACTTCCCTGGTGGCACAGTGGTTAAGAATCCACCTGCCAATGCAGGGGACACGGGTTCGAGCCCTGGTCCAGGAAGATCCCACATGCCGTGGAGCAACTAAACCCGTGCACCACAACTACTGAGCCCATGCTCTAGAGCCCGCAAGCCACAACTACTGAAGCCTGTGCGCCTAGAGCCTGTGCTCTGCAACAAGAGAAGCCACCGCAGTGAGAAGCCCACACACCGCAACGAAGAGTAGGCCCCGCTGGCTGCAACTAGGGAAAGCTCCTGTGCAACGAAGACCCAACACAGCCAAAAATAAATAATAAATAAATAAATTTATTTTAAAAAACACAAAAAAACCGTGAAACAATGGCTCAAGCATAGGAAGACAAAAATTGTAGGAAAAAAGTATTATAGCGGTGTGTCTGGCAATTGATTAACGAATGTTTGCTATTATGTTCATTTTTTAATTTTATATTTTTTGTGATTATTTGCCCATTCTAAATAAATATTCACTTTCATACCTAATTTTTAATTTATTATTTTGTATTCTTTTTCTGAATGAGATCCTGCCCCACCTCCCAACCCCACCCAATTGTGACCTGGATTTACCCTCAGCTGCATTTAATCTACAAGGCAGCTGGCCCTGCGCCTGCTGCAGAGCACCAATGAGTTTCTAACAGGAAATTGTCCATGACAGGCATGAGTAAGGTGCGCTGCTTGGGCCACTCCAAATTCCATTTTGCATTCTGGTCCAGAGAGGGAAGCATAGAGGGATTCCTTGGATTCCTGTAGGATGTCACATGCTCAGTCACTTTGCACCATGCAGAGTCAAGATGGCTCTGGAGAAAGTATACCTAGAGGCAGATTGCTTAGCCAAAGTCACTGAAAACAACCACTGAGGCACAGGACTGAAAACATATGCTCCAAGAGAGCTCCATGACGTGATAGAGGCCCTGCTCGATCCAGTAGGAGGGCTCAGAGTGGCAAAGAGATTTTTAATTGGTAAGAGAAAGACTGAGGCCTCCACTTTTGTAAATTTGTAAACTTGCAAGAAGGCAGGAATGGTTCAGTTGTCTCTGTCTCAGATAAATGCACAGATGGATCTTCCCCCACCCCGGATTTTTAAACATGATGCCAAATTAATCCCTTATGAAAAGATTTTTCCCAATTGAGTTTACCTTCACGGTTGGACCACCTGCATTGACCAACTGACAGCCAGCCTTAGAAGCTGAGACCAAGCTCTTTCCTTCTTTCAGATCCTAAGTCTATGCTAGAATCTTTGATGACACCAAGTGCAATACTTGGTTCTGGGAATACCGTTTTGTTTGGCTATTGTTCTCCGGGTGGGGAGTGGTTTGTTTCCTAACTTTGATAGGTAGGTTTAGGGCCATGCTGCAGTAATATTCTGCTTCCTATTAACACTTCAAACTCTTTAAAAGAGTGAGACTCTTCATTTGTTCAAATGGGATTTGAACGAATAGAACCAAAGAGGTCCTAAAGAACTGACTTATTCCAGGGAGAGGGAGGCTGCAGCTGCCTCTGCTGAAGGACCCACAGCTCACGGGGCCTCAAGAACACCCCCAGCAGAGACTACACAGAATTGCCAGTCGAGGAGGTCTTTATTTTTTTTCAAACAAGGGCAGGAAATTTTGATACTTGAACTTTAATTCTTTCAATTTTGTTACCTTTGGGCTTTACCTTGCAAGAGGGTTTAATCTCTGAACCTTGATTTCTCCCAAGATATTGGTTTAGAGCACAGATATGGAAAAGGTCTGTTTGTTTGTTTGTTGTTTGTTTTGTTTTTAATTGGGCCCCTCTAACCCCAACAGGGGAGAGAGTCCAAGAGTGTTAGTCTAACTGAAATCCCTTCACATGAGACCCACAGGGTAGGGGCCTGGGGTTCCTGGCATGGATGGGCTTTGTATAGTGTCAAGGTCTCCACATCACTTGTGAGCAGCATTTTAAGTCTTGAACACAGTGGCTTTCACCCCCTCTTGTTAGGGAATGGATTGGGTTCAAGCCACTTGCTTACAGGATTGATGCCCCAGTATTCCTCATCGTCACTCCACCTGGGGTATCACCTGTGCACATTTCTATTTTCTTTTCTCTTCTTTTTGGCCACACCACACGCCATGTGGGATCTTAGGTCCCTGACCAGGGATTGAACCTGTACCCCCTGCAGTGGAAGTGCAGAGTCTTAGCCACTGGACAGCCAAGGAAGTCCCTCACTTGTGCACATTTCTGACTCTGCTGTCGATGTTTCTGAATCTGGTTTCTTCAGGTTGTAGGGAGCAAGAATACTCCTGCCACATGTTTTTCAAGACACTGCCATTCCTCAGGTCTGGAATGTCCCAGGCTTTGCATAGTGGAACATACCTTCAGTGCTTCAGTCCCCTCTGCTGTGCCGTGTTCCTTCTGGGAACGCTTGGCTGAGCTTCTGACAGATTAACTTGCTTCTTATGTTGATCTCTTTCTTTCTCTGCCACATGCAGTGCGCCAAGCTGAGTGCCTTCCTTGCTTCCTTTTACTTTCTCCTGTTTTCTAGCCTAGACTATTTTTTTTTTTGCTGGGTCTGCACAAATAATGCTTTGTGCAAAACCAAACTGTCCTTTAGTTGGCTGATCCCAACAGGAAATAACTTTCCATCAGATCAACATCTAAGCCAGACCTGTACTTGCTCTACTGTTGTCCAGCCTAGCTTTACTTTTGTTTGTGTTGTCTTGGCTGTGTCTTCTCTAGGGCTCTAACTCAACACATTTCTCTTACCTGTTCCCTTAAGGTGTGGGCATTACCAATATCTATAGCTACAATAACTGTATCACTGTCAAACTCACCCTTAATGCACTGAATATTTTATCCTAATTTTCCTAGTCTTCCCCTCCTTAAATCTGTCCAAATTTCTGTAACCAGTTGTCATATCTGCCTGAGTCTTCATGGCGATGGTTCTACTGGACTGGCCCTGAAGATGGGGTTACAAAGTCCATATATGACTGCTAGAGGCATGAGAGAGAGAGAGAGAGAGAGAGTGTGTGTGTGTGTGTGTGTGTGTGTGTTGGAGGTGGGGACAGTTCCCAGAGAAAGGGATATTATGAAGAGGGCAGAGGCTTAGAAAAGGTGTCCACTAAGGGAGTCGTTTTGCACATTAACATGTTGAAGACTCGGAGACGTACTGCTGTAAAGACACCTGGTTGGGAAGAGAAGAATAAGTTAGAAGATATTATGAGGACATACTCAGAAAAATTCAGATGTGGGATATCTTGCAAAGTAACAGGCTTGGTCTCCTCAGAAACACAGTATCTTTTAAGGTCGGTGAAGATGTTTTGGAATAAAAGAGATGAAAGAGACATAACATCAAATGTAATTAGATTTTGGTTCAAAAGAAAAGAATCTAGGACTTCCCTGGTGGTGCAGTGGTTAAGAATTCACCTGCCAATGCAGGGGACTCAGGTTCGAGCCCTGGTCTGGGAAGATCCTACATGCCGCGGAGCAACTAAGCCCGTGCGCCACAACTACTGAGCCTGCGCTCTAGAGCCCGTGAGCCACAACTACTGAGCCCACGTGCCACAACTACTGAAGCCCACGCACCTAGAGCCTGCACTCTGCAACAAGGGAAGCCACCGCAATGAGAAGCCCATGCACCGCAACAAAGAGTAGCCCCCACTCGCCGCAACTAGAGAAAGCCTGTGCGCAGCAACGAAGACCCAATGCAGCCAAAAATGAAATAAATAAAATTTTAAAAAATATATATAGTTATAAAAAAATCTATTCAAGTATATTGAGGACAAGAGGGAATTTTTGAATCTGGACTGGATATTAGTTGATATTAGGGAATTATTGTTAATTTTTTGATAATGCTTTTGTGGTTATGCAAGAATGTCTTAGGAGATGCACGCTCAAGTATTCAGAGGTGAGGTGTAATGATATCATGATGTCTGCAACTAATTTTCAAGTTATTCAGAATCAACAACAAAAAATATGGATGAAAGCAAAGATGGCAAAATGTTAACAACTGTTGAATCTCAGTGGTGAATATGTGGGTGTTCTTTTGTATTATTCTTCAAGTTTTCTGTATATTTTATAATAAAAAGTAAAAAAAAAAAAGAGGGAAACCTATTTAACCTAGTGTTCCAAACATGTAACTATGAAACTTTTTTTCTTTAGAATATGTTAATATGGAAGCATCTGCTGCTTCACAAAGTATGCTTGGACATGTTGGCCTAGGGCAGGCTCTCAGTGGCTACCTTTTAAAAATATACTGTAATGATAAATGCTCAGTGAAGAGTAAAAATCTTAAAGAAAAATTCAAAATATACTTAAAAAATTTTATCCATCTGGCTGAGGAAATGTTCGCCATATCATTTACAATGGGACCATTCTAATGCTCTTAACAGTGGTGTGACTTTATTGGCCAGAGGAATGAAGGTCACAGCTTGCATTGTGATTCTTGAAGGTCCAGTATGTGTTACCCAAATCCTTTCTCTTAGTATAACCTCATGGATGATGGTACAGGCTGAATTTTCAATCATCTATATCCTTCTGTGCTTAAAGAATTAGATGAAGTGATAGATCATTTAGAGCACTTTAAGGAAGAGAAACAAATTTGCAAGCATAATTGACGATTCTTACTAGGGACGAAGTTATGAGACCTCGTAGTTTTGTGTGTGTGTGTTGGGGGGGGGCATCTTCCCGGAACAGGGCTCGAACCCATGTCCCCTGCATTGGCAGGCGGATTCTTAACCACTGAGCCACCAGGGAAGCCCCTATTATTTATTTATTTATTTTTGGCTGCGTTGGGTCTTCGTTGCTGCGTGTGGGCTTTCTCTAGTTGTGGCGAGCGGGGGCTACTCTTTGTTGCGGTGAGCAGGCTTCTCATTGCAGTGGCTTCTCTTGCAGAGCACAGGCTCTAGACATGCGGGCTTCGGTAGTTGTGGCATGTGGACTCAGTAGTTGTGGCTCACAGGCTTAGTTGCTCCGCGGCATGTGGGATCTTCTTGGACCAGGGATTGAACCCATGTCCCCTGCACTGGCAGATGGATTCTTAACCACTGTGCCATGATGGAAGTCCCCGCATAGTTTCTTGTGACGACTGATTTTATGTCAACTTGACTGGGCCATGGGCTGCCCAGATGTCTGGTTAAACATTATTCCTGCCTGTGCCTGTGTGGGTGTTTCTGGATGAGATTAGCATTTGAATTTGTAAATTGAGTAAAGCAGATTGTCTCCCCTAATGTGGGTGGGCATCATGCAATCCACTGAGGGCCTGAATAGAACAAAACAGTGGAGGAAGGGAGAATTCGGAGAATTCACTCTGTCTGCCTGAGTGCTCAGCTGGGACATCCGTCTTCTACTCTTGATCTTGAACTACACCACCAACTCTCCTGGGTCTCCAACCTGCAGACAGAAGACTGTAGGACTTCTCAGCTTCTGTAATCACTTGGGCCAGCCAGTTACTTATAATGAATCAATCTCCCTCTCTCTCTCTTTCTCTTTCTCTCTCTCTCTGTCTCTCTCTCTCTATATATATGTATGTACTGTTTCTCTGGAGAACCCGGAAGAATGCATTCCTTATATCCATTTGGATGCCTTTAGAGAAAACAGCAATTCAAACCGATTAAACAAAAAGGAAATTTATTATTTCACATAACAAGATCTGAGATCTCAAACTTTGGTTAATTCAGGTGCTCAGCTACATAATCAGAGACTTGGGTTTTTTACCTTTCCACTATTCTAGGATTAAGGTGTTGGCCTTCTCTTAGGGTTATCTTCCCTCTCTGGTTGCAAGATGGCTGTTCGAGCTTTAGGTCAAATCCATAAACTATAATATCCAGAGAAAGAGGAGGAATTGCCTCTACTGGTATCTACTATTTAAGGTTACAAAACCTTTTCCAGTAGCCTCCAGAAGGTCTTACCTCTAGTTTCATTGCCCCAAACCAGTCAACTAGCAGGAGGAGTGGTATTACCATGGCTGTCTTAGATATATATCCCAGAGCGGGGGATAGGGTTATCTTCCTTGGTGGATGGTGTGGCAGTTTTAAAATATGACTGCAAATTCTTTGACACCTCTTCCCTTAGAGGGTAGGGTTTATGTTCTCTGCCTTTGAATCTGGACAGGTTTGGAACTGCTTCCACCAGTAGAAACAGAGGATATGCTTCTGTGAGACTTTTGAGGCAAGGCCATACAGAGCCACGTGGCTTGTTCACTAGAACACTTGCTCTTGGAAACTTGAGCTGCCTTAGGAGAAGTTTGACTACTCTATGGCCGTCATGCAGTGAGAAAGCCAAAGCGACATGGAGGGCGATATGTAGGCACTTTGGTTGATGTTCCTGTTGAGTCCAGCTTTGAATATCCCAGCCAAGGCATCAGACATATGAGTAAAGAAGAAGCTCCCAGGTGATTTCTAGCCCTCTGAACACAATTAAGACTCTTCTAGCAAGGCAAGAAAATAAGAAATGTTAATGTGGACAACCGGAGGGCCTGCCACAATTTGGATGCCTGCTTCTGTATTGATGTCCATGGACATGAGGTTTCTCTAACACACTCAACATTTAGATTAAAATTAAAAAAAAAAAAAAGTATTTCCTGAGGTTAAGGACTTCCTTTGGGGACAATAAAAGATGTATCTCACAGGTATGATTTGGCTCAGACATCTTGGACCTCTGAGCAGTTTCATATTCTAGACCTGGCTCCACCTAAATTCACACCAAGCTCCCCTGGAAACACAGAGGGCCTCTGGAACTGATGAGCTCTTAGACCATCTCCTAGTCTAATTTATTACAACCTCAAAATATTAGTCGAGGTAAAGACTAATCTACTGTAATAAACAGACTCCCAAAGTTCACGGCTTAAAGAAGACAGAAATTTATTTCTCTCACATAATCTTCTGAACAGTTTAGGCTGTCTGTGCTCCCACAAGATCCTGAAGGAACCTCTAGGATGTTGTCCTCATCTGCATGGCTGAACCTGATCATTGTCACATAATGTAACTGTCACATCGTGTCTTCCAGACAATAGGAAGGGGAAAGAGAGCTCGGAGGAGCCCAAGCCCTATGTCTTAAGGCCCAAGTCTGGAAGCCACACATGTCACGTTTGCTCACATTCCATCGCTGAGAACAGGTCACATAGCTGTAACTAGCTGCAAGAGAGACTGGGGAATACAGTCTGTGGCAGGGCAGCCGCATTAGAAGGGGAGAATGAATTCTGGTGAACTGTCTCCTCCATTCCCAGCAAGTGAGTTCTTTATTTGGATCGTTTGGAGGCTGAAATGATGAAACTCTCTGACATAATTAGGTACTGTTTTTCTAAAATGCATTTCACCCTTCTGGTAAACATTTTTATCCAACATCCCCCCTCTCCCACCCCTGTCCCCCACTTGTGTATGTCTAGGCTGTGTCTCTAACAGACACGTAAGTCTGTAAAGCAAGACCTGTATCTGAGGCTCAGCTAAACTTCTTGGCTATTACCTGTTCAGATGATGAAAAAAAACCCAAAACGAACAAACAAAAAACCCCACAGCTCTGTCACTTACGAGCTGTTTGATCCTGGGCAAGTTATCCGTAGACCCAATTTCCTTATCTATAAACTGAAGGTGGTTATGATATATTCCTTTTAGTCGTTATGAGGATTATATGAATTAATGCTTGTAAAGTGCCAAACTTCATAGAAATTATTTAATAAATTTTAGCTGTTATTATTGTTGTGGTTCCCATTATTTATCTCATGGGTATTCTGTAAGGCAGACAATAGTACCTTGCTTAATAAAACGATACCCAGAACTGCCAGGGTTTGGCCATAGAAGGAGATTTCACCTTGTGGAAATGGGATTAGAGTTGGGGCTCTAACTCTATCCCCTGAGCTTGGGGTTCTCTCATTTCAAGTTAGCATGAGGCCTCATCACATTACATGGTAAGCAGTTAAATCTCCCAATTTGACATGTGGTTGGAGACTAGAACCCAGGTTTCTGATATCTGGGTCTTTTGACTCCCATTTTTAATGCATCCAACACCACTTCACTACTCCACCCATGATTTAGTTATCTGTTGCTGCGAAACAAACCACCCTAACACTTAATGGCTATGGTTTGTTATTCCTCACAAGTCTGTGGGTTAGCATGGTAGTTCTTCCTTTGGTTTCCCCTGGGCTCACTCATGTGGGTGCATTTAGCTGGAGGGTCATCTGGGAACTGCGCCCAGATAGAATGGCTGAGTAGCTGGGCCTCTGCTTGGCTTTTTCATGGCATAGTCATCTCAGGGCAGCTTTTCTGAGAGGGCAGTTCCTATGCATAAATGCTTATCAAGACCCTGCTTGTGAGGGACTTCCCTGGTGGCACAGTGGTTAAGAATCCACCTGCCAATGCAGGGGAAATGGGTTCGATCCCTGGTCCAGGAAGATCCCACATGCCGCAGAGCAGCTAAGCCCGTGTGCCACAACTACTGAGCCTGCGCTCTGGAGCCCACGAACCACAAACTACTGATACTGATGCCCGAGCGCTCTAGGGCCCGTGCTCCGCAACAAGAGAAGCCACTGCAATGAGAAGCCCGCGTACCGCAACGGAGAGTAGCCCCTGCTCGCCACAACTAGAGAAAGCCCGCGCGCAGCAACGAAGACCCAGCGCAGCCAAAAAAAACCCCAAAAAACAAAAAACCCTGCTTGTGAAAGATCTGCTGATGTCCATTGCCAAAGCAAGTCACATGGCCAAACCCAGACTCTGTGGGAAAAGATTACACAAGGGATGGATATCAAGAAGAGTGATTCACTGGGGGCCATCATATAGTAGTCTATCCCAGCACATTTTAGGGTTGTTACTTCCAGATCTGGCCATAGAAAATACAGTAATGGTTGGCCTAAGTTCCCACCCCAAAACCTAAACTTTAAATGTAATATATGTCTATGATAAGTGACATTGTACTTTGCACATGATAGATCTTTAATAAATAAATATTGAAATGAATGAATTAATAAGTCAATAATATTACCAATGGTAAGAATTTGCAAATAATGTCAAATAACAGTAATAATTACAGGTTGAGATTTCTCAACAAAGTCTTTACCACAAAAATTATAGTTCTTCATAGAGTATAAATTTTTAAAAAAGAAGAGTTCCATCTTTGATTTTCTTCCATCTGCCCCACTAAGCCCAATACAGTACCTCAATACCTACTGGCTGATGGACTAAATAAAATTACACTTGGATTGTTCCTATTTTTTTGATAAAGAACATGCAGTAAGCTAAAATGAGACACTTTTTCTTGCCAAACTTCTTCAATTAGAGGCTGTTTGCTGCTATAAATAACAGAAAATCCAGTTTAACTGCCTTAAGCAGTGAGAAAATATATCAGCTTATTTAACAGGACATCCAGTAGGTCGGCCTCAGTGGTGTTTAATGTTACAGCTCAGTGAGGTCATTAAGGATCTTAGTTCTTTTCATCTCTCCAGTGTGCTGTATCCAGTGCTGGCTTCATCTTGTGGCTGGTGCCCCTCATGGTGAGAGGTGGGCTGCCAGCAGCCAGCAGCACTACATGCTCCCTCATTTACTTTTGGTGGGAGAGAGATGGAGAGAGCATGCTGGCTCCCATGGCTCTCTCAGAAGAGTTAAGGACTTCCTTCCTAGATGCCCCAATAACCCTACCCCCAATCTCATTAGTTTTAACTGGATCACATGACCATTTCTGAGTGGGACATGGTGGTAAGGGGGGTGGAATTACTTTGATGTGCTTAGACTAATTAAGGCCCAGTCTTAGAGTGGGAGAGGGGTCAGCTTCTCTCTAAGCATTTGACTGTTCATAAGAGACATAGATAACCTAATAATGAAACCGTGTACAAGCCCCTGTGTCCTTGTCTTTTGGAGTAAAATGCTGACTCAAGAGTTAATGATTGTCGCCTGCCCATGCAGGGGACACGGGTTCGAGCCCTGGTCCAGGGAGATCCCACATGCCGTGGTACAGCTAAGCCCGTGTGCCACAACTACTGAGCCTACACTCTAGAGCCCGGGAATCACAACTACTGAGCCCAAGTGCCACAACTACTGAAGCCCATGCGCCTAGAGCCCATGCTCTGCAACAAGAGAAGCCACTGCAATGAGAAGCCCACACACTGCAACGAAGAGTAGCCCCCACTCACCACAACTAGAGAAAGCCCGCACGCAGCAACGAAGACCCAACGCAACCAAAATAAGTAAATAAATATATATATATTTTTTTAATTTAAAAAAAAGAGTTAATGATTGGGAAATGTGAAGATGTAGAAACAAAGAATAGCTGGTTGGGGAACTAGTAACAATTTAGACTATAATTCTGTCACATTGCAGAATCACCAAAGTCCCAATTCCCTGAAAGATATAGATAAAGGCCTGACACACATTCCTAAGTTGTTTTTACAGGCAGGAGATCCCCTCCAGATGAAAACCGCTGACCACAAGAACATGGACCCTAGACTGGATGAAACCAGAAGGTTGATGATGCTTAAAATTTCACCTTGATGCCAACCAATCCTAGAATTGTCCATGAGCTGATCATGCCCTGCTCTTTGAACACTATAAAACACCTCACTACCCTCTCCGGGGTGGGCACGGTCCTTGAGGTGCTAGCCTGCTGTGTTCCCTCTTTGCCTGGCAAAGAAATAAAGCTACTCCTTCTCTTTCCTCCAAACTCTGTCTCCATATTTCTATTCGACATCGGTGCACAGAGAGCCAAGATTTTGGCAGCAATAAGAACCTGAGAACTGCTAGAAAAGAGAAAGTGGATTCAAGGAGGGTAGTTGACAATTATTGTGAGCATTCTACCTTCTGTAAGGCCTAACTTCCCTATTACTATGTAGCACCATTGAGTACATAAATCTTTCATAGATTCTCCAAAATCCCTTCCTTCGTTTCATGTGATATTACTCAGCTGGATTTTATTCCTCATAGCCCAGTGTTAGAGAATAACAGTAGCTATCATATATTGAATACTAGGGTGAATCTGAAGAGACAAGCTGACAGGACCCCCCTCCCCAGCAATCAAGTATTTTACATACATGAATCCTATGAAGCCAAGGTAATAGAAACCTCATTTGATTGATGAGAAAACCAAGACTCAAAAAGATTCGGCAAACAGCGTAAAGTCACACAGCCACTAAGTTGTAGAGATGAAACAAGTCCAAGTCTTTAGGCTCCATAGACTCTGCTCTTTTCATTATATTACACTGCCCCTCAACTCAGCAAAACATGTTTAATTTAATTAGACTATTCATTTGTATTAGTATTTTATTAATGTTTTCCCTTTGATCGAGTCAGAACATTTCAGGAATGGGAGAGAAACTGCTCAAATTTTCTACTTCCTTTCGTGTTTCCTAGGAAGTGGCTTAGCAAAAAATATTTTAAATCTATCTCCTCTTCCACAAATGAGCTAGACTATTCTATTTTTAGTAAATGATTTATAGCTAGTTGTGGTTTAATTACACTCCTGGCTGTTTTCTACATACCTTCTCCTTCAAATTATGTAATAGGTCATGTTTACTTATTTTAGCTGTATGTTACTGTGTGGCTAGTTCTTTTTAAAAAAATACAGAATTATTTGAATTTAGTCTTTTAAGTTCTGGTGGTGACATTTGCATTGTTGTCTATGTGAATAGTGCTCTCTGGAGTCCTGAAGTCCAGACCTGTTTGCAGCAGCTTAGTTAAAATCTAACTCCAAGGGGAATGTACAGTGGGTGAGGGGATGTTATTTGCTTCCTCCCAAACTCCAAGTATGTGGTCTTGATGGTCCTCTAGTCATTTCCTGTTTGGGTGATACCTAGAAAAGAGATCAAGTTCAGGGTCACCCGCTCATTTCCCTTTGCTGTGCAGTTCCTACTCTAGGAAGAGTCTAAATTTAGAATAACCTTTGGGGGCTTCCTTGATTGGGACAGAGCTGAAATTCTGAGTTGTCTATAGCAATGTAGATTCCTAGGATCAGTGGTCATGATTCTGAGGTGGTTCTTTAAGTTTCTTAACTTAGAAATGCCACCAGGGATGGGAACGAAGTCACCTAGATCTATCTTCAAGTTTCAGATATAGTTAAAATTAGAGGAAGTTTCTTAGTTATAGAAGAGAAGCATTTTAGTATGAAGTGGGCTTAACCAAGTCTTCCACAAAATCTAGGGAAATGTAGTTTAATTGTATTTTAAATTAACTACTTGAATTGGAATTCTGTATTTTTGACCCAGGTGGAAATTTCTCATAATTTCTAGATGGCAATCAGCTGAAAATCTTGAATAGATTTTAAAAATCAATCTTTTTAACAATCTTGCAATTGTGTAAAAGTTTAGTCTGGCCTCCCAATAAGCATTTCCCCTTCTTTCTTTCCTAAAAGAAAGAATGAGATTTTTCACCCCTTCTCTATGCAACTCATATCTTCAGTTCCAGGTCCAAGTCAGTCATGGTGGCCCCGTTTCCCTTGCAATGATATGTCTAGATATGGACTGGCCAATGAACCGTGTGGGAAAGTCTATCCAGGACAGCCAAGAAATGTTTCTTCATTCTTATAAAGAGTGAAAAGAAGAGAGAGTCTCCTTCTGCACATTGTCATGTTTGAATGTGATGCCTGGAACTGCAGCAGCCATTTTGTGACCTCAAGGGAAACTGACTTTAATGTCAAGCCAACCAGCTCAGGATGGCAAAATAGAAAGACGAAAAGGATTTAGGTCCTTGGTTATAAAGTTATGAAGCTACTCAATTAACCAATCCTGGAGCAGGCCTACCACTGGACTTCTTGTTATGCGAGATAATAAACTTAAGCCAGCTGTATCTGTTTTTCTGTTAGTGTGTTCTCAACTGCAGAAAACAGAAAATCTGACTCAATTGGCTTAAATTACCTTGTTGAGAGCATTCTAAGTGATAAAACATTATAGGTCATATTCTGAGGTCTCTGAGCTTCTTCCTTGATCCCTGCCTCTAGGTATTCCCCCCTTCCAATTAGTTGATCCTTCACACCATCATTGGAATGACTTTGCAGAATTCAAATCTGATCATTTTGCAACTCTGGTTAAATCTTTCAAAGGCTATTTTTGGCTTTCTTGGTGTGCAAACAGACTTTTCTTCACTGGGTCTGGGCTGGATCTCTGTGGCCGCATATCCCATCAGGTCAGACCCCAGGCACCCTAATGCTAGATATTTCAACTATTGCCATTCCTTGACCATGCTATGTTCTGTCTCACTTATGCTTTACAAATGCTAGTCCCAACTGCATAGAATACCTTCTCCTATCTGATGGGTCACCCCCACCATCCCCCAGGCTCCCAAGGTTGTTAGATGTTCTTCTTCAGCGTCCTGACCCCCGACTGGAACCCCTGTTAAAGCACATCTGACTGTTTTTGTGCTGTATTTGTCAGATTGTCTCCTACATATGATTATAAGGTCTTTGAGGGAAAATGTGTCTTATTCATTTTAGCATCTCCAGTGCCTAGCACATTGCTTGGCACAAAATAAGCGAGTAATAAATGTTTATTAATGAATAAAAATAATGCTATAACCCAGATTTATGTTCATTAAGACAATTGTGTTCTTTTCTCTTTAGGTGGCTTATTCTTGGTATATTGCATGCTATACCTTCCTCAGCAGGGTAGGGAGGATGAAAGAGAGGAAGGAAAACCTCTAACTATATAACATTTTTGGACAAGATTTTGGAGGAAGGTAAGCCAAGTTTAATGAAGATTTCTTTTTGTAAATCTTTTATCCATTCTATCTATGCCTGATTCATATGATGAATTAATCAACAAATGTGTGTTGTGTGCCTACTATGTATCAAACATTGTTTAAGAGTTTGGGATTCATCAATGAACAAAACAAGGAAGTCCTCAGAGAGCATTGGCTTCACAAGTGCACTTTACCAGTCATTTCCCCTTTCTGGATCTTAGTCCTGCGTTTGTGCATGAACAGGAAACACTGTAATGGAAAGCTTGCAGATTCTCAGATGAAACATTGGTAAACACATGGATATTTGTTCATAAGCGCCGCCACGTCTCTCTAGAACCAAGGACAGTTAGGAGGAGGAGGTCACTGACTAAATCTGCTCCTTGACCTTGTTCTCAGCAATCCACACCAATAGGCATTGCCCTTGTTTGTAAAAAGAGAGTTTTATATATCCATGCAGCGTTGGGAGGTTGCAGCTTTCCTCCTAGCTGCGAATATCCCTAAGGCTCCACCTGGGACAGTGAGCCTCACCCCTATGCACCACCCAGGTGCTTCCCTTCTCCAGTCTGGTGGCGATTCTGTGCTTAGAGGCTCCACCTGTGCACAGCATCGCAGCTGTAGAGGCTGCTCTGGGCACAGGAACAATTTCCTACAGAAACTGGGCATATTTGAAAGGTTGGAAGGGAAGCTTTTATGTCTCCCTCCTACAATTCCAGCTTCTCCTTAAGTGGAAGCTAGACCAGAAATAAAGGCCACACTGATTTTCTTCTGAGAAAACACATTACCAAGTTAAAAAAAAAAAAAAAAAGTCCTAATTGCTCTGGGGGAAATGTTTTTATTTTACAAATACTCTGTGGCTCTGAAGTGACAGCAAGATTACATTTCTGACAGTATCACTGGTACAATTTCCAGGCTCCTCAGGCAGAGCAATGTGAGGATATTCCTCCCGGAAAGAGAGGCACATTCTCTGGTCCCCAAGCTACAGTTAAACAACGACCCTAAATAAGTAAAAACAGATGATAACACAGCAAATAATGAAAGCTTGGCAATTTAACTAAAGCAAGTGGTCTTAGCCAGAACGCTATGGGAGTGAAAAAGAACTACAAAAATAACTCTGTAACTTTGCTTTTACAAACAAATGGCTCACTCTCTGTCTCCAGATGGGGAAATGTGAGAACTGGAAAGGAGAAAAGAACCTGGAAGAGTGTAGAAAAATGTAAACATTAGAAAGATGTAATAGGGGAGTGGAGGACAGGGACAGCTTCAGTGTAGCGTTCTTGGAGACCGTCCTGACGGTTGTGATCTAGATAGAGCCCGGCCGGCCTCGTGTTCCGTGGAGGCGGTGCCGCAGCGACAGATTACCTGTCTCTGGCCATCGAACACCTAGAAGACGCTTTCGCAGGAGCAGGGCAGCGACCGGGGACGCGGCGGGGGTGGGCGCAAGTAACCCTCCTCCGGCTGCTCCCGCCGAGCGTGGTGATAATGTGGGTGGGGCCAGCGGTGGCGGTGGAGCGCCTGGTGGCCCCGGGCGCCCTCGTCGTCCTCCGCGACTCCCTCCCGCGGGCAGCACACTGCACCCAGGCACCTCCGCCAGCGCCGCCGGAGTTGACAGTCGCCCGCCTGGAAGAACAGGTAGACGAAGGGATTGAGAGCGCTGTTGGCCACCCCCAGGAGGCGCAGCGCCACCGCTAGGTCCTCGGCCTCCCAGTCTCCCACCGGCCCAGACGACCACGTGGCCGCCAGCCGGGCAGCGAAGTAGGGCAGCTCGCACCCCACGAACAGCAGCGCCAGCACCAGGCTCATCTTCAGGCTCTGGACCTTGGCGCGGGGCAGCGCGTTGGGCGCGGGGGCTTGGCCGGGACTGGCCGACCTGGGCGCCGCGGCCGATGGGGCCTGGGGCGGGCGCTGCCGCCAGGCGCAGAGCAGGCGGCTGCCAGCGATGCCCATGACCGCGACCGGCGCCACGAAGCCCGCGACGGCCTCATAGAGCGCGTAGACCATCAGGTGCCAGCGCGGTAGCGGCGCGAAGATGTCGCGGCAGCGACGCTCCCCGGGCCAGGCGCGGGCGGCCGGAGGCGCGGCGGGCGGCTGCGAGGGGGCGCCCCCGCGCACCACGAAGGCCGGGGGCAGCGCCAACAGCAGCGCCAGCAGCCAGCCCAGGGCGGCGAGGGCGCGCGCGGGCAGCGGCGGGCCCTGTGGACGGCGCACGGCGCGCTGGCGTTCGAGGGCAATGAGCGCCACGAGGTGGGCCGACGCGCTGTGGCCGGATGCCCGTAGCAGATGCACGAAGCGGCACGACAGGTCGCTCGCGGCCCGGCGCGGCTCGCCCAGCAGCTCCCAGGCCAGCTGCGACAGCGCGGTGCCCCCGCACGCATACAGGTCGGCCAAGGCCAGCTGCACCAGCAGGAAGTCCATCTTGCGACGCTTGGGACCTGCCCAGGGCCCGCCGCCCCCGCACAGGCGGAACAGCACCGTAGCGTTGCCGGCCACCGTCACCACCAGGATGACCCCCAGGAAGACCAGGCGGACGCGGCGGCTGGGCGGCCCGGACGGCGGCGTTGGCGGCGGCCCCGGGACTGGGGCTCCCTGTCCGGAAGTCAGGTTGAGACCCCAGCCCAGCGAGATGGGTACGGAGAGGTTGGGCGCCGGCGCCGGAGTTGAGGGGCTGAAGGGATCCTCCATCCTTAGCCTGGAGGAAGAGGAGGTACCGAACAGGGCAGGCAGGGCGCGGGAAACCAAGGTGGAGGCGAGACTCCGCTGGGCGCGATGCCGGGTCTTACGAGTTCCCAAAGTTAGTTGAAAACGCACACGCACGGAGAGGGAGATGGATGCAGGTAGCTTTGCGCTTAGTTGTTTTTATAGGTTGGCCTCGTCATTTGTCACTCAAATGGGGGGTGTACGCTCGAGGAACACACATGATTCCTCTTCTCCACCTTCCTCTCCGCGTCTCCCCTCCCAATCCGGGTAGATCCCCTTCCAGTCTCTGCCGCAGCCCCCATGCTGCCCTCGCGGGAGCCGCGAACCGCTGGGCTCTAGAAACCTCTCGCGTTGGGTGTTTACATACAGCACAGCCAGACAGAAGGTCGCTTTGCCTGGCCATCGTTTACCCGGGACCAGCACACTGGAGAGGAAAGTCCTGACTGAGACTATACCCCTCAAAATGGTTTCAGATTGCCAGTAGGAAAAAAAAAAAAAAAAAAAAAAGGCACTAGTTTTGATTAAAAAACAAAAGAGAAAGATTTGAAATGCCATGGTTCTGCACTAGCTTGAGAAAAACAGGAACCCAAGAAACCTAACAGCGTTTTGAGCAAAGAGGATCCCAACAGATAAATCTTCCTCTGGCCAACGAGAGTATTTTACTTGGAGAGAACTAACGTCAAAGGTGTTGCGTGGCAATTAGGAGCAGCAGTGGTTTGCAGATTGTTTCAAATACTCCTCATTACTAGAAACAGCAGATCACAGCTGCTCTTCGTCATGTAAAATTCATTTCATTAGTCTGAAGAGGGCATTAATAGGTTTTATGCAAATGGGTAGTACATTTATTGCTTTTCTCCTAATATTTTCTCTCAGTGACAGATGTATCATCACGGCTCTTCATTCTCTTGATTCTGTTTTCTAGCAGATGGGAGGTTGCTAGGAGGGACTACGCCTCCAATAAGCCCGGAGAAAAGGTGACTAAGAAGATGATAAGGCGGCCAAGTTTTAAAAAAGAAATCCAACTCACAGGAAATGGTTTCGATTAAATGCTATCTCTTTTATTTTAGCCCTATCTCCTCACAAACAAATTTTAGTTTTCCTGTTGGAAGCATCAATTTGGTTTTTTATGTACCCTCCACATTAATTATGGTGAAAGTAGAGTTCCTATGCTTCCTGGTCTGGGCGTCTGCTGGGGTTCACATTCCCAGGCTGAGGAAATATTTGGCACTTTAAGATGTGCGGGATAGGCGGGTTTGGTGGGTGCAGCGGACAGTTCTGCCAGGTGGAGTGGGAATCTCATTTCCCAAGCTGTTGCCCTTTGGCCAGAGAACTGTGTCATTTTTATTATATCCCCAGTGCCTATTACTGGACCTGACACATGGTAGGTATCAGTAAATTTGTTTTGAGTTGATGAATTAATGGATATGTGATGCATTTCAGATAATTTTGAGCAAATGTTTCTACCTTGATTATAAATCCATCAACCTAAGAGAAAAATGCCTGTTATACCTGTGCCAGTATCATCCAGAAGAGCTCAAGGAAGCTCTGGGGAGATGTAGGAATAGCCATTCTTGGTGGAACATTTAAGAGGTAGAGTGATAGCCTTGGGAAATCAAACTCCTGGTTTAATTTTTTTTTAACTTTTTAAAAAATTAATTTTATTTATTATTCTTGGCTGCGTTGGGTCTTCGTTGCTGCACGCGGGCTTTCTCTAGTTGCGGCGAGCGGGGGCTACTGTTCGTCGCAGGCTTCTCGCTGCAGTGGCTTCTCTTGTTGCGGAGCACCGGCTCTAGGCGCATGGGCTTCAGTAGTTGTGGCACGTGGGCTCAGTAGTTGTGGCTCGCGGGCTCAGTAGTTGTGGCTCGCAGGCTCTAGAGCTCAGGCTCAGTAGTTGTGGTGCAGGGGCTTAGTTGCTCCGCAGCATGTGGGATCTTCCCGGATCAGGGCTTGAACCCGTGTCGCCTGCATTGGCAGGCGGATTCTTAACCACTGCGCCACCTGGGAAGTCCCTATGTGCGTTTTTCTTTATTCTGCTTGGGCTTCTCTAAACGTTTAGGTTGGTGATCTGTTGTCTTTCATTAATTTTGGAAAATTCTCAGCAATTGTCTTTTCAGATATTTCTTCTGACATTTTGCCTCTATTCTTCTATTATTTCAGTTGCATATATATTATATCTTTTCATATTGTCCCACAGTTCTTGGATGCTCTGCTCTTTTTTTCTCTACCTTTCACTTTTTCTTTTTTTCCTTCTTTTTTTCCCTATCCCATCTCTCCTCAGAGGAAGTTGTTACCCTTTGAAATTCAGGATTTTATCTTGAAAAATTTCGCTTGGCCTATATTCAAGTTCACTAATTCTTTTTCTCTGAAGTTCACTAATTTTTTGTGTGTGTCTAGTCTGCTGATAAGCCATTTGAAGGACTTCTTCATCCACAATAGCATGTTGTTTCTAGTGAATCAATTTTATTCCTTTTCAAAAAAATAGTTTCCATCTCTCTGCTGAAATTCCCAATCTGTTCATGCATGTTAACCACATTTCCCCCTAGATCCTTCCATAGATGAATCATAGTATTTTCAAGTCACTTTCTCATGGTTTCAACTTCTGGGCCATCTCTCAGTCTGGTTCTGTTTACTGCCTTCTTTCTTCAAAGTGGGTCTTTCTTGCTTCTTTGCCATGTAAGTTTGACCAAATGCCAGACATTATATGTAAGTGAAAAACAGTGACTGATGTAAATAGTATTTACTCCTGAAAATGGACATGCTTCTTCATCTGTCAGGCTAGTAGGGTGGAGGGGTTGACTAAATGTAGGCAGTAGTTGAGCTAAGTTTGGGTTTTGATGTTGGTATAGTTATCATTATTCTACTACAGACTTCAGACTCCTGCATACTGCTGCTGTCTTGCTTTCGTGAGAGGCTTGGAACACTGGAGGGTTTTTCTCAGTGTTCCTGCTCCACCCCTACCTTTCGGCACACCTGGCCATGGGGAGTGCGGTGGGAGGTTTCTTTCTCCATGCTTCTTACCTTTCTCCCAGAAGTAGTGTGCTGTTGTTCATGGTGGGGGCAGGCTAATTTTTTTTTTTTTTTAAAGAAACTCACTCCAGCTTCAGTCTTATGTAGGCCCTGGGGGCCTGAGCCTTAAGGGTGGCACTTTATCAACATTTGTCACTTTCCCCTATGGCAGCTGAACTTGGCCTTATAACTTGCAGAAGAGCAAGTTTCTTGTCTGTACCGCTGTTGCAAGAGATCTTTGCTTTCTCTCAGTGCAGGATTGTGAGCATGGCTGGGGTTCTGCCTCTCCTCAGCAGCAGAGTAGCTTTTGCTATAATCTACCCCTTCCCAGTGATAGCTGACCTTTTGCTGAGGACTGGGGGTGAGAGGGTTTTCTGCTCCTGCCCCAGTGGCAGATGAGTTTTGCTTTGTATGAGAGAAGGTTCTGGGTTTTATGCTTCTCCTCCAGAGGCAGCCCCTCCCCATCTGTTCGTCTGTCCCACTGTAGAGGCTCTGTCAGGTCCCCTGCCCTGCTCCCCATCTTTCTCATGAGTGCTGGTTGAGGTCCATGAGAAAACGCTCATTGCTGGAAGTGGTCTCCCTTGTGTGTGTGGCTCCTAGTTTCTGCTGCTTTTTTCACACACATTTGGCTTTTATGAATTTGTCAAAATATCAGTTGTTTTCTTACCTCCTCTTTTGGCTTCTAGTCTTTCTTCCCATGTACTGCCAAAGGTGGGACAGTTTGGGTGTCTCAGCTGTCCTCAGAAGGGGTTGCCACCCTTTTCAATTCAGTTCACCTGTCCTATGAGAGGCTCAGAAAAGTTTTAATTTTGCAGATTATCTAGCTTTTTTTCTTTTCCTTTTGATTTCTTTTACTGTGGGAGCAATATTCCCTATCCTATGTGGAAGCAGATCTCTCAAGACATTAAGGATACCAATCCTTTACCTTCAGTGTTACAACATTTATGATTATTTGTTTTCTAACTTCTTGAACAGTTTATTTATTTTTCGTTCCCCTTAATAATAAAAAGCTTAAGGCTGAGTATAGCTTTGGTTGTGTCATATGTTCTTCTAAGTTTTCTCATTTTCATTATTTAAAAAATAGCCTATCCCTTTAATTTTTTGACCCAAGAATTTAAGATTCTGCTTTGTAACTTTAAGAGAAGAAAGGGGGCTAAAAATCTTATCTGAGAGTTTAGTATACATAATTGTAAACATCACACACACATACCCAGAATATCTGACCAGTGTAGAAGGGATCTAGATCTTTTCTGTTTTCCACATTGAGCTTCTTTCACCTAGTTGGTGTTGAGATCTCTCTTTTTTGCTCATGGCCCCTCATCACCAAGTTCTAGTTTGATTCAGTGATTTACAGTATGCTTTAATAGCCAGTAAGAGTTGTCCCACCTCAATATTCATTTTCCATAATTTTATTAGTTATTTCAGACATTCAATTTTTTTTGAAAACTTTCAGTTCATTTAGTCCAATTTAAAAAAAAATACCCTTAACTGGGACTAAGATCAGGGTTGCATGAAATGTGTGCATTAATTCTGGAGAAGTGGCATTTTAATATTAGAGCCTCCTATCCCAGAACATGCTGTCATTCCATGTTCATATCTTGTTTGTAAACTTAATAGAATTTTATAATTTTTTTCATCTAGGTTTGTGCTTCTTGTTAAACTTTAAACTATTTTTATAGAATGTCATACTGTGAGTGGAATATTTTCCCTAATTTCTATTTTTAATTAGTGATTATTCTTACAGATAGGTATTGATTTATGTATATGCAGCCATTTAACAAATTTCATCAATTATAATAGTTTTTACTAGGATCTCCTGGGTTTTATGAAATGGAAAACCACAAACAGTAGAAAGAATACAGAATCCACTTTTTTTTTCTTTCTACAAAGACAAATAAAAACATATAAAGCTTCCAGATGATGTGGATGCTTCTGGTTCAAGGACCATAGTTTGAATAACAAGGTTCCAGACCCATGGTTCCCACATTTTGCTGCACATTAGAATCACCTGGGGAGTTTTAAAAAATCTTAATGCTTGGAGGTGGGAGCTAGGCATAATAGTTTTTAAACATCCTCAGGTGATTCCAATTTGCAGCAAGTTTTGAACCATTGTTCTAGGCTAGCAGTTAGCAGTCTATGGCCCCCAGGTCAAATCCTGTGTTTTTGTAAACAAAGCTTCCTTGGAACATAGCCACTCTCATTTGTTCACATAGTGTCTGTTGCTGCTTTCTTGCTACTACGGCAGGATTGAGCAGTTGTGAAAGAGACCATATGGCTCACAAAGCCTAAAATATTTAGTATCTGGCTTTTTCATAGAAAAAGAAAAAACAGAGGGATAGAGTCCCTTTATCAATTCTCCTGTGCAGGATTTTCTAGAATTCACTGTTTCTAGAAGGCTCTGTTTTATGAGAAGGCTACTCCTTTTCACCCCCTGCCCTGCCATGGACAGATGTGTAGGTTTTCCAATACAATGTGGTATCTGAGAAACTCGAATTCCTCGCATATTAATTCAACAAATATTTACTGAGCTTCTACTATGTGTCAGGCCCTTGGGATACTTTAGGAAACAAAAAGGACAAAAGGCCATTCCTGTATGGGGCTTCCATCCTACTGGGTAGGAGGAGTGGGAGACAGTATCAACAAATTAAGTATGTAAAACATACACTAAGTTGGACGGTAATGATTTATATGCAGAAAAATAAAGCAGGGGAGCCCTTGTGATTATGTAACATTTGAGCAATGACCGGAAGGAGATAACAAAGAGAGCCATTTGGAAATCTGAGGGAGGAACCGCATTCCAGGCCAAGAGTTGATAAGCACAAAGGTCTTGAGGTGGTGCTTGCCTAGTGTGCCTGGAAAAGGATAGGGAGGCCAGTGTGGCTGGAGCAGAGTGAACCAAGTAGAGTGCGGGAGATGTACAATATGCCGCCGGATCATTTAGAGCCCTGAAGGCCACTGTAATGATTTGGGCTTGTGACCAAGAATGTCACCTGCCATATCAATAAACAAAGGATCAAGCCATCAGTCACTGCAGCCACCCCCAACTGTGCACTCTGAAGGGATTCAGGATGTAGAAAATAGGATACTGGCCCTAGATAGTTCAGGTGCATATCAAAGGAATGATTTCGTTGAGCCCAGACTCTTGCATCTTCCCATACATAGAAAAGCACTCAATTCATTAACTTGAGATGTCTGGTTTTCTTTAGTTAACAGTAATCTTTTGATATTCCGACTACCTGGTTTTTGTTGCAAAAGCTGTATATCCTGGATCCTCCCTTACCTCTTCAGAGCCGCCTCTCCCTCAGAGTTATCTGAGAGGCTTCCTGCTGGGCTTAAGTCCTCAGCAAGTTTGCGGAATAAAACACAATTCTCAACTTTTAGGTTGTGCTTTTTTTTTTTTTTTTCATTCGCCAGGCTTTCACAGAGTCAGGAGAGAAACCAGTGGAGGGTTTGAGTATCCAGTGGTGTGATCTGATCACTCTGGCGGCTGTGTTGAGAAGAGACTGAGGAAAGCCAAGGGCAGACTCAGGGAGACCTCCTAGGAGGCTATTGCAAAATTTCGAACAACAGATTATGGTAGTTTGGAACAGGGTGGTAATGGTGGAGGTTGGGAAAGATGAAGCCCAAAGACTGTCCTCAATCCAGTTTATAATTAGTGTCAGTTCCTCTCCGATTATGGCATTAGATAATTTGTCTTGTTTTCCAAGTTTTTCTTCTTTTTCTGTTTTCATGGTTGTTAGATACCATTTTGAATTAGATATTCTCCTAAAAACCTCAATTTTACCTAATTATGATCCTATATTGAATATGCTTAAAACATTGCAGATGCTTGGTAAATTCTAACAATGAATGCATCTTGAAGAGTTTGAATAGAATGAGGTGGATTATATTTATCTTCACATGCTTATGTTTTCAAAACCACATTTCTATTATTATTGCTTTATTTTTCTCTATGTTTAGCATATACATCACACATTAGCTATTTTTTATTCCTTAGGTTTAATTAGGAGATGAGAGGTAGATTTGTATATTTTAATTTTAACCTCAGTAGTTTAAATATTGAGATCTTTCTCTTAAGGGTTTTACTTCAGAATATATCTGAAGTGAAAATTATTTCTCAGAAATTCATACATAACTACAAAGATAAGCTCATACCAATTCACTGAAGAATAAAGAAAGTAAAGGTGATGAGGTGTCTAATGAAGAAAACTTCCAAGACAGTTTGAAAAAGGAAGTTAGGTTAAAAGGAAATTGGGTAAAATTATTATTTGCAGATAAAGTTTTTACCAGAGAAATACAAGATACCAACTGGAAAACTATTAGTACCAAAAAAATTGTATTATTGGTACAAAGTAAATATATAGAAATAAAATTTGTGTATACAAATAACCAATTAGAAGATATAATGGAAGAAACATCCACTTCAAATAGCACAACACCAACAAATGATAGAACACCTGGGAATAAACTCACCTCTGGCTGCACATTAGGATCATCCACTGGAGGGCTTAACAAACAAAACAGCAATAAGAACAAAACTGCCCAGGTGCCATCCCTAGAATTCTAATTCCACTGGTGTGGGATGGGCCCTAGGTGGTATTTTTTAAAGGTCCCTACTTTCCAAAAATCTCTAAGAAGAAACTGATCTATATGAAGAAAACTTAGAATGCTACTGAGCAATATAAAGAAGGCTTGAAGAAAGGGAAAAGTGTACTATATTCTTTAGAATAACCGAATATCAGAAAGAATTCAATTTGCCCTAAATTAGGCTATAAATTTAATATATCATAAAAAGACTAACAAGATTTTTCATTTTTGGAACTACACAAACTTATTCTAAATTTGTATGGGAAAAATAAGTTAGCAAGAATAGCCAAGGACAATTCCGAAAAAGAAAACTGTTGCAAAGAAAATAGTATCACCAGATATTGCCCACCCTATTAATAAACAAAATAGAATGGTCCACTGCAAAGTAAAAAATGTTTTGAAAGGACCCAAATGTCAATATGACTTGTATATAATAAAAACGGCATTTCAGATCAATGGAGGAAAAGATAATTTGTTCAATAAAAGATGTTATAAAGTGGCATTTTCTAACTAATGGGACAAATATTAGCTTACTCAATAAAAGGTCAGTTGGGGTGGCCATCTTAAAACAAATGAAAGTTAGATCTCTAATATGTAATACATTCCCATGGGTCAAAGATCTAAGGGTAAAAAATAAAACTCTAAAAGAAGATAAGTGGGGAAGGCCATTCTAAATATGACACAAAATCCCCAAGCCACAAAAGCAAAGATTCATAAATTTGATTGCATAAAAATACCAATTTCTACATGTCAATAAACACCAGGGCAAAGTCAAAAGACAAATTATGAAAAGGAAAAAAATATTTGTAGCTTCTCTAACAGAGAGCTAATATCTAAAGTATGCCTGTAATAAAAAAGACAAAGAACCAACAGAAAAATAGGCAAAGAACAGAAATAAGAAAGGTCATGTAAAGGAAATTCCAGTGGCTATTAAATATATGAAAATATGATCTACCTTACTCATAGTAAGAAAAAGAAGAAAAACAATAATAAAGTATTTTTTATCTACCCAGTTGGCAACAAATGTGAGGCCATGCATTGCTGGTAAGAGTATAAATTGGTATAACTTCTTTAGGGGTAATTTGGTGGTATCTAGAGTAATTTTGCTAGATATAGTCTTGCCCCAGTAATTTCACTTCTAGGTGTCTTTTTTTTTTTCATTTTTAAAGTTATTTATTTATTTGTTTATTTATTTGGCTGTGCCGCACGGCATGTGGGGATCTTAGTTCCTGGACCAGGGATCCGTGCCTGCCACAGTGGAAGTGCGGAGTCTTAACCACTGGGCCACCAGGGAAGTCCTAGGTGTCTTTGTTAAATGGAAAAAAAGAGAGCAAGCTGTAGAACATTTCTTATAGTATGCTACCATTTGTGTGTGTGTGTCAGGGGCGGGTGCTGGGGAAGAATATAAAGTTTGTAGAAGCCTATCTGTCTCTCAAAGGATACATAGGTGGTTACAGTAGTTGCCATGAGGAAGGGGTACTGGGTGGCTGGGGGACTGGGAAAGGAGAGAGACTTCATGCTCACTGTTAACCGTTTAGTACCTTTTTTTAAAAATAAATTTATTTATTTATTTATTTTTGGCTGTGTTGGGTCTTCGTTTCTGTGCGAGGGCTTTCTCCAGTTGCGGAGAGCGGGGGCCACTCTTCATCGCGGTGCGTGGGCCTCTCACTGTCACGGCCTCTCTTGTTGCGGAGCACAGGCTCCAGACGCGCAGGCTCAGCAATTGTGGCTCACGGGCCCAGTTGCTCCGCGGCATGTGGGATCTTCCCAGACCAGGGCTCAAACCCGTGTTCCCTGCATTGGCAGGCAGATTCTTAACCGCTGTGCCACCAGGGAAGCCCCGTTTAGTACCTTTTTGAAGCTTGTACCTTGTGCATGTATTACCTATTTTAAAAAATAATAATTTCTGCCATATCCATGGTCTGTGTACCATTAAATACTCCAAATACTCCCATCAAATACATCCAAATGATCTATATCCCATCAAATAAAAATAACTCATCAGACACCATCAAATACTCAAAAATAACTATTTTATGGGTCATAAGTAATAAAAATTGTTAAACTATTTTATATTCCATAATATTCAGAGGAACACAACTTTACATTATAGTATTTGATTCTACCCTTTTAATATTTCGGTTAAGTTGTCAGAAGTTTATAAGAATAAGGTCTTGATAGTAATGAGTTTGAAAATATGTAATTCTATAATGATTGGCATTTTATTTTAGAAGAGTACATTCTTTAACTGAAAATCAGTAATTATTAAAACTAATGTTTAAAATGCATAATTAATCATGATCTTTTAACATATTTCTATATAGCTCGAGAACATTATTTTCTTATTTTTGTTCAAATATTTTCTGGATCAGAGTGGATTTTAAGCCACTGATCAATGGCATTTTCATACTTCCTTGGTTCTTTCAGCCAGTCCTGATGCCACCTAAGATTTGCTATGACATCTGAATAGTTTTGCCCTATACTTTGTTTCCACTTGATAAACTGCTCTTTATTGTATCGGTGGACAGAAGCAGAAACCTGAGGGTAGTTTATAATGGAACGAAGCTTCTGATCCAAAGAAGAAGTAACTTCTGGAAATTTTGTAGCAATATTTGTTAGTTCATCTGGATCTGAGGAAAGATCTGAAAGAAAAAAAAAAAAGGAATACCTCTCAAAATAGTTATGTAACCGAGCAGGACCCTGTGGGTACCTCTGTCAAGTTTATGATTAATCTCCTTATCTGAACCTTTAGTCCTTTTCTTGTTCAAAACTTGTTCTCCTCAAGATTGAGGAGTATCAAAGAAAAGGAGGGAGTTGTAACCGAGCAGGACCCTACGGGGCCTTCCTGGGACGCAAGTTCGTGTGCCTGATGCACAGTGGGACCAAACACACTGAAACGTCGCAGTTCGGAGCAGAGAAAGGTTTATTGGGTGGCTCGTGCCCTAAAAACCCCCTGAGCTCCCCGAAGAGTTTCCGCAAAGCATTTTTAAAAGCCAGGTTGAGGGAGGGGGCTCGCAGGGTACGTGATCGGATCATGCACAATTTTCTGATTGGCTGATGAGGGAACAGGATGGTGTCACAGGGGTTAACTTTATCAGTCTTTAGGCTCCAGGAGGCCTGGGGCTATGTGCTCATGGTCATCAAGTAGTTACAACATCTTCCATTTGGTGGGGGGTTTTCACATCTGTAAAACAACTCAGGAAATGTGCATCAAATACTGTTATTTAAGTACTTCAGAGAGGAGCTAAAGCAGAGGATATGGGGAAAGGCCTGTCCCAGGAAGGACCCATAGGGTCCTGCTCTGTTACAATTATCTGCTTAAAAACCATTTTTTAGAATGTCATTACTCTGTGACGAATAACATATTAGAATTTATTTTTATTCTCAGTTCTTCTTAGTATAGTAAGCTAAAGGACAGTATAAGTGGAAAAATAATATACCGAAAGTTAAACACCTCTCTAAATGTATGTCCAAGTTATCTTCCTTCTTACCATCATCCTGCTATCCCTTTTTTTTTCTTATCTATTCTTAGATGGCTTAGCCACAATTCTTCCTATTTGTGATGGCTTGCTTACTTTGACATGCAAAAAAAATATGTATTTATATATATATATAGTAGTGCTTATATTGTCCCATTTCAACAGTCCCAGATGTTCCAGCTGTAAGAATTTTTTATATAGTGGAGTCAAGTTCTTGCAACTTCACTTACTCCTAGTTTTTTTTGTTTTTGTTTTTGTTTTAAACATACGTTAGCATCCTACGCTTGAATTTTTGAAAATTACATTCATTGATTGTGTCTATTTGAGCAAATAGCCATGGAAATAAAAACTCTCAATCACTATCATCAAGAAAATGATAAATATTTCAGATACCATAAACACCCCTTTTACCTACAATGTAGGAAGACAGAGGATATAACTAGGATGCCAGTCTAATTGGAAAAATGGCAAATCAAAGATCTTATGACAAGTTACTTAAGACAGTAAATGAACAATGCACAGTGAGGGAAAACCCCCTACAGGCCTATTTGAGTGCATTAGCCAGAAGATCCTGAAGACATTTATGGTTTTGCTAGGTGATTTCAGATGGCACCTCTTTGGGAAAGGGAAGTCAGTGAATAAACCCCAGAGAATACAGGAAAGGCAGGCTCCCCCACTGATTCTTCGACAGTCACACCTCCTTTTTGCAGAACGTAACCAATGAATGAAAAAGAGATGCCCATTACTCAGCAGAATGAAAACTTAAGGACTTTTTTTGAAGCCAAGAATCTCCTCCTTTTAGAGTTAAGGGGGGGGGGGGGTCAATCAGTTTGGCCTCTAAAGAATTATTTTGAGTTAATAATTTTGACATTTGTAACTGGGAAAAAAACTTAGGGAGAAAGGAATATTAAAAATAGCTTTAGCACATATTTTATGTGCAAAAGGAGGGCAAAGGATAAGTAAAACCATAAATCTAATGCTGCTTAAAAACAAATTCAGAGTAGTGAATCTAGCAGGCTTTTGTAGGGTGGAAGGAGCATGGATTTTGGAGTCAAACCTGGGTTGAAATCCCAGTTCTGCCACTTCTGAGCTGTGAGACCTTGCGCAGTTATCTGAACGCTAGTCTCTGAACTCTAGTCTTCTCTATAAAATAAAGATGATAGTACCATCTTGTAGGGATGGGGTGAACATTAAATAATAAATGTAGAATGTCAGGCTCCATAAGAGAGCAATTAATTTTCCAGAACAACTGAATCCAAGGTACAATAAGAGGGTGTTGACTACTGATTGGGAAAGATAACCACGAGTATTAGAAGACACCTTGATCAGAGAAAACAATGGTGGCAATCTTGAGACCCAGATCAAAAGCCTTAGGGCACTTGCTTTGGAATTCAGATGCTGATTTGCAAAGAAGCTGCTCCTCACAAGGGCAACCTTTTGTAAACTGGCCTAGTATGAGAAACTGCAGATATTTATTTAGATGATTACTGGCTCCCTTGAGCAAATGCTGTGTAGGTCAACTCATTACACATAATCTATACTTAAAAAATATATCAACAAATTTACCAAAGAGTTGAGGCAATACTGAAGCACCATCAGAGTAGGCTATATACTTCCATCGGTTAGTTCGAAGCATGTAGGCGGAAGCGTTTACATTGCATCCATGGAATTCACTCAGAATCCAGGGCGGATGTAGGTTTTTGAATTTTTGTTCATTCTTAAACATTGATGATAATGGCAGCAGAGAGTATCCACTCAGGTTCTGAGGCAGAGGAATTCCAGCAATATCTAAATAACACAGTATTTTAAAATAACTCATTCTTTCATTAGTTGAACATTCATAAATGACATCATTAAAGGTCGCAGAGACTAGAGGCTGTATGTGGGTTTTTGTAAACAGACTGCCTAGATCCAAATGCTTATTACTCCACTAGCCTTGTGACCTTGGGCATGTTATTAACCATTATGAACCTCAGTTTCGTCATCTGTAAAAGGGGAATAATAATAATGCCTGTATTTCATAGGTTTATTTTAGGTTTAAATATGAAAATTTATGTAAAATTCTGAGAACAGTGTCTGACACATAGGAAACCCTCAACAAATATTAGTTAATATCATAAGTACTTTATTTCCAAATGATGGAATGATCACAGGTGTTTTTCACATTGGTCCCACAGGATATTAACAAGACCTATACGAGAAAGGAGTCTAGTAGTTACATATGTTTGCAAACAGTGGTTAAAATTAAATAAATTTATTGCTGATGTGTATCATAAACCTTCAAGGGTGGTATGTAGTATGCCATCTGTCCCAAAGTTATTTGATGACAGAACATCTTTTTACCCCGAAGTAGCATCTTGAGGAACTAGTATTTTGCAGAACATATGTTGGGAAATCCTGGATTACACTGATTTAGAGAAAAATAATCTATTTTTTCCTTATGAAATATAGACATAGAAAACAATAGCATGAGAAATGTTTAACTTCAAAAAAAGGTTGTATTTAAAAAAATTGCTTTTAAGGTATTTGTTTGGAACTCAAACTATCTTTTTCCTATAGAAAAATTATCATTGGGAATTCCCTAGTGGTCCAGTGGTTAGGACTCTGTGTTTTCACTGCCATGGGCCCGGTTCAATCCCTGGTCAGGGAACTAAGATCCCGCAAGCTGCGAAAAAAAATTACCGTTAATTATGGCTGGGTCCTTGCGATAGTTCCAAAAGGAATCTGTAGTTGCCTCCCCTGCAGCTTTTCTGGTTTCAATGTTCCATGTTTTTAGAAACAATTAATTTAGAAATAATTAAATATTTCCAATGAAAAATAGAATGTAATATATTTGCAATGCTAGAAATTAAAATTGAATAAGAAAATTAATTTAACTTGACTGTACATATTTGAGGGAAAACAAATGAATTAAAAGAGAATAAGGAAGTAGACAAAGACCTCTATAAATCTTCTGAAGGTACCTGTTTTACATATAACTTAATTAAAAAATTTGTATCTTCCATTTCCTTGGAAGGGGCATATTACAAGTACTAATCTTCTGCCAACCAATCATCATCAGGGACTTTTTTGAGAAAGAGTGAAAGAACAAGTGAAGGAAGGAAAGAAAGAAAGAGAAATATTTCAGAGATAACTGGTTAAAAACAAAAGAAGAAGAAGGAGCAAAGATGTTAAAGAGGATGTGCACGAGAGAAAAAGATGGCCCAAGACGAAACTAATTGAGCTACAAGACAGTAGGCTACTTACTGTAAGGAGAGAAAGTAGCCAGGGAATAGGCTGGGTCGGGCTGGTCTGTGTCAGCCGTCAGGGGGCACCACTGCGAGGCAGAGGAAGGGAGAGAAGAGGGCTTTGAAGATGGCTGGGAAGCAGGGACCAACTGGCAGATACCCATGACTGGGAAGTTCCTGTATTCAGCAGTTTAATCACCTTTAATACTTAGAAATACCTTATTTCATATCTGTTCTTAGCCTAATTTTCCTAAAGAAGCTTGTTAGACTAAGAAAATTTAAATAATTCTGCTGTGTTTGTTTATATGAGAAGTCAGTATTAAACTAGGATGAGTCCATCTAAGTATTAATTTTTTTTTACTCAAAAAAAAAAAAAAAACCCAGCATCTAACAAACTAGGTGCTGTTCCAGGTGTAGGGCAACAACAGTGAACGAAGCAGATGAGCTCTCTCAGACTCTTGGAGCTTACCTTCTAATGTGGGGAGACAGACAAATATGTCAGATGGTGATAAGTGCAGTGAAGAAAAATAAAGCAGGATCAGGGGAACAGAGAACGATGGCAGGTATGTGTTTATGTGCTGTGTTATATAGTGTGGTCAGGGAAGGCCTCTCAGATGAGGTGACATAAACAGAGACCTGAGAAAGGGCTAGATGAGCTCAATAGATATCTGGACATGGGGAGGAAGGGCATTCTCCCAGGAATAGCAAATGTAAACACCCTGAGGCAGGAAGCTGCTTCATTCTGTTCCCCAAACACAAAGGAGTCCAGCATGGCTGGAGCAGAGTAAGTGAGGGGTAAAATTCTACAAGATGTGTTGGATAAGGGAGGAGATCATGTTGGACTCCCAAGCCCAATTAGAGAGTCTCGATTTTACTCTAAGTGATTTTGAGCAGAATTGTGACATGGTTTGACAGTAACTACTGTATGGTGAATTGACTAAAAGTGAGTACGGGCAGAAGGAAAGAATTAGGAAGCTATTGCAGGAGTTCAGGCAAGTGATAATGTGACTTGTTTCCTGTCTAGGATCAGTAGAATAATGTACCTTTGTAAATTGATGTTGAAGGATAAAATCCTTGTCAAATATCCACAGTATTTAATAAATATGTATATAATATTTATTAAATTTTCTGTGCTTTGGGAAACTGTGTATTCATTTTTCATATGTTTATCAATTATTTCCTTAAAAGCACTTCAGCTTAAACTGCTTTTCAGAAAGCTCTTTGATCTTTGTTTAAAACCATTTTTCATGTTTTTTTCTTCTGGAAAATCTATCGTTCGAATTCCACGTTAAGCAAGTTTCATCATTCTTGGCAGTAGAAGCAAATATTAGTAGTAACTGCATGATTCTTAATAAAGTGACTTAAATTTAAAACAGTAATCAAATGGGTAAAAATGCAGACCTGGATATTTGTGATGGTCTCCTGAAGAAAGATAAGCTTATATTTCTTCCCGAGTGTATGGGTAGATAAGGGATTAGCCTGGTATGGCAATGATGCAAGCTATGTACATTTTTTAGGGCATACCTAAGAAGAATAAAAAATATTAATGATAATAATATCTAACATTTAATTGTTTACCATGTTCCAGTCATTGTTCTAAGCTATGGAATAGCCACTATTATTTCTATTTTATTGATAAGAAAACTGAAGACCAGAGATGTTAAGTTACTGGCCCAAGGGTATACAGTTGGTAAATACTGAAGGAGGGATTTGAATTTAGGCAGTCTTGACTCCAGGATATCTGTACTCTTCAATACTGCTCCACAAGTCTTGCTTTACTGTAGTTATTCAACTTCACAATATTTTTCAGCCAATAAAAACAAAATAGTCTATGTAGAATGACCCTCCCAACCCTCCACTAAGATCCTGTGATAAGGAGGGTTTTGCAATTTAAATCACTAGCAATGAAGCATTCTTTTAAACACAACTGCATTTTTATACAATTACATTTTCACAATTCAAAAAAATTCTGGATTTATCCTTTATGTGAAAAGAAGTTAGGTGTTTTACAAAAAAGGCCAACTATTAAATGAAAACAATTCACCTGAAAATAAGAAGTTTAAAAGAGAAAGTCCAAACAATTTTAATTTAAAAATGAGATTACCTTTATTTCTAACTGAGCTAAAGGATGTTGATACTAGATTATTAGAGAAGAAAATATTTTGGGGAGTAATTTTTTTTAAATTTATTTTATTGAAGTATAGTTGATTTATAGTGTTGTGCTCATTTCTGCTGTACGGCAAAGTGATTCATATATATATATAATATATATATACACACACACATTCTTTTTCATATTCTTTCCCATTGTGGTTTATCACAGGTTGGGGAGCAATTTTTAAAGAATAATCTATGCAATAATGATATCAACTTTAATAGTATAAAGAATTCCTATTCATAAAATGGCACTCTTCTGCCAGTACTAGAAAATGATAATGTGATAGGACCTACAAAGATACATAGACTAAGAATACTCTTCCTACTTTATCATAAAATATCATTTTATAGAAAATAATCACTCTTCTAAAATACCTTTAAAAACTATTTGTAAATTCAGACCTTTTAATAAATGCATTGTACCATCTTAAATTTCAACAAGCTCTTTATAGTAAGGTAGGTTTATTAAAACAGGAATCCCAGTTGGTTTTTCCTATTTAATATCTTTCTATTTAAGGTTTTTTGAATCACCATCTTTTATACATTTCTAAGGTCCACAGAATGGAAGGGAAGAGGAAGTCTGGCTTGAGGCTTTGATCTGAGAAATTTAATCCCATACTCTTGTGTATAAATTGGATTCATACAAAACCATACAGCTGTGGCTAAGGTAATAAAGAAAGGACCTTTGGAATTCTAAGAATAGATTATATTTTATATCTATTTTAAGCTCCTAGTTGGTTAGAAGAATCACAAAATAAGAAGTCCTTCATAGATACTTTATCAAAATCTGTTTATTAAGCTTAGGAAAAATAGAATACACTGCCACACAGGTCAAATTTTAGAGTTATTAATTACTACTAAAAGTATTGATAGCTTTAAACCCTTCTAGCACTAAGTAATTTCATTTTACAAGGTTGAATTAAACATCAGATTTAGCATAGACCATCAGAATTATCTTTGCCTTATTGACTGGTAAGGCTGTTCAACAAGGCAACAAACTCAGTTTATGCTAATCCTGGTATAATTGTTTTTTTTTTTTAAAGAAATATCTGGGAGTTTTTTGTTTGTTTAAGTTTATTTATTTATTTATTTATTTATTTTTGGCCGCGTTGGGTCTTTGTTGCTACGCGCGGGCTACTCTTTGTTGCAGTGCGCATGCTTCTCATTGTGGTGGCTTCTCTTGCTGCGGAGCACGGGCTCTAGACGCACGGGCTTCAGTAGTTGTGGCACGCGGGCTCAGTAGTTGTGGCTCGAGGGCTTATTTGCTCCACAGCATGTGGGATCTTCCCAGACCAGGGCTCGAACCCGTGTCCCCTGCATTGGCAGGTGGATTCTTAACCCCTGAGCCACCAGGGAAGTCCCTGGTGTAATTGTTAATAGTATCCTTTTACTCTAAAAAATGTGCTGATCTGGACAATAAATTAGATAGATACCCTATCTCAATAAACAACAAACCAAACCAAAACAAAAAAATTTTATACGGTCTTAGAGCCTACATTTTCTTTTCAATAATACATGGGAGCCATTTCCATGTATCATTTGACTTTTTAAAACAAAATTGACTTTTACCCAGTTCACTACTAGATATTCATACTGTTTCTAATTCTTTAATATAACATAATGATACAATAATATCCATGGAGATAAATCTTTTTGTATATCTATAGGTTAATTTCTAAAATTGGAATTTTCTAGGTCAAAATGTATGCATATTTCTAAGTAATTTGGAATGTAATGCCACATTTGCCTCCAGGAAATCTGTGCCAGTTTATACTCCCAGCAACAGAATATGAGAAGGCCTATTTCCAATATAAGCTTTTCTGCTGTTTAAAAATCTTTGCAAACTCTATGTGTGAAAGAAAAATGGTATCTTCTTATTTTAATATTTTTCTGACTACTGAGTTTGAAGCTCTGAAAATATCTTGGCCATTTGTGTGTCTTCTGTTGTGAATTGCTTATTTATATATTTTGGTCAATTTGTTAATAGGGTATGTCTCTTTCTCTTATAGATTTGTGAGAGTTCTATTAATATTAACCCTTTATCACTTGTAAAAGGTTAATTTTAGATAAATAATGTTACAGTGCTGTTTCCTGGCTCCAGCATAAGGTTCTTGTTGAATCCCCCTTGCATCATTCTCTTTCTACCTTATCTCTGGTTAACATCTGGTTAATAGGATGTTTCAGTGTTTTATATAAAGATCCATGCATAGATATTCTCTTTACTCTCCTCCGCCAATCATATAAATGTAACTTTTCCCTTTTCATAATAAAAATGTTCGTTATGAAACACATTACGCCTTGAAATGTTAATTTCCAGTTTAGAACTGGAGAGACAATGATTTTTGGCTTTACTTACTTTAGTTGGGCAGGTCTAATCAACACATGATCAAAATGCTGTTAATAAAACATGTTCTGCTGGGAAATGTGACTCAGAAGGACTCTATTACCAAACAGTCAAAGATAAAAACAAAACAAAAAAATCTATGTAGAACTATGAGTTTTTAAAAATTGTAATAATTGACAAATTATAGGGAAAAAATCTACAATTTCAGAGAACCTACATAATTTCCAGAAGAGTGGGGAAGGAATGCAAAGGGGTTTCTGGGAATGCTTTGTTTGGCTAAAGAAGTGCTAATTGTCAAGTAACATAAACTAGGCAGGGACAGGCAGGTGTCCCTCTATGTGGATAAATGAAAATTCCCTCATTCCAAACAACTTTATTTAGTATTTTCTTATATAATCTGTTAAGATATATACATTGTGAAATCTTCCAGTTTGCAGATGACTTTTAACTTTTATGATGTGTGAAATGGCAAGTAATGATAATGGTGTATCAAGACTGTAGAGAAGAAAATTTGCATTATAGGCAAATATAAAACAATATTCAAAGAAAAATGATTTAAACAGTGCATATTAATCAACTAACATATAAAGTGACAGAATGACTAGGAATAGACTAGAACTCACTGCAGACAGATACTGGACTATTTAGCTGCTAGAGTCAAAAAGACAAACAAAATGCCAAATATCACTATGAAATATATTGAGGGAAAACTGAGATCATCCCAACCTTTAATAATCTTTTGCAGTTCTGATCAGTGTACCTCAAGAAAGCAGAACAAGGATAAAAAGTTATGCAAATTTGGAAATGGGGTAGGGGAAGTTCTATATGAGGAAAAACTAAGGGAGGAAACTGTAAAGAAATGCCACTGTAAAAGAAGCATATACTGATAAAGCTACAAAGATGATAATAAGAGAGACACTTAAAGTATACATAATTGCACATACATTTCTTATAAAAACAGAAATGAGGTGAGGGGAGGGATAGTTAGGGAGTTTGGGATCAACACGTATACACTGCTATATTTAAAATGGATAACCAACAAGGACTTACTGTATAGCACAGGGAACTCTGCTCAATATTTATTCTATAATAACCTAAATGGGAAAAGAATTTGAAAAAGAATAGATACATGTATATGTATAACTGAGTCACTTTGTTGTACACGGGAAACTAACACAACATTGTTAATCAACTATACTCCAATGTAAAATAAAAAGTTTAAAAAAAAAGAAAAAAAAAACCAGAAATGAGGAAAAGTAATAGGGATTGCCTGGAAATTGACAGAGCCAGAAAGTGGCAGAGACATGGCTGTGTGATAATTGCTTTGGGACAAAGGGAACCAGCAAATGATGAGTAAGAAACTGAAGAGATTAAAAATATACATCAGGCAAAAGAACAACAAAGAAGTGTGCTCAAATATACAAGAGATGTGAAATAAAAGACAAATGGAGGGCACTGATTTTTTTTTTTTGGCCGTGCAGCTTGTGAGATCTTAGTTCCCCAAGCAGGGATTGAACCTAGGTCCTCGGCAGTGAGAGCTCGGAGTCCTAACCACTGGACTGCCGGGGAATTCCAGGCACTGATTTAAATTAACTGTAAAGAAATTTAAGACCCTGTAATAGTCTTTAGTTAAATGAAGGGAAAGACTTTGTAGCAGAAAAAAGGAGATAAGAGGACTTTCTTATTTCTTTAATTTCCAGATACATGTTTGTTTCGCATTTTGATATATACATATTAAACACATATGACTTATGCTGTGTTAGCTTTTTCTTTCACCAAAATCTATTTATAAATTGATGGTACTTTTTGCAATTTAGGGTGCCTTAAAACAGAGTATTTAGATGTTATTGAATTTAAATGTTACTGAACTTAAAGTACTCTGCTAAATTAGATAGAAACAGTTCTATATAACTTCTGAATTTACGATGGCTTTATTCTTGTATCTTTAACAAAAACTGCTAACTACCCATATCCAAATGTTGCTGTTCTAGACCTATGGTTATGCTAATAGACATTAGAAGCTAGTAAAATAAATAGTATAGAACAATCTAAATATTCTGGGGAGAAATATGTTCATAGCATCAACATTAAGGGACATTTGTAACATTGTAAAAAAATTAGTAGTTTCAGAGTGGATGAAATAATCCAGAAGGGAAATGCTTATATTTTAGGTAGGTGGTGGTAGAGAATCAAATGATACAGAAATCATATCTATAAAGTTATAGACCTGAATATCATATGTGGCTTACTTTATTGTCATATCCTGGTTGTGAATCTTTTGAAGGAAAAATGACTAGAGTAAGTGAAGGCCAAAGGAACCTAAGAAATATTATCCTCATTTTTCAGATATGGATTTGACTCACAGTTAAATGAGCTGGTCAAGATTTATGAACAAGTCAGCAGGGCCTCTGACTATTTTGCTTATTCATTTTCCAGCATTATTACAAATAAATATTTACAGAATTGCATTACTTACCAAGCATAGTAGGGTAAATATCCACAAGAGAAACCACATTTGATACTTGTAGGTTGGTCTTAATTCCCGGTCCCATGATCAAGAGTGGGACATGGGCGCTAGCTTCGTACATACTCATTTTATAAAACTGACGATGTTCCATGGCCAGCTCACCGTGGTCTGAGGTGTATATGACAATAGTTTTCTGAAGAAGATCTAACTGGTGAAGAGCCAAAATAATTTCACCTGTAATATAAATCAAGGTAAATCTTAATTAGCTTTTAGCTCATGTTTTATTCTATCACAATAACAACTCTACCCTCTAAGAGTTTGTCAGGATGCTTCTTAACATCTGAATGTTATCTACTGTTCTTTTTTTTTTTTTTAATAAATGTATGTATTTATTTAGGCTGCGTTGGGTCTTTGTTGCTGTGCGTGGGCTTCCTCTAGTTGCAGCGACAGGGGGCTACTCTTTGTTGCGGTGCGCGGGCTTCTTATTGTGGAGGCTTATCTTCTTGCAGAGCACTGGCTGTAGGTACGCAGGCTCAGTAGCTGTGGCTCGGGGCTCTAGAGCGCAGGCTCAGTAGGTGTGGTGCCCGAGCTTAGTTGCCCCACGGCATGTGGGATCTTCCTGGATCAGGGCTCAAACTGTGTCCCCTGCATTGCCAGGCGGATTCTTAACCACCGAGCCACCAGGGAAGCCCTATCTACTGTTCTTGAGTAACTTATGCCAGAATTCATGTGCCTGCTTCTCAGTGGATGGACTAGAGAGAGGAAGGAGAAAATACAATACCCATAGGATAAGTTTCTTTATTTGGAGATCTCGCTGGCTTGCTTTCTATGTTTCTATCAGACAATGGGGGAAAACGTTACCCCCAGTGACTCAAATGAGAAAGGAAAGACAAGCCTGGATGTCAGCACTGTGCGTGTCTCATGAAAGGACTGCTATCACCATCGACCCACAATTCCTGCCCAGCGGGAGGTAATAAAAGGGGTCAGAACTCCTCCTCCTGCTACCCTTTCTCTCAAATTCCCAGTCACCAGATCATGCCCATGAAGTTGGCTGAGTGTTATGGAAATCCTACCTTTGAAAAAGAGCTGGAAGCAGTACAGATGGTATATGAATGTGATTTGGCATATTCTTGGGCAGTAAAATTTCTCTGACCACTTCCTCTCTCTAAGTGACCTGAAACTTCCTCCTCATTGCAATTAAGAGAACACAGTAAGGCACCATCCAGAGAGAAGCATCATCTCTACTTTGGCAGTTTCTGAATCTGGCCTACAGGAGTCTGTATTATTAAAAAAAACAAAAAAAACAAAAACCCACAAAAACCACAGGTGATTCTGAGGTCCAGTCAGATTTGAGACCCACAGCTCAGGAGTTATTTACGGAGTTCAGACCATCCGGGCATCAGGGTCTTTCAGCTGGACAACTGCAATTGCTTCCTAATTAGTTTTCTTGCCTCCACTCCTCTTTCCCCTTCATAATATCCCTTGTACCACTCTGGTGGCTATCTTTCTAAAATATCTGATCATGTCACACCCCAGCTTAAAACTTTCCCACAGCTTCCCATTGTCTAATTCTTGAGCAAGTTCAGCACCTTCAGCTACCCCCTAGACCTTTACCTTTCACAATCCTAACTCCCTAGTTCAATATAATTCTGGATCAATGTACACGGGGAAACTGATTTCAGCTTTAGTTAAGCCTTGCTCTAAAAGGCCTAGGGAGAATGGATTTGTTTTACACTTATTACATGTCTGGGAGAAGTCACAAGGTTCTACATCTCATCTGTTTCATCTCCTAGAACCCAAGTTGCCTTATAATTAACTGTTTGGTTGAATACTGATTCCTGATTAAATCCAGCAAAATGTTTTGTTTCCAACAGATGATAGTTTTCTATGACCTTTTTTATATATATATATATGAACAAATCTAAGTATCTGTTAATTTATGAATAATTAAGATAGAAAAGACTTTTATTCTACTATTAATAATGCAAATTATCCAATTTTTATATGTGTCAGGAATCTTATAATTCTAAGTCTGAAGTATCTCAGCAACTGTTGCAAGAAATTTTCTGAGGATGTTTATACAAGTCACCAACCAGCATAATCACAGTTTGTTGGAAAAATATTATACTTTTTCCTCATGTGATTGCTTTTTAATTATACCACTTACCAAGCATAGCATCTGTCTCAGCACACATAGCGTAATAAAATGCTCTAATATCCTTAATTTCTTTTTCTGTAAACTTCCCAGTGCAGTTTTTGGTATAAGAAGAGTAATAATCTATAGGGTGCATTTCTGACAGAGGTGACCACTTTGGGATTTTGATGGCATCATAGGATACCTAAAAAGGGGAGAAAAACAAAGTTGTAATATTCCTCCCTTCCAACAAGAATATATGGTAAACTAGACAAAGTTTAATTACTTAGGCTAGTAGAAAAGCATGGTTGTGAATTATGTAAAGAAAACAGTAAATCAAATACATAAATTAGGAACAGATTGTTAGTATTCCCAGTAACAACAAAAGGTATATATCAATATCTGTATATATAGTAAGAGAGTTGTGAAATTATTTTAAAGATTATATATGTCAATGAAAAGCATGAGCTATACTAGACAGTATTCTAATCCATAAGTGTCTAAGCACTTTAATATAGTTGTGTGATCAATTCAAAACTTCAGAATCAATAACCTAAGAATCTAGACTCCTTTTTCCCAGTAGTTCACTAGTAAAAATGCCAATATCTAGTGAGATAGCCAAATGTTTGTTAAGAACAAATACAACTTGTTAATACATATAAATGCTTACAGTTTTGGTGAAAACCATTAAGACTAGACTTAAGTCATACATATCTTCTAGTCATGTAGCTTTAATAAACTCAATATCTACTTAAATTATTCGACTCATTTCATTAGGCTAGTACTGACTCCTGACAAGTTTTTTTTTTTTTTTTTAAATTTTTATTTATTTATTTATTTTTAATTTATGGCTATGTTGGGTCTTCGTTTCTGTGCGAGGGCTTTCACTAGTTGCGGCAAGCGGGGGCCACTCTTCATCGCTGGACAAGTTTTTTAAGATAGAGCCAGTTGGAACTTTTAATTTTTAATTTATTTATATTTTAAAATTTTTATTGGAGTATAGTTGATTTTCAATGTTGTTAGTTTCTGCTGTACAGCAAAGTGAATCAGTTATACATATATATATATATATATATATATACACTCTTTTTTTAGATTCTTTTTCCATATAGGCCATCACAGAGTATTGAGTAGAGTTCCCTATGCTATACAGTAGGTCCTTATTAGTTATCTATTTTATATACAGTAGTGTGTATATGTCAATCCCAATCTCCCAATTTATCCCTCCTCCACTTACCCCCTGGTAACCATAAGTTTGTTTTCTATATCTGCGACTCTACTTCTGTTTTGTAAATAAGGAACTTTTTAAGAAGACATGAAGTATCTAAAACTTTGACATTGTTTCCTTTAAAATAGGGTGCACTACACAGTGTTTCTGGATAGAGGTTTTAAAGTAACTTAAATTTGATTTAAGGTGACACATTTCAAAACACAGGCAGTCCTCGCTTTGCATGGTTCAGGTGTGCACGGATATCAGTTACCACAGCTTATTTAAATAGCACCAGTTCCCCAACAGCAGGGTTCAAATTTTAATTACTGTTAACCAAAATTTCAGAAATGGAGACCTGATTGAAATAAAAATGTGTTTATATGCGGTTTGTTAGGACCGAAGCCCAAGAGACATGGATTCAAGAAGCACTTTGCAGTGTTCCATAGGACTACACAATGGGAGAGGCTTATAAAGGCAAAAAGCTGCAAGGCCACAGTTAGTTACATGAGTTGTTTATCAAGAATTATAATTGGAGTTGATGAGAATTAAGGATGCTTAGGTTGTTTGGGGTCTGAAATGTTTGCATAGTTACAAGGGGAGACCTTGAGACCGTAAGGCTGCAGCTGGCAGGTGTTGTTCTGAATACAGCTGGTGGTGTCCCTGGGCCTGGTACAGTTCAACGAAAGTTCGGGTTTTCAGTGGTGCAGAGACGTGTCTGAGACCAGATCCTCAATGGCTGCTCGACTCCAGTTTGTATGCCTGACTCTGACTGCTCTATTATCATATAAATTTGTCATCATTACCCAGGTATATTAACTGTGAGTTATTGCATAAAGTACAAACTTTCACATTCATATGCTGCTAGTTCTTTAGTCTATACATCACGATGTAGATTACATATGTGTATCACAGTGATTAATTATGTCATTTCTTTCAAAGTTTGTCTGTGTTTGATCACTGCACATCTTTTATTTAGTACATAAACAGACTGCAAAGTGTGTAGGTATGCTGCCTCCCTGTCTCCCAGTGATAAATCCATGTGATATAAAAATGGATACTCAAAAGAGGAAATTGATCAACAAAGATGAACATACAGTTAAGAAATAAAAAGCGAGGACTTCCCTGGTGGCACAGTGGTTAAGAATCCACCTGCCAATGCAGGGGACACAGGTTTGAGCCCTGGTCCGGGAAGATCCCACATGCCACAGAGCAACTAAGCCCATGTGCGACAACTACTGAGCCTGTGCTCTAGAGCCCGTGAGCCACAACTACTGATCCCGCGTGCCACAACTACTGAAGCCCGTGCGCCTAGAGCCTGTGCTCCGCAACAAGAGAAGCCACTGCTATGAGAAGCCCACACACCGCAACGAAGAGTAGCCCCCGCTCGCAGCAACTAGAGGAAGCCCACGTGCAACAATGAAGACCCAATGCAGCCAAAAATAAATAAATAATAAATAAATTAAAAAAAAAAAAGCGATAACACTGGAAGTAAAATTTGAATCAAAAATTTTTTTAAGGATTTTTTTGATATGGACCATTTTAAAAGTCTTTATTGAATTTGTTATTATATTGCTTCTGTTTTATGTTTTGGTTTCTTGGCCGCAAGGCATGTGGGATCTTAGCTCCCTGACAGCCAGGGATCAAACCCGCACGCCCTGCATTGGAATGCAAAGTCTTGACCACTGAACCGCCAGGGAAGTCCCTGAATCAAATGTTAACTGGAGTTATAGAAGAAATAGCTGACCTGGGAATGCTGACACTGCCACCATTTGATACACTCAAGATATACAGCCAGAGGAACTTAGTGAAAACATTGATATAAGTGAGGAGGGTCGTTATGAAGAAAAGGATGAACATGTCCTAGAGGAAGTGACACTAGCAAGAATCTTCACACTATAGGAACTCTCAGAAATATTATGACATTGAAAGTGCAAAGGGTAAAATGTTGGAAGGTGATCCAAACTTAGAAAGGAATATGACAATTTCTTGAGACATAGAGAAGATGCTTGCTCTGTATCTTAAGTTACACAATGAGAAGGCAAGCACTGTTCAAACTATTCTTGATTCTTTTTTTTTTACAAAAAAATCAAAACACTTTAATTCTTAATGTTTCTAGTGTTTTCAATTACAGTGCATTAAATAAACATTAGTTTTACTATTTTGTCATTTCCCTATACATTTATAACCCAAAAGAAGAGTTTTTAATGTTTTGACAAATGTTTTTAGAGTTCTAGAAAAACGGTCATTTTCCCAATTGATGATTAAGAGCTCTTTATACAGTTTCAGCTTGCACAGTCATTTTTATGCTCCTGAAGCATGCAAAGTGAGGACTGCCTGGACTCCTAAGAGAGTATCTTTTAGCTTAGTTTTTTTTTTAAATAGACATATTATATGCAAATGTATTCAACTTAGAAGTAGGTTCTGAGTTTTAACACATTATATTTTTGTAAAATTGTCCCTTTAGTTTCTGTCATCAACCAGTTATTGGTCAAGTTTGATTTAATGTGACTATGCAATTTTCAAATTTTTCTTTAAAAATGATAATAAAAGAAACAGTGAGCAACCACCAATAATATACAGATAAAATGTTAGCTTTTACTTCTGAGCCCACACAGTATACCTACTTTTTTAAGCCAATAAAGAGATGTGTGAAATGTTGAAGATCCAAAATTTTCTCCTGAAGATGGTGAAGGATATGGGTGTGGCAAATTTAATCCCAAGTACAGAACAAATGGTTGAGTGTAATTAATTGCTTCCTTTCTTAACCAATTTACTGCTCTATCTGTATTCTTCCAGTCCCCGTCCATCACTCTTACTTTAGTCTTTTTAGGGACAAGGTTAACCATAGGCCGGCCTTCTTGTCTGAGTAAGAAAGCAACGTCTCTTGTCCAGGCTTCCACACGATTGCTGAGGGGGCAAAAAGACAGGTATACTGTAAGGTATTTAAAAAGTTTTAAAAACTGACTAAGCATAAATATAAGAGAGCAATATGGAAAACAATTTTTAGACCCGGTCATGTAAATGTTCAGACTGACTATACTAGATCTCATTAAGGTACTGAGCATTGCAAATTCAAAAACCAAGAAAAAAAATAACAAGAATCAAATATTCACCTATGTGTTCTTTAAAACTAAGACAGATTATTTACAAAGGTTACTTTTTTCTCGTAATAAAATATTTAGTAAAATAAATATTTCAAATTCCTAGTATTTCTTTTGAATTTTTTTAGCATTTTTGTCTTTTTTTCTGTCAGAATAAGAGAGATAGTATTTCTAACCAAGGCTACAATAATTTCTTCCTATCACTGTCTTTATATTTAGAAAAATCTTACCTCCCATGTGTACCTTACGTGTTTCTGAAGTCTGAGGTTTTACATTGTTTCCAGCTATCTCTTTTCTCATTATAAGAACAATTTTGACTATGATTTAAGCTAAGCTAATGGTGATGCAAATTTCTAGATATATTTTCTTTAGCTGGTAATTTAAAAGCTAAATGATTTGATCAATTAAATTTCTCTAAATATTTTATCTGCTTCGTAAGTATGTAGTAGTACCACTACTTTTTCTCAATGAATGTATGTATTTTTTTTAACATCTTTATTGGAGTATAATTGCTTTACAATGTTGTGTTAGTTTCTGATGTATAACAAAGTGAATCAGCTATACATATACATTTTTCCCTATATTATGTAAGTATTTTTAGTTGGCATAATTGTTTAGGAAGAACTCTTGGACATTTCTAAGAAGCCTGTTTTTGTGTTTTGGTTGAGGCAAACACCTCTGAAGTGCCCTATCAATTAAGAAGAGAGCTTAAAAAATTCAGATACCCACGTGAAAATAAAGACTATTTTATATTAAAACATAATACTCCATATAAGGGAAATTTCAAACCACACAAAATGACTAATGGCTTATAGATGAACTAAGTAGAACTTTTATCTGCCTTTTAAAAACAGGTAAATAAATTTAAGCAACCATAATAAAAATATAATTTTTCATAGTAGATATTCAATATATTTTGATAAAAACAATGAAAACTAGAATCTCAGCAGAATTGCATCTAACAGATTTTAATTAATTCTATCTAGTAAATAGAAAATCCTAAAACCGTTAAGTTTTGTAAAATTTATCATACTACCAAACAATGTAAATTTTGCTTAAGTCACTGCTGAATGAGAGAACTACATGTGGCTATTATCGGAGCTACTGCAGAGGAGTGAGATGCTAGGGGTTTATCACACCAGCAGTACTTGAGGTAGAGCTCTAGGATTTTGTGATAAGCAGGAATAGGTTACTGAGGTTCACACAGGATGTTTAGGAACCAAAGTGCTTTCTTTTCAGCAAAGAAGTGTTACGTGGGAAAATATGGCTGAGAAATTATTGCAGGAAACAAGAAAATGACAAGAAAGCTTGTAATACAACCTAACTAGTTGTCCGGTGTGATATTGTGATTTATAATAAAAAATATACATTTGGTCTTCTTCCCTGATTCTGGTCCAGAGTTCCTAATATCCTCAGATTTTCTAAGTGAAAGACACAAAGGTGTCTTTTGTTATGTTAATGAGGTTACTTTTGGGCTGGTTGCCAGAACCAAAGGAGAGATTAGAGGGCTGAAACTTTTAGTCCCACCCCACTGGTCTCCGGGGAGGGAGGAGGCTGGATAGGGAATGGAAATTGAGTTCAATCACCAGTGGTCAATGATTTAATCAATTATGCCTGCGTAATGAAGCCTCTATAAAACCCAGAAAAGGAGCCGACTGGGGAGGGGTGGGAGAGTGGCACCACCTTAGGTGAGGGTGTGGAAGCATCATGCCCTTTCCCCATGCATCTCTTCCATTTGGCTGTTCCTGAGTTATAGCCTTTTATAATAAACTGGTAGTCTAGTAAGTGAAATGTTTCACTGAGTTCTGTGAGCCACTCTAGCAAATTAATTGAACCCAAGGAAGAGGTCATGGGACCCTCTGATTTTATAGCTGGTCGGTCAGAATCATTAGGTGACAACCTAGACTTGTGATTTGCGTCTGAAGTGGGTAGTGAGGGCAGTCTTGTAGGACTGAGCCCTTAACCTGTGGAGTTGAGTTGAATTGTAGGACATCCAGTTGGTGTCCAAAGAGTTGGTAGTGTGTGGAAACCACCCCACACAATGGAATTGGGTGCAGAAACCCTAATTGGTGATCAGAGCCTTTACCAGGCTTTGGATTAACTCAGGTATAGACTATTGTTCTGACTGTGCTAACCAAACTACTCAGTTGACCTTACAATGCAGTCATGAGTGAGTCTAGAACATCTCAAGGAAAGCTCTTGCCTTGAAAGATGGCTCTATTGAACCCAGATTACCATCTTTTGCCACAGCAATGAGTAAATGTGATTTCATTTAATCTTTCTGGCAAGGTTATGCCCCTTTCCTTTTTTTTTTTTTTTTTTTTTTTAATTCTTTGTTTCTGAGATTCTTTTAGCCCAGGTTGGTTGCCTTAAGGATAAAAAGGATCAAATCAACTTAATTTTGGCCTGGTCTTACCATTATGGCTAATTTCAAACTTAGTTTCACTTTTGCCCTCTTACTAAATAACATGTGATTTACCCTTCTTTCTTAGTGGCATCTTCTTTTGTCTATTCCTGAGTGTGTGGGCTTTTGGCATGATTCCTATAACTGCTGGTAGTGAAGTAGAGTATAACAAATGCTTTCAGCATTACTAGGGCAGCAGAGACAGGATTATGGTTGAAGGTAAAGGTCCCTCTCATAATTTTCCCTTTTAACTCTTTCTGGCTATCCCAAGAATCTTGAGTAAGCTAGCTGATCAAGAGGGTGATACTTTGGTTAGCTGACCCATGTTCAAGCATTATGCCTAAGTATAAAATAACAATTTACTTCTTTATAACTTAAAAACATTTAGGGGCTTCCCTGGTGGTGCAGTGGTTGAGAATCTGCCTGCCAATGCAGGGGACACGGGTTCGAGCCCTGGTCTGGGAAGATCCCACGTGCTGCGGAGCGGCTGGGCCCGTGAGCCACAATTGCTGAGCCTGCGCGTCTGGAGCCTGTGCTCTGCAACAAGAGAGGCCGCGACAGTGAGAGGTCCGCGCACCGCGATGAAGAGTGGCCCCCACTTGCTACAACTAGAGAAAGCCCTCGCACAGAAACGAAGACCCAACACAGCCATGAATAAATAAATAAATACTTAAAAAAAAACAAAAACATTTAGCACTTTTTAGATATTCAATACATATTAATAGTTATAATCAATGATGATTCTCTGTTCTACTCTTACTACTCCCTGGGCCAACCCAATCCTCCTGGGCCATTGTTAAGTGTACGCAGTATAAGCAATAGGTGCTCCAGGAGCTGCAATTCTCGGCTCAAAGTCCCTTTTCCCAGCCCAAATTTCTCCTGGCCAGTAACACTAATGAGAAAAATAGGGAAAGAGAATGTGAATATGCAACCTCATAGTCGATGACAATTACTGTGACAGAAAGATAACTTAAAATTATAATTCTCTCTACTAAACAACCAATGTCTCCATCCCTTTTTAACCAGGTCAAACTGTTGCACCAGGAAACATTATCTTTTGACCATGTGCTTAGACCTACTTTGTATTACTGTTCAGTGTTGTCTCCCCCTACCCCCTACCCACCATTACTTGCTATAACCTCCTCCAAATATAAACTTTCTAATTAGTTGGTCACAGGGGTATTTTGAATAAATTTCTTTCCATTCCATTTCTATGTACTTTGTCTGAAATATTAAGAGTACGGTTTCAATCAGGACAATAAACAAGGGCTTGTATTAATGGGGAGGAACCAAAACTACCTGTGGTTTAGATACTTTGATTCATTGGCTCCTCTCATTATAAATTTACCCTGTTACTTGCAAATAGACACAAACATACACTGTATAGTTTCCTATATGCCAGCATTTCTCAAAGTGTGGCTCAGGGATCTCTGGGAGGTCCCCGAGAGGCTTTCAGGAGGTCCACAAGGTCAAAACTATTGTCATAAAGATAGTAAGACATCATTTTTTGCCTTTTTCACTCTCATGCTCTCATGAGTGAACAGTGGTGGAGACCACTGTAACGAAGCCTCAGGTGGGAGCTTGGATGTGGAGTACACCTATCTCAAAGGAAATTGTTCTCTATAAACTTAGGATTCAATGTGTCATTTTGTGCATATATACTAAGTGCCCCTCCTAAGTGGTCCAAGGTTTACTTTACCTCTTTGTAGAAACGTAAGAGAGGCTTCTCTTCTCAAAGGGACACAGAAGTAACCACATGTTTCTGATAAAGGCATTCACAATTGGCTATTCCTTGTCTTACCTCCCTCTGAGGTCCAGTTCCTTATATCTTTGCTATTTCAAGCAGCATTAGCATCACCTGAGAGCTTGTTAAATATGCAGAATCTAGAGACCCATCCCAGACCCACTGAATTGGAAAGGGCATTTAATAAGACGCCCAGGTGATCTGCATGCATATTACATTTTGAGATGCACCGCTCCACATAACAGCGTAAGAATTTTTATGCAAAAAAGCCTCAATTTTTAGAGAAGATCATTAAAATAGCTTCCACAGTAGCCCATGAAGAGGAGAATTATTCTACCTTGGATCGATTCCAGAAAACAAGGTGATGGCTAAATGCACTATCCAGCAATCAGCAATTTTATTGTTTTTAAAAGCAAAATCTCCTCCTAATATGAATGGCATATAAAACTAACATATTAGCAACTAATTATTGCATAAATTTGTATCTATGCCATTGCTGTGTGGGTTTTCGGTGCCAATGTGCCAAACGGCACTGCTGCAGTATTGGAGACAGTCAGCTCACAGGTAGCACCAGGTGAATTTACATAGGGACAATAACATTTGAAAAAGTATCACACATTAAAATTGATGAGAACATAACAGTTTTCTTTCAAAATGAATTAGGAGCCTCGACTTAAACCTTCAGCTTCCTAAGATTACTAAATAATTCAACTATCTCAGACTTTAAGAGTTATGTGCAGATGGATCCCCTTTCTCTCACACAAAGAATCATTGTTCTCAATGGGACTTTAACAGCTAATGTGTCTCAGATAAGTCTCTTGCATGGAAAAATTACAGTTCTGAATCATGCCCTTGCAAATTTCACTATCAGCCTGATAAATTCGGTAAGAGAAAATGGAATCCATATTCATTCCCATTAAATGTTCTTCTCTCAAAGCTGAGAAACACACTGTTTTTTAAGGGACTCACAAGGCTGTCATCTATCTTTACAGATATGATCACTCACAAAAAGTCTGTTTTAATTGAATGAATAACAATAGTTATTCATTCTGTGTCTCGTATTTTATTATATATTTATTGTAAATATATTTATGCAATTATATATTATAAAATTATATAAGAGTAAATAAATTTCAAACAAAAGGTTTGTTTTGCATGAGTGTGTGTGGGGGTACTCAGGGGTTTCATGGACTTCAGGTTATGAACTCCCATTTAGCCATTTCCTAGCCTGCTAGTGAATTCATCACTGTTGGAACATCAATATTTAAAACTTTGAGTTCTAGGTGACAGTGACTGTAGCCCTTAACAGAGTATTTGCTGCAGTTTGGTTTTAAATAAAGGCAGGCTCTTTGATTTAATTCAAGAGAGAGTTATTGAATGTCTGCCATGAACAAGGCATTGTGCTAGGCTGAACTTGAAGTGACTCCCTTAGCTACCAAAATGATACTACCTCCTCATATGCACTCAGGCATAAACTCCTTCTACTACTATACTTTAAAAAATAAAGGCCCATTTGCTACCTTGCGGAAAAAGCAATTGTGATGGAATAGTTTGGTTATGATTATAACTCTAATGGTTTAGATCACATTGACTTCTTTTATATCACATAAGGGGAAGATTCTTCTTACACTTTTAAAGTAATTAATATATCAACTTAAGCAACTCTAACATTTAAAATTTTTTGTAAGCTTTTGCTTTTCAGTATTATACAGAAAATACAACCTGGACAAAATGTCATTATATCTGAAAGATAAAGTGGGTGGATTATCCCCCAGTAAATCTTTCATTAGCAATTAACCAAATAGTCACTGCACTGAATATGTTACCATGTCCACAGCCCTTGCCGAAGAGGTGACCCAGATGACCACACTGTGTAGGATTTAACTCTTCTCCTATCCTGTCCACTGGCCAGGGGTGGGCACCCGACCTAAGGACCAGATCCTTGGGTCCTTGACCTGGTCAGTGATTATGATGGAGTCTGGGATGAAATATGTGTTGGGCCTATCATCCTTGTTTACAGAATTTGAATTTGGAAAGGAAAAACAGGTAACTGGCAATTACCTAGAATGCAGCTATGAGGTAGAGAAAGTCACTAAAAGGAGATGGAGCGTAAGTCAAAAAGCGTCATGCAGGTCAAAGTTCTAGTTGGAAATGATGTAGCTGAGAAAAGACCCAGAGAGGAGACAAACAAGTCATAAATTATGTTAATGACAGAGAACCAGGATAAAGTTCTCCTAACTCCTGCAAGTGAGGTCCTTAAAGCTGTATTAGAATCAGAATTATTGGGCTTCCCTACTGGGGCAGTGGTTGGGAATCCACCTGCCAATGCAGGGGGACATGGGTTCGAACCCTGGTCCGGGAAGATCCCACATGCCGCAGAGCAACTAGGCTCGCGAGCCACAACTACTGAGCCTGCACTCTAGAGCCCGCGAGCCACAACTACTGAAGCCCGTGCTCCGCAACAAGAGAAGCCACCGCAGTGAGAGGCCCGTGCACTGCAACAAAGAGTAGCGCCCGCTCGCTGCAATTACAGAAAGCCCGCGCACAGCAACAAAGACCCAACACAGCCAAAAATAAATAAAATAATAAAAAAAAAAAATAAAAGAATCAGAATTATTCCCAGTTCCATCTCCTGAGATTAGTATAAGTACAGCCTCTGTTCTTAGACGGATAATCCAAATTCCTTTTCACTGCATAATTAATCTTTTGATAAATCTGCAAATTGTTCCTTTACCTGCTAATAGATATTAAGTATTCAATGTATGTTTCTGAATATATGACTTTACCAAGCCTACGAAGATACATAGTGACTTTTTGGAAATATTTTATCTTAAACCTAATGCAGTGCCTAGTAGGTAGTAAGAGCCTAATAATGATAGATATCATTATTCTCTAGGTCACTTTGATCAAAGAAATTCATTTAAACTGGTTAACTTTCATGGTAATGGGGGTATGAATGACATGTGTGAATTATTTAAAATCTCTTAGGTAACTAAAACTTGGCAAGTTAGCTCAGTGAGTTACTGGACATGGTGCAACTAAGACAGCCAAGTTGTGGATATGACATGTTTTCCAAACCACTTGCCCTTGGTGGGGGGAGCGGGGAGAGGAGGCGGAATTTCCCTTTGTGCCTTTTTTTTTTTTTTAATCTTTATTGGAGTATAATTGCTTCACAATACTGTGTTAGTTTCTGTTGCACAACAAAGTGAAACAGCTATATGCGTACACATGTCCCCATATCCCCTCCCTCTTGAGCCTCCCTCCCAACCTCCCTATCCCACCCCTCTAGGTCATCACAAAGCACCAAGTGGATCTCCCTGTGCTATGCTGCTGCTTCCCACCAGCCAACTATTTTACATTCAGTAGTGTATATATGTCGATGCTACTCTCACTCTGCCCCAGCTTCGCCCTCCCACCCCACATCCTCAAGTCCATTCTCTATGTCTACCTCTTTATTCCTGCTCTGCAACTAGGTTCATCAGTACTATTTTTTTTTTGTTTTTAGATTCCATATATATGTGTTAGCATAAGGTATTTGTTTTTCTCTTGCTGACTTACTTCACTCTGTATGACAGACTCTAGGTCCATCCACCTCACTACAAATAACTCAATTTCGTTTCTTTTTATGGCTGAGTAATATTCCATTGTATATATGTGCCAGATCTTCCTTATCCATTCATCTGTTGATGGACATTTAGGTTGGTTCCATGTCCTGGCTATTGTAAATAGTGCTGCAATGCTTTGTGTGGGTTTTAATGAGAGGGGAAATGCCATCGCCCACTACAGAAGCTGAAGCATGAGTGTTAAGCCCTCTCCCTATGACCTCAGGCAGCTGGGGAGTAGGCTACTGACCTAGGCTTGCCCATTTGATACTTAGGTCCTGGGATTCTGAATCTTGAGGGAATGACACAAAGACATAGGATCATCTGGAGATGAATGAGACAGCAGTGCCACCAGCAGCAGTGTCCTGGCCAGCCTGTTTCTATAGCATAACTTTAGTGTGCTCTCAGACCTGGAGCCATTCCTGTTTTCTGAATCTAGGTCTCCAGCCTTGTTGACTCTATGAGTTATCTAAGGTGTTTTTGTTTTTGTGTTTTTCATTTCTTGCTCAGGACTCAGTAGAGTGTAACCCGGTAACCCAGGATCTTAGTGGGTAGTTTCTAACACTAATGCTACCTTAGAAATCTTGTCATTTTGGTTAAAGGTATGGTAAAGTGTCAGCACAAAACTATCATTCAAAAAAGGCAAAAAAGTTCATAGTTTTATGCTTTTATGTGGATCAGTATCTTTATCTTTGCATCTACCAAAAAATATATCCAAAACTGCTAAAAAAAAAACCCAATTCATAGAAACAACAGTCAAGCTAAAAATAGAAATAGGTGCTAAACTTTGGGGGATCCAGCAACTTTGTGTAGATATTCTGAGACAGTTTTGCTGTCATAATCCTCCACTTCTTCTGATGCTTGATACCTACAGGTAACTTTACAATACTATCACAAAATAGGATCGACATTTTCTCTAGCGCAAAAGGTACTTTTAAGAGTCTGTAAGAGGTGTCAGGGGAAGGATTTGGACTTACAAAGGCATACTTTCAGAGCTTGAAAAGACTGGATTCTAATAGGAGCTTTGGTATACAAAAAAGAAAGTACTGGGTATAACAATGAGAATTCTGAGGAAAAAACATTTTAGTCAAATGAGGCTATAAATGATCTCAGACTAAAACATACATTACAGGAATTTCAGTTTGAAGATTGTTTTTGCAAGTAAAGAATTTATCAAATCTAAAATGCTATTAATGTAAAATGTACTTTTTTGAAAAATATACACTATTAAGAAAAAATATTGCCAAGAAGACTATAACAGAATTTTGTGATTGTCAATTTTAAGAGGCATTACAATTACAGAGATGTTAAATTGTGAAAAAAAAATGTGCACCTTAGAATAGATAAAATATAGTACTTTACAGCCTTTTCTCCCACCCCTTGAAAAAAAAATCTGGATGTGTTTGCTTCCTCCTTTAAACAGAACTCACTATATTTTTCCCTGTACTGTAATTTTTCTAGACTTTTTTTTTTTTATTTTTGGCTGTGTTGGGTCTTCGTTTCTGTGCGAGGGCTTTCTCTAGTTGTGGCGAGCGCGGGCCACTTTTCTTCGCGGTGCGCGGGCCTCTCACTATCGCGACCACTCTTGTTGCGGAGCACAGGCTCCAGACGCGCAGGCTCAGCAATTGTGGCTCACGGGCCCAGTTGCTCCGCGGCATGTGGGATCCTCCCAGACCAGGGCTCGAACCCGTGTCCCCTGCATTGGCAGGCAGATTCTCAACCACTGCGCCACCAGGGAAGCCCTAGACTTTTTTTTAAACCTCCTCTTTTGAACCATAAGTCACTTTAGCTAGGTCACATCTGGCTAATGCTAATGTTAAATTAAAAAGTGAAATCTCCACATTATTAGATATCTTTAGGCTCTTCTCAAAGTAGATTTGAATAAACTTCCACGAATGGCTAGCACTGGCAAGAGGAGGAGATACACTTCATTATGGGCAGCTAAACATAGTACCTTAAACTTTAGTAATTGAATGGAAAAAAAATCCAAGAATTGTAATGAGATTGTAGACTTAGAGCTATCACTGGCGTTTCAAGAAATTGATGTAGGAGTTATGGTAGACAGCATTCTGAAGATAGCCCCAGTGGCTGCTTCAGCCAAGAATTTGCTAATCATCAGAAACAAGGGTTCTGGAATAATAAAAATAAAACAAAAACAACAGCAGGCTTTTTCACTCTCAGAAGTCATTCTGAGAATGTACTCAGAATAATGCAAGCTGTTTTAGATACTGAATTTCATTAAAAATAATAAGGTATGTATGTGTGGGGTTTTAAAAAAGCTTCTAAAATGACCAAAGGAATGGATGTCTTTCTCCATTACAAGGAAAAGAATAAAATAAACTCCTCCTTAGTACGGAGAAAACTGATCCAAAGGCACGCATGGTCTTAGATTATAAAATAATAGTAGATATGGATGAGATAAACACAGACTTATTCATTAGCCTGCAGAACTGGAAGGGACCCCACGGTTGCTGTTCTAGCTCTGTTGCTCCCTCTTGGTCACTTTGGTTCTAGTTAGGAAGCCTGTGCTTCTGGTCTGGAGGCCAAGGGGACAAGAAGAGTGGTAAGAGCAGCCCATGATTTGCTGCCCTTTGCTGCTTGCCAAGAAGCTCATGCTTAAGAGTTTGCCACAGCAATTCTCTCATTTTGGAAGCAGGCTTTTATTTTTCATTTCTTTCAAAGAATTAAATATTGCCTGTTGTGACGGGGCTTCAGAAAAACATTAAGTTACATGAATTGAGAACATTTATGACTATAATAGTAGTAAGATGAAACGACAGGGGATTTGATTTTAGGTTTTAAACTTTTATCTAGGAAAGATAAGACAGCAGCTTGCTTAAATTCGCTCCTGATGTCATTAGAATGTAAGTTCCATGAGGCTAGAGATTTTTGTGTTTTGATCACTACTGTATTCCCATCATCTAAAAATAGTGTCTGGTACACTGTAGGTGGCTCAATAAGTATTTTCTGAATGGGTGTTCCATACATATGATTTTACCTTTGTAACTTTAGTAAGGATCATCTTGGTCTTAGTATTTTAAGGAATGTTACTTAATGTTTATCTTCTTTAATGTCCTGACCTTAGAAATCTAGTTTCTAAAATGTCTATAAAAAATCAATTACCTCCTAATTCTACACACTTCCAAATTAACATTTTCTTTGATTTTGTTGATTCTAAAAAAATTGACATACTAGTGTTAAGTGGATCTGATCCCTTAGAATATGGGAGAGTAAACTTAAGATTCAAAATGTCAGCAATGACTTTCAGTGTGACAGTCCTAAGGCCATGCTGATGAGTATAAAGTTTTCAGCTTGAGATCATGGTGTCTCAACCTCTGCATTATTGACATTTTCAGCTTGATAATTCTTTGTTTGGGGAAGGGGGTGCTGTCCTGTGCATTGTGGATTGTTTAGCAGCAACCCTGGCCTCTACCGTCTAGATGGCAGCAGTATTCCCCCTGTGGTGTCAACCAAAAATGTCTCCAGACACTGTCAAAAGTCTTGTGGGGGTCAAAATTGCCCTTGATAGAGAACCACTGTTTGAGATATTGGAGATACGATGACAAAAGTTTTACCCCATAGGGAAAATGATCAAAACACCATATGGATTAAGTACACATTTCCTTTCAATTGCTAAGAAGATACAGCAAATTTGAACCTAATCAGACCTATTATGAGCACAATACCTATAATGTGAGGGGTTAGATGAATATCAGGACTTTATAAACCACATAACTGTACTCCACTGAAGTCACAGAACTTCAGAAGGGAAGAATCTTTAGAGTCATCTAGAGTAAGCTCATTTGATGAAACTGGGATCCTCAGTAGATAAATAACTTGCCCTGGTCTTATAGTTGTTAGTAAGTGGCATTTTTTTAAAAATAAATTTATTTTTATTTATTTATTATTTTTGGCTGTGTTGGGTCTTCATTGCTGTGTGCGGGCTTTCTCTAGTTGCAGCGAGCGGGGGCTACTCTTCGTTGTGGTGCACAGGCTTATTGCAGTGGCTTCTCTTGTTGCGGAGCACAGGCTCTAGAGTGCGCGGGCTTCAGTAGATGCGGCACGTGGGCTCATCTTGAGTAGTTGTGGCTCATGGGCTCTAGAGCACAAGCTCAGTAGTTGTGGCTCATGGCCTTAGTTGCTCTGCGGCATGTGGGATCTTCCCAGACCAGGGCTTGAACCCGTGTCCCCTGCATTGGCAGGCGGATTCTTAACCACTGTGCCACCAGGGAAGCCAGTAAGTGGCATCTTAATGAGTAGTACCACCAGCACTTGTTTAACAGTTGTCTGGAAGAAACAAGCATGTAGCCCTTAAAGTTCCCAGTCTGGTGTAGTATAGTATACATGGGAAGGGACACACAGCTGGACTAGTGTCCTTAAACTGGTAAAAGAAGAAAGCATCATTTGATGTTGAAAAAAATACAGATGGAGAATTGTAGTAGTAAACTAAAGGGACTTGTAATTCTGGCTGAAAATATAAACAGGTTCAAAAATGGCTAATTTCAGTGGTAAAGGTAGCTCAAAGTTATAAAAACGTGTTTTGAGGGTCAGTCTATCAAAAACATTGAATGCATCTATTTGATATTGAGAGACCTTTTTTTTTTCTGAGACCCATCTTTAAACTTGCACAGAAAAATCTGAAAGATAACGTGCTGTAATTCATATAACCTTTGCAGACATGCTATTAACAGCAGCCTTGACCTATCTGTCAGTTAAATGACTATGTGGGTACATATAGCACTAATACAAATAGTCTTGATAGCTTATTTAAGCTTCCTAAGCTCAGGTGAGACAGTAAGTAAAGTGAAAATATGCTACAGCAATTATTATACTGAAAACCATCTTTGATTTCCCAAATATCAATGTTTAAGTGGCTCTTTTCCTTTTAACCCAGGTGAGATAGAATATCAATGCTTATCAAATAATAAGTTATAACTTTTTATTCCATTCATTCATTCATTAAACAGATATTTAATTGTGTACCTACAATGTACAGGCACTACGTTGGAAGTGGGAATAAAGTAGTGAGAAAAAGAAACAGGGTCTGTGCCCTCCAAGAATTATTATCCCACTGAGGAATAAAACGCAGATCATATTTTAACCATGTCACACAGAGAGTGATAGTGATATGGAATACAAGGCATTCAACCTTAGATTCTTTTTATTATTGGACTGACTGAGAAAACAAAGAAAGAAAACAATTCCAAATAGGATAATATGAATAGTTGTATCTTACTTTGGATTAACCTTACTTTCCAAAAAAGTAGAAGGATTTTAAAGAGAAACTGGTGAAACTTTGTGAAATTAGCACATATTATTTCATTTAATGCTCACAACAAAGAAATTAAACTTCAGTTAGCTTAGATAATATTCCCAAGATTATACTACAAGTTAGTAGTAAACAGAGAAACTAGGATTCAAAAGTAGGCAATCTGATTCTAGATCTCTACTCTTATCCCCTATGCTTAGTTGCCTAATTTTTGAGGACTGAGTAAAATGAAAGAAAAAAAAGTTACAATAGAATAAAGTTGGGGAGAACTGAAAAAAGGAAGTAGCAATAAGATTATGGACTTTAGAACAAATTGTAAAGTGAGTAATAAAGTAGCCATTGTATAACTAAATCAAAATAAATCATGGACTAAACAATTTTATAGACCTTTAATGTTTAAGAAAAACAAAATTACTAGCATATAATTTCAATATTTTAAGAAGATTAAAGAAAGCTAAAGATTTAGTCAAATTAACACAATCTAGGGATTAAGAGATTTACATTCACCTTTGTGGAGAAATAAAAGAAGTCAAAAAGGGTACATGTATGTATTATAGCAGTGGGCTGCCTGTTAGAATCATTTTTATTTTATTTTTTACCTGATGGAGTGATGTCCTGAAGTATAGTCCAGTTTTCCAAATTTTTGTGTTCGGTAGCCATGCTTCTCCATGACATCCATCCATGTTGTATAATTTGGATCTAAGCCCTTAAAGTTATTCCAAGATTCTGTTAAGTGAGTGAAGAGGCCACTCCACATTGCTGGGGGAAAAAAATGGGATCAGTGTAAATAAAGCTTAACAATTCGTTTTAATGATTAAGACAATTATACCAAGAGAAAAGAGACTGACTACTAGTTTAGAGCTTGTGCTCTGCAACAAGATATATCTGCATTAAGTGTTTTACCTAACATTTTTGATTGTTACCTCGTTTTATCAAGGGGAAAACTGAAATGAATTACTATTTCCATTTTACAGATGAGTCTCTAAGGCTTGCAGCAGTGGTCCCCAACCTTTTTGGCAACAGGGACCAGTTTCATGGAAGACAGTTTTTCCACAGACTGTGGAGGGGGGATGGTTTCGGGATGATTCAAATGCATTACATTTATTGTGCACTTTATTTCTATTATTACATTGTAATATATAATGAAATAATTATACAACTCACCATAATGCAGAATCATTGGGAACCCTGAGCTTGTTTTCACTTGCCATTCACTGATAGGGTTTTGATATGTCTTCAAGCAATTGATTTATTATGGTCTCTGTGCAGTCAAACCTCCCTGCTAATGATAATCTGCATTTGCAGCCGCTCCCCAGTGCTAGCATCACCACCTCAGCTCCACCTCAGATCATCAGGCATTAGATTCTCATAAGGACCGCGCAACATAGATCCCTCTCATTCGCAGTTTATAGTAGGGTTTGTGCTCCTATGAGAATCTAATGCCGCCACTGATCTGACAGGAGGCGGAGCTCAGGTGGTAATGCGAGCAATGGGGAGTGGCTGTAAATACAGATGAAGCTTCGCTTGCTCGTCCACCACTCACCTGCTGTGCAGCCCAATTCCTAACAGGCCACGGACCGGTACCGGTCTGTGGCCTGGGGGTTGGGGACCCCTGGCTTACAGGTTAAGTTGTTTAAGGTAAATAAATGGAATTAAATATAAAGCTTGTCTGACTTGAGTCATAAAAATAATCAGTAAGTATTTGTTGGTTAATTTTCCAAGTTGGTCAAATGAAGTACAGATCTCATTTCCCAAAAATCCTCAAGGCTTTTCCCTATTTCTTGTCTATATACTGGCTTGCCCCAAAAAACTTACGTGTACTATGTCTTCTCTCTCATTTTCTACAGCTATCATTGTTTAGTCAATAAATCTTTTTTTTTTTTCAAATATTAACAGACCTAAAGATAAAAACAGATAGCAATACAATAATACTAGGGGACTTCAACAGCAGATAGATCTTCCAGACAGAAAACCAATAAGGAAACATTGGACTTAACCTACATGTTAGAACAGATGGAATTAAGATTTTTAGTACATTCCATCCAAAAGCAAAAGAAAGTATATTCGTCTCAAGTGCACATGGAACATTCTCCAGGAAGTTCATATGTTAGGACACAAAACAAGTCTTCATAAATTTAAAAAGACTGAAATCATATCAAGCATCTTTTCTGACCACAATGGTATGAAACTAGAATCTGTTATAAGAAGAAAACTGGAAAATTGACAAATATATGGAGTTTAAACAACATGCTCCTGAACAACCAATGGGCCAAAGAAGAAATCAAAAGAGAAGTCAAAAAATATCTTGAGACAAATGAAAATAGAAATACAACATAGCAAAACAAATGGCATGCAGAAAAAGCAGTTCTAAGAGGGAAGTTCACAACTTTAAGTGCCTACATTATAAAAAAGAAATAGCTCAAATAAACAACCTAACTTTATATCTCAAGGATCTAGGAAAAGAAGAACAAACTAAGCCCAAAGTTAGTAGAAGAAAGGAAATAACAAAGATCAGAGTGGAAATAAATAGAGACTAAAAAGACAATAGAAAAGATCAATAAAACTAAGAGTTGTTGGGGCTTCCCTTGTGGTAAAGAATCCGCCTTACAATGCAGGGGATGCGGTTTTGATCCCTGGTCAGGGAACTAAGATCCCACATGCTGCGGGGCAACTAAGCCCGTGCGCCACAACTACTGAGCTCGTGCACCTCAATGAGAGAGCCTGCATGCCGCAAACTATAGAGCCCATGCACCCTGGACCCCGCACATCACAACCAGAGAGAGAAAATCCTGCACACCACAACTAGAGAGAAGCCCGTGTGCCACGACAAAGAGCTCGTGCCACAATGAAAGATCCCACACGCCTCCAATGAAGACACCACGTGCCACAACTAAGATGCAGCCAAACAAACAAACAAAAAAACTAAGAGTTGTTTTTTCTTAAATAAAATGGACAAATCCTTAGCTAGACTTTCCAAGAAAAAAACAAGGGGACTCAAATAAAATTAGGAATTAAAGAGGAGACATTACAACTGATACCACAGAAAGACAAAGGATCATAAGAGACTAACTACCATGAACAATTATACCAACAAATTGGAAGAATTGGATACGTTCCTAGAAATGTAAAACCTACCAAGATTGAATCATGAAGAAATAGAAAAGCTGAACAGACCAATTATGAGTAAGGAGATTGAATCGGTAATCAAAAACCTCCCAATGAAGAAATGTCCAGGACCAGATGGCTTCACTGGTGCATTCTATCAAACATTTAAAGCAGAATTAAAACTAATCCTTCTGGGGCTTCCCTGGTGGTGCAGTGGTTAAGAATCCACCTGCCAATGCAGGGGACGCGGGTTCGATCCCTGGTCCGGGAAGATCCCACATGCCGCGGAGCAACTAAGCCTGTGCGCCACAACTACTGAGCCTGCGCTCTAGAGCCCACGAGCCACAACTACTGAAGCCTGCGTGCCTAGAGCCCGTGCTCTTCAACAAGAGAAGCCACCACAATGAGAAGCCTGTGCACCTCAATGAAGAGTAGCCCCCGCTGGACGCAACTAGAGAAAGCCCATGTGCAGCAATGAAGACCCAACACAGCCAAAAATAAATCAATTAAATAAATAAATTTTTTTAAAAAAGAATAAGCCAATGAGGTACATTTAAAATAAAAAACAAAAACAGAAAAACAATCCTTCTCAAACTCTTCCAGAAAAGAGAAGATGAGGAAACATTTCCAAACTCATGAGGCAATACCATGATAGCAAAACAAGACAAGGACACTACAAGAAAAGGAAATTATAGGACAAGATCTCTGATGAACATAGATGCAAAAATTCTCAACAGAATATTAACAAACCTAATTTAACAATACTTTGAAAGAATCATACATCATGATCAATTGGGATTTACTCCAGAAAGGCAAAGATGGTTCAACATCTGCAAATCAATCAATGTGATATACCACATTAGCAAAATGAGGAATAAAAAAAAATATGATCATCTCAATAGATGCAGAAAAAGCCTTTGACAAATTTCAGCATTCATTCATGTGGGATGAATTGAGAGATTAGGATTGACATATATACACTACCATGTGTAAAATAGATACCTAGTGGGAACCTGCTGTATAGCACAGGGAGCTCAGCTCAGTGCTCTGTGATGATGTAGATGGGTGGGATGGGGGAGGAGTGGGAGGGAGGTCCAAGAGGGAGGGGATATATGTATACATATAGCTGATTCACTTCCTTGTACAGCAGAAACTAACACAACATTGTAAAGCAACTATACTCCAATTTAGAAAAACCTCTTGACAAACTGGGTATAGAAGGAATATATAGAAGCCCACAGCTAACATCATATTCAATGGTAAAAAGCTAAAAGTTTTTCCTCTAAGATCAGGAATGAGACAAGGGTGCCCACTCTCAGCACTCTTATTCAACACAGTTCTAGAAATCCTAGCCTGAGCAGTTAAGCAAGAAAAAGAAATAAAAGGCATCCAAATCAGAAAAGAATAAGTAAAATTGTCCCTATTTGCAGAAACATGATATTATATATAGAAAACCATAAAGACTTTACCAAAAAACTGTTGGAACTAATCAATACGTTCAGTAAAGTTGCAGGATATAAAATCAATATGCAAAAATCAGTTGCATTTCTATATACTAATGATGAACTATCAGAAAAAAATTACCCAAAAAATCCATTTACAATTGTATAAAAAAGAATAAAATACTAACGAATAAATCTAACCAAGGAGATGAAAGATCTGTACACTAAAAACTTTAAGACACTGATGACAGAAACTGAAGAAGATACAAGTAAATGAAAAAATAGAAAGCAAAGATGAGGAGCTAGTCAGTAGCAAATGTGTGATTACTTATGTGTACTAACCTAGATTGCTGATTGAGACTAAATGAGATTTTTAGTGAAGAGATGTTGCATCTTAGTGTATTTGCTGTGTCTTGTCTGATTTATCACCTTGTCTACCTGTGTGCCTTTATAATTCAGTATAAGCATCCCTTCAGTACTTTAGCCTCCTCTGCTTTGTGCAGATAGAGTGTGGAGTCTTTCTTTATGTTATCTCATTCCACTTGCTCAATAAAGAATAAAAAATTAACAGAACTTCATACCTGCTTTCATTAATTGTTATAATTATTTCCTTAAAAGTCTGTTTCAGATTCTGAAAACCTGGTGATCAGGCAGATAGCAGGTCCTTACTGATTGCGGGTTGACTATGGCATTTATCATGTGTTCAGCAGTTATGTTGCTGTTGGGGACAGAAGTGTTAATAAGGCCCCAGTGTTTGGAGCTTAGCTTTGGTAGTTACCTCATTGTTGGTTTTTTGGGAGGTAGCATTATAGCTGTATACTGGGGACAGATTGCCAGAAGTGTTACGTGGATGCACATAAGCCTAATCTGACTGGTTCAACTCATGGAAATGTTCTTATTTTCTCTAGAATATGGAGTATACCTTAAACTAATAAAGTGTTATATGTCAATTACATCTCAGTAAAACTGGAAAGAAATCCCTTTCCTTTTCCCTTTTCTGTGTACACACATGGCAGGGTTGAATCCTTTTCTCATCTAACAAAATGCTTTCTTTTTGAGTAGTGGAATGGGGCATTACCCGGCTTTGAATCTCAATGATGCTAGTTACTGAGTGACCTTTGATAAGTTATTTAACCTTTCAGTACTTTAGTTTTCATCTGCAAAATGGGGATAATAACAATATCTACTTTGTGAAAATGTGGGGAATTATATAAATTAAGGCATGTAAGGCAGTTATATTGCCAGGCACATAGTAAGAATGCAATAAATGTTAGTTTTTATTACTATTATTCCTTCTCTTTATTCAAACTCTCCAAAATATACTTCTTCCAGGAAAAGCATCACCTAACATTTTTGTAGAGTTCATTGAGCACTTTTTAAAATCCGTTATCTCCTTTGATGCTGGGAACAACCCTGTGAGGGACACAGCACATACAGTGTTCTGTAGATAAAGAAACTGAGGGACTTGCTTGACGTGGTCCATTGAGGATTGGAATCCAGACATCACCCCACCCTGGTCCATTGCTCATTCCACTTGCTCAATAAAGAATAAAAAAATTAACAAACGTGTTTTTAATATACCTGGTCCTTCATCAGTGAAATATCATTTATAATAGAGTTTAGGTTTCCTTTAATCATTGGTGATTATATAGTTGATGGTGCTGAAAATGTAGGTGAAAGAACTTGTGACTCAAATCACAGAGAATATGATGTCAGGAACTTATGGACAAAAGAAAATTGTTGGGTGCTATTTATGAGTTCCAAAGCAAACAATCATAAATTAGAGGAGAAAGAAAACAACTCTATCAGACAATAGAATTTATAAAAATGTCAATTTTCCCCGATTTTTCAGTTAGTCATGGCTTAATATCACTGTTATTTTGCCATTAAAACTATGCTTATTTGTTAAATTACTATAATAAAAGTGAACAATTAGATTTGGTATAGAAGTGAATTGAAACTGAAGAGAAAAAATATGTAATCTGAAATAATACAGAAAAATCCAGATATATCTGAAAAATTCTAACTACTTTGTGGTATACTTTGAAGTCTCCTCCCAACTCCCTATCTCTTACTAAAAAATTTCCTTGGAAATAGAACTCTTCAAGGAAATATGAGCATTTCCTAATTTGCCTGGATAGTCAAAAGATGTTTTGTCACCAATCCTAAGGGAAATGAAACAATAATACTTGAACTAAATACCAATTTAGGTGATAAAATTCCTATTCTTAAAAAACCCCAATACCCAATACATACCTTAAAACACACATCACATATATTAAAATTTTTTTATTAGATGCCAAATATGACTTACTATCCTATTTTGGGGTATAATTTTTTAAATTGTGAAAACATTTTCAGTGTGGGACCACTTCCAGTAATATTAAAGCATGCTCATACCTGCGCGCGATGGGCAGCAGATCGGAGAGTTTGTGTAGGCATTCAGAAAGGAAGTGCCACGTTCTTTCATGAAGTTGATAAAAGGAAGTTTCACTACCTGACTTCCTGGATAAAATGTTAGCCTTCCATCCTGGAATAAAGAAATTTAATTACCATTGATTACATCACAAAAGAAAATAATTTCCTTTAATTTTAACCATAAAATTCACAAGTAGCAAAAGACTTCAATATGATCCTAAGAATCCTCAAAAGATAAAAACAGGTAGAGAAACTGTTATCATTCTCTGGTTCATAATATTGAGAATTCAATGTGGTGTGACATTTGGATCCATTTGAATATAGTAAATAAATTAAAGGCCCTTCCTGGAAAGTTTCTTCTTGGGGGATGATGGAGTGAGTGAACCAATGTTTATTGAGTATTTAGTATGTGCCAGGCACTGTGAAAGATCTGCAGATACAATGGTGAATAAAAACAGAGTCCCTGGCCTCATGAAGCTTATAGTCTAGTAGGGGAGGCAAAAAACATACTCGGAAATAAACTAAGAATAATTACAAGTTACTGTGATATGTACTTTGAGAAAAGCCTAAGATACAGAATAACAAGGGAGACCTACTTTGATACAGGGAAGGCTTCTCTGGGAAGTGAGACCTAAAGAATGAGAAGGATCAGCCATTCAAATACCTTAAGGGACATGTAAAGTTAGAGATACCTGCAGGACTTAAGTGGAGATAACAACTAAGCAGCTAGAGAAATGAGCCTGAAGATTGGAAGAGATGTTTGGGTTGGAGATACGCATTTTGGAATCGAATTGGGAATTGAAGAACTCTTCTTGGTAAGGAGCAAAAAGGGAAAAAAGGATGTTCCAGTCCTGGAGTTATATCTACTGTATGTTTTCAATGTAATTGTAAATAAACAGTTTAAAAGTGAACCAATCCAAAATACGGGATATACATAAATCTTTGAGATGTCTGAGATTTCCAAATGGATATATAAATTAGGCTGTAGGGTACAGACAGGAATCTGGAGCTCAGAGAATTCTATCCCGGTGAAATAAGTCTTTAACATATTCATGGTATTGAAAAGTGTGAGACTGAATGAAACCTTTAAGGGAGAGAGTGAAAAGAGAGGAAAGAAAGGAACCCTGAGGAGTCCCGAATAAGAGGAGAAGGCAGCATGGGAAACCGAGAAAGAACGGCCAGTGAGGGAGGAAGATATCAGTAGACTGAGTCTCATGAGAGCTGAGAGAAGACAGTGTGTCAAGAAAGGGTAATATTGTATATGTATAACTGATTCACTTTGTTATAAAGCAGAAACTAACACAACATTGTAAAGCAATTACACTCCAATAAAGATGTTTAAAAAAAAAAAAAAAAAGAAAGGGTAATAATAGCTGTGTTGAGAGGGTGTGTAAAAGAAGGCCAGAAAAGGCACACTGGAATTAGGAGGATGGAGATAGCTGGTGATGCTGACAAGAGCACTTCCAATGGAGTTGTAGGGATGGACACCTAAAGCAGACAGGGAAAAGAGAATGGGAGGTGGCATGGTGAAAAAAACCTCTTCTAAGTAGTTGTCTTGCAAAGCGAAACAGAAAAATGGGATGGATGTTAGAGAGAGTTAGCTGGAGGATAAATGTGGGATTAAGGTCAGGTTTTTTTAAAGATGGGGAATATTAGAGCATGCTTGTATGTTGAAATAAATACCACTTCTAGCAGGAGTAATCACTGAATGCTAAGCAAACAACTCCTGACTTCCTAAATAATGAGCTAGGGAGCCCAAAAGTGCATAAGAATTTTGTTAAATTCATAAATTCAAACTCTCAGAAACGTATCCTCGTAAATCCCAAATGCCTAGATGTATTATTCCTACAATCTTTTGGATATGGGGAATAATAACCATTTGTGGCCACTGGTTGTAATCTAGACAACCCAGCCACCCAGGTTCATCTAGCTGGAGGGATGCAGCAGGTAGTCATGTGGCAGAAGCACTGCAATGATTCAAATAGTGAGGCTTGGACTCCCAAGTCCTGCAGGCTAGGTTCAAATGGGTGTAACGACCACTGCAAACGGCTACAGCAGCATATCTATAACTCATGTTAGCAATTTCTTGACTCATTTCTATGACTGGTACAAGGACTTCATCTGCATTGAAAGCAGTCTGGAAAGCAGGGATCTTTAAAGTGCAGAGCAGCAGGGAAAGCAAATGGCGGAGGGGATAACTGCCTCACTTGGGAAAGTTTCTAACGTGGAATGTGTGAAAGGTGGTCCACGTAAAGATTACTGCCTAAGGGGCTTCCCTGGTGGCGCAGTGGTTGAGAATCTGCCTGCCAATGCAGGGGACACGGGTTCGAGCCCTGGTCTGGGAAGATCCCACATGCCACGGAGCAGCTAGGCCCGTGAGCCACAACTACTGAGCCTGCGCGTCTGGAGCCTGTGCTCCGCAACAAGAGAGGCCGCGATAGTGAGAGGCCCGCGCACCGCGATGAAGAGTGGCCCTCGCTTGCCACAGCTAGAGAAAGCCCTCGCACAGAAACGAAGACCCAACACAGCCAAAAATAAAAATAAAAATAAATAAATTTAAAAAAAAAGATTACTGCCTAAAATATATAAGGCACTCCACAAATATTCAGTGAATTAAATGAAACGAGTCTTTAATTCAGAGCTGTTCAATTTACAAAAGGCAAATTTAATATGTTCAAAATTCAACAGTGTATTTTTGCAAAGCTTAATAAACCTGGATTAAGTACATCAGTGGAAAGATTTGTATTTGATTAGGTTCTTAGAAAATATTTAAATTATGCTACACACATTCTCAACGTCAAAAGCATACCAATACTCTAAACAAAGATCAAAATTACTATATTATTAGAGAAAATATTAAACATTTCTAGAAGTTTTGGTGTTTTTAACTTCATGTAGTTTTTACACACTAGCAAATACTTTAAAAAACAGACTAAAACTGGTACCACTGCTCATGGTATCAATGGGAGGTGGTCCACATAATAATTAATTCTGAACTGAAATGGATCTTAACATGGTTAGCTGATAAAAACACAGAGAAAGTTAAGTTTTCCATAGTGTGGTACTGCGGTTCACAATGGATAGTCAGTCGCAGGTCAAACTATAGTTCCATCACATTTAGTTGGGAGAGAAAATCTTACAGGATGGCTTTCAGAATAACTTCCATAATTTAATAATAGCCCATTTCAATTTTCTCAAGGTCATCCCTACAGTTCAAACAAATACAGTACTCTAACAGCGGGCATTTAAAAAAGAAAAAGAGGCCCACTAATTGGCTTTCTGCATAGAAGTGACAAAAGTGATACCAATTGCCTTCATTTCTGAATTTTGCTTTTATTCTGGACTCTCATGGGTCCAGGCATTTTCCCCCTTGGGATGGATGAGCTTTTTGTGTACATGTGATTTTGTGATCTGGATTGCTCCTTCTAGAACCATAACTTGGTTCTCAGTTCCTCATCATTCTGGGCCAGGGAAAACCAGTGAAGTTTAGATTTCAAAACATCATTCTAATGAAAGAATGTAACAGTAACTTTAACTGTCTAGATGTATTATCAAGCAAGACTGTTAAGAGCATTCTTTTCAGATCTGTTCACCAGACTGAATGAGATCCTCACTAGACTCTGGTATACAGTCCTGTGCCCACCTCCCACTCCTGAAACCTCACCCAAACTAAAAACAATGCAGGTGCAGGGGTGGAAGGAGGGAGGCAGAGAGGATGCTTGTGCCCTTTAAGACCCAGGCAGAGGTGCTTATTTTCTCTTTTTAAAAAAAGGGTTTAAGATGTAATTCACACATCATAAAACCCATTTAATTTGTACAATTCAATGGTTTTTAGTATATTCAGAGAGTTGTGCAACCATCACCACAATCGACTTTAGAACATTTCCATCATGTATTCCTTGTATCCCTTAGCCATCACCCGCTAATCCTCCCATTTTCCCAAACCCTAAGTAATTGCTGACCTGTCTCTACTTTCTGTCTCTGTAGATTTGCTTTCTCTGGACAAATGGAATCATACAATATGTGGCCCTTTGTGAGTAGCTTCTTTCTCTTAGTGTAACAATTTCTAGGTTCATCCACACTGCAGCATGTTATCAGTACTGCATTTATTTTTTTATTGTTGAATAATATTACTAAATTTTATTTATCCATTTACCAGCTGATGTATATTTGGGTTGTTTTCAATTTTTGGCAGTATTAACATTCATGTGCAAGTTTTTGTGTGGACATATGTTTTTATTTCTCTTGGATATATACCTCAAAGTGGATTGCTGGATCATATGGTAACCCATGTTTAGCATTTTAGGAATTGCTAAACTGTTTTCCAAAGTGGCTGCACCATTTACATTCCCACCAGTAGCGTATGAGGGTTGCAATTCTCCCATATTCTCATGACTCTAGTTATTGTCTCCTTTTATTTTTCTTAATAAATTTATTTATTTTTGGCTGCGTTGGGTTTTCGTTGCTGAGCTTGGGCTTTCTCTAGTTGCAGCGAGTGGGGGCTACTCGTCGTTGTGGTGCGTGGGCTTCTCATTGTGATGGCTTCTCTTGTTGCGGAGCATGGGCTCTAGGTGCACAGGCTTCGGTAGTTGTGGCTCGTGGGCTCTAGAGCGCAGGCTCAGTAGTTGTGGCGCACAGGCTTAGTTGCTCTGGCCATGTGGGATCTTCCCAGACCAGGGCTCTAACCCGTGTCCCCTGCATTGGCAGGTGGACTCTTAACCACTGCGCCACCAGGTAAGCCCTATTGTCTCTTTTTGATTATAGTCATCTTAGTGGGTGTGAATTGGTGTCTCATTGTGGTTTTGATTTGCATTTCCCTAATGACTAATGATGTTGACTATCTTTTCATGTGCTTATTGACCATTTGCATATCTTCTTTGGAGAACTGTCTTTTCAGATCCTTTGCCCATTTTTTAATTGCCTAATCCAAAGTCACAAAGATTTGCCCCTATGTTTTCTTCTAAGGGTTTTATGATTTTAGCTTTTATGTTTCATTCATCAATTCATTTTGAGTTACTTTTTGAAAATGGTGTGAAGCATTTTGCATGTGGATAGTCAGTTTTCCCAGCATTATCTGTTGAAAAGACTATTCTTTCCCCATTAACTGGTCTTTGCACCCTTAATGAAAAACCAACTGACTATAAACCTGAGAGTTTATTTCTCTACTTTCAATTCTATTCTATTGATTTATATGTCTATCTATTGTTATGCCAGTAACACACTATCTTGATTACTGTAGTTTATGGTAAGTTCTGAAAGTAGAAAGTTTAAGTCCTCCAATTTTGTTCTTGGGTATTCTGGGTCTCTTGAATATCCATATGAATTTTAAGATGGGTTTCTCTGTTTCTGCAAAAACGTCATAGGGATTTTTATAGAGATTGCATTGAGTCTGTAGATCAATTTGGTGATTATTACTATATTAACAATATTAAATCTGATTTCATAAACATAACATGTTTATATAGGTGTTCTTTAATTTCTTTCAACAATGTTTTGTAGTTTTTCAGAGTATAAGAATTGAACTTCTTTGGTTAGATTTAGTCCTAAGTATTTCATTTTCTGGATGCTATTTTATTTTTACTTTTAAAAAATATTTATTTATTTATTTGGCTGCGCCAGGTCTTAGTTGCAGCATGTGGAATCCTCGTTGCCACATGCAGGATCTTTAGTTGCAGCATGTGGGATCTAGTTCCCTGACCAGGGATTGAACCCGGGCCCCCTGCATTGGGAGCACGGAGTCTCAGCCACTGGACCACCAGGTAAGTCCCTGGATGCTATTTTAAATAGAATTGTTTTCTTAATTTTATTTTCAGTTTGTTCATCAATCAAGTGTATAAAAATACAACTGATTTTTGTATATTGATCTTACATCCTACAGCCTTGCTAGACTATCTTATTAGTTCTAAAAGTTTTGTAGTAGATTCCCTAGGATTTTCTTTATACAAGATTATGTTAGGTGCAAATAGAGATACTTTTAATTTTTCCTTTCCAACCTAGATGACTTTTATTTCATTTTCTTGTCTAATTCCCTGTCTAGAACCTCCAGCTTAATTGCAATAAACATAGTGAGAACAGATAGCCTTGTCTTGTTCCTGATCTTTGGAAGAAAACATTGTCTTTTATAGTTAAGTATAACATTAGCTGTGGATTTTTTGCAGATGTTCTTTTTTTTAAAAAATAAATTTTATTTATTTATTTATTTAAGGCTGTGTTGGGTCTTTGTTGCTGCACATGGGCTTTCTCTAGTTGCGGTGAGTGGGGACTACCCTTCATTGCAGTGTGCCGGCTTCTCACTGCGGTGGCTTCTCTTGTTGCGGAGCACAGACTCTAGGCGTGTGGGCTTCAGTAGTTGCGGCACGCAGGCTCAGTAGTTGTGGCTCACGGGCTCTAGAGTGCAGGCTCAGTAGCTGTGGCACACAGGCTTAGTTGCACGTGGGATCTTCCCAGACCAGGGCTCGAACCCACGTCTCCTGCATTGGCAGGTGGATTCTTAACCACTGCGCCACCAGGGAAGCCCTGTAGATGTTCTTAATCAGATTGAAAAAATTCTCTTCTATTTCTACTTGGTTGAGTGCTTTTATCATGAAGGGTTATTGAATCTTGTCAAATGCTGTTTCTGCATCTATTGATATGATCACGTGTTTTTTGCCCTTCATTCAATTAACGTGGTCTACTACACTGACTGATTTTCAGATATTAAACCCACCTTACATTTCAGGGATAAATCACACTTAGTCATGGTGTATAACCCTTTCTATATATTGCTGAATTTGATTTGCTTGTATTTTTTCAGGATCCTTTCTTTTATATTCATAAGGTATTAGTCTGCATACAATATTTATATACACAAATATATAAAAATCTATGTGCTTATACTATACTAAAAATAAACCAAATATTTCAGTCATCTTCAGAAGTTTCTAGGATGTTTTGATGCACCACCCAGGTTCCCTTTTAGAGTGAAAGATTGCCTCTGCTGAAGAGAGTTGTCTTGCCCAAAATGGTGCCTCATTCTGGGAGCATTCCACAAGTAATGGCCATCCAACATGAGGGTACAAAGGCCTGGTCTCCTCACCACAAATGGAAACAGTTCTGAATCATCATACTAGTTTGAGAACTACCCATAAGATCAGCTAAGGCCACCAGTGAGACAGTGACAAAACTCAACTTCTCTCTGCACAATCCTGCTTTCTTCCTTTCCCTTTGATCTCATGAGTAGTCCCTAATAAACCTCTTTCATGTTACTCTCCAATATTGCCTGTTTCCTAAGTTTAGATAATCATAAAGATTACTTTAATATTCTCAGAAAACCCTATGGGTATATCCAGATTATGTAACTTTAATCATCACGGGTTAATCTATGAGGAAAGGCAATACAACATAATGATTAAAAGCACTCTTTGGTGCCAGACATGCTTAACACCAATAATCTATGTGACCACAGTAACACCCAATCATAAAAAACTAATATTATAATTAGTAACCAAACATTTGTCCAAGCATTAGATTTAATATCATGGATAATACTAAAAGTATCAGGTAATGTTGACAGTAGTATTCTTTTTAGTTGATGGCTTGGGAGAATTACAAAAACTGTTTAAGTTTGGGATTAAACAGCAACAACAACAACACACATACACAATTAATCTGGAATAGGGGCGAGTGTCAAATTATGTCAACTAATGAATATAAATCAGTACTAACAGGATTATCAGACACCTGAGTAATAAAAATAACGTTGACCGCTGGGAAGCCAACAGGCTTTTATGTTGAGATAGAATGTTATTTTTCCCCACAATTGAATCAAGCGAGGGTATGGATTGAAAATTTATTAGTAGTGGTAAGATAATTTAGTGGGTCGAGGTCAGCAATTAAAAAAAATTTGCAAAGATGCTAATTGGAGTGCATCTTACTAAAGTATGTTTTATTTGTTTTACATGCATATCTATGTGGTGCACGTATGTGTGTACGGGGCCTCAAGGTAAAATGCATTTCTTACTTTGCATCAGGGTAAAACACGTTTGAAAGTCTCAGATTCTGCTCTCCAAAGCCAGCAGCACAGGAAGGGCTGTGGGCCGGTCGCGGGTGTGTAGCGGGGCGCCCCCTCCCCTGCCTTTCCATACTTACGAAGGAGTCGCTCACGACTAGCACCACGTTAGGCGCATCTGGCCAAGCCTGAACTGCTCCCCGCCTCTGCCCACCTGCCCCAGGAGCTGGTGTTGCCAGCGCCGAGACTGCGACCACCGCCACCCACAGCAGCAGCATCACGGGTAGCTGTTCTGGGAGCCCGGCCTCTGGGCGCTGGTCCCTGCCCCTCCCCCTAGGAAGTTCCACACGAGTAGAGGAGGGCGGGGATCGCAGAGATCGCAGTTCGGTTTCCTTCACTCGTGGAACTACAACTCCCATCAGGCTCGGGGTGGGCACATGCGCAAAGGAGGAATGCCCCTTTCTCGACCCACGTAAAGACCTTTTAATCAAATACCGAGCGAACTAAAACCCAGCCATTTCCAGTCACGTGAGCGATGCCTGGGAAATGCGCATGCGCTCTGACTTCAGATTTGTCGTCTGTAGGAGAAGCATCTGTCCCAGGTTGGTGCCTGTCGCTTTTGCAGAAGTTGGAGCCGGTAGGCAGTTGAAATGTTACCTAGAGAGAGAAGGGATCAGGGGCCGAGGCTGCTTGTTTTGCGCCGAGCAAGCGTGGCTGAGTGTTAGGTGAGACCGTGAACTGGGAGATGATGAGGTGGCAGCGCGTCTGTCACTTAAGTTGGATTGGGCGGTTCTTTGTGGGGCCTCTGTCTGGACCGCCTAAGGTGCGATATGGATACCGGGTGGCCCCTCGAATACCTTCCTCCCAAGGATATTTCTAGCCTGCCTCATCCTATTCGCCGCTTTGCCGGTGCAGTCAGGATTTATTGTGCTCTGGTGGGGTGAGGAGCGGGACCTGGTAAGAAAAGTTTCATCTTCTAGGTGGGGATAAGCTTAGGTGGACTTTACCTTCAAAGTGCAAGGGAGAGAAGCTGGACGGGTTCTCAGAGGGAGAAATGTTGGGCTGTGTGACGTGTTCGATTAACTGACATAGATTCAGAATACCATTGTTTTGTTGCAGTGGTTTTGAAAAATCACTGGTCCTCTTGACTGTTGAACTCCTTTGGAGAAATCTGGAAGAAGCAGGTTTCTGTCCCAGAGCCAGATTCCTGATTTCATTATTATAGTTTCAGGTATATAATTTGTGTATCACATTAGTCGTTTTAGTATTTTGACAGGAAAAGGAGGAGTTGTAGTATTTATTTACATAAAATCAATCTTTAATATTTGACAGTTTTTTTTGCATACAGTAATTGTAAAAAGGACAGACCTTATTTATTTAACACTCATATGGTGCTTATTATGTGCTGGGTATTATACTACACATTTATTGAGCCCCTATTTTGTGCCAGGTACTTTTACATGGAGTATTTTCTGTAATCCTCACTTTCATCATTTTTCAGATAGGAAAGCTGAGACTTGGACAGGTTAAATGACTTGCCTAAGGTTACACAGGGAGCCAGTCTGAGTAGGACTTGAATTTGAATAGTCTCTGACCTAACTCATTGCCATGCTGTCTCTAATTAACTGCAAAATGTTATGCCATTCTAATGAACTTAATCTCTGTTACTGAAGCAGCATTATTAATCAAGCAGCATGCTAAAGAGCTATGGGAGCAGACAAATATATAAACAATAGTACCTGACCATAAGGAACTTACACTCTAGGGAAAAAAATAAAATAATAATACAGTATGAAAGGTAATACACATAGGCTCCCTCATGAACAGGATATGTTTCAAATATTTGTTTTGAGTTAATTTGGAATGTGGAACACATTTTACCATAGAAACAATGTTGACTGACATTTAGGTTCATAAAAAATATATTCAACTTTATCTGTGGCATAGTATTGATTTTTGTAAACTATTTACTCTCTATGGCCTTGTTTTCACGGGACGTGTATTCTGAGTTCCCGGTCAGGATGACAGGAACACATCTTTTTCTTTCTCTCTCTCCCCTTGGCAGTGTCAGTGGGAGCAGGTGCTGTACTGGGTTGGAGTGAGATAGATATTTTAGGGTCCCAGACATATAGTGCTGGAAAAATCTAAGAGACTTCTAGTCTTATTCTCATCTCACATTCAGTTTGTTGTACAATATTCCTCCCAAGTGGATTGTGCAGTCTGTGCCTTTTCATCTCCAGTGATGGGAAACACACTTCCTTCGAGGAGCCCGTGCCATATTTGTACAGGTTTAATTATTAAAAGTTCATATTTTGAGCTGCAGTCAGTCTCCCTCTACTTTTGCCCATTCATTAGTCCATTTACCTTCACTTTTACATGAATAATCTCTCCCTTTCAACAGCCCTTTTCACCTTCCCCACCAAATTTTTTTCCCCAGGTCTCCCCCAGTTCCTTCGGGTAATTATCATGTAATTTCAGGTTTGTTTGTTATTTGATGACTCTTTTCTGGACATAAAGCATGTTTGCTTATCAGTAACTTACCCTGTCAGAAAAGGTACTTTTGAGTTGTTTGTGCACATCTTTCTGTGTGTATATAGTGTATTGTAGTGAGGAAGAGCTCCATTATGTGTATGTTTAGGTCATCAGTTAAAGATATCTACGTTACGGGTTACTTGCTTTAGTGAAATACTTTGTGGTTCAGCGAAGTCTTCAGTTAAAAGTCTTGGTCTAGGTTTTGGTTCTTCATAGTTTTTTAATGTCCATAATACCAGCAGCACTGTATTCTGCTCTAAGAAAAGGAGACTAAGTGTGCAGTTAGTGACTATATGGAACAAATTCAGTATCATCTGCACCTGCTGTGATTCTATGACTATTTGTTGAATATCCACAATATACCAGACACTAGGAAATAAAAGAGAGTAATAGGAATAGTTTTTTTTCCGAACAAACCTCCAGTCTAGTTGTGGGAAACAAACACTCACAGACCTGTAAATTTAATAACAGTATAAAAGATAACAAAAAGTACAGTTAACTGCCAAACAAAAAACCCCAAACCAGAATATACCAAATGGTACTTTGAAGAATGCTAGTGTGCTTCACAATGTTAATTGCTGTTCATTGAAATAAATGTTCCATAGTGGGGATTCCCTGGTGGTCCAGTGATTGGGACTCCACGCTTCACTGCCAAGGTCGTGGGTTCAGTCTCTGGTTGTAGAACTAAGATCTTGCAAGTCGTGCCACGCGGCCAAAACAAAAAATGTTCCATAGTAATATAAGTTTCAGAGTTGCTGGGTTAAACTGTATTTGGTTCTTTACTATAGGGTTTCTCAGAGCCTTTAAAATGCTAACATGCACTATGACTTTAAAAGAGTGATACATATAGTGTGTAGTATTCACAAAATTACGAGGTCATATTGTTAACACCTTTAAGCATGTTAATATTCCTTTGAATACATTTTTGGAAATGTTAGTAGAGACAGTAAGTGTTGTAAGTTCAGACTCTAGTGTAAGATTTATCTGAGATGGCTTTATGCTTGACACTTGAATTTGGCTTTGAATTACATGTAGCATTTGAGTAGACAGAAGCAAGTGTGGACAGGCTGAATGGGAGAAGTAAAGACGGAGATGTGGAAAGCATTAGGGAGTGGTGAAAAAAGTAATATGAGCTAATATTAAAAAGGGGATTCTTCCTTTCTCACTTCAGCAAATTGCGAATTACTGCTTTTTGACAGTGGGGAAACTAAATGTTTTTGAGTAGGCTTTGGAAGCTGGAGGTCATAGTGTTTGGTAGGTGTTGGATACGTAAGGAACTCCAAAAATATATCACCTTTATTTAGGGATTTTTTTGACCTGAGAGAGAATACATCTGTATAGAACATAAAGCATCTGTTAAGTTGCAGGCTTTACTCTATTATTTGTGTAATGACTAATTTGAAGGAGATACTTGCGTTTGATGATAGCTGTCTTTTGAAGAACATAGGCAAGAAGGTTGCTTCTTGAGAGATCAAGGAAGGAAGGATTGGGGATTTTAAATGTGTAGAGAAAGTATATAATAACCACTGTTGGTTAGGAATGGGAAAAAAGTGGTGAAGTTGATTGAGAGGGTGGTAGGAGATATGGACAACAGAACTAATAGCTATTGTGTTCAGGTACTCTGTCTATGTACATATCAGGTAAGTGATCTCGTTCTCACTTCACCAATGAGGAAATAGGCTTGGAGGTGAAGTAAGGTGCCCAAGATCTGCGGAGACTTGACTCCAGGTCCATCTTTCTCGACTTGGTGGGTGGATATGGCAGAATGAAGGGGCTGACAAAATCTGGGGAATTTTGTAAGAACAGAGTTGAAACAACTGAGTGAATCAGTAAAATTAGGTTGAGTGAGGAGGGTAATCATTTGTAGCTGGATGGCGGCTTAAAGAAGTTAGTGAAATGGGGAGTCAGGCTTTAACTTTTATTTTACCTCCTCACCCCGTGTTTAACTTTTATTTTACTTTCCTAAACATTATTAGGATCACAGTACTTTCTCTTCTTACCAGTAAGACCCTTTTCTGTGGAACTAACCCTTCTATTTAAGTACACATATCACTAGTACATGTTTTAGTAAACTCACTTTCTGTTTCTTCTTCATCCCTACCAGGTTCACCTAAATTTTGTTCATTTCCTAGTTCTAAAGTAGCATTTTTTCCATTTTTACTTTATTCAGTTTTTCAGAACTACCTCCATGCTCTCCAGGAAGCATTCTAGATTAATTTTGTTTGACAGAATCCATTCCAGAGATACCATCAAAAGATACTTAGAATTTGTAGTCGTGTAAAGTTTGTGTTAGTATTTCAGATGGCTATTTAGATGGATTTTTAATATTTTTTAAAAAGTCTGCTCTATTTTATTAAATTACAAACTAGTCTAGTTGCATAGACTAGTTGCCCTCATATGGGCAACTTTTTTTCATGTTTATAATTCCTTATGTGGCTTAGAACAAGATTCACTTTAGTGTAGTCAGCTTGCAGATTGTGAGTAAATAGTGCCCTTAATTGTCCTAGATTCAAAGCAAAGTAGCATAGAAATAGGTGATAGTCTCTTCTGGCTCAGTTTTTTATGTTGAAGTCAGTGTATTTTGAGTTTCTGTAATTTTTTTCTGAGTCTTTCTGATTTTTTATGATGTTCCTTTTACACCTTGTGGCTATGGCAACACAGTTTAGACTGATTCAGAAATTTGGAGATTACAATTAGTGTCTCTTTGGGAAAGAAAAAAGATGGAAAATTGTACATAATTATTTCTCATGTTTTAAATTCTGAATTATGAAAATTGAACCCGAATCCAATGTTTTAAAAAATTCAATATGTTTTGGGTTGTGCATGTCATCTTTTTTATGTGCCTGTCTTATATTTTACTTAACTTAGATGGATAAACATTTAAGGAACAATCTGAAATTCAATTCAAAGAGAAGATAAAGTGATAATAGGTAAAAGGTAAGTGTCTAGAATGCTAAATAATAGGTAATTGGAGTCTACTTTTACTTAATGATTGTTTTTACTGATTCTTTTCAGAAGGAAGGTTTAATGGTGTAGGTTATTATGCCAGATTGTAGGTCATCACAAAGTACCTTTAGACTTTTGTAATTAGATTTAAAGGTATCATTTTTTGCTTTTCTGTAATTAACTTCCAGTGTCATTATTGTTACTCTTTTTTAAATTATTCGTCTTATTTTTGCTTTGTGGAATCTTTGTATCTCCACAACTGAATGTAGCTTAAGGTTCCACAGCTTTAGCTGGAGTGTGTAGGACATATCAGTTCATCTACCTATGTTAGTTTTGAGGTATATCATTGTCTTTTGGCATGGTTGTCACTTTCTTTTTTTTAGATATAGTTATTGCTCTTTATGCTTGATTTGTTGAATAAAAACCCTTTTAGGTTGGTAGTAAAAAAAAAAAAAACCTTCGTTGAGTGAAAATGTGCTACATGAACACTCATATTTAAAAAAGTCACTGAGATTGAGGAGAAAAAATGGGAGGAGAGGTATAAGGGAAAAATGTGTGGGGCTGTGGAAGAATATTAAAGACACTTGTAAGAGAGCCAGAGTTTTCTCTGAAGTGTTGGAAATGCTTGGAATAGAGGGAAGTATCCCAAATAGAGGAATATGAGGTTACGTAGAATCATTTTGGGTATTAGCTTTCCACTTTATGAAAGGAAGTGGGTTTGATGGTACCTAGTAGATGGTTGGTGTTCCGTAAAGCTTTGTCTAGAACATGAGTGGATGAGCCTCTTCCTTCTCCACACCACTTCCCCAAAAAGAGGAGGAAATTTGCAGGGCTAGAAAGCGGCAGATTATTTTGTCTTTAAAAAAAATAATCTCCTGAAGCTAGTATTTATGTATATATATGTATTTTAGGTGCAGAGAGAAAGCCTGAGTGCTGGCTTATTATGCTAAATGCCAAATCAGATAAATAAGGAACAGGAGGAGAAGAATAGAGGATTCTACTGCAGCAAGTGTAGGTGTAATTATATGTGGAGACATACAGGGATGTAGAAGGGTACTGCACATTAGAACTGCTTACCAAGAGAAGAATGGAGTTTGTCTCATATGGTCTTTAGAAGTAACCTACTTAGAAGCATTTGACAGCTCCATGTTTGCTGCTCCATTTAAATCCAAATTTGTCTGTCTCATTTTCAAGGTCTTCTGTAATCTGGTGCTCTACTTTACCTACCCAGCCTAATTTTCCTGTTCTTCAGCACGTCCCTTCTGTTCCATTCAGCCTGGTTTCCTTATTGTTTCCTCCACGTGCCATGCTCATTCCTGTCTCTCCAACTTTGCTCGTGCAATCAATGTCTCTGGCTGGAGTAATTTTCCTTCTTCCCTCCATTCTCAAATCCTTTCTCCATCTAGTTGCTGTTAATTACTTCACCCCACACTTCTCTTCTCTGAACTCCTATTGCACTTGCCCTCGTTATCCTTAATTTAGCATTTGATTCTTTAATGACTCATATGTCTTAGGTCTTTCTCTTGATTGAGATTGTATTCTTCAGAGCAGAGGCCTTCCTTTCTGTTTCTTTTGTGTCATATACAGCATATAGCTTGAGAGCTGCGTAGCTGCATGTTGTGTTAGTGCTAGTTGGTTCTACTTTGTTCAGATGTGCTTTTACTCGTATGTTGGGTGATAGAAAAGATGGTGATCTTTATCCTGGAAAAGTTGCATTCTTCTGTTTGTTTTTGCTTGGTCTTGTCTTAAAACTGCCTTTGTTCTTTTTTTTTTTATAACTTAAAAATTTTTTTTATTTATTTATTTTTGGCTGCATTGGGTCTTTGTTGCCACGTGCGGGCTTTCTCTGGTTGCGGTGAGTGGGGGCTACTCTTCCTTGCAGTGCATGGGCTTCTCATTGCCGTGGCTTCTCTTGTTGCGGAGCACCGGCTCTAGGCGCACGGGCTTCAGTAGTTGTGGCTCACGGGCTCTAGAGCGCAGGCTCAGTAGTTGTGGTGCACAGGCTTAGTTGCTCTGCAACATGTGGGATCTTCCCGGACCAGGGCTTGAACCCGTGTCCCCTGCGTTGGCAGGCAGATTCTCAACCACTGCGCCACCAGGGAAGTCCCTGTTTTTGTTCTTTTTTTTTTTTTTTAAATAATTAATTTATTTTTGGCTGTGTTGGGTCTTCGTTTCTGTGCGAGGGCTTTCTCTAGTTGTGGCAAGCGGGGGCCAGTCTTCATCACGCTGTGCGGGCCTCTCACTATCGCGGCCTCTCTTGTTGCGGAGCACAGGCTCCAGACGCGCAGGCTCAGTAATTGTGGCTCACAGGCCCAGTTGCTCCACGGCATGTGGGATCTTCCCAGACCAGGGCTCGAACCTGTGTCCCCTGCATTAGCAGGCAGATTCTCAACCACTGCACCACCAGGGAAGCCCCTTGTTCTTTTTTAACTTAGACATCTCTTGATTTTTTTTTTTTCCCTTGGATGCCTCTTTTTATCCCTTTCAGTTGGTCCAGATTAGTTGTCATCATCATTGATGTTCTCTGCTTTTTAGTCTGCAGGTTTATCTACCAAAGATAACTTTGGTGTGAGAAATTTAAAGTGAAGTCAGCATAGAAATTTGTTGCCTGCTCCAAACAGGACTTGTAGACTATAAAAAAAATCCTTCTGAAGTTTGCCTCTATAAATTTATGCCAAGATAATTTCAGGTAACAGAGCAATTTCTAAAATAAGAGCGTATGAAATATGTTGCTTTAATTATCTAATTATTGTAACTAAGGAAAAAGTCACTTTTCTGCCTCTTTAGGGAGTCTCGTTTTGGCAGTAGATAAATTGATATTATGATATCTTAATTTTTATATTATTTGAATCTAAAATTCCTTAAGTCAAAAGGATTGTTTTTTAAAAAAATTCCCTAGCTTCTTAAATTTCTTTGATCTTGTACTTCTGCCTCAGCCTCTTTGGACATAAAGGACTGTCTGTGTACCATGTCAGCAAGTCATCTTCTTGGTTCATTTTGCTGCCTTGAACATCAGTGGTCTATAATGACCTAATGTTTACCTAGCTTTGTTTTGCCTTCTTGAGATTAGAGTTCAGTGGAGTGGGCAAAAAAATGTTTCTTTTTTCAACATCAAGTTGTAGTTGAATTTGACTGGTTTATTGGTAAACCAGAGTAAGCTGTGAAATCTTAAGATACATTAGTTTATTTAAAATTACATTAGTGTATCTTATATTTTAAGATTAAGTGAAGAAATACTTTGTCTACCAATTAAAATATCTATCTATTTATTTATATTGGAGTTGAAATATCTTTTTATGGCTGAAATTAGTATATAGTCCTCTTGCATATTAATTGCCTTCATTTAAGTGTGAACATTACATTTATATCTCTTCAAAGAATACCATATTACAAAGAATACTATATTACTGTAACCCTAAAGTAGTTCTTACTGTGAAGAAAGTTAATATCCTGATTTATATTTTATAGAAACTAACATTAAAACAGAATGCTTTCTTAAACTCTTACATCATAGTTACTGAAATTTGTTTGTGTTTGTGCACTCTGTGACTTGGACTGATTCTTCTTGCTTTGTGTAGAATTGGATTGAGCTTGGCATGTGTTTTCCATCCTGGCCCATAAGATCATCTGTGTTTTAACCTACTATATGGGGAGTGGTTATAATTCAAATAACAATTCAATTCAACAAATGTTTATTAATGTATACAATTTGTCAGATACTGGGTACTGAGGATGCAGCAGTTAAACAACAACACCCCAACAACAACAGATAAAAATCCCTGCCTGCGTGGAACTTACATTTTGGTGGGGTTGGGGAACAGATAATAAATGAGATAAAGAAGTAAAATATATGCTGACGTATTAGATGGTGATAGGTGCTTTGAAGAAAAATAAATGCAGTGTTAAGGAGGAGATTAGGGACTGTTGAGTGGTTGGGAGTTGGGGGAAGGAAGTGTTGACATTTTAAATAGTGTGGCAAGGGAAGGTTTCATTGAGGAAGTGACATTTGAATAAAAATCTGAAGAGATGATCTGGTTTTATGTTTTTTAAACATAAGATATATTTATTTTAGGGGAAAGAATGTTCCATGTAGAAGGAATTACATGTGCCTTTTTCAGAGGTTAAGTTTGTTAAATTTGTTGGAACTGTTGCAGTTAGGCAGATCTCACTGTAGATTCATTCAGGCTTTTTATTTTGACAGCATGTCCAGCAAGGAAGTAAAGACTGCTCTAAAAAGTGCTAGAGATGCAATCAGAAACAAAGACTACAAAGAAGCTTTGAAACATTGTAAGGTAACCAGTATTTTTTTCTTCCACAATAAAAATGTTACCCAATTATGAGCATCACTGATTTGTAATATGTGAATCCCTTACTGTCTAAATACAACAAAAGTAGTAAGGCTTTTTGAGTAGGACCGCCCCAGTGGCTGTGCCAGGACAAGCCGCTTCTGCCACTTAATTTCATCTCCCTCTGTTTTGGTAACTTACCAAAGCCAAGTTTTCAAAACCTGAATGTCTCTTAGGTGTCTTTTGCTGGGTTGTACTGCGGAACACTATTGTATCTTAAAGTTTTCGTTCTTTAATGGTCTGTGGACATTTCAATTCTGTTTGGTTTGTGGATGGGAGAATCAAGATTCCAAAGTTCCTTTCTAGGCTGATGGGGATGTTCTAGTCCAGAGGGAGAACTTGAAGGTGCAGGAGAGACGCAGAGTAGTGCTAGGAGTGAAGTCCCTGGGAAGGTGGGTGAAGATGGGATCCAGAGCGTGAGAGGAGGGCCTTTGATACTTCTTCCATCTTAATAGAAGGGAAGATTGATGTAGATCCATAGCTGCCGGGTTTGTAGATTTGGGGGTGGGAAGATAAATGTTCCCCCCTGATGGCTTCTATTTTCTTAGTGAAGTGTAACCTGAGGATGGAGGAGGAGTTGTATAGGAGGTTTGAGACAAAAGAAGGTATGAAATAGTTGTCATTTATAGTGAGAAAAGAAACTTACTAGTAAGGATTAGAAAGCTTACCAGGCCCTAATGTCCATTTGAAATTTCATGTTATTAAAATGAAATCGGTAAATTCAGCTGTGTAGTTTCTTCCTTCGTGTTAAACTTCTCAGGCTTGGAGATGGGCACGATGGAATTCAACTGTGGGTAGTAAGAAAATTGAGGGGAAAGAGAGGCCAAGGAGTTGAGGATGTTTGCAAGGGAGTGATAACAGTGATTGGTCATGGAGTCAAAGATGGGAAAGGAGAGGTAAGAATTGAGCAGTGGGGTGACAATGCAAAGGGGGTGAGGTAAAAAAAAATTGTACATAACAGAGGTTAAAGAATTGTTACCATTACAGTAATTGAACTGGGAGGATAGGAGAGGTGCATGCTGGAAACCCAGGTTTTGGATGGCTGAGTAATGCTGAGGATAAGTAACTGGGAGGCCATGGCATTCATTGGGTCGTCCGCATGAATGTTAGAATGATTACAGGAATTGAAGTGGAGAGGAAGAATACAGTATTTTCACTGAAGGAAAGGGGAGTTCCTAGGAGGCTGGTAGATGGTAGCAACAAGAAGGATATTTTTTGTAGTATAGCCAGATGGCTTGACCTTCAAAAGTACTGCGGTTTTTGAAGGAGGGAGGAGTAGAGGAAGAATGTAGGTATCAGTGTGAGCAAGGAGAACCCTTTCCTCACCTGTTGGTTGGTGGTATGTGGGATGTTCAAGAAAAGAAATCAGCTGCAGCGTGTAAGATCTGTAGGGGAATAGCCGAGTTTCGTTGAGGCAGAACTTGGTACAGTTAAAAGAGAGGTTGAAAATAGAGAGGGCCCTTGGCTGTCCAGATTGGGAGTTCCAGAGGTTACAATAAAGAGTTTAGACAGTGGGAGGGAGAGAACTGGGTAAGATTGGGGGAAATAAATACATAACAGTATAGGATGAGAGTCTTAAGGGGTGAAGGATGCCCTTGTGAGGTTAGGTTTCTAGTGGTGACTGAGCCCAGCAGGGATGGAGACCACGACAGGACTAATCCTGATATAGAAGAAGGTGGACAGTCTGTTTAAACTGGGGGAGAGAAGAAGGAGGTGTGGGAGGGGAGGGACTGTTTCCTTCAGCACTAGGCTGATCTAACTAATGCACATATGAATCTGCTTCTTTTATTATATACAGCAGTGCCATAGCACTCTTCTTTCTGATTCAGATATGAATTCCTATAATTTATGCCAGAGAGACTCAAATGGAAAGCAAAGATGGGGAACTAGTCAGTGGCAAATGTATGATTACTTATGTGTAGTAACCAGAATGTTGATTGAGACTAAAGGAAATTTTTAGTGAAGAGATGTTGCACCTTAGTGTATTTGCTGTGTCTTGTCTGATTGATCACCTTGTCTGCCTGTGTGCCTCTATAACCCAGCATAAGCATCCCTTCAGGGAGTCTCCTCTGACTTGTGTGGATGGAGTTTGGAGTCAGATACTTTTTTCTTCACATTATTTCAGACCTCCATACTTGCTTTCACTACATTGTTATAATTATTTCCTTAAAAGTCTGTTTCAGATTCTGGAAACCTGGTCATCAGGCAGATAGCCGGTCCTTACTGATTGCAGGTTGACTATGGCATTTATCGTTTGCTCAGAAGTTATGTGCCAGTCATTGCTCTTGGTGTTGGGGACACAAATGTTAATAAGGCCCCAGTATTTGGAGCTTAACTTTGGTGGTTACCTCATTGTTGCTGGTTTTTTGGGAGGTAGTGTTATGGGATAGAATGGAGCTTGTGCTGCATATTGGTGACAGATTGCTAGAAGTGTTACGTGGATGCACATAAGCCTAGTAATCTGACTGCTTCAACTCCTGGAAATGTTCTTATTTTCTCTAGAATATGTAAAACCGTAAGAGCTAATTTCATTTTAGCTACTAGTTTTATTTTTCTTTCACTAGAACATCTTTGCTCTCTGTTTCAAACTATTTTACCTTAGCAAGTAGTTGTTACTTCTGAAAGCAGTAGCTCTGCATATAATTTTTATTCTAGTTGATAGGTGTTGTTTAAACATTCATTGCCACTATTTATTTATTTATTTATTTATTTACTTATTTATTTTTGGCTGCTTTGGGTCTTTGTTGCTGCACGTGGGCTTTCTCTAGTTGCGGCGAGCGGGGGCTACTCTTTGTTGCGGTGCGCGGGCTTCTCATTGCAGTGGCTTCTCTTGTTGCGGAGCACGGGCTCCAGGCGCACAAGCTTCAGTAGTTGTGGCACGTGGGCTCAGTAGTTGTGGCTCACAGGCTCTAGAGTGCAGGCTCAGTAGTTGTGGCGCATGGGCTTAGCTGCTCTGCGGCACGTGGGATCTTCCTGGACCAGGGCTCGAAACCGTGTCCTCTGCATTGGCAGGCGGATTCTTAACCACTGTGCCAGCAGGGAAGTCCCGCCACTATTTATTTTGAACATATTTGGTACAGTCACATTGGAGTCAACCTACTTTCCTAGCGTATAATTTCAATGAAAAAAATCTGTTAAATATGGGGAGATGTTATCATAGTGAAGGAAAATGTGGTAATTGGATGAGTTGAAATGACATGGAAAACAGTTTTGTGAGGGACTAGCAGCAGTGTGGCGTGGAGGCAGGCAGGATGGTTGGGTGGTAAGAATGGTCTTATTGTTCTTTTTATGTTCAGTATTCTCAAGGGACAGAGGGAGGCATTTGGTAGAGGCATCAGGAGACCTTGGGCAGCTTTTAAAAAATATACCTCATATTTCATATCCCTTACAGTCACGGATCCAGTCCAACTCCCTCTCCCTGAGGAAACTGAAGACCATGGGGGTTAAGTGATATTCTTAAGATCGTCCATTTAGTGGTAGATCCAGATTTCCTGACTCTTAGGTAGACTGTCTTTTGATTGTTGTTTGTTCATGAGCTTCCAAAATTTAATTACCTTCTCTTTTAATTTTTTAATTAGACAGTGTTAAAACAAGAGAAAAATAACTATAATGCCTGGGTTTTTATTGGTGTTGCTGCAGCCGAGCTAGAACAACCTGATCAGGCCCAGGGTGCCTATAAGAAAGCTGCTGAGCTAGAGCCAGACCAATTACTAGCTTGGCAGGTACGTAGACATTTTTATTTACTATGTTATAGGAAAGAACTTTTTCCCATTTTTCAAAATACAGCTAACAGCTTTACAGTTTAGCATTTAAACCTCCATTTACTCAGTATAAGAAAAAAAATTAAATTTATTGAACTTCTAAACCTGAAAATTAGTTGAAAAAAGAAATGGTGCCAAGAATGCTGTTTACCACTATTTAATCTCCAATCCAATGGATTATTTCCAAATGTTAGGACAGAAATTGAAACATGATTATATAAATCTCCAACTTAATTATATGTGCATATTAGAGACTTATGAAGAATATTCTTTATGCTTACCTGAGGGAAAAGAAATGTATATTATGTTTTTAAAATATGTTTTTAAAAATGAAATAATATAAAAAATTTGAAATTCTGTATCTCTGAGTACTAGTTAAATTCCTTTTTGTCATTTAATGGTCTTTGTGTTTTTTACTTGGCTTCTCCAGCTTTTTCATATTTAATAACTGTTTCATATCTCAGTCACATCTTGGAAACTATGATTAATAGGGGTAGTAGGCTCTGGAGAACGTGAACCTGTTTGTCTCAGGTTCACATGAACCACAACATGAATAGGGTTATCTAGTAACATCTCCCTGATGCCAGCTTTTATTATGTACTGATTGGTTTAGGATATCTGATCTTTATTTGAAGCAAAAATGACAATTTCCAAAGACTACTTGGATTTTTCTTGTTTGACCATGTGAAAGTAGTGTCACATGGTAACGTCTTAGGGGTTAAGATTGCATAATAATTATTAAAAGGTATTTTTTTAATTGTGAAACACTTCAAGTATATTTTCAAAAGTGAAGAGAATGGTATAATGAACCCCTGTATGCCCACCATCCAGCTTCAGTAAAAACTCACTCATGGCCAGTGTCTTTTCACCTACTCCCTCCTACCCCCAATTATTTGGAGGCACATCCCAGACATTTTATTTCATCTGTAAATTATAATAATCTCTATCATAAATAATCTTCATAGATCATCAGTTTATTTAGCAAAATAAACATGAGCACACTAGATATCTTTGGAAGAATAATCTCTATTGTTTCCTCTTTTAGGGGTTAGCAAGCTTGTATGAGAAATGTAATCACATAAGTGCTAAGGATGACTTACCTGGTGTTTACCAAAAGCTCCTGGATCTTTATGAAAGGTAAGCAATATGTGAGGAAAGGCTAGTTTCTTTAATGGCTTGAATTAGAATAAACTGATTCAAAATTATATAGAAGTACTCCAGACATTTACTGGGAATTGTGAATCATTTTTATTTCAAACTGTTGTTACAGAATCTCTTGATTGTGATTGAAACGCTAATCGTAAGGGGATTGACTCATTTGAGAACTTTGATATTATTTTTAGTCAATATAATAGAAGATAATATTTCTTAAACCTTTTCTTTTTTATGAGATGCTCATTTTATAAAATTTTACTGTAGTGTGATAGAGGATATGTTCTAATTTAAAATAGTGCCTAACATTATTTTGGGGATATTTTAATTTTTGTGTCTTAAGTCCTCAGTTGTTTTCATTAATCAGATTCAAAATCCTTTTCTTCTATTCTAAGTGTTGACAAACAGAAGTGGTGTGATGTCTGTAAGAAACTTGTGGATCTGTATTACCAAGAAAAGAAACACGTAGAGGTTGGTTAATGATTTGCTGGGGTAGTAGATTTCTTTTAATAAAACCATTATTAAAAGAAAGCTTTCCTTTAGCTTAAGGAAAAATTTAGAAAATTAATTGTAGTGTGGTATCAAAACAAATCACAGTGCTTTGAAAACTGTAACTTGGAATTCAAATTTCAGGTGTCATTATTTCCAAACTTTTTTGAAACTGGGCAGGGATAAATAAAATAAGTAAAAATATCATCTGTAGAATTTATTGTCCTGTTTGTGGTGTCTGACTGCTGATGCTGTAGGTTATGAAGATTGGGGCATGTAGTCATTATTCCTGTATGTACTCTGGTATCTCAGTCATACTTCTAATATAAGCACCATGTGGATTTGCCCAATCATCTTATTTTTTATGGAATTCATAATAGATGGAGTTCTGTGCTTTTGCTATTTTTATGTATTAGCAGATAAAAATATTTTTACGTATAGATTTAAAATTTTTTAATAGCATTTTAGTATTTTAGATAAAGTAACCATTTTAAATCTCCCTGATAGGTGGCTCGAACATGGCACAAATTGATAAAGACACGGCAGGAAGAAGGTGCAGACAAACAAGAACTTCATCAGCTATGGAAGAAATTGACTCAGTTGCTGGCTGAGAGTACTGAGGATCAGAATAATGAGACCCAGCAATTGGTACGACCCGTTTATTCCCCACAGTCTGTGTCGTAAAAGTTGATCATTTAGTTGAATTTAGAAAACATAATGATATGATATAGAAAAATACTGTATGTCAAACTAGATATTTTATAAATGTTCAATTTTAAATTCATAGAGGCTCTTCCTGATAAAGTCAGAATTACAGGCCTACAGTTGCATACTAAGTCTGGACAGAGTGGAAATAATATTCAGGGTATCAGAATTTTACTTCCTTGTATTCATAAGAATTCACAATAAATAAGTTAATCACTGTAAAAAAAGATACTATGAAATTGGCTTTTGCAAAACTGCTATAATTTCTATAAAGTTCTACCTTAAAGGTGTGTTTCTTTGTATTTATAAACTAAGAGTACTAAATTACTTTCAGGTTTAACAGTTCAACTAGAGTATTTTATTTATTTATTTATTTAACTTTTTATTGGAGCATAGTTGATTTACAATGTTGTGTTAATTTCAGGTGTACAGCAAAGTGAGTCAGTTATACATATACATATAGCCACTCTTTTTTAGATTCTTTTCCCGTATAGTTCATTACAGAGTATTGAATAGAGTTCCCTGTGCTATACAGTAGGTCCTTATTAGTTATCTATTTTATATATAGTAGTGTGTATATGTCAATCCCAATCTCCCAATGTATCTCTCCTCTGCCCTTTCCCGCCTGGTAACCATAAATTTGTGACATACATCTGTGACTCTGTTTCTGTTTTGTAAACAAGTTCATTTGTACCATTTTTTTTAATTCCACATGTGCATGATATCATATGATATTTGTCTTTCTCTGTCTGACTTACTTCACTCAGTTTGACAGTCTCTGGGTCCATCCATGTTGCTGCAAATGGCATTGTTTCATTCTTTTTTTATGGCTGAGTAATGTTCCGTTGTATATATATACCACATCTTCTTTATCCATTCCTCTGTTGATGGACATTTAGGTTGCTTCCATGTCTTGGCTATTGTAAATAGTGCTGCAATGAACATTGGGGTACATGTATCTTTTCGAGTTGTGGTTTTCTCTGAGTATATGCCCAGGAGTGGGATTGCTGGGTGATATGGTAGTTTTATTTTTAGTTTTTAAGGAACCTCCATACTGTTTTCCATAGTGGCTGCACCAATTTACATTCCCACCAACAGTGCAAGAGGGTTCCCTTTTCTCCACGCCCTCTCCAGCATTTATTGTTTGTAGATTTTTTGATGATGGCCATTCTGATCCCTGTGAGGTGATACCTCATTGTAGTTTTGATTTGCATTTCTCTAATAATTAGTGGTGTTTAGCATCTTTTCATGTGGTTTTTGGCCATCTGTATGTCTTCTTTGGAGAAATGTCTATTTAGGGCTTCTGCCCATTTTTGGATTGGGTTTTTTTTTTTTTGATATCGAGTTGTATGAGCTGTTTGTATATTTTGGAGCTTAATCCCTTGTTGGTTGTAGAGTATTTTATTTAGAGTATTTATATTTAGTATTTAGATACTTATACCTAGAAATATTCCTTTTTAATGTACACATTTTCAAGTAATTGAAAAGAATTTTTAAAAGACTTAAAAAAACTATTGGTTTTGGACCATAATTGGAAAATGTTTTCATCATTCTATTTTTTATATTTGTAAGTTTAAAAGTAAACTTAATTTCATATTATAGTAAATAAACACTCAATGTACACTTGCTAAATTTAATAGAATTTTAAAATGTGAACAATTATAGACTCCATATAGGATTCGAAGCTCATTTCTTTATACGTTCGTTCATTTGTTCACTCATTAATTTGTTCCTTTAATTAGAAAATATTTATGGAGAACCTATTACTATATGTCAGGCAATGTCCTAAGTGGTAGGAATAAAAACGTGAGAATAAGATTTGCATTTGTTTGTGTATTGGTTTATCTATGTATAGTATAGATTCAGTATAGATTTTTGTGGAAAAAATTAAATGTTGACAAAATTAAGTGATTTATTAACTTCTTTTAAACCATGTCTTCATATTATGACTTATTTCCTTAAAATAGTATCGGTTACCAGGATATCAAACACATGCCAAAATAAGTAAAAATATTTTGAATTATCTACACTATAGTCCTCCATGAAAGAGAACTAATTATACTTATCATTTTAAGAATTGATTTCTAATTGTTAAATAGGATAAAAGGATTTTTTTTGGGGGGAGGGTTATTTTCACCTTGAATGCTAGTGATACTCTGCCTTATTTAAGTCTGTTCAGAAAAAAAAGTATGATATATTTACCGCGTGGATTAATTTCATTACTATTTTTTTAAACCTGTTGTGCTAGACTGTTAGGCTTCTTTTTTTTTTTTTTTTTTTTTTTCTTTTTTTGCAAGATCATTACACTTTATCAGCACAGTAAAATTTTACTTATTTATACAGACTTTATACCATACCTTAAAATGAAAATTTGAGGTGGTGAGCTGTATTATGAATTTTTATTATAAAGTCATGGAAATTCATTTTGAAAAATGTAGAACTTATGTAACCAAATGAATGGTATTCTTTATTTTTATTATTATTATTTTTTAAATATTTATTTTTGGCTGCATTGGGTCTTCTTTGCTGTGCGCGGGCTTTCTCTAGTTGCGGTGAGCAGGGTCTACTCTTCGTTGTGGTGCACAGGCTTCTCATTGCGGTGGCTTCTCTTGTTACAGAGCACGGGCTCTAGGCATGTGGGCTTCAGTAGTTGTGGCTCGCGGGCTCTAGAGCGCAGGCTCAGTAGTTGTGGCACACGGGCTTAGTTGCTCCGCGGCATGTGGGATCTTCCTGGACCAGGGCTCGAACCCCCGTGTCCCCTGCATTGGCAGGCGGATTCTTAACCTCTGCACCACCAGGGAAGTCCCATGAATGGTATTCTTTAAAGTGCTTGCCTTGGATTCTGGTATTGCTGTCCTTGCTGAGGAAATATTTAGGAGGCTTCTTTTGGAATTTTCTTCAAAGTCAGTTAATAATACTATGTAGGAAGAATGATTTCATGATAGTTCAGTCATCTCTCTGGTTTTTTACCAGAAGTATAACTTAATAAAAATTTTTTTTTGAGATTGAAGATTTGCTATCCTGAAGATGTTCCAAAGACTGTGCTGGTGATTTCAGAAGAGATGTTTTAAAAGTGATCTGAGCAGTAGCAGCTACACTGACATATGAGGCTGTACCTCTCAACTACTTAGTAGGGAGCAACAAGCACTTACAAGAATGTTTTGTTAAATTAATGTCGCTAATTTATAGTTATCCCTTATTAGTTCAGTGCAGTCTGCTGGCCAGTTGGAGTTAGATGTATTCCAAACTTAATTATACATTTTTTTCCTCATTGAAATTGTAAGGCCAGACAATAAAACACATTTGCAGTTACTAGTTAAGGGTATGGTTTGTATAAGTAAGTCTTTTGTGATTCAACTATTTATTGTATTTGTCATTTAAGTATGCTACAGATAATAGCTTTTTGTCTCTTTGTTTCAGCTCTTAACTGCTTTTGAGAATGCACTGGACTTATCAGATAAGATTCCTAGTGACGATCACCAGGTGCTTTATAGACATTTCATTCAGTGTTTATCCAAAGTAAGTTGATTTTTAAAATGTCTAACGTGACTTTCTATTCTAATTAGGAAAGTACTCACAAGTATATTTTACTGCTACTCACTTTATTTTACTTTTATATTTTCAAGTTTCCTCATGAGACTGCTAGGTTGAAGAAGGCTTGTGAAGGAATGATAAACATCTATCCTACTGTACAGTATCCATTAGAAGTGCTTTGTTTGCATTTAATTGAAACAGGTAATTTATTCTTTGTTATATTATGTGTCCCAGAGGTGTGAGAGTGATGTTGCTATGAATCAAAAATTGTTTTAGTGCCCGTTGTGTGTAAGGCATTGTTTCAGTATTTCTGGACATGAGAGGAAGTACAATATGTATTCTTTGTGCACATGAAAAGGCTAAGAAATACAGGAAAGTATAGTGACACAGAGGAATTATGAGCTACTGAGTTCATTGTTGATCAGTGAAGTATTTTTGAAGGTAGGAATTGAAGAAAGTCTTGAATTTTCCACAGAAATTAGATGAACAGGAGAAGGTGAAAGATATGCCACATGGCATGAGCAGAGGAATGGGACTAGGTGTGGTTTTGGGGAATAGTAAAATAGTTTTATTTGCTGTAGTAGAAAGAATAACTAAGGTATATTTTGATTAAGTAAGTTAGACTGTATTACACAGGGATATGAATGTCATGCAAAAGATTTTGTGAAAGATTAACATTCTCAATGTTGATGTTACGTGGTATGTCAATGTCACAACAACATTGTTAAAAATACTATAGTATGATAAAGTAATGAAGTTTGTGAATGATCTACTTTTTTAATTAAACAGCAGATTCAAGTCAGAGAGTGTGTCTTAGTGTATGCCTCATGCTGTTGCTTCTTTGTGTACTTTTGTTGGGGGGAGAGAGAAGTGATGGCAGCTAGCCTTCTGGGAGTTGCCAAAACTTGTAGCTGTGGATATCTTGTGCTTGTCAGTTTACAGGATGTTGACCATATTGGTTTTCACAACAGCTGCTGTCCGTTTTGCCAGTGTCTGTGCTGAATAGGTGTTTTAAAAAGAATTTGAATATCATTCCTGTCCATTCCTGTATTCACCTGATAGGAATATAGGTCATAGAAGTCAGTCATTGGAATGGAAATAACAATACCAGCACCAGTGTGGTAGTGATTGTATATTATTGCAGAGCTTTCCTAATCCATTTAAGTTTTTTCACTTTGTTGCTAAATGAGTATAGACGTGGGAATGCTTTGTATGTTAATGACCATCGCATGTTTCATAATTGAAAAATGGTTGAAAACTACTGCTTGAGGTAAATGAGGGAAAATTCCTGTTACAAAAGTCTCATTGCACTCATCTTGGCTCTCCCCACTCTAACTTTCCCTTGTAAGTCCAGCTTGTACTTTGTTTCCCCCTGGTGTCTGAATTAAAGTCCAGAACTCTTCAATCTTGGATTTTTTTATGGTGAGAAGTAAGCAGACCCCCTTTTCCTTACTTTAACTGAGTCAAAGATAGACGTGCAAGAGCAGTTTTCACTAACATGAGAAAAGAAAACATTAAAAGTGTTGTAGTGAGTAGATTTATGAAGTATAAAATCTTAAACTAATATGGTGTGCAGGATTGTACAGAAGATAGACTAGATTGGGTAGAATAAGTGATGCTTAGGAATGAATGAATTATAGGAATGAATGAACTGGGAATATGATAGCAGCAATTGAAAGTAACAGGTGAAGGCAAAAATGGAAGAGATTTCTTAGAGGTGAAGGGAGGGAGAAATCAATTTTAACTTTCAACTCTCCTGAAAAGTTGCACTAATATGGAATGATGGTTTGTACGAAAGGTAAGTTGCTGAGAGGAGCTGTTAATGGGCATTCGGAGGGAAATGCTCATCAGGATTTGCCCATGAGAGGTCAGCAAGGGTTAGAAGCCTTTTGCACGTAGGTGAAAGTGAATGGAGTGGATGACTTCAGAGGATGCCTGAGGGGCAGAAAGGTGAAAACTGTACCTTGGGTAGTGTTGGCTGCCTTGAAGGGAAAGGGAGGAAGAGGGGGAAGAGGGGATGGAGGACAGAAGCGAAGAGGGTCAGAGAGGAAGGTGGGGGACCCGATGCAAAGCAACATGGGAGGCAAGGAAAGAGCATTTCAGATAGGAGGTCTGTCTTGAGAGATTGAGCAACTAATTTTATGATTAGGAGGCCTTTAGTAGGGCTGTCTTTTTCAATCAAAGTGATTGAATTGGAACTTAGAATACAGCAATGGGAAAAGAGTAGGAAGAAATGGTTAGCAGGTATAAAAAGAAGCAATCCAGGGACGGACTGACTTCATTTAAGGGAGAAGAGGAAGTGTGAGAAGGGGATAGTAGGCTTTTAGAGGAGAAGGAGAATTGCAGTAACTCTCCTGGCAGGAGAGTGTCAAGAAGAAAGGGCTAGTTAATGTTATGGATGTTGCCTTGATGTCAAGGAGGAAGAGGCATGCTAAGAGACTTTCAGTAGAGGAAGCATGCTTATGATTTTTTGTGCGTGTGGTTTTTTTGTTTGTTTGTTTTCCTCCAATAGGAAGCATAGTTCTAAGTCACCCAGTTTCTTCAACTTTTAGCATGAGACCCAGTGTGTTCCCAAGATAAGTGGACTGATTTTCTTTATTGTGTGGCCTCTGGTACTCATCCCTGCACCCCTTTTTCTGCTATTGAGAAATTCATGGCTGTTCACCCTTTTCTCTCTGTTCCTGTTCAGCTATTCATGGTTTGTGCCATTCCCTCATTATTGACGTGCTTACATGTTAATTGGCACAAGAAGATACACTGACGTTTCTTTTTGAGGACTGATCAAATGCTTTCTTAATAGGCACATATAATCCTATAATGTAGATTTGTTGAGTAAATATGCCCTAGTATATCAAAAAGCCTACAAAATTATAGAAGAAATAGGATCAACAAATAGTCTGCAGAGTTTTGCCCATAAATTCAATACTTGACAAAATGTTTTAGTAAAGAGATAGCAAAGGGATTATCTGATTGATTAGAGAGAGTGTTGATTTTTGTGAAAAAAAAAATACCATTCTCAAAGAGGGTTTGGGGATGAGTATTTTGCAGAATTGAAAGAGAGATCTATATCCTGGCAAAGGGGAGTGGGTAGGTGGATATTTACATGTATGGTACACCAAGGAAGACTTCTTTCCCTACTGAAATGTTGGTTGTAAGGATTTGTGGAATGGAGCAGTTCAGGCTTAGGTACATTCTGAGGTGAAGCATTATTTTGGGGTGGAAGTTTAATAGTTAATGTAGGAGAGTAGGAAGCTGTGTTTAATGATTTCTTTCTTTTTTTTTTTTTTTCTTCTTTTCATTGCTCCTTTAAGCCAGACTTTCTATGTATTAAAAACTTCTGAAAATCTGTGAGGTCTCTTAAAGGCTGATCTATCCTCCCCCAGAGTACTTTAGTGCCTGCAGAATTTGCTGCCTCACAGCAGTTAATCACTGGGTTCTTTTCCACTGGGGACAAATATATTTCATTCTCTTTTGTCCTCCTTTGCATGTTGAGGCTTGAAGACTCATTTGCAAAATGACTCAGTTTATAAAGCTTCACATAACAAGTAGTGAATAGCTTTCACAGTTGTCATCTGATGAAATGTTATTTCATGCTAAATGACCTTTTTGATTTATTTTATTTTGCTTTATTGCTGAAATGCGAGAGGATAAGAAAGCTTGTTTCTTCGAATCCAAACAGAAAAGAGTTTAAGATTTTCTGTTCCGGAAATATTAGAAAATCCAGGTGGAAATAAAGAAATGAGTACATGTTGTTTTTCTCCCGCCAAGCTAGGTTAATTTAAAAGAAAAATTCTGCAGCACTGATGGATTTCTTTGGGATGTCAGAAATAAATTAGTTATTAAAAAAACCTCTTGCCTTTTTTTGTGATAAACTTTAGGAAACAATTCTTATAGGTATTACTGAGCATCTACTCTGAACCTTTTCAGAACATCTTTTATCAGCTCCAAGTCTACCTTGCCTTATTGACAAATAAAAATAATATTGCCAAACTGTTTTAAAGTCACTAAATCTGGAATCTTAGAATCTTTTAAATGTTAAAAAGAGCAGATAAGTTAAATAAACAATCTTCTATTCAAAAGCAATGAAGTCTATTTCCTTTCGGGTTTTATCCTCCACATTTATTTAGGTAGTATTTTCAACAAGAATTAGTATGGAGAAGAAGTGGATTGAGAGTTGAAGCTGGAATATTCCTGTCTCTTTACACAGGATCACTCATGTTGTTATTACTGTTGATGGTTTTTGTGAACACTGTAGAGAAATCCTCTAAGTGCCACTTGGTCATATGTAGAGAATATGTTATCCAGGGCTAGACGTGAATATAGTCTCCCCGAATCTCTTTTTGCTTTTATAATTGTGCTCCCAGATGTTAGCAAAGGGGAATATGTTAGGAAAATTTACCTTGTTTAAATGATTTTTGTGTGAATCCTAGACCTTTTGGAAACTATTTTCATCTGCCTATTCACACTTTGCTCACCTGTGTGCAGTTTTTAGTTAACCTAAATATGGATGATTTTTTAGGAAAGATGCATGATTGGCTTTTCTTCTTTTCATCCCAGGTGTGTTTTCTGTAATAAGGGCCGTTTTTATAGCCAAGATAGACTATCATGAATTGTGTTTCTGTGGAGTAAGAGAGAGTTTTGACTCAGTTGGATAGAAATCGAAGGTAAAATTTTAGTAGCCATTTTATTTTCTTTTTTAGAATGGTGAATGTTTTTAATTTTCCATAGTAATTCTCAGCCTTTACCTATTAATAGACTAAGCGTTTTGGGACATCAATTCATAACGGTATTTTTAAAGGATCATTACAATATTTAATGAATGGCTACATGTGCAAGATACCATACTAGTCCCTACCCTTCAGAAATTACTGTTTAGCTACAGAGGCAACAAAGGCAGGGTATATATGTTATAAAGCTAGTAATACAATTGGTATATGGTATTGGTAAATACTGTAGACCGGTAATTCTTAAAGTATGATCTCTGGACCAGTAGCATCAGTATCACCTGACAACTTGTTAGAAATGCAAATTCTCAGGTCTAATATCAGACCTACTGAATCAGAAACTTTGAGAGTAGGGTTCAGCATTTTTTGTTTTAACAAGTCCTCGAGGTTATTTTGATATCTAGTTTAGACAGTATCGCTGGATAAAAAAGGGGGGGGGGAGCCCCAGTGGTTTGCTTTTGGAGGATATAGGGTGTATGGAACTAGGCATGTCTATTCTTGGAATTCATATTTATGGAAGCGATAGTGAGAACATATTGATGGAAGGGAAATTCTTGTCTAGAAGCAGGCTTGTATCTTTTTTACTGGTTTATTAACCAAGATAGTATTTCTTCCAGTTTATTCTCATATTTCACCAAACAGTATTGAAGTTTTAATTCATTAGCCATTATGAATTCTTTGAATTTTTGGTGCTAACTTGGACTTCTAAATTAATATATAAAATATTACTTAGGAATTATATACATTGTTGTATATCTGGTTTTGAAAATTTTGAAATATATAAGCTAAATGGTATCATGCAAAGAATTCACCTTTGACATCTGTTCCTGAAACAGTTGTTCCATATGTGGTTTGGGGCTGTTTTATAGAGATATTAAAGCATCAGGTCTCTTTTTCAGATAAATTATTTTTATTTGTTCCCCTTATTTATTGCTTCAAGTTGTAAATTACTGTCTCAATTACTTTTTAAGAATTTCCGTATGTGATTAAACAAGTTATTAAAGTGGTGAATGGTAGTCCCAGTTTATTCTCAAAACAAATCATATTTTCCACCTGTTTTTGTGCTTTTCTGGGAACAGGAATTCTGAGAATGATTGAGGTTGGAGAAAATGGAAATATAATATAACAGAACCTACAATGTTTTCTAAACTAATTTTTTTTACCAAAAGAAATTCAAAACGTAGGCATTGGATGATTACTACATAAGCCTAACTGTTAACTTATATAGGAAAAAAAAGTTTTGAATGTAAACTTAAGAAGAATGTGACTACGTCTTTGTACAGTTTCCTGCTGAGTGGCCTGTCTTTTGATCCTGGGCTGCTGGAAGAGTCCCCTGCATCTGGCATCTTGGCTGCCGCATCTCTAGCAGCACGTTGTTGTCCAGGGAGAGAGGCTGGCAAAGATACTGTCCTTTGACAGGGATTCCTTCATCTAACAACCAGAGTTCTTATTGCTGAATAACAAAGGGAGACCCGGTGGCATGCAGCGGGCCGAGTCTTAGCCTCGTGGCAAGTAGCAGTAGGTTTCTTGCTTGAAACCCTTGAGTACGACAGCAAGTTCGGTTTACCCATACTGCTGTGTGTAAAGTGGTTTCTACTTCTGGCATTTAAGAAGAAGAAGGAACATCATTTTCTTTATGAAATGTTAATATTTTCTACATTTGTTGGTCTATTTAAGTTTCAAATTCCTGGAATCAAGATACGGAAGTGTTTGTGTAAGACAGCTCTTGGGGTTTAAGTGTACAGGTTTTGGCACATATTGGTATATGTATGCTAATAACTTTTTCTTTTAATTCCAGGAAGCCTTACTGATGAGGGAGAACAGTATTGTTGTAGATTAGTGGAAATGGATTCAAAAAGTGGTCCAGGTCTCATTGGTTTAGGCATTAAAGCATTACAAGACAAAAAGTACGAAGATGCTGTTAGGAACTTAACAGAAGGTGAGTGTTCAGTGTGCAACATACAACATGAGGTATAGTTGTTAGCAGGCATTTATCTTTGGGCCTTTCTTTAAGGAATATATATATTTAGGATAGAAGCAAAAAAATGTACTTACATACTCTGGAGTCTGCTTAAGTTTGAATTCCAACTCTGCCACTCACTAATTTCAAGACCTTACGAAAGTTCATTAAACTCTTTGTGTCTCAGTGTTTTCGTTTGTAAAATAAGGATACTATCTCCATGCTTAGGAGGCTTTAATTTAGTCTTATCAGGTATGACAATTCTGGATGAACTTTCTCTCATATTGAGGTCTGAATGACAAATACAAGCCTGGCAGCGGGAGGAGCATTTTAGGCCAAGAGTTGAAATAGCCTGAGGTGAGAGAAAAGCTAGTGTTCAGGGAACTGCTGATCGTTCAGCAAGATTTGAAAATAAAGTATGGGAGCAGGAGGGGACAAGAATTGAGGCTGGAAAGGGGCCTTGCAAACCTTGTTAAGAGGTTTGCATGTTATCCAAAGGGCAGCTGGGAACCAGCGGAAAGTCTTAAGTAGGGGAATTTCATAATCCCATTTGTATTTTTAGAAATATTCTGGCTACAGTATAGAGAATGAATTGGAGTAGATGGCAAGCACTTGCATTGATGTGGGATAGATGATGGAGGACTGAACTGAAGTGGTAGGGCATGGAATCAATGTGACTTTGTGACTGATTAGATATGGACTACAAGGGAGAGGGGAGGAGTCTGATTTGGGGAGTGGATTGTGGTGCCATTCATCTCAGTCGTAACGGAAACCTTGGATTTTGTGATTACTGTTATCCTTTTAGGGTTAAAGGAAAGCCCTCTCTGCACAGCTGGATGGTATCATCTGGCAGAAGCCCAAGTCAGAATGCATAAACCTAAGGAAGCTCTTCTTTCATGCAATCAAGGTATTCTTGACATCTTCCAGGGTGGCCAACCCTGTTTCTTTTCATCTTAAAGGAGACTGATAATGGTGCTTTATTTTGTATTTTAAGTTACCAACTAATTTACATTTCATTGAGGAGGTTAAAAAAAAAACACACCAAGTCTGTGTGCATGTCTACTACTATATTTTTAAACCAACAATGAGTATTTATCAAAGGTTTCCTACACTTGGAATTTTGACAAAGTCAGTTTAGGCTTGTGTGGTGATGCTCTGTCTTTGTAACAGGGAAGCTTCTTGTGTGACCTGCGACCTTCACTCTAACGTAGATTCTTGATTCCTTCAATGTAGGTAATAGACAAGGAGAGGTATCTTAGATCCTATCTGTGTGTGCTCACGTAGGTCAGGTGTGGGGTAAGAAATCAGAGAAGTGATGCACTGCTCTTGGCCTGGCTGGTGACCTTGCCTCTGCAGTTGGGAAGCAGTTTACCTTGGTTCATCCTAATTCAACTTCTTTTCCCTTCCATTATCCTTAATGTGCTATTTTTGTGACAGATGCTTTGGCTAAGGGTTAACCTCTGTTATGTAGCAGATATAGACAGCCATTGTTGTGTTTCAGGATGTTCAGTTTTATTATATGTTACGTGAAGATGGAGGTTTTAAATTTAGATCTATTCTGTTTCAAATTCAGATATTTTTATAAAGAGTTCAGGGAAGAATTTATAGTTAGCTTTGAATTATTCTTCATGTACATTGTTTTGACAGTTTATTCTTACTATATCTACAATTTGTTATATGTTACCCTTAAAAAGAAAAAAAAAAGTGAAGTGATACGATTGTCTTCATTCAGATGTCCTTAATTTTGTCAGCTCTGAAGAACATAGATAATCTTGGTGTGTCTGGTGGCAGTCTTCATCAGAAGAATCTTTGTCTTCATTTGAAAGCAGAGGCTTTGATTAAACTCTCAGATTATGAATCTTCAGAGGAAGCAATTCGTACTCTTGATCAGGTAGTCTTATCATTGCATTTTTCCCTTCGCCTTATTTAGTTTTCGGTCAACCAGGCATCAACCACTCTCTCCTTACCACAAATATTTACTTACAAAAATTTTGTGTTAGAGGTATGAATTCACCACCTCTGCACTTTTTGGAAACTCCTAAAGTTATTTGTTTGCCTCTTGGTTAAGTACTTACAATGTTCTTCATATGATGCAATTTCTTTCTTTAGTTCTTGCTCTTATTCTCCTTTTCTCTTTTTGCCCTCTTGGGTTATCAATACTTGATTATTAATTTGGTATTCTAAATTTTTCCCTCTAGAAAATATTTCATAGATTATTGACAAGAATTATTAAGGACATTTGTAGCTTCATGGTAGAGAATTTTGCGTGTTTTATTCAACTTAAAAAACACTCTGAGGAAGATTGATATTTAAGAAGGAAACTGATTTCTTACCGTTTTTGATTCAAGCAGTTTGAAATTCCCTAGCAAAAACTAGTAAATTATGAATTATAACAACGTGGTGCCTTTAACAATATAAAGATATTTTTCAGATAAAGGCTATTTTTGGTATAAAATTATATCACTCAGTATATTGCAGAGTTCTGAATTTTTATAAAAAAATCATTGTTTTTTATATTTCAAAAGGCTTTGCATTTCATAGTTTTTCTTTAAAATTAGAACAGTTGTCAGGATCCTTCAAGAACAAATATCTTATTTTCTTGTTTTCTCTCAATACTTGCCTTCCACCAAATAGTGTGTTTTGGGTGAATGCTTTGGCGAGGTCTTTCCGTACTCTTTTTTTTTTTTTTACAAAAAACAAAAACCAAATGAAAAGTTCCTTGAAGAACTGGTAGAATCCAAGTCTGAGACAGAAAATGTACAAGATGAGCCCAGGACATCTTATAATGCTAGAAACCAAAGAAACCATAAAAGGCTATTAGAATTATGTCAGAAGCGCTCAGGAACTAGCATGAATTGATTTTTACTGGCTAAAGAGGGGATGGTTTGAGCAGTAGTAACTGCAGTAGATTAAAACACATCATTTAAGTTTAAATCCATGTGTTAATGATGATACCAAAAAAAATCAACAAATCATCCTCAGTAAAGTGAATCTTTGAAGGATGCTAAGGAACCAATTGGAAAAAATCGAAGTATTTATCCTATGTTTCCTTTATGAACTGTTCCTCAGAATGATCAAATAGATAATGAGAGGAGGGGAAATTTCTCTTTGTTGAAGTATGCCATCGAATAAGAAAAGAAGGAATGATAGAATTAGAAAATCACCATTTTGCAGTCCATAATGAATTAATAGATCTAGGCATTGAGGATCAATGGCTGCTTAACATCACAAGAAAAAAAGACAACTAGACATAACCAGGTGCAAGAACACATGAGGTATTCTTGCCAGAACATCAAACCTGAATCAGATCAAAGTTCTAGACCTACTAATTTATAGAAGATACAGGGGACCAGGAAACATGTCAACACCATGACAATACGATCATCAAGAGCCAGACTCTGAGAAACTGTGAAAGTGGCCCATATTTTTCAACAGTTAAATTTTAAGGGAGACAAAAAGAGATGGAAGGAAACCCTATAGATTAAAAGAGATTTAAGAGACATATCAGCCAGTTGAAATTTATGTACCTTATTTGGATTTTGATTAAAACAAATTCTTTAAATATTTTATGAGACAACTGATAAATTTGAACACTGGTTAATTATTTGATGATGTTAAAGATGTATTGTTGTTTTTGTTTATGTGTTTATAATGGTAGTATGATTATGTTATTAAAAATAAACATATTTTTTAGATACAGATACTAAACTATCAGATGAAAAGCTATGATTTCTGGGGTAATCTAAGCCGGAGTGTGGTGAAATAGGTGGAGGTATAGATGAGAAAAGATTGGCTTTGAGCTAATAATTTTGAAACTAGATGATAAGTACATGTGGGTTCATTATGCTATTCTCTAATTTTTTAATGTATTTGAAATTTTCTTTAATAAAAAGATTGCAAAGAATGAAAGTGTTAATAGTGATAGAAATCAGGACCTCTAAGTCTTTATACCATGGTCATTCTTTAGTTAAAGCAAAACATTGCTGCATTGTGTTGTAGGAGATTTATAGCAATTCTTTACAATTATTTTCTAGGTTTCTGATGCAAATAATATCCCAGGACTTTTGGTTCTCAAAGGCTTGGCCTATCTGAACAAAGGCTCATTAGATGAAGCTTCAAAGGTTGGTGTTTTCATTTAAACTGAGGTTTTTTTTTTAAGTTAAAAGTTATTTTTATCTGGATATGGAATTGATAGATATATACTTTATAGATTATGGAAGACCTTCTCTCTTCTTACCCTGACCTAGCTGAAGCTCATGCCCTGGAGGCTTTGATTCATTTTACCAAAAAGGACTATCTACAAGCAGAAAAATGGTAAGGATGTATTTAGGTTGCTCATAAACCTAGTCCTATCTTAATTTAATATTTCTTGAAAAATTCAAAATGAATGGGTTTGATAAAGATCTAGTGTTGCATTAATTTGATCTTTGTAAGCCTTAGTATTTTTTTTTTTTTTTAATTTATTTATTTATTTATTTATTTTTGGCTGTGTTGGGTCTTCGTTTCTGTGCGAGGGCTTTCTCCAGTTGTGGCAAGTGGGGGCCACTCTTCATCGCGGTGCGCGGGCCTCTCACTATCGCGGCCTCTCTTGTTGCGGAGCACAGGCTCCAGACGCGCAGGCTCAGTAGTTGTGGCTCACAGGCTTAGTTGCTCCGCGGCATGTGGGATCTTCCCAGACCAGGGCTCGAACCCGCGTCCCCTGCATTGGCAGGCAGATTCTCAACCACTGCGCCACCAGGGAAGCCCAGCCTTAGTATTTTTAAGAAATGTATTTAGCATGTAGCACAGTAACTGTAGAAAATTTCACGATGGGTTTGAAATCTCATTAGCTGATCATAATGTTCAGTAAGCACATATAATGTTTGGTTTTAAGTTTGGTTTCCTCTTCTAATCATTTTTTTTTTCTCATGATCTATATCCTAAAGTAATGACTTGCTTCTAATTTACCATCTTTGAATAAGTCAAACTTTGATTGTTCCAACTAGGTGTCTCCTATTTTTTTTTAATCTATCTATCTATCTATCTGTCTATCTATCTGAATATTCCTTTCTTCCCTTTTGTGACTTAGTTTTCAGCTAGCTCTTGAGAAAGATGCTGAAGTTGCTGAATATCATTACCAACTTGGGTTAACATATTGGTCCATGGGTGAAGAAACAAGAAAAGATAAAACAAAGGCTCTTACCCATTTTCTAAAGGTAACATATGCTATTATTTAGTTCTTAGTTGAAATGGATTCATTATGAAATCCAAATATAATAATCACATAAGTTAGGTACTTAAAATTACTCTTTACTGAATTTTTTTTTGTGTTTCATCTCTCACACATAAGGTTTTGTGAGAATGTTGTATGGGTTTTCAAGGAGAAAATTAAACCATAAAAATGTAAAAGTTACTAATTTAAGAAACACATATTATAGAAAATGAGACATAAGTACCTTTGGAAAACAATACTGTTTTTAGGTAATTTCCCCTGTACTTTTATTGGCATGTGAGTCTTACATACTTCTACGTGTTTAGCTTCTTATATTTTAGATGTGTAACAACTAGAAGTTTTACATTCCTATCTTGACTCATAGAAACAGATTGATGAAATAATAACTCTAATTTCGCATTTCTTTTAGTAGAGAAATAGTATTTTTATACTTGTTTGTTTTCTATAACCGGTGATGGCCAGTTTTCACGTCTGCTTTAAATCTTACGTTAAAGGATGTTTTGGCATATTTTTGTATATTTAATTTTTTTCTTTAATCTGTGTATCTTTTGTGTTTTTAAAGAGACCCCTCCAAACAAACTTTAATATTCTGTTATTATCAATTTTTATTTCACAGGCTGCCAAACTGGATACATACATGGGCAAAGTTTTCTGCTATTTAGGTCATTATTACAGGGATGTAGTAGGAGATAGAAACAGAGCCCGTGGATGTTACAGGAAAGCTTTTGAATTAGATGACACTGATGCTGAATCTGGAGCTGCAGCAGTTGACTTAAGTGTAGAGCTTGAAGAGATGGTATGTCTAATAATTTAAACAGTTTTGTCTGTTTTTTTTTATCCTGAGTATAGAAATAGAAATATTTTTATATGTGTACTTGAAAGTTATTATTTTTAAATTTTAATTTGTAGATGCTATAGAAATATTTCTGCCACTGCTTATAAATAGAGTAAATTTTCTTTTTATTGGCAGATATTAAATTACTTAATGTTGAAAGTGTGGTTCTGTATATACCAGTGTAAGTTTAAAAAATCAAAAGTGGTAAATGAAAATATATCTGTTTATTTACATAAGTGTTCAGTATTTTTATAATATTTAATATCTCTAATACTAGTCTTTTCTTTTTATCAGGAAACTGCCTTAGCTATCCTAACAACAGTCACTCAAAAGGCAAGTGCTGGAGCGGCAAAATGGGCCTGGCTTAGGCGAGGACTATACTATTTAAAAGCTGGTCAACATTCTCAAGCAGTGGCTGAGTAAGGCACCTTTCTATATTTAACCTCTGATAGACAGCCTAATGGTTCCTTAAATTAAACTCCATTTATATCCAAAATGAACTTATAAGTTGCCTCCTACCAGGTTGTATTTTGAGGGAAGAAATAGCAAAATTTATTTATGGTTGATTGGTTCTTATTATCTGCACGGCACTGGAATTACAAAATTGGATTAACTGATGTCCTTGTGTTAAGGAGAGAGCCGTCCAGGGAAGTGAAGCCTTAATAGTATCATGTATATAACAGGTTCTCAATAGAAATTTAAGGAATGATAAAAAGCCAAGGTTAATATCTTTGTTGTTCTCCCACTGACAAGCATTGTTTTGGGGAAGGGGAGACACTGGCAGCTTGAAGGGCATTTGGAGCAGCTCATTTTTAGTAATTTGGTTTGAACCATGTAAAGAAAATACGTTTGAGTCAAAGTTGTTCTGATTTATGTTAATACCTAGAATATAGGCATTTAAAATTTTTTCATGGCTATGGAATCTGATCAGAAATTTAAAGCATGCCTGTTGTTCCTATTTTTCAACTCTCATATTTTTGTTTTGGTAGGAGGCTTGGTGGGGGCTTATAGACTGTGATGAGGCATATTGAGATATATACCTATTCTGGTAGGATAGGAAACTGGAATTCTCCTACATAGTCCAGGGAAAGAAATTTTGGTGAGCATTTCTTCAAAAATTTATTTCGTTTTTATTCATTCTAAAATTACAATAAAATTTCTTAGTATTAAAAAACCCATGTCATAAAAGGAACAGGTATACTTGCTTTAAATAAATATGGTTTTCCACTTTTATCCATAGGAGGAACCATGGATATGTGTGATTCAGTTAAATTACTTTGTATTTTTCTTTCAGATATGGAAGTAGTTCTATTACTTTTAGTTCTCTTACTCTTTCTTGAAATTTCAGTTTACAGGCAGCATTGAGGGCAGACCCAAAGGACTTCAATTGTTGGGAGTCATTAGGAGAGGCATATTTAAGCAGAGGTGGCTATACAACAGCCTTGAAATCCTTCACAAAAGCCAGTGAGCTGAACCCCGAATCCACGTACAGTGTGTTTAAGGTTGCAGCAATACAGCAAATCCTAGGCAAATATAAAGAGGCGGTAGCTCAATACCAGCTGATCATTAAAAAGAAAGAAGATTATGTGCCTGCTTTGAAAGGTAATTTCTCTTTAATAGCTCCTTTGTCTTTTGTGATACTGAAGTATAAAATCCTTGAATAAATTTCTAAATGTATCGAGTGACTTGAAAAGGACTTCTTTAGTCAACAGCAAGTGTCCGGTATGAACCGCTTATAGTATAGCTTGTTATATAGATTTGAATATAGAAAGATGAAATTTTGATTCATAACGGTTAATAAATAGTAATAAGATAGAGATTTAGCTTTTAGATAAATAGCATGATAGCTGTGGGATCTAAAAACGGATCTCTAAAACAAGAATTTCCCTGCTCTTATATTTTGATAATTAATTCACTATATTCTCAGAATATCTTAATACCTTTTAGTTACTTTGTAAATTATAGAATCTCATTTTTAAACTTTTTGAACTTTAGAGGCAACTTGCATTGTTTTGTAATTATCTAAATTAATTTTAGTTCCTTTATAGATACCTGTTCCTTCTTAACAAATTATTTTTGGTAATTTAAAGTAAAACACCACCATCCATATTTAATTAATTTTTTAATGATTACTTCTAACCATTAAAAAAAACCTGGAGCTCATTATATTTGCTTCCCTCCTTTTCCTTTTCCTTTTTAAAGAAGCAGTGGGGGGTTTAATTCAGAAATAGTGTATGTTTTAAGTGACATGTAACTTAGGCCTTGAAACCCTTTTTAAAAAATTTTTTTATAAAACTCCTTAACAGAAGGAGAACTCACATATATTACATGTTTACTGGCCACTTTAGGAAATTGCTGTTTCATTTAATTTTGATAGTATAGTTTGCTACATAGTTTTGAATATAAAGAGGTCAAATCTTATTTCACAACACCTAATAAATAGTAATATGATAGCAAGTAGCATCATATTAGATATTATTAGGTAATATCCGCATTTTCAAAGCTAAGATTTTAAGAGGTAAGTAATTTGCCCAAAATCAAGGAAATTCTTAGGTTCCATAGATAGTTTTTATCTCTTAGTACATGTTTACTCCAGCAGAACCCTGCCATTTGAATTCTTTAATAAATGCATCAAGGCCATGCTTAAAGATAACTTTTATAAAATACCATTAAGTTTTGTTTTCTGGAAAGTGGCTGTAATATAACACCAGTGAATTTATTTGATGTTCATTCTCAGTGTTTCTTTTACATATTTTAACAACTACAAACTTCCCTGATTTTAGGTTTGGGTGAATGCCATCTCATGATGGCAAAAGCAGCTCTAGTCGATTATCTTGATGGGAAAGCTGTAGACTACATAGAGAAAGCACTGGAATATTTTACTCGGTTAGTATCATTATTTATGAGTTTCTTTTCTTAGTATTATATAATAAAGCCAATTTTAGGAAATCATGCTTTGTTTATCCTGTTAGCTATAGCAATCATTATTCAGAATCTCAAACATAAAAGAGTAACAGACTAGTCAGTTAATTCTGTAACATACGTATTGTATTAATTTTGCACTGGGGAACAGATACAGTTTCTTGCTTTTAGCAGCTGACATGCTGGAAGCATAGAGAAAGATGGGAAGGAAGAAGCAGTTGGCTAGTGGAGCAACAGCTTGGGTACCACGTGTTATTCTCTTTCAGGAGACCTAGAGATGCAAGTATCTCTAACTGGAACTGATTGGAAAATGGGGCTTCAGGTGCACAATAGGCTTTACATTCAGTGATCAGGGCCCGTTTTAGACTAATTGGTAGGGCTGAAGGTGAAGGGAGATGAGCAATCTGATTGCTCTCGGAGAGAATCTGTGAAGGAAAAGAAGTGATGTCTAATAACAAGAAATAAATCAGAAAAATTTCAGTAAATCTGGTTATTTTATAGAACTAAATTCGTTAGTTAGGTAGAAGTGTTATTTGTGATAGATGACTAAAAAGTACTCAAGTTAGACATAGAATTAAATTTTTTTGCTCTTAAACATCTTTCTTGTGCTTCACTTCCTTTCTTTCCCTACTTGCCCTCTCCTGTGTGTCATGTTGATTTGCTTGCTCTAGAATTGCTTTGCTTTGAACATGAACCAAATCTGAAAAGAAAACTTCATTCTTTTCTCCCACTGATTTTTATTGCTACTTTTCAAGTCTTATGTAATACATATGGCTCTTTCCAAAGAGGAAGGTATTGTGAAGAGGGGTGTAATTTGTTTGAACTAGTATTTAAGGGTAAATGTGAACCTTTGAGTGATGATACTTCAGCTACAAATACTGCCTTTCTGAGTCTGGGGAATTTTGTTCTGGATAACACTCACAACTAATTATGAGGAGGTATACAAAACTTTTAAAGTGATATCCCCACATTTATATTTACTTCTAGACTTAAAGTTCACACTACCACAGTTCTTGTGTAAGGGTGATAGAAGTTATTTCACTTTACAGATATTTTATTTTTTATTGAACTTAAAAGGAGATAAGAGTTTAGGTTGCTAAAACTGCCAGTGTTTTCTTTTCTGTTTTCCCCTCTGTTTTCTTCTTTCATGCTGTCAAGTTTAGAAATTACACTAAGATATTTAGGCAAAAGAGCTACAAATAGTGTTGTCCTTCCTCCTGATCCTCACAGTGGGCTTTCAGTGATGACTGCAGTAATTAATCTTGTTTCTCAGGGAGACATTGAAAAATGATTTTTGGCTGGACTCCATGAGTAGAAAAGGCTATGAAAAATGTTCCATCTGCTTGCCCATCTGCCAGTAACATAGCTGTTTGTGATAGCTGATTATCGAGACTTGGCTTAATTGTGAAATTGCTGTGTTTTATTTGTAAGATTTTGAGAAGAGAAGAGTGAAGAGAAATGAATAACTGAGATTTTCTCATTCTAAAAAGAAGTGCCCTTTATCACCATAATTAATATTTTTATTTACTTTTTGAGCTTGTCCACTGAGTCTTTCTTGCTTCAGTAAATACGGTTTTTCACATTCTCTTATTTAGATTTTTTGGTATTCTTGATCTCAGAGAGTAAAAATCCTTTGGACTACCAAATATATTTTACATTTACTAGTCCTTTTTTTTTTAAATATCTGAGGGAAGATCTGCCAGCAAAACCTAAGTTTATAATAATCAACTATGAGACAGTTACCAACTTTACTGCTTTGGTTTTTGTTTAAATAGACAAACACAGAAAGCATAGTTTAAAAAATTCAGTATTAAAGGTAAATTGGTCCTGGAAAATTTATTGATTTATTTATGTGATTTCTGCTGCTTCTAAGAAAAATGATAAAGAGTACCAAAGAAATGTTTGCAAAGTTTCTGTCACTTAAAACAGTCCATTCCTTCTCCTTCCCCTCTTCCTTTCTTCATAATAAGGAGGTGATAAGATATAAGATGGCTAGAAGGAATTCAGTAAAGCATTTACTGCATTTAACTAAGGAACTAAATCAAAATTGTATGTATACTTTTTCTGTTTTAATTGTATGTAGTAGTGAGGGAGATAAACGCCATACTTTTTGGAAATAATTTGTAAGAATCACACTGTTTCTTTTTTTTAGGGCTCTGCAGCATCGAGCTGATGTGTCTTGCCTTTGGAAGCTAGTTGGGGATGCTTGTACCAGTCTGTATGCTGTCTCACCATCTAAAGTGAATGTTAGTGTCTTAGGAGGCCTCCTAGGTCAGAAAGAAAGAAAACAAGTATTAAAGAAAAATGAGCTCCTCCATCTTGGAGGAAGGTAACTTACAAAGATTGCCAGTGGATGACATTCAAATCGAATTAGAACATCATAACACAATATAACATTCACTTTTATATTTCCATAGGTGTTATGGTCGTGCATTAAAACTGATGTCTACATCTAATACGTGGTGTGATCTTGGAATTAATTATTATCGCCAAGCACAACATCTAGCAGAAACAGGCAGCAACTCAAATGATCTTCAGGAGCTGTTGGAGAAATCTTTGCATGTATGGTTTTGAGAAATTTTTCATAATCTTTTAAAAAAACTAAGGGCTTTTCTGAAAGATGCTTTTGATAAAGTAAATTCTGTAGTGTTTTCACATAAAACCACATTTATCTTGATATAAATGCTGATATTCTGAGAAATAAAAATTTATCTACTTTTACTTTTCAGTGTCTGAAAAAGGCTGTGAGACTTGACAGTAATAATCATTTATACTGGAATGCTCTTGGTGTAGTTTCATGTTACAGTGGTAAGAATTGAGTAACACTTCAATATTTTTACAAGATTGCCTGTTTTCAGGCAGTAGAGTTCAGTTTTATTGAAGTCTGTATTTTTCAGGTATTGGAAATTATGCCCTTGCTCAGCACTGTTTCATCAAATCAATCCAATCAGAACAAATTGTGAGTGTTACGTGTCTCTGTCTATGCAAAATAACTTCAAAATTTAGTGTTAATGATTTTCTGAGACTGCTATGTAGACAAGGGACCTAATTTTGTATATGTGTGTTTTTTAGAATGCTGTTGCATGGACCAACTTGGGAGTGTTATACCTTGCAAATGAAAAGATTGAGGTACATATATTGTCTGTTTTGTCCTATTAAAAGTAAAGAACATTTTCTATATATGTCCTCTTCATAATAGCTTAACTTCTTGTGGAGAAATACTTTGCACATTGTTATCTATCCAGCATGCTCTCTAATGTGCTAGACCATTGATAGCATTCACTTTATTATATTGAATAATGAATGTGTAAGATTTATTTCCCTTTCCATGTCACAAGAAATTTCTGGTTTTATAATTATGTTGTTTTTTTCATTTGGAGATTAAAATAATTCTGTTACGAATTATTTGGGTGTTTTTCTTTTTATCTTTTACACATTAGGAGGAGTCCCATGTAGGCTGTGTTGGGCGTGGGGTGATGAAGTAAGGGCGTTTATTAGTACTCTCTAGAAACTTAAATTTAACCTTTGCTTGGTAATTTAGATTTGGCTTTAGCAGGTATTAATCCCTTTACATGCCACGGTGTAAATTGTCATACTTGAAGAGTTGTACATAGAGAGTTGGAACTACAGTAATGGGGAGCATGTTTATAGGTCATGTTTAGAAGTTTCCACAAAATCTATATGTAATAGCACATCTGTACTGTTTTGTGTTTCAGCCAGTATATTGAATATCATCCTTTTAAAATAGCTTCAGTGGTATTCTCAGGGATACATGAAGTCACTGCAGAGATTGCTTTAGAAGATTGTAAATAGAATGAAGAAAAATATTAATTTGGATCTTAAAATATGTGAAAATATTTTTTAAAAATTTAAACAAAGCCAAGTCTTAGTTAATAAGCTACTAATGTGGTTTTATGGTAGTGTGGTGCAGTTGTTGCCCATGAGCTTACTTTCTTATGAGAAAAAAAGACTGTTTCCTGCCACACATAGATAATTGGGAAAACAATATAAAGCAGCGTATAATAAGTTATTCTTTGTAGCAGAAAAAAAAGCATACGATTTAAAGTGTCCAAGTGGGGTAACTTGAAAGTTTCCTAATTGTTTAGCTCAGGTTTATGTTGACCACTCCTTTCGCCCAGTAGCAGGTCTCAGACCTCATTGGTTGTTAGTTTTTATCTTCCCAGTTGAGCTCCAAGAGAGGGGAATAGATACAGCCTTCTCTAATTATTTCCATTGGACCTGTGGCTTAGCAAATAGATGGGTGATTGGTTCAAAGTTCTGCAGACTATGAGGTAGACACCTACAGTGCCCTTTCATTGAGGACCAGAATCCCTAAGCCTGCAGAGAAATCTGTTGAATCCGGGACTCTTTCAGGACTATATTTAAGACATAGTTTTAAGCATTGCCAATTGTGCTTAAACAGTGAAGTTTTAGGTTCATTTGTATTTATGTTTACAAGTCTGACTTTTCTTATTCTCTTATGCTTTTTACATATAAGTGCTTTAATATAAAGTTTATTAAATGGCTTGTTATTTTTTGCCTTTTTTCCTAGCAAGCTCATGAAGCTTTCAAAATGGCTCAATCCCTTGATCCATCTTATTTAATGTGCTGGATTGGACAAGTAAGATATATAACATATAGTTATTAATAATCTGTTTTATAACTAACATGTTAATAGAAAGTGGTATAAATAATGTGTTAATATAAACAACACTGATAATAATGATAGCATTTGAGGGCTTACTTTGTGCCAGTTGCTGTGCTAGGCTCTTTGTGTGTGGAAATTGAAGCTAAGAGATCCTAAGTATCATGCCCAAGATCATACAGCTTGTAATGATTAAGCTTTGATTTGAGGGGCTTTGAACACCATCATTCTGCCATTATTATTCTTAAAAAATAAACCTAGAACTCTGTTAACATACATTTATCAAAAAAATGAACATTTACAAAGATCATTTTGATTATGTTTTCTCATTTTCTGTAAAATCTTCATATTTGATTTGGTACTTGTTTATGAGTGCCTCCCCCCCGACAAAGTTTAGATTTTTGTACTGCCAAATAGGAATCAGGTTACTAGTCTGAGTCTGTCACTTACTAATTGTTTTACCTTAACATATCACTTCTGGATTTCATTTTTCTTACCTGAAAAAGAAGGGGATTGGCCTGAGTGGCCTCCAAGGTCTTGTCTAGTTGAGAAGTTGTAATAAGTTAGTAAGTGGTTGATTGTTTCAGTTCAGAGACTAGTGGGAGCATCACCCCTATTAGAAAATCATTAATCAGGGATTAGATACCTTCTATTGTACTTTGGCTCTTGGGTCTGATTCTAGTTAATCGGTGAAACAAGCAGAGTTAGAAAAGGCAGACTCCTGTTGCCATTAGCTGTGGTAGCATCTGGGAGCAGTGGCATTACTACACTAATCTCTATGTAAGGTTTTGGACCCAGGGAACCTGAGAATTTGCATTTCTAACTGCTCCCAACTGAGGACGATGCTGGTGGTTCAGGGCCTTCACTTTAACACTGCTGTAGGTCAATAGGTCTGAGATGCTCATCAGAGTCACTTAAGTATTTTTTTTTCTTATTTTTATTTATTTATTTTTTAAATTTTATTTATGTTTGGCTGCATTGGGTCTTCATTGCTGCACATGGGCTTTCTCTAGTTGCGGCGAGTGGGGGCTACTCTTTGTTGCGGTGCGTGGGCTTCTTATTGCGGTGGCTTCTCGTTGCAGAGCGTGGGCTTCAGTAGTTGTGGCTCGCGGGCTCTGGAGCACAGGCTCAGTATTTGTGGTGCGTGGGCTTACTTGCTCCATGGCTTGTGGGATCTTCCCGGACCAGGGCTTGAACCCGTGTCCCCTGCATTGGCAGGCAGATTCTTAACCACTGTGCCACCAGGGAAGTCCCTTTTCTTATTTTTAAATTATTTCTGTTCTTAAAAATAATTTATTTCTGGAGGTAATTAGTAGATTTAATTAAAATGGTAACAATAGAGTGAGGCTTAATATTAATTTCTTAATTAGTAATGTATGATAACTAAAAAAAAAACCCTGCTTTCTTATAAAAGGTAGATGAGCTTGAAAGTAATTTTAACTATCACATAATCTATGAAGTCAGTGGCATAGATACAATATTTAAAATCCTGAGGCAGTTTTAAAAAATAAACATGTTGAGACTCTACCCAGATCTATGGAAGCTAGATTTCTAAGGGAGAGGATCTCCTTTTTAAAAAGCTTTCCAGTTGAATCTGAGGTGACCCTGTGATTAACAACTCTAATCCAGACAAATGCCAGTATGAATAGATTGGGGGGAGGGAAGGGAGAAGGTAGCATAGCTTTATCAGTGTTCTGAGGAGTTTTATGTGGATTATTTCACTAACTCCCTGGTTGCAAATGGAGTTCTGCAAGCATCTGTCAGCTTAAGGGCTAATTTAACAAGTCATTCTGGTCCTCTGAGCCATGGGAATACAGTAGCCAAGATTGAAAAAGAAATTACCTTTGCTTTTAAGCACAGCTAGTAAACCTTTGGTTCCTCCAAAGAGTTTCATTTATTATTATTATTGTTAGTAGTAGTAGTAGTAGTAGTAGTCCTTTTAAACACATTAAGAGCCTCCTTTTTCCTTTTATAGGCTCTAATTGCAGAGACAGTTGGAAGTTATGACACCATGGATCTCTTCAGGCACACTACGGAACTCAGTATGCATGTAAGAATTTGAGCATTCTTCAGGATTCATTAATGAATAAAGTACTGTCCTTCTTGAGAAAATGAATACATAGTTGTATCAGATGTTAATGACAGCAGTTGTCTCTACTCTTCATTCTTTCTTAAAAAACAGATTAAACTGTCATTAAAGAGCTGATGAAGAAATGACATTGGGATTCAATAGATGAAGTAGTCATGTAGAATAGAAACTGAGACTCTAAAAAGAAAACCACCATCGACAGATGAATGGATAAAGAAGTGGCACATATATACAATGGAATATTACTCAGCCATAAAAAGAAACAAAATTGAGTTATTTGTAGTGAGGTGGATGGACCTAGAGTCTGTCATACAGAGTGAAGTAAGTCAGAAAGAGAAAAACAAATACCATATGCCAATACATACATATGGAATCTAAAAAAAAAAAAAAAGGTTCTGAAGAACCTAGGGGCAAGACAGGAATAAAGACACAGACCACAGATGTAGAGAATGGACTTGAGGACATGGGGAGGGGGAATGGTAAGCTGAGACAAAGTGAGAAAGTAGCATTGACATATATACACTACCAAATGTAAAATAAATAGCTAGTGGGAAGCAGCCGCATAACACAGGGAGATCAGCTCTTGCTTTGTGACCACCTAGAGGAGTGGGATGGGGGGGTGGGAGGGAGACGCAAGAAGGAGGGGATATGGGGATATATGTGTACTCATAGCTGATTCACTTTGTTATACAGCAGCAACTAACACAACAATGTAAAGCAATTATACTCCAATAAAGATGTTAAAAAGAAACCAAACTGGTACGTCCATACCTACGTAATGCTAAGCAATAAAAAGGAGTTAACTATTAATACAAAAAAAAAATGAGATAAATACTGGACTTGGTTGACATTTCTAGATTATTAAAGTGTTTTAGAATTCTTTTGATGGGTAACTATTTGTTTGACCTATGGAAATGATGCTGAGAAGAAGCAAACCAACCCATCAGGAGGGGCTCTGTTTTTTCCCCTTTATTTATCCTGCTTGACTCTTCTACTTAGGTTTGAAGCAAGTGATTTAAATATGTTCTTAGCTGTGTTGTATCATAGTGACCCTTTATTTAAAGGCACTTACCAGTTGACTTAGAAGACTAAGATGTGATATTTACTGTATTGAAGTACATTGTTTCATTTCTTAATTTTTCTTGGCGGATTTATTACCCTGTGTCTACTTGTTAACTTTGGCTTTTTTACAGACGGAGGGAGCAATAGGTTACGCGTATTGGGTCTGTACAACATTGCAAGATAAAAGCAACAGAGACACGGAGCTGTACCAGTACAACATCCTCCAGATGAATGCAATTCCAGCAGCACAAGTGGTTTTGAGTAAATACACAGGTAAGGCACCTGTTATACAATGGCAAGATATATGAATAATTGTTGAGATAATTTAAAGAATTTAAATTAATTAAATTTAAAATTAATTCCAAATTAAATATTAGCTCCTTAAGACACGAATTTGCCCTTTCCCCCCCACGGCCGAGTATTCTGCTTTTTAAACTTTACTAAAGATTTTTGAAGAGTTCTGAAAATTGTTATTACCTAATGAGTCAAGGTAGAAGTGATTTCCATGTTGTAGTAGGAAGCATCTTGGAGCCTAATGGTCCTGAGTTGCTGCTATTCTAGCTCTGCTGTTTACTTTCTCTGCAGTCTTAGGCCAAGTATTTTACTTCCCTTAACTTCTGTTAATCTTGGGATGTAGAGATAATAATACTGAGGTTGCAGAGATGTGAGAATTCAGTGAGGTAATATGCTTTAGGTTCCAAACCCAGTGCCTTTAACCTCGCACTTTTAACACCTGATCTTTCTTCAGCATACCGGAAAAATATGTTTAGGCTTAGGAAAAGGACAGAATGGTGAAATTTAATTAACCATCTATTGTAATAACTTTCTTCTTTAATAAAACTAACATTGGGTTTAGTCTCAGCTCCACCACTTAGTAGCCATGATGAAACCTTGGGCTTATTACCAAATTGAACTTTAGTTTTCCTACCTATAATACAAGAGTGAAAGTATCTATTGCTTAGGGTTTAATGAGATGATATATACAAAATGTTATGCAGAGTACCTGGCATATCCTAGATGCTCAAGAAATGTTAGTTTCACTAGCATCTTATTTATCCCTCGACAAAATTCTAATAAAGAGGCAAGGAGTTTAAGCAGTAATATTGACAGTTGAATAATATGAAGAATCAGATAAACTGAAAAGCAAAAGAGAAAATGCCTCATCATTGTAATATGCAGGATGGTAATACTCTTCCTGCATTGAGCCTGGGGCACTTGAGTAGAAGGCAGTTCATTTATAAACATCAGCACTTCGGGACATTAAAACGTTATGCAGTGTGCCCAAATGAATGACTCTAATGAATACCTAGAGCCTCTGAGAAAGTGTATGATCAGAAATTTTATTGATAGGTTTCCTTACAGAAGGGGAAACATTTGTGAAGGCTTTACATAAAGAGGTAAATTTTTAGCTTTCTGCAAAATTCAGATACCTAGAACAACAAACAATCTCTGACAGTTATAAATAGCTAGGTTTTTGAGTCTGTGGTGGAGCCGTATCATATATTCATTTAACAAATTCAATTATATGTGCCTGGCCAAAAAAATATTAATTTAGAAGCAGAAAGGAGAGAGGGGAGGCCAAGAGAAAATGCAGATAAATCATTTGTCCTGCTGACCGTTGGCCTCAGGGTGATAGTGGATGAAGGTTATGGGTCTCGTCTTAATTTGACTCAGATTGGTGACCTTCTCCTTGTGTGATGACCTAAGAATTTTTCAAGAATCACTTTAACCATGTGATTTTTACCTTATGCTTTGACAGTTAGAAACTAACCATCACATAAGATGTGATTATACTCTACTCTGTTAAACAGTTTAAGAGATTTGAAGGCTTGCTTGCCAACACAACTTAAGTTGATCAGATGTGTTTCTTTCTCCTTTGTACATTAGTAGATATATGATGTTTTTTGACATTAGAATTCAAAATACTACACTGGAAGTGCCCAAATCATCTTCTGTTTCTAGAGTACAATACTGAATTTTTAAAAAAAAATACATAGAAATTGGAACAGAACCACCAAGAGAAATTGTTGCTAAATTTAATCACAGGAAGGTTTAAGTGACTAGCCAAAGAACTGGATTTCCTTACAATTCAAATGACTAGTTTTAACATGAGCTATGATTTCAAATTGTTATACCTTTGGAAATAAAAAAGTGTTTAAACTTTAACACATAAGTAGAAGCCATATGTAACTATAGATGTTATTCAATAATTTAAAAGAGTTCTGAAATGATTACTGATATTTTATAGTCAGGATAAAATCAGACTACTATTCTTAGCAATGCCCATGACCTCAGGAAATAATCTAGTGTTTAAAATATTGAAAAAAATTGAAAATAAAACTCATATTTTACAAACACAACCATTATGCACATGCAAAGAAAAGATATTTTTGGATTTCCAGAAAGAATTCAGAATTATGCTCCAGCTTTCACAATGTTGGGTTACTTAAATGAACATCTACAACTGAAGAAGGAAGCAGCAGATGCATACCAAAGGTAAAGGCTCCCTTTAATTGAAATGTGGTCCTTATTTGTCAGTTGGCCTTTTTAAGATATAGTCTCATTTTCATGAAGAAGGTACTAATAAAATGTTCTGATTCTTTTCCTGATCTTTATTTATTATTACATTTTGTATATGAAAAGATACAGTTCTAAATTTTCAGCTATATTTTCGTTTCTATTGCTCAACCTGAGAGAAAGAGAGAAAGACAGAGACAGAGAGAGAGAGAAGAAAAAATAAAAACCAAACCAAAAAACCTCTCAGGTTTTAGAAAAATCTGTCCCTTTACAGTTTGTCTCACTTTATTATTAAAGACATGTATTTATTCAGAGAAGAAATGAGATTTAAGACATGAGAAAAAATTACATGTTATTTTGAATCACTTTAATGTCTACTATATCGTATTTATTCATTCAGTAAATATTTGTTAAACTGCTATGTGTCAAGCAGTGTCCTTGGCAGTAGCAATTTAGCAGTGAATTAAAACAAACACAGGCTCAGTTCTCATGGAGCTCATGTTCTGGTGGAGGGGAGGCGCATTGTAAGCTAATAAACATCTGTGACGTTAACAATTGCTAGGAAAGAAAATCAAAGTAGAGTAAAGGGCCAGACACTAGAGAGGCAAGCAGCAAATTTGAGATAGGTTTAAGAGTTAGGTTTCCTAAGGAGGCAATTAAGGCCTGACCTGAATGAAGCAAGGCCACAAGCCATTTGGTTATCAGGGAAAGAGCATTCCAGGCAGAAGGAACAGCAAGAACAAGTGCTCTGAAGCAGGAGTGGACTTGGTATGTTGAAGAAACAAGGACAGCGTGCTTGAGTGAGATGACCAGCTGGGAGAGTGAGAGGAAATGACATCAACTTGAAGTTTTATTCTCTACAAATTAATTGATGTGTGGGGCTTCCCTGGTGGGACAGTGGTTAAGAATCCACCTGCCAATGCAGGGAACACAGGTTCGAGCCCTGGTCCGGGAAGATCCCACATGCCGTAGAGCAGCTAAGCCCGTCCGCCACAACTACTGAGCCTGCGCTCTAGAGCCCGCGAGCCACAACTACTGAGCCCGCATGCCACAACTACAGAAGCCCATGCACCTAGAGCCTGTGCTCCGCAACAAGAGAAGCCACTGCAATGAGAAGCCCGTGCAACGCAACGAAGAGTAGCCCCCATTCGCCACAACTAGAGAAAGCCCGCATGCACCAACAAAGACCCAACGCAGCCAAAAAAAAAAAATTAATCGATCTGTGAATAAGAAAATCACTGTTGATCTTGTGAGTACTAGACGAAAAGTTAAAAGACCTGATTGCCTAACCTCTGAGGCACATCACTGCCCTAAATCTAAGTAAACAGATGTTTAGAAGAAGCCTTGTCAGATAATAAATAATCGAGGTGTCCCATATGCTTTGCCATCCTTGTATGGATCTCTCTGTAGTTAAAGAAGTAATCACTAGATGGTACTGGAGGCTGTATAATCAAGAAGTTATTTTGCCAGGTGTATGTGGAGAGAGGTTTATGAAAACCCACAATTCTATTTCTTTCAACGTTACAATAAAGTTACCAATAAAGAAACTGTAGAAATTTGATAGTATACAACAGTGAGCAGGATTTTTAAACAGAGAAAACTAGGCAGCTATAGAATGCTTGCTACTTTTTTTGGTATATATTATAATCACAAATATTGTGAGTCTAACACTGGTTATACCTTTGCTTAAGATGGCAACTCCATAGCCACTTGGATATACACCACTCTTTCTTGACTGATCACCACTGTTGTTTTCTCCTTAAACAAGTATTTGAGACTTGAAATTACAAATTAGGTATAAATCTAACCACAGGTACAGTCTTTAATATGATACTGTTTCTATAATACTGTCTTTTAGACTTCTCTGGCAAATTTTTGTTTTTCATGTAACATCAGGGGCATTAAAAGCTTTTCTTGGCTATTTCTCCCTGGCTAATCTTTAACAGAAAAAAAAGAAGTCATTAAATATCCAACTCCTTTAGTTGTTGAGACATTTCCCTGCTTGCCCAAAGGGGACTGAGCATGAGAAGGTAAAAATATGGGCTGTCAGCATGTTGTTGTATTTATTCTAAGCCTCTTAGGACTCCTGATGACTCATTCCCATCTCTGAATTCATTATTGTCTAAATATCTTTCTGTATGTAGCAGGTAAAGTCACATGAAAGCACTCAATTTCCTGGCTTCCTACCTCAAACTTCTAGTATATACATAATTTTAAGAGTGTACTATGTACTTCAAATTCTATATACTTCAAATATGTCAAAACTTTAAAACATCAACCCAGTTGTTCCCCATGTTTAGATTAAAATCTTTGGAATATTTAAAGCTCAAGTATGGTAAGTGATTTCTCTTATTAAGAGGTCACTTTTTATTATTTTCCTGACAATCTAAAATCTATTAAGTGCTTTTGCGGTACCAGTTTAATAAAATATAAATAAGCTGTTATGGAACTAGTTAAATAATTAGTAGAATTAAATGAAGAAAACAAAAATCTGTAGATTCAGTTAAGGAGGAAGAGTAAAAGAATGCTATTGCACGTAGATAATTTAAAATACCTTGTCCTTTTTTTAAAGGGCAATTTTGTTGTTACAGACTGCAGAAGACAGAGATGCTTATAATGTTACAATAAGGAATTATGGCAGATTGTTATGGTAAGCATATTTTTTCCCATTAATTCCATGAACCTAACAGGTTTTTCTGGTGAAAACTATGGGGCTAGTGAGGTGATGACCAGTTTCCAGAGTAGTGGGTTGTGTATGAATGAGTACGATGATGACATTCCCCCAGGATACATCATTCCCACTGTACCAAGCTGTGTTAACAGTTTCCTGTCCCTGTAATGACCCCTAGCCCCAGTGTCCTTTGTGAGGACCAGATGTAGAACTGATGGTTGTGAACTAGACAGGAGAGGTAGTTACTGTTTCTAATAGTAGAAGTCTAGTTAATTGGAAGAGGATTAGATTTATTCTGATTTGATGTATATTCTTAAACTGGGGGTGGGATTAAGGGTCCAGAAACCCTTTTGAGATAGTACACAAAAAGTTTTGTATGTGTGCATTTTGGGGGTGGGGAGGGAGCAATATCACTTTCTTCAGAGTCTCAAAGACTTCTGACTTCAAAAAAAAGATTGAAAAAAAAATAGGTTGGAAACCAATTGTTTCAGAGGATAGAACTCGGTTCGGACAGTAGGAGTGTTAATGGGAGGAAGACTTTTGGCTCAAGTTAAGGAGGCATTCCTCAAATTGAGAGCTGCCCCAAAATTGAATGTTCCAGTTTGAAACACATTATTAGAACTATAGTTTGATATTTTGGGATTCGTACCTACATCTTTTAAGGAGCTACATAGTAGAAATCGGAGGTAGCCAGTTCATTTCTTGTATAACTGTGTAACTAAATCATATCTATAGACAGAAAATTTTCCCTGTTTTGATTGCTTCTCCTTTTAATTCTTTTAAATTGTTGTGTTTAGGAGTTGATAGAGCTCTGTCAGTTTCAAGATTTTGTTGTAAGAAACTGTATGGAGCAAAGTATCTGTTCTCTTTAGTTAGATGTTTCATATAATGTAACTGTTTTTGAAGAAAATTTATACCTCCCATTGAAAATAGGTCATCTGATTTCTTTTTGATTTGTTTTTATTATGAAATATGTTAAACATGCAAAACACAGCAGTAGAGTATGGAGCATAATTTAATGAATAGTCACCATTCAGATATAACAGATCTTAAAATTCTGTTATAGGTTTCAGGTTTCTTTTTCAAAAAAAAAGTTACAAATAAAGTTGAAGCCCCTTGTGCCCTTCTCTAGTTCAATTCTTTTTCTCTACAACAGTTATCAAATGTTTGAAGATAGTGTTCATTAAAAAAATACTTTAAAAATACATGTATGTATCCATAAACAATCTAAGGTAATCCTCTTCCCTTCATTAAATATTTATCAAAATTTGAGTTAATGGATTTTTAAATTCTTTCACCTTCATAAAATTAATTTTAGAAGCAAATATTGCCTATATTTTTAGCTCCCACTCACACCTCCAAGATTAAAAAGATTTTATGAAAAGATTTCTAATAACACATTAAAAATAGAAGCAGTTTCTGATTATAGTGATAGATACCAGAAATCAGAGTCTCAAAGGTACAATGAGTCTGTACCAGGTGGTGGCAGCTTCTCTTCATTTTTAAGTAAACAAAACACGTTTTTTTATTTTGTTGTTATTAAAAAGCATTCTACTTTAGTATCATGTATAACAATTTTTACTTTTATTCCTATTAAATACAGAAAAGATAATGTATAGTTTTGTCTGTGGGATTTTAGTGTATCTATATGCCCTCCAAAAAAAATGGATGTGCAGATAAACAGTTTACACAAAGGCTGGGTTTGGTTATGACTTGCTAAGCTTGTCAAAGATGCTCATAGGGTAATATTTAACTAACATATTAAGCTTAAAAAATTAGAGTTCTGTATCCAGGTCAACTTGAAATTATTTTTACAACAGTTTAATTCAAGTTTGTTAAAAAAAAAAAAAGACAGTTTGTAATTCAGCAGAACTGTTCATTTTCACACATAATTTAAAAGAAAAGTGTGAAGTTAAATCCCCCTAGTGCATCCTGTTGGAAATAAGTGATATGCCTTCTATTTTAATAAAAGGCTTTTCTACAGCTTTAACACTGATAGATGAAGTAGGTTAAGTTGTTAAAAGAGCTTTAGTATAATAATATTTCTGAATTTTCATGATATAAGCCAAAATGATTTTTGATATTAAAAGTAAGTTATGTTTTGCTTCTTAGCTCTATTGGTGAATATGATAAAGCTATCCAGGCTTTTAAGTCAACACCCCTTGAGGAGTTAGAAGACATCATAGGTTTTGGATTGGCTTTATTTATGAAGGGTCTGTATAAAGAGAGCAGCAAAGGTAAGTGCATTGCTTAAAGCTAAAGGATACTTTCTACTTTTCCAGAGCTGAGAAGAATTTAATCATGATGAACTTACATACAGAAAGATGTAATATTAAGATGGGGGTAGGGGTTGTAGTGTTTATTAAAAATCTGACTAAAAGTCAGGAACGTTAAGAGGTACTTTTTATCTGTTCCTTCCTTTAGTACATTATTATGATGAATAGTCCTTTTAGCAGTGTTACGAACTGAATGTTATCTTTGTTATTTAGATGAGGAAACAGACCCAAGATCACTTAGGGTACAGGTATAAGGTAGCATTTGAAAGCAAGTATTTACTACTACACAGTGTTTCAATGTATATTTCTGATAAATGAAGGCCTCAACCATTGTTAGTAATAATAAATTTTGGTTTCTCCAAAAATGCTTATTGAGTGCATTTTCACATATATGGCCCAGCCTATGTGTGTGCAGCTCATTTTAAGTACTGCTTAATGGAGTTGCTGGTCTGTAAATGGGAATGTGGGTGATACCTCAATGGCTGTAGACCTCCACTTCTTTTGAAGATACTGATTCAAACCTGCCTATAGATTCTAAAGAAGAAAATTGAGAAATATCACATAATAACCCGAATGATATTCCTAGAATCACCTTGGAACAGCTAAACCAAGTTAGATATTCTAAATTTTTATTCCATTCACTTGAGAGCAAGGGAACAATAAGATGTAATTTTAGTTAGACCCTTTTAAAAAATAGGATTAGGAAAGGAAAAATCCCACCATTTGTCCGTCAGGATTGCTTTTATATTGTTTTGTTTTTGTTTCCAACTCTATGTAACAGCCTATGAGAGAGCCTTGTCTACTGTTGAATCAGAGCAAGACAAGGCTCATGTCTTGACAGCTCTGGCAATAGCAGAGTATAAACAAGGAAAAATGGACGGAGCCAAGACATTGTTATTTAAATGGTATGTATAGTTGACATCAACACTCGACATGACCAGATACTTAAATATTGGGTTAAAATTTGGAGGAACGTAAAATGAAGTTCTTAATGTTTCAGGAACATTTTTGTGAACAACAGGGATTGGGCCCACCTGGTTCTGAACTGATAGTCACAGGTGGAGCTGGAGATCATGGCTTAATTCTTAATTCTGGATTCATCGAATCCTTCAAAACCATCCTATACTCTGTGTGTATTATTTATTTTTTTAAAACAGTAATTGATCAGCTCATCTCTTAGGATCATAAAATTTTAATGAAGGCAGTCATTAACTGGCTTGTTTTTGGCCCCGTTAAGTTTCCAAAGAGACTTTTTTTCCTCTTTCCTATTCAGATTAACCTGATAAAGTTCATTTAAAGTTGAGTCTTTAAAAATGTGTGTATACATCAATATAAATTGTAACTGTTTATTTTTGGGATAATTTAATAAAATAACAGCCTCTGATATCTGTGATTACTTATGTGGTATTTTTTTAAAAATAATTTATTTTATTTTATTTTTGGCTGCGTTGGGTCTTGGTTGTTGCGCGTGGGCTTTTCTCTGGTTGCAGTGAGCAGGGGGCTACTCTTCATTGCGGTGTGCAGGCTTCTTTTTCTTTTTTTTAATTTTTGAATTTTATTGTATTTATTTTTTTATACAGCAGGTTCTTATTAGTCATCAGTTTTATACACATCAGTGTATACATGTCAATCCCAATCGCCCAATTCATCACACCACCATCCCCACACCCCTGCTGCTTTCCCCGCTTGTTGTCCATACGTTTGTTCTCTACATCTGTGTCTCAGTTTCTGCCCTGCAAACAGGTCCATCTGTACCATTTTTCTAGGTTCCACATATATGCGTTAATATACGATATTTGTTTTTCTCTTTCTGACTTAACTTCACTCTGTATGACAGTCTCTAGATCCATCCACGTCTCAACAAATGACCCAATTTCGTTCCTTTTTATGGCTGAGTAATATTCCATTGTATATATGTACCACATCTTCTTTATCCATTCGTCTGTTGATGGACATTTAGGTTGCTTCCATGACCTGGCTATAAATAGTAAATAGTAAATAGTGCTGCAATGAACATTGGGGTGCATGTGTCTTTTTGAATTATGGTTTCCTCTGGGTATATGCCCAGTAGTGGGATTGCTGGATCATATGGTAATTCTATTTTTAGTTTTTTAAGGAACCTCCACACTGTTCTCCATAGTGGCTGTATCAATTTACATTCCCACCAACAGTGCAAGAGGGTTCCCTTTTCTCCACACCCTCTCCAGCATTTGTTGTTTGTAGATTTTCTGATGAAGCCCATTCTAACTGGTGTGAGGTGATACCTCATTGTAGTTTTGATTTGCATTTCTCTAATAATTAGTGATGTTGAGCAGCTTTTCATGTGCTTCTTGGCCATCTGTATGTCTTCTTTGGAGAAATGTCTATTTAGGTCTTCTGCCCATTTTTGGATTGGGTTGTTTGTTTGTTTAATATTGAGCTGCATGAGCTGTTTATATATTTTGGAGATTAATCCTTTGTTGATTTGTTTGCAAATATTTTCTCCCATTCTGAGGGTTGACTTTTCTTCTTGTTTATGGTTTCCTTTGCTGTGCAAATGCTTTTAAGTTTCATTAGGTCCCATTTGTTTATTTTTGTTTTTATTTCCATTACTCTAGGAGGTGGATCAAAAAAAATCTTGCTGTGATTTACGTCAAAGAGTGTTCTTCCTCTGTTTTCCTCTAAGAGTTTTATAGTACCCAGTTTTACATTTAGGTCTCTAATCCATTTGGAGTTTATTTTTGTGTATGGTGTTAGGGAGTGTTCTAATTTCATTCTTTTACATGTAGCTGTCCAGTTTTCCCAGCACCACTTATTGAAGAGACTGTCTTTTCTCCATTGTATATCCTTGCCTCCTTTGTCATAAATTAGTTGACCATAGGTGCATGGGTTTATATCTGGGCTTTCTATCTTGTTCCATTGATCTATGTTTCTGTTTTTGTGCTAGTACCATATTGTCTTGATTACTATAGCTTTATACTAAAGTCTGAAGTCAGGGAGTCTGATTCCTCCAGCTCCATTTTTTTCCCTCAAGACTGGCTATTCGGGGTCTTTTGTGTCTCCATACAAATTTTAAGATTTTTTGTTCTAGTTCCGTAAAAAATGCCATTAGTAATTTGATAGGGATTGCGTTGAATCTGTAGATTGCTTTGGTTAGTATAGTCATTTTCACAATATTGAATCTTCCAGTCCAAGAACATGGTATATCTCTCCATCTGTTGGTATCATCTTTAATTTCTTTCATCAGTGTCTTATAGTTTTCTGCATACAGGTCTTCTGTCTCCCTAGGTAGGTTTATTCCTAGGTATTTGATTCTTTTGTTGCAATGGTAAATGGAAGTGTTTCCTTAATTTCTCTTTCAGATTTTTCATCATTAGTGTATAGGAATGCAAGAGATTTCGATGCATTAATTTTGTATCCTGCAATTTTACCTGATTCACTGATTAGCTCTAGTAGTTTTCTGGTGGCATCTTTAGGATTCTCTATGTATAGTATCATGTCATCTGCAAACACTGACAGTTTTACTTCTTCTTTTCCAATTTGTATTCCTTTTATCTCTTTTTCTTCTCTGATTTCCGTGGCTAGGACTTCCAAAACTATTTTGAATAATAGTGGCGAAAGTGGACATCCTTGTCTTGTTCCTGATCTTAGAGGAAATGCTTTCAGTTTTTCACCATTGAGAATGATGTTTGCTGTGGATTTGTTGTATATGGCCTTTATTATGTTGAGGTAGGTTCCCTCTATGCCCACTTTCTGGAGAGTATTTATCATAAATGGGTGTTGAATGTTGTCAAAAGCTTTTTCTGCATCTATTGAGATGATCATGTGGCTTTTATTCTTCAGTTGTTAATATGGTGTATCACATTGATTGATTTGCGTATATTGAAGAATCCTTGTGTCCCTGGGATAAATCCCACTTGATCATGGTGTAGGATCCTTTTAATGTGTTGTTGGATTCTGTTTGCTAGTATTTTGTTGAGGATTTTTGCATCTATATTCATCAGTGATATTGGTCTGTAATTTTCTTCTTTTGTCATATCTTTGTCTGGTTTTGATATCAGGGTGATGGTGGCCTCATAGAATGAGTTTGGGAGTATTCCTTCCTTTGCAATTTTTTGGAAGAGTTTGAGAAGGATGGGTGTTAGCTCTTCTCTAAATGTTTGATAGAATTCACCTGTGAAGCCATCTGGTCCTGGACTTTTGTTTCTGGGAAGGTTTTTAATGACAGTTTCAATTTCATTACTTGTTATTGGTCTGTTCATATTTTCTATTTCTTCTTGGTTCAGTCTTGGAAGGTTATACCTTTCTAAGAATTTGTCCATTTCTTCCCGGTTGTCCATTTTATTGGCATAAAGTTGCTTGTAGTAGTCTCTTAGGATGCTTTGTATTTCTGCGGTGTCTGTTGTAACTTCTCCTTTTTGATTTCTGATTTTATTGATTTGAGTCCTCTCCCTCTTTTTCTTGATGAGTCTGGCTAATGGCTTATCAATTTTGTTTATCTTCTCAAAGAACCAACTTTTAGTTTTATTGATCTTTGCTATTGTTTTCTTTGTTTCTATTTCATTTATTTCTGCTCTGATCTTTATGATTTCTTTCCTTCTGCTAACTTTGGGTTTTGTTTGTTCTTCTTTCTCTAGTTCCCTTAGGTGTAAGGTTAGATTGTTTATTTGAGATTTTTGTTTCTTTAGGTAGGCTTGTATAGCTATAAACGTCCCTCTTAGAACTGCTTTTGCTGCATCCCATAGGTTTTGGATCATCGTGTTTTCATATTTGTCTCTAGGTATTTTTTGATTTCCTCTTCGATTTCTTCAGTGATCTTTTGGTTATTTAGTAACGTTTTGTTCAGCCTCCATGTGTTTGTGTTTTTTATGTTTTTTTCCCTGTAATTCATTTCTAATCTCATAGCGTTGTGGTCAGAAAAGATGCTTGATATGGTTTCAATTTTCTTAAATTTACTGAGGCTTGATTTGTGACCCAAGATGTGTTCTGTCCTGGAGAATGTTCCGTGTGCACTTGAGAAGAAAGTGTAATCTGCTGTTTTTGGATAGAATGTCCTATAAATGTCAATTAAATCTATCTGGTCTATTGTGTCATTTAAAGCTTCTGTTTCCTTATTTATTTTCATTTTGGATGATTTGTCCATTGGTGTAAGTGCAGTGTTGAAGTCCCCCACTATTGTCGTGTTACTGTCGATTTCCTCTTTTATAGCTGTTAGCAGTTGCCTTATGTATTGAGGTGCTCCTATGTTGGGTGCATATATATTTATAATTGTTATATCCTCTTCTTGGATTGACCCCTTGATCATTATGTAGTGTCCTTCCTTGTCTCTTGTAACATTCTTTATTTTAAAGTCTATTTTATCTGATATGAGTATTGCTACTCCGGCTTTCTTTTGATTTCCATTTGCATGTAATACCTTTTTCCATCCCCTCCCTTTCAGCCTGAATGTGTCCCTAGGTCTGAAGTGGGTCTCTTGTAGAGAGCATATATATGGGTCTTGTTTTTGTATCCATTCAGCAAGCCTGTGTCTTTTGGTTGGAGCATTTAATCCATTCACGTTTAAGGTAATTATCGATATGTATGTACCTATGACCATTTTCTTAATGGTTTTGTGTTTGTTTTTGTAGGTCCTTTTCTTCTCTTGTGTTTCCCACTTAGAGAAGTTCCTTTAGCATTTGTTGTAGAGTTGGTTTGGTGGTGCTGAATTCTCTTAGCTTTTTCTTGTCTGTAAAGCTTTTGATTTCTCCATCAAATCTGAATGAGACCCTTGCCGGGTAGAGTAATCTTGGTTGTGGGGTCTTCCCTTTCATCACTTTAAGTATATCATGCCACTCCCTTCTGGCTTGTAGAGTTTCTGCTGAGAAATCAGCTGTTAATATTATGGGAGTTCCCTTATATGTTATTTGTCATTTTTCCCTTGCTGCTTTTAATAATTTTTCTTTGTCTTTAATTTTTGCCAATTTGATTACTATGTGTCTCGGCGTGTTTCTCCTTGGGTTTATCCTGTATGGGACTCTCTGTGCTTCCTGGACTTGGGTGGCTATTTCCTTTCCCATGTTAGGGAAGTTTTCGACTCTAATCTCTTCAAATATTTTCTCTGGTCCTTTCTCTCTCTCTTCTCCTTCTGGGGCCCATGTAATGTGAATGTTGTTGTGTTTAATGTTGTCCCAGAGGTCTCTTAGGCTGTCTTCATTTCTTTTCATTTTTTTCTTTATTCTGTTCTGCAGCAGTGAATTCCACCATTCTGTCTTCCAGGTCACTTACCCGTTCTTCTGCCTCAGTTATTCTGCTATTGATTCCTTCTAGTGTAGTTTTCATTTCAGTTATTTTATTGTTCATCTCTGTTTGTTTGTTCTTTAATTCTTCTCAGTCTTTGTTAAACATTTCTTGCATCTTCTCGATCTTTGCCTCCATTCTTTTCCTGAGGTCCTGGATCATCTTCACTATCATTATTCTGAATTCTTTTTCTGGAAGGTTGCCTATCTCCACTTCATTTAGTTGTTTTTCTGGGGTTTTATCATGTTCCTTCATCTGGTACATAGCCCTGTGCCTTTTCATCTTGTCTGTCTTTCTGTGAATGTGATTTTTGTTCCACAGGCTGCAGGATTGTAGTTCTTCTTGCTTCTGCTGTCTGCCCTCTGGTGGATGAGGCTATCTAAGAGGCTTGTGCAAGTTTCCTGATGGGAGGGACCGGTGGTGGGTAGAGCTGGCTGTTGCTCTGGTGGGCAGAGCTCAGTAAAACTTTAATGCACTTGACTGCTGATGGGTGTGGCTGGCTTCCCTCCCTTTTGGTTGTTTGGCCTGAGGCAACCCAACACTGGAGCCTACCGGGGCTCTTTGTTGGGGCTAATGGTGGACTCTGGGAGGGCTCATGCCAAGGAGTACTTCCCAGAACTTCTGCTGCCAGTGTCCTTGTCCCCACGGTGAGCCATAGCCACCCCCTGTCTCTGCAGGAGACCCCCCAACACTAGCAGGTAGGTCTGGTTCAGTCTCCCCTGGGGTCACTGCTCCTTCCCCTGGGTCCCGATGCTCACACTGCTTTGTGTGTGCCCTCCAAGAGTGGAGTCTCTGTTTCCCCCAGTTCTTTCGAAGTCCTGCAATTAAATCCCAGTAGCCTTCAAAGTCTGATTTTCTAGGAATTCTTCCTCCTGTTGCCGGACCCCCAGGTTGGGAAGCCTGACGTGGGGCTCTGAACCTTCACTCCAGTGGGTGGACTTCTGTGGTATAAGTGTTCTCCAGTCTGTGAGTCACACACCGAGCAGTTATGGGATTTGATTTTACTGTGATTGTGCCCCTCCCGTCTCATTGTGGCTTCTCCTTTGTCTTTAGATGTGGGGTATCTTTTTTGGTGAGTTCCAGTATCTTCCTATAGATGATTGTCCAGCAGCTAGTTGTGATTCTGGTGTTCTCGCAAGAGGGAATGAGAGTACGTCCTTCTCCTCCGCCATCTTTGTTCCTATCTCTGCAGGCTTCTTATCGGAGTGGCTTCTCTATTTGTGCAGCATGGGCTTTAGGCACATGGGCTTCATAGTTGTGGCACACAGGCTCAGTAGTTGTGGTCACAGGCTCTAGAGTACAGGCTCAGTTGTTGTGGCACACGGGTTTAGTTGCTCTGCAGCATGTGGGATCTTCCCGGACCAGGGCTCAAACCCATGACCCCTGCATTGGCAGGTAGATTCCTAACCACTGCACCACCAGGGAGGGCATACATGGTATTTTTTGACTTTTCGAAATTTTTTGTATGCGGGGAAAGTTGACCTTAATTCCTTAAAAAGCAGGAGATGATTAATGGATGCTATTGGACAGTGGTTATCAACAAGTGCTCTGTTGGCATTTTCAGTGGTACTGATCTTCATAGTACAGAATTGTTTCTCCCATTGCAGGAAGATCTTATCCCTGTCCCCCGTCTGTTAGTTGCTAACAGCACTCCTCAATCATTGTGAAAACCAAAGAAGTGCCTCCACATCTCCAAATTATGCTCCCGTGCCAAAGGTTAGGGGGATGGAGATGACTAGATGGTACTAGTTGAGAATGACTTCTATAGGATAAGCTTTGGTTTTGTTTATTCGTGGTGGTACTTTTGTTCCATCCTGATTAAGGTAATTTTCTTGTATAATAAGTAAGCAGTTCTTTCTCTTCCTCTTAGCTATTTTGAGAAAACCAATCAGAATTTTAAAAATCTTGTCACTTTACATGGATATACTCATGTAATGTGAATATATGTTCAGAAAATCCAAATTTGCAAATAGCTTGAGAAAAAGAATCATAGATGCTAATATGTTGCTTCAGTAATCAAGAGCGAAAGTAATGCCAAATTAGTTATGATTAGATTAGTCTTGGGTTACTGTTTAAAACAGTAAATGAAACTGTTTTGAACATTAGTAGAAGTGGGGAAAAATAGTAGAATATTTTCTTATTCTTTTCTCCTCTTATGAGGGAAAACCTTTACCTCCTTTTTTTGCGTTGTTGGGTCCAGGGCTAGGTATTTTAGCTGATCTATGTTTTTTTCTTTGTTTTTGGTTCTCTGCATGTCATCTTTCAAACTGAACACTGCAAACTGCTCACTTTCCTGCCCCTTTGCATTCTTTTCTTTGACTTCCTTTCTATGAATAATTCAGTTACCCGTTCTTTATTGATCTTGTTTGGCATTCTTATGTTGGGAACAAAGCAGTGTCCTCGGTGCTTAGGGGGAGTGTGAATAAGTTCAATACATAAGGGGAAAAAATCTGGTTACCAGCATCATAGAATTTATGATATAAATAGCTACATGTAAAATTCTAGCACATGGTACAGGACATGCAGGTACCGTGCATTCAGCATGTGTTAGCTTAATGGGATGTAGTCATTTCAGTAATAATTTAGATTTTGTATTTTTTTGTTTTTTTTGGGCTGCATTGGGTCTTCGTTGCTGTGCGCGGGCTTTCTCTAGTTGCAGTGAGCAGGGGTTACTCTTTGTTGCGGTGCGCAGGCTTCTCATTTGTGGTGGCTTCTCTTATTGCAGAGCACAGGCTCTAGGTGTGTGGGCTTCAGTAGTTGTGGCATGCAGGCTCAGTAGTTGTGGCTCGTGGGCTCTAGAGCACAGGCTCAGTAGTTGTGGTGCACGGGCTTAGTTGCTCTGTAGCATGTGGGATCTTCCTGGACCAGGGCTCGAACCCATGTTCCCTGCATTGGCAGGCAGATTCTTAACCACTGTTCCACCAGGGAAGTCCCTAGATTTTGTATATTAATACATATTAGAGTATATAGGTTTGTTCTCTTTTGAACGAAGGCACAAATTAGAATTTCTTCTTTTGTTGTTAGTATTGGAATTTATATTTTACTATTTGCTTTTTTTTTTTTTAGTTACAACTTACAGTGTGGTTTATTTGTATTGATGGAAATGACTGTAACTAATTGATATTCTTCCATATTTGGATGCCTCCATCTATTAACCCTTATCGTAAAAAGAATTACTATGGATGCTTTCAGTTTACTCCAGAGCTGCCCATGAAAATTCATGACTTTGTAGCTGTTTGTCAGAATCAAATTCTAAACAGCTTGTTGTCCCCTCCCCCCAAATAATAGAAAGACATAGTGGTAGGTATGTGATATTTTATAATGTTACAGCTGTTTATATTATATTTTAATGAACTTTGTTTAACAAAATTTTCAAAGTTCCTATGTTTTGTTACAGTACAACATTCATAATTATTATTAGAAGTAGTTAAGTTTATAAAGAGCTAAGGTTTTCTTCATTTTAATTAATAAGGATTCCTAAACATTATTGACTTTTACCTCCATAAGGCTAAATCAGATTTCACAGGTGAAGAAGGAAAAGAAAAAAGCTGGATGTTTACATACAAAATTTAAATTCTCCTTCAATTATAAACGTGCTCACTTGGAATATGGTGGATATAGATAGTTTTTGTAATTATTATATATTGCTCTTGTTTCAAATACCACAGAACAATAAGACAAAAGCTTTTTGGGAATGATAAAAATCAGATCTTAGGTTAAGGATTTTTCTTTATTATTCATACCTTTTAGGATTTTATTGAAACTAAAGATTTTAGCGAAATTATTCTAATTATTTACCTAGAACTGTGACCCAAAGATGCTGTGCTGTATATTTGTTTCTAAATGTAGATAAAATGACCAGAAAGGAAATTTGGCTATTGATGCTCTGCGAAGGCCATTGGTACTTTTAACTGCTTCAGAAATTCAGGGAAACGGGACTTCCCTGGTGGTCCAGTGGTAAAGAATCCGTCCTGCAATGCAGGTGACGTGCGTTTGATCCCTGGTTGGGGAACTAAGATCCCACATGCCATGGGGCAACTAAGCCACGCACCACAGCTACTGAGCCTGCGTGCCGCAAACTACAGAGCCCGCACGCCACAACTAAAGACCCAACACAGCCAAAAAAAAAAAAGAAATTCCGGGAAATTACTGTTCCTAGAAACCATGGAACTTAGTTTTATAGTTATCTTAAAGCTGGACTGTAGTTTGGTGAATCTATAAGTAAATTGTTTTTTCTACCAACTGTTAAGTGTGTTTTAATAGTTACAGACTATTGTACTCATGGCTAATAGGCGATTAAAAATATATTTACAGCTCTATCTTAAAAGAACCAACCACGGAAAGCCTTCAAGCACTGTGTGCTCTAGGATTGGCAATGAAGGATGCGACACTGTCAAAAGCTGCACTTAATGAGTTACTGAAGCACTGCAAACAGAAAGACAATGATTATCAGAGGTGCCTTCTTACTTCAGCGATCTATGCACTGCAAGGTCGCACTGTGGCAGTGCAGAGACAAGCATCTAAAGCTGTTCACAGGTAAATTCTGTACTTGTGAACTTGGGGTCTAGTTATACTTGATGAAGTTGTCTTTGATGTTTGGACCTTATTAAGACTATACAATGAGGTAAGCATATATATTTGGAAACCAAGTTGTGGTTTTATGAAACTGTACATAGGATCATGTAACTGACTACACGTTATTTCACCTCTAACAATTTAAATAAAAAATTCAGTTGGTAAAGAGAGAACAGAAAATCTTTCAGATTAAGGCCCAAATCTTGTTTTTTTTTTTTAAGAACATGAAAAGTTTATTCACAAATGAAGGAATAAAAATGGTTAATATACAAGAAAATATCTGAAAATTCATTAATAATACAATAAATGCAAATTTTAAGAATAAAGATACAATTTTTGACAAATTGACAAAGATTTTTAAGCTTTTTAAAAAAATTAGGCATACTGAGTAAAGGCAGTTTATACAAGGAGGACTCATACAGGACCTGTAAGTGGCCACAAAACACTTTCCCCAAATTCTCCTGTACCAGACCTTGTTTTAATATGAAAGCCCTTACGAATTCTCAGGTTTGTGATGTTGTCAGTTTGTTATCTGATACCGTCCAGTTTGATGGTTTTAGGAATTTTTTGGCCACTCAAACATTCATTAATATTCAAAATTTGGAAAATAGAAAGCTGTTATCACTAGCAACAGTGGTTATTTATTAGATTTATTTTTAGCAGTAAAGTGTTATATCTGTAGTTTATTTTCCTTCCACAGTTCTCATCTCTGTGTTTTCTTCGAACACAACGTATTAAATTTCCTTAACCTTTCTGAATTGGATCTCATGGCTCTGTAATCATCACACTGCTGATTTTTCTTTCTTATTTTAATAAAAACTGTAGGTGTATATAGGAGATGTAAAGTATGTTTCTAAAAATTCAGTCACTTTTAACCACACGTAGAGAATTAATTTGAACTTGTTTTAGATGTCTAAAAGATGTTTAACTTAGATACTAAATAAAATGTTGATTTTGGGGGTACTTTTTGTGATTAAAGTAACCACCGTCTCTAAGCCCTCTGCTTTTGATGGTCACTATAGTAACCCAGCTGATCCTGCTCTGTGGTCTTTGTTGTCCCGAGTGGTTGCTCAGTACACTCAACGAAATGCAAAGGTGAGTAATGTTCTAAATTCTGGCAAAAAGATAAAATAACTTATGATGTGGTATATAATATAATTTTAAAGTATCAATATTAACATTATCACTCTGGAAAATAATTAACTAATAGAGCAAGGGAGTTCTGTTATTTAGTGAAGTTTTTCATTAGTCATTCAACAAGTAGTACATGGAGTTTCTTCCATGTACTGTTGTACTGCTCTGGGTGTTACGGAAGATACAAAGAAGGAGGTGGACTCTTTTGAACATGTATAGATTGTTACGTTATTCTTATAATTCACTTTCTTTTCCAGGTAAAATGTCTAATTGAATTTCTAAAAATTAAGGATTTCAGATCGACTTTATGAAAACTATCGTGCTGCATATATTTTCCTTACTTTTAGTACTGAGTTGAATATTGAGGTGGTGGTGGTGAGGTTCATGATGCTCTGAACTTTAGTTACTTATTTTACTGGGGACTGTGGACATTTTAAAAATACTAAATTTTCGTGGAGTAAAAACTATGTTAGTTTATCTTAAAATAAGTTTTGTGGTCTCTCTTTTTTTTCTTTCAGTCTTTGTTTCACAATCTTGTGTATTGTTAGAAAATTGTATATTTGTTTGTTACTACTGTAAAGTCATGTAACTTTTGGACCTTTAATGAATATTTTAAAAGAGCAGAGTTGAACTGATCATAGTAGAAAAGATTTTCTTTTATAAAAATATTAAACTGCTTTTTTAAAGTTGGTACTTAAGGAGTTTAAAAGTTACAAATGTGATAAAGCTGAACCTTTCAAATGACTTAATGTAAAGATTTTATCAGTCTTAATTTTTACTTTTTTGTGAAAGTTTATGCATTTATATAAGTAATAATTTGTTTACTATTATAGGGAGGTGCGGTAGCAGGAAATGTGGCTCATATTCTGGACTCAAATCATGGAAAGGTTAGTTTGCCACAATTCAAAGGAAATGTTAAATAATATTATTATTATTTAACATTGGAAATGTTAAATAATATTATTATTATTTAACATTGGAAATGTTAAATAATATTATTTACTGTTAAATAATATTGTTATTGATGAATAATTTTTCTTCTTAGGCTTAGGGATCACATCATATCCAATATAGTACTACTTTTAGTCACTTTGAAAATCAGGGAGCTATGAAGAGAATTGGTTAACACCCTTCCTTTCTCTTTGTAGAAGGCATTACTATACACTGCAGTAAATCAGTTGGCTATGGGAAGCAGTTCAGCAGATGGTGAGAAAAATACTGCACTAAAGGCCATTCAGAAGGCAGCTCTCCTTTCTCCAGGTGAATATAATGTGATCCATTTCATTATTTAGGATTCCGTCCATCTTGCATTTGTGTTAAAGAAGCAAAGTTTGTGTTTTTATGAAATAAGGGAATTTTAAAATATTTTAAGATCTTGCATGTTATTTGATTACTGCATTCAGCTACTGATATTTAAGAGATAATCAGTTATTGAAGCAGGCTCAAAGGAATATCTGTTTAAAGATACTTCATTAACCATTATTGAAACTCTGAATTATATATTTTCAAAAAGTGGTTTTATTTCTGTTTTCCATCAGTCTGGTTTAATGAGGTTTATTTATAGCTAGTAAATTATTTAATAAACATGTTTAGTTATTTTTATGTGTAGTTAACTTCTTGAAGAGTGGAGATATGTCTTCTGTGGTAACTGTTAGAACTGCCAAGGTGCTGGCCTCACCTGAACTAATTTCTTAGTTCTAACCAGAGTCGTATGTATGCCATTGGTCACAAAAGGCACTGGGGAACTGCATATAACCTGCATCAGCATGCTTCCGTTACCACTGCTGGAGAAATGCTGTAGAGGATTGGAATGTCTAACAAAGTAGGGTCATGGGATATATTTTTACATAATATTATTTTTAACATGAAATATAGCTTTAAACAGTATATTCCCCCAGAGCACTTCATACATTTGCTGGATCAGAATGCTATTGCTTTTGGCCAGGGACTGTGGGGAAACACACAAAGAACAGGTTCAGTACTATCTTCACAATAAATGATAAGGATCCTAACTAAACTTCGGAGATTATTTTATAAAACAAGTAAACAAACCAATGTCCTGTTGTTTATTCTTTCTTTCATTTTTGAAATAGAACAAAACGAAATCCTAAACATTTGGTTTTATCTATGTTCTATGTTAGGTAAGTTTCTGATTTTTAAAGGTGTTCCCAAACAAATATTAGATATAGAATTACTCTCAAGAATTCTTACTGTGGATCTAGAATGATAGATGTTAGCCTTTGATTGTGTACGTGGCATACACTTTAGAAAGGTGAGATTGCCCAGCTAAGAGCTTCTCTAATCATTTTCTCTGATTTTCCCATATTATCTGGAGAAGTTCATAAACAAGGAAGCAGAGTCATATAGGAAGCTTAAAACAGGGACTGACTGATGAAGCCGAGTGCTTATTTGAGACTTGTTTGGAGTCCAGTGAAAGTGAATGTAATTGTAATTATGTGTAGTAGGTGTACATCTAACCTTTGTAGATCTTTAGTTAGACAAAGTACAGTTTTGATAGATGGTACTCCAAGGAATCTTCTCAGAAATTTAAATATAATCCCAGGAATTTAGAATTGAATGGAAAGAAATCCAATGTCTGTTAGATTAGTGCTTCTGTGATATTAAAAGGTATTTTTAGCAAACCATATTAAAAATTTTTTTAGTTTTCTAGTATTTATATATGTATAAATAATATATATGTGTATATACATATATATGTATAAATTATTTATGTGTGTATATACCTATATATGTATAATATTTATATTATCACTTTGTTTCATAGGGAATTTGAGTTGCTGGTTATCTGTAGAAGAGTTCATGAAGACAGCAATTCTTTTGAATTGTGACAAAAGAAATTGCTGCCAGCTAATGTCCATCCCCCTCCCAAAATCTAAACTATAGAATACCCTAAGATCCTTAAATGAGTTGTTCACTTAATCTTAGAAACACAAAAATTGAGTCCACTTCAACTTCATTCAGTTGCATTCAGTTATAGGATTTTAGACCTGAGGGCACCTGAGCCATCATCTAATTTAGATGCCTTATTTTGTAGAAGTATGTGTTCCAAAGGAAGAGTGGCTGCACAGTTAATTAGTGGCATTGTTAGACCTAAAATCCAGATCTAAGATTCAGTCATCTGCCTTTCATTATATAGTATTCAGATCTCACCATAAGTTCTAGGAAATGGTCCCCATTTTCTTATTCTGGATTTGATTATGTCTTATGATATTTAAAATAAGGTAGGCATTATCTGGGGAGAAATTATTTTATAATATCAAGGTATGTATTTAATTTTTTACAAACATTTTTGGTCTACATAAGATTTCTAATGATTCTTGTACAATTAGCAGTAATACTGGCTGTCTATAAATGAAATACATGTATTTCAGCCATTTGATAGGAGATATATATTGGATGGGGCAGTTAGGTAAGAAAAAAATTAAAAACTAGAGCTAAGAAGTATGTTTAAATGACTGTATTATTAACTGGAACCCCTTGTAGGATTTAAAAATTATCCATTTGTGTTTTTAAGGGTAATAGGACTGAAAATATTAACCATGTAAATATTAACCTGCAAAATATGATTTGTGAAACAAAAGACCAAACAAATTAAAAAGCCTAAGTTCCAAATCCCAATCCAGCTTTCTGTTTTCACAATTAACTTTCTTGAAAAGAGGAGTCTAGGGGCTTCCCTGGTGGCGCAGTGGTTGAGAATCTGCCTGCCAAGGCAGGGGACACGGGTTCGAGCCCTGGTCTGGGAAGATCCCACATGCCGCGGAGCAACTAAGTCCGTGTGCCACAATTACTGAGTCTGCACTTCTGGAGCCTGTGCTCCGCAACAAGAGAGGCCGTGATAGTGAGAGGCCCGCGCAGCGCGATGAAGAGTGGCCCCCGCTTGCCACAACTAGAGAAAGCCCTCGCACAGAAACGAAGACCCAACACAGCCATAAAAAAAAAAAAAAAGAAAAGAAAAGAGGAGTCTATACTCATAATCTCTTTTATTACCTTCTCAACCCACTGCTATTGGGCTTTCCCTCTTCCCTTGAAGCTACTATCAAGGTGTGAAGGAAGGAAGGAAAGATCAAATGGATGAAGGGATACATCAGTGTAATCATAATTGCTTCCTTGGAATGATAAAGTGACTTTTATGCTTGGCTGTTAAAACATAGGTAAAATGGCGTTGTCTTGAGCTTTTCCTTTGTCTCAGACTTTTCTTAAGAGCTGAGAAATTGTGTTATCTTTCTTTTCCTATGACTGAGCCTTTAATATAGGGACAGTGATGAACACAAGTGTCTCTGTGAGACTTGCCCTTGGTATTCAGTGAAAGTGAATATAATTGACCTTTCCACAACAGCGTAGTACTCTAGGCAACTCACGTAACCAGCCATGGAAGAAGAGTTAAATAGGATATTTCTTATCCTCTGATGTGTTTGGAAAAAATGGCAAATCTTAAAGGATGAATATAGTAATGTGCCTTATAAACTAGTTTTTCTTTAAGAAAATGGAATTTTTCTGGAGATAATATTTCATTTGTTGGTATTTGTAAACTCTTACTTTTATTTTTGGTAGTTTTTCAGCAACATGTTGATATTGACAGCCTCCTAACTGTATTTCCTGTGTTTAGGTGATCCTGCTGTCTGGGCTGGGCTAATGGCAGCTTGTCATGCTGATGATAAACTGGCCCTAGTGAAGAACACTCAGCCAAAGAGGATGGATTTACACTTGGCACTGTTATCTGCTGTTTCTGCTTCAAGTAAGTTTAAAAAAGCATTTCATACATGATATATTCCAGATAAAGTATTCAGAAGGATATTGCCAAAAGGTAGTAGGCAGAATTAGCCCTACATGAAAGGCTATTATATTCTCATCTAACAAAGCTTAAAAACAAGTCTTAAGGAGTTTACCTGCATACAGAGCAAAGCTCAAGAACATTACAGGAATACAGAAATATTCATCAAGGTAAAATTCACAATGTCTGGTATCCAGTTAAAACTTAATAGGCATGCAAATAAGCAGGAAAATACCACCCATAATGAGGAGAAAAATCAATCCATAGAAACAGATCCACAAACGACACATGATAGAAATCTCTTTAACATGTAATTAACTGTTTAACGCACATATGACAATAGCACAGAGGCCAGGAGGGGAAAATGGAAGTATTTTGTTGTAAAGTTTTTATACTGTAAGTGAAGTGGTATAATATTACAGTCATCCGTAAGGATTTGGGATTTGTTTCATGACCCTCCTCAGATACCAAAATCCACCGATGCACAACTCCTTTATATAAAATGATGTAGTAATAGTTGACTCTGCATGTCCATGGGTTCCACATCCATAGATACAGAAGATCACCTGTACTTAAAGGTAGACTGTGACAGGTTAAAGATGAATACTCTAAACCTTAAAGTAGACACTAAAAAAATAGAATTTAATTAATAAGCCACCAAAGTAGAAAAAATGGAATTATATAATACAAAAAGGAGCAAAGGGGAACATAGAATAAAGAGAAAACAACACAATAGAGTTAAACCCAACCATATCAATAATCAAGTTAAGTATAGTGGTCTAAATACCCCAGTTAAAAGGCACAGATTGACAGATTGGATAAAAAAGCAAGAGCTAACTATATAGTGCTTAAAAGAAACATAAACAAATATAAATCTACATTTAAAGACCAAAATAACCTCACAGTACTATATATAAAATAGAAGAACAGCAAGGACCTACTTTATAGCCCAGGGAACTATATTCAATATCTTGTAATAACTTATAATGGAAAAGAATCTGAAAAAGAATATATATGTATATATTTATATATATGTATAACTGAATCACTTTGCTGTACACCTGAAGCATTGTAAATCAGCTATACATCAATTTTAAAAAGATGCAAATAAAAAGACAAAAATGACCTAAAAAGTAAATGGAAAAAGATATACCATGTCAACACTAATCAAATGAAAGCTGGAGTGGCCACATTAATTTCCTACAAATTAAGATTTCAGAGCAAAGAATGTTTCCAGTGATAAGGAGGGTCATTTCACATTGGAATCAATTCATCAAGAGGACAATTTAGGCACCCAGTAGCAAAGCTTCAAAACACATAAAATCTGTGTTGTATTTCCCAATAAAATAGGTAGAAAAAATGAAAAATTATGGAAAAATACATGAAACAAACTTATAGAACTGAAAGGAGAGATAGATAAATTCATAATTATAGAGATTCAACACTCTTCTTTTGATAATTGATAGAACAATTGGACAGAAAATTAGTAAAGATATAATTAAAAACTTGAAAAACACTATCAACTAACTTGACCTAGTTAGAACTTACAGTTCTCCTAACAACAACAGAATGCATATTTCTGTCAAGTGTACACAGACTATTTACCCATATATATCAAATTGTGAGCCATAAAACAGGTCTAAGTAAATTTAAAAGGATTCAAATCATACAAAGTATGTTACCTTAATACAATGGAATTAATTTAAAAATCAATAACCAAAAAAATCTGGAAAATTCTCAAATATTTGAAAACTTAATAACATACTTCTGAATAATCCAGGTCAAAGAATAAGGCAGAAGGGAAATTAGAAAATATTTTGAACTGTATGAAAATGAAAAAACAACATATAAAATTCTATAATACTCCTAAAACACCTGCTTATATGAAAATATTAGCATTACATGTCCACATTAGAAAATAAGAAGGGCCTCAAATCGATGATCTCAGCTTCTGCCTTGAGAAATTAGAAAAAGGAAGGGGAAATTAAATCCAAAGTAAGCAGAAGAAAAGAAAATAGAGTAGAGATCAATGAAATAGAAAACAGAAAATCAACAAAAGCAAAATCTAGTTCTTTGAGAAGATCAATGAAATTGATAAACCTAGCCAGGCATCAGATAAAAAACAGAGAGTACCATTGTCAGGATTGAAAGAGGGTACAACACTGTAGCTATTAAAAGGCTCATAAGAGAATCTCATGAACAACTTTATGCCATTAAATTTGGCAATGTAGATAAAATGGATAAATTCCTTAAAAGATACAGAGCTCACTTAAGAAATAAACTGAATAGCTTTATGTCTATTAAAGACACGGAATTTATAGTTAAAAATCTTCTTATAAAGAAAACCCCAGGACCAGATGGATTCTACCAAACATTTAAGTAAGAAATAATACCAGTTCTATACAAACTCTTCCAGAAAATTGAAAAGGTGGTAACACTTCCTGACTTATTCTATGAGATCAGCATTATGCAGATACCAAAACCAGACAAAGACATTACAAGAAAACTACAGAACTACAGATGTAGAAATTTATAACAAAACTTTAGCAATTCAAATCCAGTAACACACAAAAAAGATAATAATAATGATCAAGTGAGGTTTATTGTAGGAATGCAAGGTTGCTTTAATATTTGAAAATGAATGTAATTTACCATGTTAACTGCTATGAAAGATGCCAAAGAGTTTATATTTTATGATTTCATTTATATGAAATTTTAGGTAATGCAAACTGATCTATTGGGAGTGAAAATGATTAGTGACTGGGGACAGAGGAAAGGAGGAGAGATGGGTTGGAGACAGAAGTGATTACAAAGTAGTAGGAGGAAACTTTTCCTGATGATGGATATGTTTATTATCTTGATAGTAGTGATGGTTCACAGATGTATTCTTATGTCAAAAGTCATCAGATTTACAGCTTGAATATGTGCATATGTGCAGTTTATCATATGTCAATTATATTGCAATAAATCTTTACTTTTTTTCAATAAAGTATTTTCAGTTTTACTGAAGATAGTGATTTTTTTTAATGTAAGTCACAAGTATGTAAAGTCTTAAGTTATTCAGCTGTAAATATTCCTGCTATGAAACTTTGCAGAAACCTGTCTCATGTTGAGATAGTCTATGGTATTCCAGTGGTATGTGTAAAAGTTATATATGCATGGTAATTTAATTGTAATACTTCTTAACAACTGATTACTTCTCTGAGAACACATTATAAATTGCAGAAAAAAGTAACATTGACTTTTTTTTAATAAAGACAAAGAATTCTTTGAAAATTACAACCAATCTCTTGAAAAGTGGTCTCTCTCCCAAGCTGTCACTGGTCTAATAGACACAAGAAGAATAGCTGAAGCTGAAGCCCTCTGCACAAAGGTATTGTTATGGAATTGAGATTCATGGATTCTTATCCTACTTGGAAAATAACTTCAAAAATAGAATGCACGTTATTTAAAGAGCATTTGGTGGTGGTGGTGGTGGTGGTGGTGGTGGTGGTGGTGGTGGTGGTGGTGGTGGTGGTGGTGGTGGTGGTGGTGGTGGTGGTGGTGGTGGTGGTGGTGGTGGTGGTGGTGATGATGATGATGATGATAATACCCAATATTAACTGAGTACTTACTGTAAGCTAGTTAATACATTTAGTACTTTGTATTTGACCTTCACAACAATCCCATGACATAGGTATTTATTATTATCCCCATTTTTACAACTGAGAAAACTAAGGCTTAAAGAGGGTAAGTAATTTGCACAGGAGTTCACAGGTAGAAATTGATGGAGTTGCTGTTTGAGCTCACATTTGTCTGACTCTTAAGACTCAAGGTTTTAATCTTTTTTTTTTTTGATACCATTGATTTCTAGTTACACTCTTCAGAATGCTATGTTTTCCAGTATCCCTACATTTTTCCAAAGTTCTGAACAATGTAGAATGACTGTGGGGATTGTGAAGTGGGTGACGGGAATTATTGAGTAGTCAGTTTTTACCTACCTGGATTGTAGGCTGTGTGAATAAATTCTTACACTTTGCCTAACCCATAGTAGGGTCTCAGTAAATATTTATTGAATGAACAAATCAGTTTTGTAAACCTACTCAAAAATAATTTAATGAATAAGTGGAGTTTTAAACATCATTTTTCCTGAAAACATCTATTTTCATAAATGCTTACCAGGGAGAAGGTGTTGTCTTTCTAGAAATGTTTTTTGAAAGATCAATATAAATTTTACAGAGAGAGAAGAATGGATCTTTGAAGATCCCTTTGGTCCTTGAATTCTCTGAAAATCAGAATAACACATTTTCTCTTTTATTTAAGAAATTCCATCTAGGTTCAGGACAGTTTAGTACAATACAGTGAATGTTTAGTAAGCATAAATTGACAGTTGCTTCGTGCTCTCTCTGACAGAATAAGGGATACTTTTATGAACCTTTCCTTGTCATTTTAATATCCCAGTCTCTTACTTAGAAGAAAGCAATCACATTTCAGAAATAAGGACATTTAGGACTATGACCTAATAATAGAAAATAAAGAATTATGTCATTGAGAGACAAGCAATAAAGAAAGAAATGTTTAAAACAATAGTGGAAGGACTTGTTTAGAGAATCTCCTTAACTTCTTCTTGTATGTGTATATTATATGTATATATGTATATACATATATAATATATACACACATATACACATATGCAACATACACATATTTTATATATATATATACACACACATACAATACTTTTGTATGTGTGTGTATGTGTTTTAAGGCATAAATAAATGGCCTGGGTAAATGGGTCATTTCTCTTACTCCCAGTGTGTAAGAAGTCTGTGCCTGGAGGAAGGACAATGAGTATCTTTGTTAAGAGGTTGAGAAAGGAAAAAATTTATAGCTCTTTCCCTCTTAAATAAAAAGTTAAGTTTCTTCCAATAAGGATTAGTTTTAGCCTTCACTGTTAATTTTATATTTTCTTAGTTCAGCTGTTTATATGTAGTACCTAAATTTTTCAAGATATCACCTAAGAATAAACCAAGTCAAAGGGACATACTAAATCTAAGTTTAACAACTTATAAACTACAGTAATAGCATTACTGATTTTAGAGCTTATTTAAGTGTAAAGTTTGGTATTCCCAAGATGTTCAGTGTTCTGTTGACTTTTGTTGTTGTTTATTTTTTAATAAGAAAAGGTTAAATTCAGGGGTTTTTTTTCAATATGGAGAATAGCTTTATTTGCCTTTTACATTTAACATTTAAGAACCTGTTTGATGTATTTCTGTTTGGGGTTTGATTTTTAGAATTTAAAAAGTAACCCTGATCAGCCAGCTGTTATCTTACTTTTGAGACAAGTTCAATGTAAACCACTCCTAGAGTCAAAAAAACCTCTCCCAGATGCTGTACTTGAAGAGCTGCAAAAAACAGTCATGTCCAACTCAACCTCTGTTCCAGCTTGGCAGGTAAATTCTCTCTTTTCTTATGTGAGTCCTGAATTAAAATTCTCTGTGATATTAAATGAGGTCAGGAGTATGCTCCACTTTTGTCTTGCCTTTAGATTCACTGTATATCTCTCATTTTCAGGGTTTAAAGGGTAGCGTGGTTAGAGAAACTAAAGAAGTTGAATATTCATTTAGGATCTGCTGCTGCACGGCTTCGAAGCTTTTAACATTGTTGATTGTAAATTTTCTCCATTTAAAATAGTGTTGAAAATACTGTCTTTTACATGGGATTGGTGTAAGAGAGCTAAGTGTTACATTTTATAATAAAGTTACCATAATGGTGTTTAACTCTGTCTTTAGAGGGGATGTGTGTAGTTTTTCCTTAGCTACTTTACAGGTAACCTATATCCAAGATTTTAATGGGTTTTTAGTGCCTTTAGAAACAGTTCTTTTCAGGACTGATGCCTGAATCAATAGACTGTCTGCCTTTTTAGCTGGCTCTGCTTACCACAAGGACAAATACATAATGATCACTGTGTACTTTATTCTTATTGATAGCAAAATACAGAAAGCATATAATTAATTTACTCAATTTGTTATAGTTCTTTCTGTACCCCAAGATAGTATCAAGGGACTTTTTGATATAGGTTTTACAGAAGCTTATTTTGCTACAGTTTGTTCTTCATTTTGATCTTTTGTTATGTCAACAGTTTTGATGTCCTGCTTAAAAAGATTATCTAATGGTGTAAAATAGTTGGATTATGCAAGTTAAGCCACTTTGTTTACTCTAATCCTTGAAGAAATATGGTGCTTTTTTCACTCTCGGAGTAAATTTGCCATATGAGAGTTAAGATACTTTAATTCTAAGGTCAACTGGATATTGATGATCTCATGTTCTTTATCAAGGGCAAAAACACCTTGTCAAACTAAAAGGGAAAAATTAAAAGATAAATTATACAGTAAGTAAAGTCTTAGAGATAGTATATGTGTTTTCTCTAATTTTGCCTGTTTTTGAACTTGATATAAATGGAGTATCACTTTGTATCTGGTTTCACTCAACATCATGTGAGTGAAATTCATTTAGTTGTTTCATTTAGTTGAAATTCATGTAGCCGTAGTTTTTTTTCATTTATTTTTATGAATATACTGTAAAATATCCCTTTTACTGTTTGGATTACAGTTGACCCTTGAACATAATGGTTTTGAACTGCACGACTGCACGGGTCGACTTATAAATGGATATTTTTCAATAGTCCATGGTTGGTTCAGTCCTCAGAACCATGGATACGGAGGTTGACTATAAGTTACATCCGTGTTGTTCAAGGGTCAACTGTGTTTCCAGGTTTTGGCTATTATGATTAATGGTGCTGTGTCCATTCTGGGATATGCCTTTTGTTGGGTGATAGAGTATGTGTATATTGACTTTAGTAGATCCTGTCAAATGGTTTTTTAAAATGGTTGTCCAGTTTATGTTCCCACCAGCAAATTATGAGCATTCCAATTGCTGATATTGCTAGATGGTGGTTATTGTTTTCCCTTTCCAAAGGATATGTAGGTAATAGTGTCTTGTGGCGGTTTTAACTTGAATTTACCTGATGACAAATGCTGTTGAACCACTTTTCATATGCTTATCGGATCTTTGGATTTCCTCTTTTTAAAGTACCTTTTCTTTACTGTAGTTTTTCATATGCTGTTTTCTTACTGAATTGTTGGAATCATATTTTCTGGATACAGGCACATTTTTGTATATTTGTATTGCAAATATTTTCTCACATCTGCACCTTGGCTTAACATTTTCTTAATATTATTTTTTGATGAGTAGTTCTTAATCTTAATGAAGTCTAATTTATCATTTTTAATGGCTAATGCATTATTGAGGTGTTCTACTCAAGAACTCTTACTCCAAGTTCATGAAGATATTTTTCTGTTTTCCTTTAGAAACTGTTGTTTTACCTTTCACATGTAGGTCTGTGATCCATCCTGGATTAATTTTTGTGAGTGTTGCAGGGTCAAGGTTCATTTTTTTCCATATGGATGTGTAATTGTCCCAGTACCATCCTTTGAAAAGACCATTATGTCCCCACTAAATTGTAGTGATGCTTTTGTCATAAATCAGGTGCCTGGGTCTTTTAGGGCTCCCTATTCTTTTCCTTCTTTTTCATTGATCTATTTGTTTATTCTTACTTATAGCTTTATAATTAGTTTTGATATGTGGAGGTAATATTAAGACCTCCAACTTTCTTGTTTTCCTTCAAGTGTGTCTCAATCACTTTAGGTGTTTTGCATTTACATGTAAATTGTCAATTACCCTTACTCTCCCCGCCAAACAAAAGTCCTACAGAGATCTTAATTGGAATTACATGAATCTGTAGTTTAATTTGGGGAGAATTGACAAAGTATTACTATTGAGTTTCTCTATCCATAAATGTGTTATATTCCTCCTTGTTTAAGCTCTAAATTTCTCTCAACAGTGTTTTAAAATTTTTGCAATAGAGGTCTTTTACATTTTTGTGTTAAATTTATTTCCGGGTAGTTGATTTTTTTTGTTGTTCCATTGCAAGTGGTATTTTTTTCTGTATGTTGGTGTCAAACATTTAGAAATACTGTTGATTTTTATATACTGACCTTCCAGAAACCTTGCTAAATTCATTTATTCTTTTGAAATGGTTTTGGGTTTTCTGTATACACAATTACGTCCTTTGCAAATAATGAAGTTTTACTTTTTCTTTCTAATATTTTTATGTTAAATTTTTTTCTTGCCTTATTGCACTATTTATACAGCCTCGATTACAGTGTTAAGCAGAGTGGTGATAAGGGAACATTCTTATCTTATTCTCTGCCTCAGATAGAAAACATTTGTAATTTCATAATTATAATTTTTGCTTTAGGTTTTTGTAGGTATTTATCAGATTCTAAAATGGCTGTCCAATTTTTGTTTCAGATTAAGGAAATCCTTTTCTCTTCTGAGTTTGTCAAGAGAGATTTGTTTTTTATCATGAATGAGTGGATTTGGGGTGGGGGCCATCTATGAGAATGCTTCTTTTTCTTTATTCTGTTAATACGGTAGATTGCATTGATTTTCATATGTTAAATGTTACATCTGTAATGTATAAAAAATCATATTGCATTTTGATTTTGTTCCTGACTTGCCATCTTGGGAGACTTTTTAAGGCTTCAGACTGGATGTGGCTGTTCCTAATAGAATGGGCAAGATGGCTACCCCTTTTTTGACCTGTGATTTTTGTTTTGGAGGCACAAAATTTATCAATAATTAAATTAAAAATTTAGCTTCATCAAAGTTTATTGAATTTGTTGGAAGTAGACTGTATACGAAACTAAAATCTTTTGGGTTCTTTTCTCTTGCTGTTCCTCAGTGGCTGGCACACATATATCAGTCCCAAGGAATGATGGGTGCTGCAGAGATGTGTTATAGGAAGAGTCTACAAGTAGCATCCCAACAGGGCAGCTGGAGTGGGAAACTCTCAAGCCTGTTGAGACTAGCACTGCTTGCATTAGAAGTCTGCATGGTAAGATCATGTTATAATTATGATGTGAAAAATTGATTCTTTTATTTTTCTTTAAGATAAAAGCTTTTTACATAGTGATATTCCATTGAGTTCCTATAGTTTCATCACCTTCTAGTGTGGTCTCCTCATAGACTTTGTATTTGGGCTTTTTGATGGACATAAGAGTAACATAACATAAACCTGTAGACTCTAGCAGGACACTGTCAGTGTTTAGGGGGAAAAAACAAAGATTGCAATTTTAAAAGTTGAATTATGGCAGAATATACATTTTTGTTTCTTGGTGATTTAGGTTAGAATTAACCCAGCTACTCATCAGTGACAAGGATACCAATAATTAACATTTTAGTCATTTCTTAGTTCAATTTGACATTCTGTAAGAGGGATTTCTAGTAATTTTTGACTTGATATGTTTTCTGATACCAAGGTAGGTATATTAATCTAGAAGTCTTATATACTAGTGTGGAAAACTTTTCAAGATAAATATTTAAGTGGATGCATGGAGGAGCAAACTCCAGAACAGTGTGTATGATATGCTATTTGAGTGTATATGTGTGTGGTATGTATTTTTAAGAATATTTATCTCTACATCGTGTGTGTGTGTGTGTGTGTGTGTGTGTGTGTGTACATGTGTGCACGCTAATAGGCACATGGAAAAATACAAAAAGATACAAAGGAAATTTAATGGCAGTTATTTTGGAGGATAGTACTAGGGGTCTTTAAGGGATAGTGGAGGAGAATTTTTCATTTTATATCCTTTGATAGTGTTTGAATTTTTTATCATATGCATGTTATTTCTGTAATTAAAAGATAAAATGTCATCTTTTGTTTTGGAAGAAATTTCCTAGACAGGCCTGAATTAACTCATGCTTCTGCCATAGTAGTCCATTGCCAACGTTATTTACTTGCTTTAACTAGACATTTTGCCAAAGAAATATAAGAATTAGGAAATTTATTCCTCTTTGGTGCTATTACTGTGGAGCACGTTTCAGAGCTCCTTAGGTTGGGGCTATGTTTTGTTCATCTTTGCGTCTTTGCTTTACCACTCTGCCTTATATATAGGAGCTCCTCCACCAATGGTTTTTGAATGACTGGACTAATAGTAATGGTAGTCAAATTTGATGTGATTTGGCTGGAAAGAAATGGTGGTTAATGGTAATTCTAGATCACCAAACATTTTGTTTTGCTTGTCCCATATTTATATTTAACAAAAGTCTTTGTGACATTGGCAGTTGGTGGGCTATAGAAGCCACATGTAGCACCTATAAATGCTCTTGAATATGTGAACTGGAGAAGTCAATACCCTTTTAGTCTAACTTATTATTTGTTAGTTAATAAATATTATTAGTGATGTGGTTTTTTGTTTCTTTGTTCTTCATGCTGGGAAATTAAATCTGCCCTGAAATAAAATAAAAATAGCAATAATAATAGCAAACATACAGAACACTTAGCCTGTGTTAGGTTCTGTTACAGTGCTTTATACATATTAACTTCATTAATATTCATAAGAACCCTATTTTACAGATGGGGAAATTAGCTTACAATTTAGTAATACCCAGGTATACCTGCCCCCATTGCCCCACCACTACTACCACCACAAAAGTGTTTTCTATAGGAGCCTTGGTTCTGGTTCTACCAGTTACAACCTGTGAAAACTTCAGCCAATTAAGCTGTCTAGAGCTCCCCCAACCTTTTTTGGTAATAGTGGAGGTAGTAATACCTACTTTGGCTAGGTATTAGGAATATCAAATGAAGTTAACATTTACAAATGCCTTTGTAAACTTTAAAGCACCATCCACATCTAATTTGCTTGCTATAAGATTTGATACCCAGCAGTTATTATAAGGAGATGTCATATTTCTCTGGTAAAGAGCTGGCAGTGTGCAGAGGATGGGTATATTAAAATTAGACTGTTTTAAGAGAAGCTATTGTATGTGTAATAATATATGAAAAGGCTATTAAACTGAAAGTTTCCCCTGAGATATTAAATATCAGATGCCAAAGAGAAATATCAGACCAAGATACAGATTTCTGAAGTGGGTAGAAGAGTAACCTATAAGGAAGCTATAAAAGGATTAGAAGAGCAGAGTTGGAGGATTGTGAAGAAATCTCTCTGGAGAAAGCTGTTGCCTCCCCTGTCGTCCCCCTGGCACGTTTCCACACATAGGTGCCCACCAAACGAGGAAGGGAGTCTCGCTGCCAGAGAGAGCGAGGCTTTGATGTGTGACCTCTGAGGTCCTGGAGGCACACGTCTAGAAGCACATGGACAGGTATCTGACACATGCCTCGGAAGCTGTGGCTCTCCACCTGGTGGGAAGAGAGTTGCTCATGTTTTGGAAAGTGACTGCATGCTTCTGGGAGAGAGTGGTCAGCAGTGGGTGAATCCCAAAAGTGGGTAGGAATGTGTGCTTGGGTACAAGATGCCCTCCATCTTGTGAAGGAGAGTTGCTGCAGCGTGGGGTCAGCAGTGCTCCTAGAGCTTGTTAGGGCCAGGAATGAGTGATGCCAGCTGAGATAATGGACTGCCATGGGAATTATCTTAGATCCTGACATGTAGAGCCACCTAGAGGAGTGATGGGATCTAGCAGAAAGGAAGCTAAAGGTTTCCAGATTGCCACAGCATGTGAGGAGAGTAAGTGGAATAGTTCATTCACCCAGGTTAGTGGGACTGCAGCTGAGCAGGACTGCTTCGTTGGTGCATCCTATCCTGTGCACCTGCATAGGCCTCCACACTGGGTTTAACGCTCTGCAGCTGCCATCTTGAAATTCTTAATCATTTTGTAACAAAGGGCCCTGCATGTTTTTGTTTTTGTTTTTGTTTTTTGGCATTGAGCCCCACAGATTTCATAGCTGGTCCTGCAGTAAGAGACTATGCATAAAGTTGAGAGTCTCTGATAAAGCTAGGAAAGTCTGGATGAGAAAAAGATCTTTAAATATCTGTCAGGCCTAAAGAGCATCATCTTATGATGGCACCAGTCAAACTTCTGATATTTCAGTTGGTTCCTGAAACTACAGTTAGTAAGAAAAGGTGGGAGTGTTGGGCGGAGGAACAAGCCATGTGCTGCTCCCTGTAAGCATACCCTAGCTGGGAGCTGAGGAGATGGGGGTGGGGTGTAAATATTACCTTTGAATGAAGATTGAAGTATTGAAAAGAGAACATTCTAATTAAGACCGTGTTTGCGAATGGAGGTCAGAGTCATGGGACCTACTGTAATTTACATCCTTATTATATGAGGAAAATGTAATATATTAAATTAAATAATAATTAATATATAAATATAATAAATTTTAAAAACAATGGGAGACAAAAGTATATTTTGTATACACTTTTAAGTGTATTCTAATAAGTGTATTCTAATCACATTGTTTAGTATACCAGTTACATATAGAAACTATTATATCATAATACATGGGCTAACTTTACGGAATACTTTATATGAATTCTTGGAATTTAAAGAGTGCATTATAAAAGCAACCAGTGAGAGTTTTGTGTTATTGGTTTTTAAAAATATATTAGGAGTAATTTTATTAGTATGGGCTTTGCCTTACATTCTTTTCCAGATGTACCCAAGGTGCCATTGCTCCCGTCTTTATGGAGGATGCCTCATAATCTCTGGTCTCTGTTTTCATATTCATTATCCCTATGGCTTCCTCTTCCTTGATTACACAAATTACTATTGCCTGTGCTGAACTCAGAGTTTATTGCTCTAACATTTAAAATAATAATTTAGTGTTTGAAAGGGACTGTGTATTCACTCATTATATTGACTTTATTAAAATGTGTATTCTAGATACCTGTAATTATGAATTCTTGGTTACAATTTGAGGTTTTCAGTGAAAGATTTTAAATACATTTTTTCCTTCTTATGTAATTCACTAGAGTGTTCACCATTTTATTTGCAGTTACTGTTTCTTTGGAACTACTTATCTATGTTATTTCTGAGTCAGTACATACTATAACGAACTGAAGTTTGCAACCTAAGTGATGTATAGATATCTTAACATTTTCCCCACAAAGTGAAATTCTTAAAAAGTTTTTCAGAATTGATGACTTTGATTTAATTTATCTCTGATCTGCTTTGCACCTTTTTTCCTGTATTGGGATTTTATTAACATATTTCATTTCAGTCTTTCTTCTCTCCTTAGATAATTTTTGAAATGTGGAACTTATACACTACCAGTTAAAGAATCATGTTAAATTGAGTTTTGTATATTTGGTAGACCAGAGGCTTAGTAATTGATAGATTTCACTCACCCATGTAATAGAATAGTGCATTTTCTTTTAGCAAATGTTTAGTGTTTTTAAAGTGATATCTCCTTTTTGAAACCTTCCTTAATCCCTGTCAGCCTTGTTTTGTAGTTCCATAAGGGCAGGAATCAGATTTTAATCAGTTTGTAGAATTTTGCTCCCTGTAGCATTTACATGGCAACTTAGACAAGTAGGCACTCAACAAATAAGAGCTGATTACATTTTTTAAAGTAAACATGTCAGAACTTCCCTGGTGGCACAGTGGTTAAGAATCCACCTGCCAATGCAGGGGACATGGGTTCGATCCCTGCTCCGGAAAGATCCCACATGCTGAGGAGCAACTAAGCCTGTGTGCCACAACTACTGAGCCTGCGAGCCACAACTACTGAGTCTGTGTGCCACAACTACTGAAGCCCGTGCACCTAGAGCCTGTGCTCCGCAACAAGAGAAGCCACTGCAATGAGAAGCCCATGCACTGCAACAAAGAGTAGCCCCCGCTCACTGCAACTAGAGAAAACCCGCATGCAGCAACGAAGAACAAATGCGGCCAAAAATACATAAATAAATTTATTAAAAAAAAAATAAACGTGTCAAATGTTTAATGATTTAATATTTGTCTTTTATTTTTATAGGCTAATATTTCCAGTGATCACTGGCCATCCTTGGTTCAAGAAGCTACAACTGAGGCCTTGAAACTTTGCTTTTGTCCGCTGGCTGTCCTTATACAAGCTTTGTTACAATTCAAACGCAAAATGGGAGCAAGGTATGAAGAATCTTCGTTCATTTTTTTCTTCAAAGTGTTTCTTCACTTTTAATCCTTCTACGAAACAAAGGTTTAGAATTAGTTTAACAAACTTTGATGTTATTCATATATATGTTTCTACTTTGGAAAGGCTGGTTCTAGTAACCCAGTAAGGAAGAAAATAAAGTCTTACTTAGAAAAAGTAATTTGGTACCCAGATACAGAATACGAGAGATTTTCATGACAGCATTTTGAGTGAAGAAGGCCTTGGAATTTTTGCTCTTCACTGTTTTAGGATGAGCCAACAATGTAAATGTGGATTCTAGAAACAAACAAAACCCAAAAGGCTCAAGTTGAAGGCTAGATTGACATAAATTCCTGCAAGGCAATAAGCTATGAAAAAAAGTAATAAATATTAAAAAGGCAGAGATATTATAAATAATGTGGTTTTTATATCTAGAAAATCTAGACACTTCACAGATTTAAATATAAAAATTTAAAGTTATAAAATTTAAATTTAAATTTTAGCAGTCTTTTTATTGGAAGTAGAGATGAGGTCAGAAATAAATTTGAAGAAAATTACTTAAAGGTTATACGGATGAAAAAACAGGCAAGAATATTTTTAAATTCTGAGAATATTTAGCTCTAATGGATATCACATATAATACAAAGCATAAGTGAAACAATGGTTTAGGAGCATATATTACTGGAACAGAATAAGAATTGTAGACATAGAGCTTAACACATATAAATGTGTGGCAAAGGTCACATCAATACCACAAAATAGGAGTGAAGGAAGAGATAAGACCTATGACTAATTAGCAATTCCAGCATCATTTACTGATATTTATTTATTTTTGCCACTTCTTATATGACTAATTTCACCAAGAAACGTTTTAGGCTATAATGTGAACTTCCTAATGAACTCTTTCTGCCGAAGCTCAGTATACATGACTTAAAGAGCGTTAACTCCCAATTGCCTGTAATCTCTGTTAGCACCTCCCATAATTTTTATCACTACCCAAAATCAGCTCAAATAAACATGCCGCCTAAGAAAAAGCAGTGTGCTTTACTATGTGATTCCTATGTAAAAGCATCTTCAGGGCATGTTCTTCTTTAGCTCCTACTTCAAACCAGTTGCTACTTACAAAATCTTCCTATTCAGCAGTTCTGAAGTTACCACAATTTGTGTTGTTTCTACCCATACAGAAGTCTTTGGAGCCATAGATGTTAGTAAATTTGGAAAGAAAAAATTAGAACATAACTGTAAATCAGCCTATTATTACATATTATACACTTAGCCTCTAGTGTAGATGTTAAATATTTCTTCTTGTTCCACTCTATATTATCTTTGCATTATTTATTTTCTGTCTACCTTCAAGAGGGATTAGAAGCAGAGCAGTCAGAAGTGCTCATGAAATAGGGGTTATTTTCCCATTCTATTTGGAAAGAGCCTTAATTTACTTATCTGCAAAATGAGAATAATAGCAGCAACCTACCTTATAAGGTTGTGAATGTTAAATGTGACCATATGAGTAAAACACTTGGCATACTACGTAGCACATAATAAATACTTAGTAAATGTTAACCATTATTACTACCTTTTTCATTACATGGATGAAAAAATTCATGAAGTAATCAGCACGTTGTCTGCAAAAGAATGAGAAAGATAATGTGTGTTTGAGACTAGTATATGAAATATCTTATATTAATTTATATGCTTTGGACTGAAAGTAAATATCTTTTTCCCAGAGAGACGCGGCGACTTTTAGAGAGAGTGGTGTATCAGCCTGGGTATCCCAAATCTATTGTTTCAACAGCACGTTGGTACCTTCTGAGACACTTACATGCCAAAAATGACTACGAGCTCATCGATGTAAGGCATTGATTTTATTAAAGATATTCATCTTGGACCTTTGTTGGATGAGGGCTGAGGGTTGCTATCCTGTGCATTGTAGGATGTCTAATAGCATCCCTAACCACTAACCACTAGATGCCAGTAGCATTGTCCTCCTCCCTCCACCCAGCTTATAACAACTGAAAATGTCTTCTAGACATTGCCAAATATCTGAGGTGTAATCACCCCTGGTTGAGAACCACCGATTTAACCTGTAGGAAATATATTCTCCTGATGTGCTATGTAGCATAAGAAAAGATAGATGAAGGCTCTGGGTTCTGGTTGTAGTATTTCTTATGACCATTGCAGTGGAGGCAAATAGGTAGATAGGATAGGTTTAGAAGTAGCAGAAATTAATGGGATGTTCATATTATCTTTGGAAAAATTATTTTACTTCTTATTGTCTTTTCTGTAAAATTCATATGACAATTTCTACTCCACTTCTCATGGGATGGCTCTGGTTTCTAAATATATAAACATGTACAGTTGACTCTTGAAGAATGCAGGTTTAAATAAATGGTGTGGGTCCCCTTACACTTGGATTTTTTTTTATAGTAAATACTACAGTACTACACGATCTTTGATTAGTTGAATCCATGGATACCAAGGAACTGCCTATATGGGTGGCTGACTATAAGTTGTATGTGGATTTTTGAGCATATAGAGGGTCTTCATCCCTAATCCACACGTTGTTCAAGGGTCAAATGTATGTGTGTGTGTGTATTCTTTTTAAAAAGGTAGAGTCTGTATGACATGTACTGGGTTAAAATTCTTATACCTTCAGCCAAGAGTTCTAAAAACACAATGAAAATTAATGAGAAGCCTTTTTTAAACACCCCCAGCCTTGGGAGATGGAGATAAGTGTCTCCCTCCAGAGCAAGGAATAGGCATGTTTAGTGCCAATTATAAAAGATTCAAGTCTCCTAGGTGCCTAGGCTTAAATCTAAGATTCCCCTCTTGTCAACCAACTGTGTATATGGGAAACTATATGCATCTATCCATGTCACCCCTTTGAGACTTAGATAGGAGGCGAACAGATGCAAATATGTTGATACTCATGTCGTTTGCTACACCATGAATGATAAAGACATTTGTCTCTGACCCAGGTGTCCCATCATGAAACTGTGACAGGCTAACTTGTTAGCTTGCAGATAGAGCAACATCTCGGACCCTTCACAGTGTTTGAAAATGAACAACCAAAAAATGTTTTAGTAGTCAAATGATCAACTAAAATTAAAGCTTCTAGTTTGTGGAATTGATGAAAATTACAGAAAGGTTCTTAATAGAGCTTAGAACCCAAGCCTTGATCCTAAGCTGTGGTTTTAAAGGAGAGCAATGTCATTTGAACAATTCTATGCATAAAATGGTCTTTTGGGGTAAGGGTTTAGAGGTGACAGTATTGTAAACAAAGCCTCCAAACAAAACCTTTAACTTTATGCAGTGCTGGCAGTGGTAACCATCAAAATGTTGACATCCGTACTGTTGAGCATTTGAGTAAATTGTGCTTATCTCTGATGTTAGCTTTGTTTGAACAGTTTATTTCAGCAAAAACGACAGAAAGTTTGCACATAGTCACTTTTTCTTGTGTAGTTTGATATTGCCTGCTGCCCTTTGGCTTACTCGGCTTCTATGACTCTAAATATAGGTATTGTTAGTAAAGAAAATACTAACATTTCCTGTATGTAATTTCCCACAGGTGCTGGTAAACAATGCCAAAACTCATGGAGATACAAGAGCACTGGAACTGAATCAGAAATTGTCCTCACAATAACAATGCTTTATTTTATAGTAAGCAAGCAAAGAAAAAGCTATTAGAGAGAATGAAACAAAGAATCAAGACTTTTCCCCAAAGCAACATTTAAAAAAACTATAGTTGTAATCATCCATTCCTTTTTTAAATCTGAAGATGTTTAAGTTCTTAAGCTAGGGGTATAATTTTCCATAAACTCTTAATATAACTTTAATTTGAAAAATATCTTTGATTTTGAGAAGTCTATAATGAAAGGAAAAACCATGGTTCCCTTAGTTGTTCATTAGTTATTTGTAAATCATTATTTTCTCTATCTTGCATGGTTCACCATTGGACTGTTTTTTGGTAATCCCTTACAATAAAGCCTTAATAGCCATTTGCTAAGTAATATGCAAAAGGAGATTAGCACAATGCAGAATTTTATTTATTAAACAACAAATTCAAAGATTTAATTCCTTCTGTGAATTCCTGAGTTCAGCAGACCAACTCATCTAAAATCCAGATAATCTTATAATCTGTTTTACTAGTGGTTCATCTTGGATTCTGTTGAAGAAGCGTAATATAAATGTTAGGTGAATCTTAGACTGCTAATGGATATGTTTATATAAATCAAAACACTCAGGTGTAAAGCTGCATTTAAAACGTTAATGAAAAATTTTGGAAAATAATGCTGACAATATTTAACTGATCATGCATTTCCTTCAATCATGATGAAAAGATGAACTTCCTTAAATAAAAAAAAAGAAATGGCTGTCTTGTTTTCTTTATAGTATCGATATCAGATATAATTTCAGAATTTCAGATTTTAAGACATGAAAGCACATTTTCCTATTTTATTTTATTTTTTCAAAAAGCCCTTTATGGAGTGTTTTAATTTCATTCTTTTACATGTAGCTGTGCAGTTTTCCCAGCACCACTTATTGAAGAGGCTGTCTTTTCTCCATTGTATATTCTTGCCTTCTTTATCAAAGATAAGGTGACCATATGTGTATGGGTTTATCTCTGGGCTTTCTATCCTGTTCCATTGATCTATATTTGTTTTCGTGGCAGTACCATACTCTCTTGATTACTGTAGCTTTGTAGTATAGTCTGAAGTCAGGGAGCCTGATTGTTCCAGCTCCGTTTTTCTTTCTCAAGATTGCTTTGTCTATTCGGGGTCTTTTGTGTTTCTATACAAATTGTGAAATTTTTTGTTCTAGTTCTGTGAAAAATGCCTTTGGTAATTTGATAGGGATTGCACTGAATCTGTAGATTGCTTTGGGTAGTAGAGTCATTTTCACAATGTTGATTCTTCCAATCCAAGAACATGGTATATCTCTCCATCTGTTGGTATCATCTTTAATTTCTTTCATCACTGTCTTATAGTTTTCTGCATACAGGTCTTTTGTCTCCCTAGGTAGGTTTATTCCTAGGTATTTTATTATTTTTGTTGCAGTGGTAAATGGGAGTGTTTTCTTAATTTCACTTTCAGATTTTTCATCATTAGTGTATAGGAATGCAAGGGATTTCTGTGCATTAATTTTGTATCCTGCTATTTTACCAAATTCATTGATTAGCTCTAGTAGTTTTCTGGTAGCATCTTTAGGATTCTCTATGTATAGTATCATGTCATCTGCAAACAGTGACAGCTTTACTTCTTTTCTGATTTCGATTCCTTTTATTTCTTTTTCTTCTCTGACTGCTGTGGCTAAGACTCCCAAAACTATGTTGAATAATAGTGGTGAGAGTGGGCAACCTTGTCTTGTTCCTGATCTTAGTGGAAATGGTTTCAGTTTTTCACCATTGAGGACGATGTTGGCTGGGGGTTTGTCATATATGGCCTTTATCATGTTGAGGTGAGTTCCCTCTATGCCTGCTTTCTGGAGGGTTTTTTATCATAAATGGGTGTTGAATTTTGTCGAAAGCTTTCTCTGCATCTATTGAGATGATCATATGGTTTTTCTCCTTCAATTTGTTAATATGGTGTATCACATTGACTGATTTGCGTATATTGAAGAATCCTTGCATTCCTGGGATAAACCCCACTTGATCATGGTGTATGACCCTTTTAATGTGCTGTTGGATTCTGTTTGCTAGTATTTTGTTGAGGATTTTTGCATCTATGTTCATCAGTGATATTGGCCTGTAGTTTTCTTTCTTTGTGACATCTTGGTCTGGTTTTGGTATCAGGGTGATGGTGGCCTCATAGAATGAGTTTGGGAGTGTTCCTCCCTCTGCTATATTTTGGAAGAGTTTGAGAAGGATAGGTGTTAGCTCTTCTCTAAATGTTTGATAGAATTCACCTGTGAAACCATCTGGTCCTGGGCTTTTGTTTGTTGGAAGATTTTAAATCACAGTTTCAATTTCAGTGCTTGCGATTGGTCTGTTCATATTTTCTATTTCTTCCTGGTTCAGTCTTGGCAGGTTGTGCATTTCTAAGAATCTGTCCATTTCTTCCAGGTTGTCCATTTTATTGGCATATAGTTGCATGTAGTAATCTCTCATTATCCTTTGTATTTCTGCAGTGTCAGTTGTTACTTCTCCTTTTTCATTTCTAATTCTATTGATTTGAGTCTTCTCCCTTTTTTTCTGATGAGTCTGGCTAATGGTTTATGAATTTTGTTTATCTTCTCAAAGAACCAGCTTTTAGTTCTATTGATCTTTGCTATTGTTTCCTTCATTTCTTTTTCATTTATTTCTGATCTGATCTTTATGATTTCTTTCCTTCTGCTAACTTTGAGGTTTTTTTGTTCTTTCTCTAATTGCTTTAGGTGTAAGGTTAGGTTGTTTATTTGAGATGTTTCTTGTTTCTTAAGGTAGGATTGTATTGCTATAAACTTCCCTCTTAGGACTGCTTTTGCTGCATCCCATAGGTTTTGGGTCGTGTTTTCATTGTCATTTGTTTCTAGGTATTTTTTGGTTTCCTCTTTGATTTCTTCAGTGATCTCTTGGTTATTAAGTAGTGTATTGTTTAAGCTCCATGTGTTTTTATTTTTTACAGATTTTTTCCTGTAATTGATATCTAGTCTCATAGCATTGTGGTCAGAAAAGATACTGGATACGATTTCAATTTTCTTAAATTTACCAAGGCTTTATTTGTGACCCAAGATATGATCTGTCCTGGAGAATGTTCCATGAGCACTTGAGAAGAAAGTGTATTCTGTTGTTTTTGGATGGAATGTCCTATAAATATCAATTAAGTCCATCTTGTTTAGTGTATCATTTAAAGTTTGTGTTTCCTTATTTATTTTCATTTTGGATGATGTGTCCACTCCCTAACACCATACACAAAAATAAACTCAAAATGGATTAAAGACCTAAATGTAAGGCCTGACACTATAAAAGTCTTAGAGGAAAACATAGAACACTCTATGACATAAATCACAGCAAGATCCTTTTTGACCCAACTCCTAGAGAAATGGAAATAAAAACAAAAATAAACGGGACCTAGTGAAACGTAAAAGCTTTTGCACAGCAAAGGAAACCATAAACAAGACGAAAAGACAACCCTCAGAATGGGAGAAAATATTTGCAAATGAAGCAACTGACAAAGGATTAATTTCCAAAATATACAAGCAGCTTATGCAGCTCAATATCAAGAAAACAAACAACCCAATCCAAAAATGGGCAGAAGACCTAAACAGTTCTCCAAAGAAGATATACAGATTGCCAACAAACACATGAAAGAATGCTCAACATCGCTAATCATTAGAGAAATGCAAAACAAAAACCGCAATGAGGTATCATCTCACACTGGTCAGAATGGCCATCATCAAAAAATCTACAAACAATGCTGGAGATGGTGTGGAGAAAAGGGAACCCTCTTGCGCTGTTGGTGGGAATGTAAATTGATACAGCCACTATGGAGAACAGTATGGAAGTTCCTTAAAAAACTAAAAATAGAACTACCATACGACCCTGCAATACCACTACTGGGCATATACCTGAGAAAACCATAATTCAAAAAGAGTCATGTACCACAATGTTCATTGCAGCTCTAGAATAACCAGGACATGGAAGCAACCTAAGTGTCCATCAACAGATGAATGGATAAGGAATATGTGACACATGTATACAATGAAATATTACTCAGCCATAAAAAGAAACAAAATTGAGTTATTTGTAGTGAGGTGGGTGGACCTAGAGTCTGTCATACAGAGTGAAGTAAGTCAGAAAGAGAAAAACAAATACCGTATGCTAACACATATATATGGAATCTTAAAAAAAAAGAAAATAATAGGTCATGAAAAACCTAGGGGCAGGACAGGAATAAAGACGCAGATATAGAGAATGGGCTTGAGGACACGGGGAGGGGGAAGGGTAAGCTGGGACGAAGTGAGAGAGTGGCATGGACTTATATATACTATCAAATGTAAAATAGCTAGTGGGAAGCAACCGCATAGCACAGGGAGATCAGCTCGGTGCTCTGACCACCTAGAGGGGTGGGATAGGGAGGGTGGGAGGGAGACGCAAGAGGAGGAGATATGGGGATATATGTATATGTATAACCGATTCACTGTTATAAAGCAGAAGCTAACACACCATTGTAAAGCAATTATACTCCAATAAAGATGTAAAAAAAAAAAACCCTTTATGTTAATTTGAGGAAACTATATGTCACTTTGGATTTGTGTTTTTAAAATGTTTCAGACATTTGCATATTTATTGTATGAAAATGGGTGGTATAATTTATGTATGTAGTTTTTCTAAACCAGCAGCTTCACAGTGTTACTTTGTGAGATGATACAAATTGATAATATTCTGTAATTAAATTTTACTCCACAGGTTAATCTATTGAACTGTTATTGAACTAAATGTGGTGAATTGAATCCCACTTCACCACATTTGGCTGAATATTATCATTTGGCTGAATATTATCATCATTGAGACCTATTTAATCTGAATCTTTAAGGTTGGGGGCTAGGACTCTGCATTTTAAAGGCATGCCTGAGAAATTCTAATATTGGGCCATTCACGTTTGTGAACCACTGGATTAATCCAATGATGATTCTGCCCTTTACTTCTTTCTTTAATAAGATCCAGCACTTGCCATTCTCTGCCCATTTCTTGCTGTCCTCACAACTGTCAACCTGATTCAGTGCTTTTAACAGCCTAGTCCACAGACTTAGCAGAGCTGCCGTAAAAAGGCTGCCTGTGCAGTCCTGGGGCCCTTGCCCTCCTGCTTCCTCAAGAGGGCACATCAGCCTTTACCTCCAGAATGGGCTGCATCCGTCTGCTTACATGTTTAGGAGTCAGTTCTTGTTCCCCATTTGCTTTCTGGGCTGTCACCTTGCTTCACAAGGTCACTTTCACCTACAGTGTGGACTTGGCTAGCCTTTGCTCCAAGCCTATAATCAAGGAGTAACCTTTTGACTCCATTGCCTAGTTCTGGCCTCCAGGAACCTCAGATCCAGGTTTTCTAGAAAGGAAGATTGGAAAATACCTTAGTTAATACTATCTCAGGAACTTCTTTTTTGCATAGACGTACATACATCCTCTCTTTTGTTTGTTGCCTTCTCTTCAAATTGCTCCCTAATTACTGTGATCCTCAAATCATTCCTAACCATATAATTTATACAGAGCTGACTTTGTGCCAGACCTGTGCTAAGTGTTTTAAACATTGTCATTTAATTGCAGTTAGTAAAGGAGAGTGGTGCTAAATAGCATGCTTAAAGCAGAGAAAATTTGAGGTGAATCAGTGTTACCAGATTCTAAACTTTAAAAGAGGCTGGAATTTCTTTTCAGAGTTTATACATAAGTTTAATTAGAGAGATTACATTAAAAATTATTTCCTGACATACCAATATTTAGCATTCATATTAAGTATTTCATTATTTTCATTATTTCTTTGAGAATTATAGTGCATTTTCTGCCAATTTTTATTTACCTTTGCTATTATTATTATTAATTGATTATTTATTATTGATTAGATGTTTATAGGCTAGCTTGGCATCTGATGGTCATTTCCTATGGGAGAAATACACTTTAGCTTATGAGTAAACATTTGGAGCGCAGTCTGTTTGGGATCACTTGTCATATTTCTTGAAGTGTCCCTTGCATTAATTTCTGGTCAGGATTAAAAAAATAACCTTAGTTTAAAGGCTATGCTCTTTTTTCACTTTACGAAATGAGTTGACAAACTTCTTTTAATTTGGGACTCTACACAAAGCAGGATTGGACAGAAATACTCAGCTTGTACATTAAGGGAATTAAAATATGTGGTTATTTAAACCAGTATTAAACATTAGTTAGGTAAATGTTGAATGTTAAGTAATATATGAATATGAAAAGATACGTATTTGGTTGCTCCACAGAAAATTTGATATCTGCTTCGGGGAAATTTTATAGGAACACAAAAATGAAGCATATTTTTTGTACGAGTCAGTGTGTCTTGCAGATTCATTTCAATTTTTTGCATTAAAAAATGTGGAAACTTTGTTTTGGCCAAGTTGACCCTTGTCTCTGGACAGGTCTTCCTTTTTTCCACTTTAGTCTTAATGGATAGAAAACTTCTCAGGCTCCCATCCTGCTTGTTATAAGGCATAGCACTCATCTGCTGGTTATAAACTGACCTTCAATTTGCAGTAGAGGTTTTTTGTTTTGCCTTTGTTTTTTTTTTTACTTCAGAAAGATACATTTATGTATCAGATACAAATATAGTGATCTTTCCATGTATATGTGTATATATATTTATTTTAAGACTTTTTATACAGATAATGTAAAAAGTCAGAAATTTTACCTTTAGAGTATATCATTTTTGGTTTAGAAAATATAGTCACTTAAGATCTATTGCACCTAAAGACCACTCACAGTGTCTAGCTGTCCCCGTACTATCTAATAAAGGGTTTTTCCTTTCTTTGGCTGAGTCGGAACTTTTTGAATGGCAGTATGTATTTTAAATTCTGATTTACCTAAACAAATACCTTACACAACTATAATTTTTTAAATAAATGCTAAATTATCTTTAGATCTCACAATGTTTTGAAGTAAGAAATTTAAGAATAGTATCTCTTTAACAGTGTTATGAAATATTTGAAATATTTTTTTCTTGTATTTTGAACTTAGAATTCAAATACCTATTTGTTTTAGTGAAGGGAAATGATGCCAGGAGAAGGATAATTAAAATTGGAGTATCCATTGAAAAAAGCATTGGGTTGCATATAACGTCACTGGACTGTTGAAATAATTGGTATGTCATGATCTTGCATGAGTTTGAATCAGTAAAAAAGTTCATTTGGGCTTCATGCTTTACCACATGCTTTCCCTGTATATAATACCTATGATAAAAACATATTTAAGTTATATTTATTCTGGAGAGAAGATGGGTATTGAAAAAATACTTATCTTGTTATTTCTGCTTGTGGTAGGCAGAATAATTGTCCCCTAAGGTGTCCATGTTCCAACCCCTGGAATTTGTGAATACGTGGCAAAAGGGACTATGCAGATGTGATTTAGGGTTTGGACCTTGAGATGGGGAGATTATCCTGGATTATCTGGGTGAACCCAGTTTAATCACAAGAGTTCTTAAAAGTGGAGAGCCTGTCAGAGAGAGCGACATGACAGCGGGAAGTCGGAGAGATTCTACCTTGCTGGCTGTGAAGATGGAGGAAGGGGGCCACCAACCATGTTAATAAGAGCAGCCTCTAGAAATTGGAAAAAGCAAGAGACTTTCTCCTTTGAAGTTCCCAGAAAGGAAGGCAGCCGGGCTGATGCTGTGATTGTAGCCTGGTGAGAATCATATTGGACCTCTGACTTGCAGAACTGTGAGATAATAAATTTATGTTGTTTTTAAGCCACTAGGTTTGTGGTAATTTATTAGGGCAGCAGTAGAAAATTAGTACATTGCTCATTGTGTAAACTGTTAAAATGAATACACATACTTTGAATTTGAATTTCACCAGATAACTGGAATTGAGGATCATCATCTAAATTGTTGCCAAAAAAGGGGTCATCAGATAAAGATAATGAGTTATTAAAAATGGTTACTGTGACAATATAAGTGTCAAAAGTACTTGACTGTTAGGAATATGTGGCTGTTCATTCCTGTAATAGTATCTGAACTATTCTCACTCAACATTCTACTTAACAGCACAGTGTCACCAAATTAGCTGATTAAGTATTATAATTCTCTCTAATTCTCTTTAAAAGAAAATGCACTGGATTATACTCACAAAACCTAAGTGATGTATTTCAAACTGAGTTTCAATATTGAATGGGGATGTGACTGGATAAGTCTTATCTCTTGGCGTTTAGTTTTTAATGTGAATGTGTAAAATCAGGGCCTTGAGCTAGATTTCTAATGGATTTCTATTGTTCTAAGGCCACCAAAGTTTTCCAAGTCCAAAGTGAGCTAAAGCAAAACACTGAAATAAACTTGGTGCAGCACCTGCAAAGCATCAACTCTGATTTTCAGTGAACAGCGGTGCACACCCCCTTCCCTCACCAGTGCTTATAAACCTGCTTAGGGTAGAAACCCTTTTCAAAGAGACCTCACTGTAGAAAGGTGGGTAATCAGTTCTAGGTACTAAGACCTTGAGAAGGAAAATAGGCCTACGCTTTGAGAGTAATTTAATGGAATTAAATTCTGAATCATCCTATGAATGATTGAATGGAATTACGTGTGCCTGCTACATGCGAAATAGGTTATACTTCATTCAGAAGGCCCACCCATGAAGTAGAATATGCATGCTGTTGGATTATCTGACTCCCAGATGGCTTAAATAACTTGAGTTTCTAAGACTCTGCCTTTTTAATGCCATTTCCTTCCCTTTGATAGTATAAAGTACGGTTATTGCTTAATCTCTATGGAGAAAAAATGCTGTAAAGTTTAGTATCAGGCGATCAGGAGTTATTCTGGAAAACCACCATATTCTGGTTTAAAAGTTCTAATCTTAATTGTTCTGTCCAATTTAATAGCTCAAGAAAGGGAAAATAGTGTACAAATAGTTTTTATGTAAAGAATATTTGCTGGTTTCAGAAGTTTGGAAATTATCCTAGAAAGAAATCAGGTGGTGTGGAAAAAAGACAACTGCAGGTTCTATCTTGGCTGACTGAGTTATATGGGGGTCTTTTTGCCTATGTGCATTCCTGGCAGTGTTAATTTCTCTTATGTTTGAGACACAAGTGTCTTTCGGCATAAGAGAAAAGCCAAATGGAACAGAAGTTTGTGTGGAAAGAAGGAGATTAGAGAGAAAAAGCACTGCTGAGAAGGCAAATTTATATTGTCATAAGCAGCTTCAGTAAGGTAGAAATAAACATATTTTGAAATTGCCTGAGGTCAGCCCTAGATTGCCTCAGAACAAGTGCTCTGTATATTGTTGGATGGCTTTTCTGTCAAAGAACTAGGTTCAGAATAAATTATTAACTCACTAGACCCAAATTTAGGCAGTGGTGAATACCTATGAACACTGGGAAATATGTAGGCAGCAATAAGCTTTTGTGCACATCAAGTAGCATCTAAGAAAGCCCAAGTAAGATCTAGCATTGCAGAAGATCTGGTACTGTACCAACTGCTTCAGCAGAGGAGCTTCTTATGCTTATGAGGTAGTAGTCTCTACCGCCCGGGGCCTCAGCAGTCAGGGACTTACAGGCAGGAGTAGAGTGAATGCCTACTATGTACCAAGCTCTTTACACTGTCACCTCATTTTATTCTCACATAATGTTTTACAGTAGATATTATCCTCGTTTTACAGAGAGAGAGCACAGGCAAACTCAGATTCACTCTTCAGAAATTGTCTATTTTCCCAGGCAAACAGTTTGGCCCCCAAGATCATTTTCAATATTATTGTCAAATTTTGTTAATTGCTGTCACCTCAAAGAAATGTAAATGAGTCAAGGTATGTGTCTTTGTGACTGACTCAGTTATCCTTCCAAGGTGTATTCTGATGCTACCATTTACCTGGTACCACTATCTTCCACAGTTCTAGGAAGAACCTTAGGAGGAAGGGAACCTCTTCCAAAGGACTAACTGCAAATTTATTTTTTCTCCAGCTTTACATGCAAATTTAAACCTATCCAGTCATAAGGAATACTCCACTCTTGTTAGATTTTGAACTTCATAGAAATTGAGGCCCACAGCGAACTAATTGTTTCAATTAGTCTTTGATAACATCACAAGTGCCAGCTTTTGGTTTTCTTTGACTTTTCTAATCTCTCTTCCATCAACTTTCTTTTGGCCCTCCTATGTCTTAGGTACCTAGCACTTTCTTGGCTTTGAAAAACCTTGCTCTCCTTAGTTATCAACCAATCCTTGCAGAGGAGGTATCCATAAAATCTCATGGGTGTGTGTTTGTTCTTTTTAGGGTTTTTTGTTGCTGTTGTGAATATGTAAAAGCCTTTAAGTGCTAAGCAATGGAATTTGAGCATAAAGACTATGTAGGTTCCTTGGTTTGGGAGTGGTTTTGGGTTGCAGGAGTAGGTTTTATCCAGCATCATTCCCATGCTTCCATGTAGGCCCTGTGCACTTGAAGTCCATCCCTGAATGGGTTCCCTTGTGAATGTAATACATAACTTTTTTTGGAGAAGCATCTGGTAGTTGGATACTAATGACTTTGACCTGACAGTTATAGCTCTTGGGTTTGCTTCTGATGGCCAGAACTTATGGAGGAGTTATGCTTCACTGCACATTGGCACCAGCACCTTGCCCACCTCCAGTCAATGTCCATAATGTTTATGTAGCTGTTAGCCTACCTCGCCAGAGACAATAAGAAGTGCTTTTAAAGTAGAAGAACTGGCTTTTTTCTGAGGCAACCTTCAAGATGGCGGAGGAGTAAGACATGGAGACCACCTTCCTCACCACAAATACATCTACATGTGGAACAACTCCTACAGAACACCTACTGAACGCTGGCAGAAGACCTCAGACCTCCCAAAAGGCAAGAAACTCCCCACGTACCTGGGTAGGGCAAAAGAGAAAAGAAAAAACAGAGACAAAGAATAGGGACGGGACCTGCACCAGTGGGAGGGAGCTGTGAAGGAGGAAAGGTTTCCACGCACTAGGAAGCCCCTTCGCGGGCAGAGACTGCGGGTGGCGGAGAGGGGAAGCTTCGGAGCCACGGAGGAGAGCGCAGCAACAGGGGTGCTGAGGGCAAAGCGGAGAGATTCCCGCACAGAGGATCGGCGCCGAGCAGCACTCACCAGCCCGAGAGGCTTGTCTGCTCACCCGCCGGGGCGGGCGGGGCTGGGAGCTGAGGCTCGGGCTTCGGAGGTCGGATCGCAGGGAGAGGACTGGGGCTGGCGGCGTGAACACAGCCTGAAGGGGGCTAGTGCGCCACAGCTAGCCGGGAGGGAGTCCGGTAAAAAGGCTGGAGCTGCCGAAGAGGCAAGAGACTTTTTCTTGCCTCTTTGTTTCCTGGTGCGCGAGGAGAGGGGATTAAGAGCGCCGCTTAAACAAGCTCCAGAGACGGGCGCGAGCCGCGGTTATCAGCGCGGACACCAGAGACGGGCATGAGACACTAAGGCTGCTGCTGCCGCCACCAAGAAGCCTGTGTGCGAGCACAGGTCACTATCCACACCGCCCCTCCCGGGGGCCTGTGCAGCCGCCACTGTCAGGGCCCGGTGATCCAGGGACAACTTCCCCGAGAGAACACACAGCGCGCCTCAGGCTGTTGCAACGTCACGCTGACCTCTGCCACTGCCCAGGACAAGATGGCTTCACAGCCGAATTCTATCAAACACTTACAGAAGAGCTAACACCTATCCTTCTCAAACTCTTACAAAATATAGCAGAGGGAGGAACACCCCCAAACTCATTCTATGAGGCCACCATCACCCTGATACCAAAACCAAAGATGTCACAAAGAAAGAAAACTACAGGCCAATATCACTGATGAACATAGATGCAAAAATTCTCAGCAAAATACTAGCAAACAGAATCCAATAGCACATTAAAAGGATCATAGTATATTTGTTGTTGTGGTTGTTTTTTAAAACATATTTTTACTGGAAACATTTTATATTGTAATAATATAAAAGCATTAATAATTGCTTAATGTAGAAAACAAAATTCTTCATAATTCAGTCACTGCTAGTCTGTTGTAAAGTCTTACTTTTTCTTTTTGCATACTGTAGTAAGTGTATTTTAACTTATTTTAAAATATTTTTGACACAGGTGGGATCACATCCATTTAGTTTTGCAACTTGCTTTATTCACCTAACAGCGTATCTTGGATATCTTTCTGTGTTCTTTTTAAGTGCTGGATAGCATTTTTTGTTGGTGATATCATTAATTTAGTCAATCAGTTCCTTTTAATTCAGTAGTTTTCAGTTTTTTTACTATAAGAAATGGTGTTATAATGAGCATCCTTGTTCATATATCTTTCCACATTTTGGAATTTTTTTCCCCCCCTGCAATATATATTTCTAGCAGTAGAATTCCAGGGTCAAAGGTTATATACATTTTAAAGTGTTAATAGATGTTTCCAAATTGCCCTTTAAATTATTGTACCAATTTGTAGACTCCCTAATAATGTAAGAGAGTACACATTTCTCTACAAAGTGCAAGACATGAATAGTTTGTTTTTATTTTTCATGATTTTACCGCCCAATACCAGGCTCTCCATTTAACATTTGTATCTACAAAAGTTAGAAATATTTTAATTTTATGGGAAACTAATTAGTGTTTTTGAAGTACTTCTGAATTTAGCACCAAGATAAAATTATGTTGGATGTTTTTGATGGAAACTGTTGTATTCTTTTATTTTACATTGTTAACTCTTACTTGCTCATAATTCTGATACATATTAAGTACAATGAATTAATATTTTAAATGTGCATAAGTTAGACTTGCTATAAATATTGGGATTGTTAGAAAACTAAAACCTCTGGATCAGAAGTTGCAGTCTGACAGTTCATTTGACTGTATCTGCCCTACAGACATTCCCTCACAGTTTAAGAACTATTTTGCACTAGTTGCTAATGCTTATAAATGGTTTCATATAAAATCAGATTTCTGGTTTCTTTTGAAAAATAAAATTTTTGGCAATAATGGATTTTGTGCATGTAAATAATGGACTGGAACTCCATAGTTGCTATTATTTTTAGACAGGTAAGTGGTCTCCAATTTTCCACAGTTTCTGCCATTCTTTAATATATTATACTAGGCCTACTTCACTCGTTTATGTACAACATTCAGATTTGTGGGCAAATAAAAATATAAAACGCATGTATGGAAAGAAATTCCTTAATTTTTTCACTAATAAATTAATGAAGACATAATAAAGCTTCTTTGCTTTATTGGGTTTCCTGGTACATTCATCTCCTTAAAAAGGTGGTAAGAAATAGAAGCAGTAAACATCCCAGAGATATTAGCTTTCTTCTTCCCAACTTTTGCCAACAAACCACTCCACTGGCTGGTGAAAAGGAAGATGGCTGGAAAGTTTATACTTCCTGGAGTTCCACTATCTTACGCTGCAATTTCTTTAGGTCTTTCTGTACTTTATATTTCTCTAAATCCATCTTTGTTTTCTGTATTTGTTGGAGGGAGTTGAGAGAGTCATGAATCGATTTAAATCCTAGAAGAGGATATGAAAATAGGTATACTGAGACTAAACAATGCATTGGAACTTTTAAACATTTTAACAAAAGTTGCTAATCAGCAGTCCTGCCATAACTGATCATTGTTTAATTCAAAGCATATTAAATTCCATTAAGACCAGTCTAAACATGTACAATAATTTATTTCTTGTATGTCATGAAGATGCATTAGCAACAGTGTTTCAACTTATATCTGGCTTCATTGTGAAAATTCAAGTCCTTCCCCTCCATCCCAATATATTGCATAATGAAATAATTCTATATTTCAAGAGAGAAATTTAAAATATCTTCTCTCTATACACTTTGACAAGAAATTTGGATGATCTCTTTTTTTTATTGTTGTTACCAAATTGAAGGTAAAGGCCACAGATGAGATTTTAAACCTTCTCTGAAAGCAACCTGTTTGAAGGACCTAAGGAATGGTCCCTCGCTGGCTGCTCCCCTGCCCCTGGCCCCAGCACTTTCTATCTCTCTTATGCAAGTCTAGCCACTCATGACCACAGCCTACCAGACCTCAGGTTTCATAGGGTACAGCCCATATCTTATTCACTGGAGGCTTTCACATAGTCATTTCTCAACACATTTTTATTAAAGGCATAAAAGAGCAAACCATTAGTTGGGAGTCCTCATTTGCTAAACTCACACTTAGTAAAACGCAGAAACATGTAGATTGCTAATTGATCTTCAGTTCATCCTGGGGTTGTACTAGAATGAGTAAATTCAACTTCTGGTAGCTAAGTAGCAAGCAGGGCCCTGAAAGAATGGCCAGTTAAGTTTGGGGCAGGATTCCTGGCCAGATAATTCATTCTTTTGATTTGGTGGTGGAAGTTGGTGGGGAAGGGTGGTGAGGGTCTGATTTCTAGGCAGGAAATGTTCCTTATATGCTTGGAACATCTGGCAGATTGAGACCATATCTTTCTAAGACACCTCCAAGGCATCTCCATACAGGACCATTTCCATGAATTTTTCTGAGAGCTAGAGGACAGAGAGTGAGTTGGGGCTGTCTCTCATAAAGGAACCTTCTGATTCCTGGTAATTCTCTCAGAACTGTGGCTCGGGACAGATGGTTGCTCCACAGCACCTGTCCCCCACCCTCTCCAACCCCCGTCCTTCCCTTTGACAAATTACATGAGCCTTTCAAATTAATCCTCTTTGATGTTAGCTCAGCTTGACACTGCTGCCATTAGCCTCTTTAAGAAGAAAAGCCGTCATTATACTGGCCTTTGTTCATTCATCTCTCTTTCTTACTTCTAAAGGTCAGGTCTCCAGTTTGACAACTATCCAGGCTCATTACCTGCAGTTCAATGAGGGACATTTGATTTAGGCTCCTAATTTCATGATATACCCACAAATCAGGTCTTGATGGTCTCCAAGGACTTTCCAAGTCTAACAGTTTTATGATTCTATGATCTTGGTTAAAAAAAAAAAAAAGAAATCTCACAGCAATGGCAAGCCTGTGACACTGCCAAGTGTGAATGAGAAAGGGAATCTACATATTTACCCACCTTCTGGTGGTATGCTGACATTCTATGGGATATTTAGGAAAGCTGGATTAAATACAAAGGATGTCACTTCGCTAATGACAAGATTGCTCTCTGGCCATTAGCTCAAAGTAGAAAACCCTGAGGGACTGGATAGGAAAGGACTGATGTTCTTTACTTAATCAAAGGTATCTGCTCACCTGATTGATATTCATTCTGCATTTTCTCTAATTCTCCCCAGATGTGCTTTTCCAGTTGGTTCATCTTTTTGGACAGTTTATTTTCTATATGCTTTACTTTGTTTAGATCTGCTTCCTGTTTCTGCCTGTTAATGAAATTCTCTAATTTGCTTGAAAGCTTCAGTAATTTTTCTTCCATTATTTTTTCAGACATATCCTACAAAAGATATCATGTGATAAAGCTTCAGAACACCTTTGTGGATTTGACTTTCAGCTTAGAGAATGCTTTTTAACAAGTTTGCATTTCTGTGCTAAACATGAGAATTCAAACCAAGTTCCCTTGTATCTAAAGCTATTCACAAGCAGAAGTTTGGCCTTCGTTTGGCCTTGTTCATTTGTAGTTTCTGGAATTCTACATGCTATGGGAGAAAAGAAAGGGCTGTGGTCTTTATGAAATGTCTGAGGATTTGGAATTTTAGCGTTTAAAGAAGTGTAGCCAAGGAAGGCATTTTAGATACTGCTTGACCAGAGCTCCTTGGACATGCTTGTGTGTTAGACGTCCTTATTCCCTCAAGCTGCCTATCTCTACGTGGACAGGCTTCAGGTAGAAGTGCTTCTCTTAATCCTGCTGTCTATTAGAATCACCTGGCCCATAACTCCCCTACCAGCACCTCCCCACCTCCACAATTCTGATTTAATTGGCCTGTGGTGGAGCCCGGGAATTGACGGCATTTAAAAGCTCCCCAGGTGATTCTAATGGGCAGCAGGTTGGGGGCTGCAGAGGCAGCCTGAAGCTAATTAGCTTCTTTGTTCCTCCCGGCTCCTGTGCAGGCAATTTACCAGCAGACTGACTTGGCCCCTTTCATCCTCTTTGGTCCCACCTGCCTGAAGAAAGGTGGATTCCAGTCTCTTTCTTCCTTGTGATGGGCGGCTTCTGCCTGCAGATGACCCCGTGGTCACCCAGGGCTGCCTAGAACTGGTGGAGGACTCTGCCCAAATCCGGAGCAGGCCCAGCAGGCCCACTTGGCCGCAGATCTGACCACACATGCTTCAACAGCCTGTCAGTGAGAAAGCTGTAACGTTTACCTCCCTCTCTTGGACTCCTGCTTCTATCAGTTTTAACAAACTCAGGTGGGGTAACTGTAGCGTCGTTTACTGGCTGCCTAAAGCCCCTCCACTGAAGTTCCAGAAACATCTTATCTGAATCATCTGCAAGACAGGCAGCCACTGGTGACACTCACGGCCCTGTGCTGCCCCCAGGGCTCAGCAGCGTGCTGGCTGGCGTGGGAGAAGGGAGCCTGCGATAGGTTTCCTATGTGTCCTGGTCACCTCACCCCAAAGCTTGGGGGTGTCTCTACAAGGTCTGACCTGGAAAAGGAGTTTTGATAAACTTCTGATCTACCAACGGATCTCCGGAGAGGTAAAACGACTTGTTTAAGGCAGTTTTCAGGCTTTATTGTATCTAAGCATCACCCAGGGAGCTTGTCTGGGAGCGCAGGTTCCCAGGGAAGGCCCTGGAGGGTCTGATGCTTCAACTCTGGGTTGGGACCAGGAATCTGTACTTTTAAAAACTCTCTTTGGGTTATTCTGGTACAGGTAGAGCCCGTTCTGAGAAGTGTGGGTTCGCAGAGCTGGGGAGTAGCAAACAGGACCAGAAGGCAGGCCTCTGGATTCCTATTCCAGCGCTAAGCAATCAGTGACTGGTGTAGGGAGGGTCACTGAATTTGTAAGTGTGGCTTTCGAGACTGACGCGTGGCTCACATCTAGACAGTGGCCGTGAGGCTGTTAACTTCATTAGCAACACAACCCCTTACCAGTTTCTCCTGCAGCAGCTTCAGACGCTGATTTACATGGCCGAGGTGGTCTTGTTCACATCTGATGGACCGGTTTTCTGTCCATTTTTGATGGTTCTCCATTTCCTCATATAGCCTCGTTGAAAGGGAATTAAATCTAGGGGGAAAAGTAGTTTGTTCTATTTTAATAAGTAAATTTAAACCTAAAACCAAAATTTATTGAAAAGTCTGCAGTTTTTTCAGATGATAAGGGTCCATGTGCCCAGCAAGCACTTATGGGGTGATGGGGGGGGGGGTGAGGGAGCACATGCTGGGTCCCTGCCCCAAGCTGGCGTTCAGCCCACCTGCTGACGACACCCATCTGCACAGCCCGAAATGCAAGTCCACACAGTGGCAGGAGCACGTGCGCAGAAAGGCCCGTGTCATCCACGCAGGCTTCCTCTCGGGGCCCAGGGCGCAGTGAGTGTGTACGGAAAAATTACTTCGACGAGTCACTTGGCATGGTGTCACCCTATGGTAGAGGTTAGCACACTTTTTCTGTAAGGGTTAGATAGTAAATAGTTCGGGCTTTTCAGGCCATGTGGTCTCTTTTGCAACCCCTCCACTGCCAGTGCCGCGGGAAAGCAGCCACAGATGACACAAATTAGCCTGGCTTGTTTATAAAGAAACAATGAGCATGGCTGTGGTCTAATCAAACTTTATGTACACTGAAATTTAAATTTCATATAATATTCACATGTCATGAGTATAATTCTCTTTTCTTTAAAAAGTGATTAGAAAGTGTAAAAAACCACTCTTAGCTACGAGCAGACTGGCTAAGGGCGGTAGTTTGCCGAATCTTTGCTCTATAAGGGCCACTATGAGGCTGGGGTGGAGCTGGGCCAGAGAGGACTTGCATTGTCTACTAAAGGAGAGAACAGTCAGAGGGAGAAGCGGGGAGGGGAGAAAGAAGAGATCCCCAAAAGGAATTTGGGGAAGCAGAGTGTCCAAGGGAGACACTTCTTGGCTGTCATCTCTGCTTTAGGCAAAATCTTCAGTAAAGTCCCCATGGTCACCAATGGATCTCTGTGAGTGGATTCTTTTGGGGGTGTTGGGGGGACTTAAAGAGATACTGAATTACTCATGTGGGGCAAAATCAGAAATAACAAGGTGTGCAGGAAGGGATCGCTGGCATCAAGTTGATGCACCCTAGGAGTGTTAAATAACAGAGAATGAAGGATTTTCAACAACAGAGGTAGATTACAGAGATTAAAATGATTGGAATCATGTACCAGCAATTTGAAAATTCACTGTGGAGTGGTTGAGAGTTTGAGAGGGGAACCCTCATCTGAAATGACTGAGAAATACGGGACTGAGAAGAGGTGGGATGGGGACTGGCAAGTAGTTTCTGTATATGTTTTCCGCTTGTGACTTGCTCTTGGTAAGAAGTTAATTTCAGACTCCCTTTTAGACTAGGCTAAATATTAGATTGTCACGAACAATGCATGTTGTTTGTTGTTGAAAATATTCAGGACTCCCTTACAATGGGGGTGATTTGAAATAATTTACTCTAATGATCAGGAAAAGTTACACACAGCTAATTTAGCCTGTGATATTTATCACTGGAAATTGCCTAAGGCATGCTGGACATATACTGCATGTATTCGCTTCTTTAGCTCTCCTGAAAGAGTGTTTGGACTAATAGTTGGAAAAGACAAGTTATGTGAGGCCACTTCCATTTTTATTTAGACTCTGGGTCACTCTGCAATGTCTGCAGACATTTTTGGTTGTCACAGATAGGAGGTGCTACTGACCTGTGGTGGGTAGAGGCCAGAATGCTGCTAAACATCCTACAGGGCACAGGGCAGCTCCACAGCTAAGAGTTATCCAGCCGAAATGCTAATAGTGCCAAGGTCGAGAAACTCGGATTTGGATGGTGAAATCAAGGAATGGAAAGGTAGTTACTTTTCCAATACTTATATTTGTTGTAGTATGATAGTTAAATTCCGATCTTCATTTTTCACCTAGAAAGCGTACCTGATGCAGATGAGTATCTCAACATTGAAGAAGGTGAAGTTGGTTACTCTTCCTGTTCTTAGTCTAATCATGATTTTTAGACACTTGTGCTGCTGGCTAACAACAGGTGTTGGATCTCAGACAAATAAGTCCCCAGCTGATAGGTGGATTACCTCTTTTTAGCCAACTGTTACCTCTATCTGGAACATTCTTCTTTAGAATATATAATGGCTCCTGCCCTAATTTCATTCAGATTTATATTCAAGCACCACCTTATCACAGAAGCTTTTCTTGTTTTTGACAACATTAAAAAAAAAAAAAACTTTGTCCAACCTGACACTCCCTATTCCTTTACCCTTCTTTATTTTTCTCCAAAATGCTCATCATCATGTGATTATATATATATATATATATATATATATATCTTCTCCACTAGCACATGAAAGCAAGGATTTTGCTTTGTTCATGGCTGTGACTAATGCCTGGAATATAGAAAGTGCTCAATTAAGTAGAGGTTGAATAAATGATTTATTATTTTTCATTGAATACCTTTTATTAGGGCCGTTCACAAATAACAAATCATAGACTTGTCAAGCTATTTGGAGACCTAATCTTTGATTTTTATCTTCCCTGGTCTCTGGTGGAAGAATTAATTAATAGTGATGGTTAAGGGGGACAGTAAATCTCCAGATAACTAAGAGGTGGCTTTACAATCAAGAATCCGTCCTTCAGTGCTCACCTTCACTGTGTAAATAAATGAGAGCATTTACTCTCATCACTGATAAAATATTAAAATCCCTCTGAAAATCAAGGAACCATTAAATGTACCCAGGTAATGTCTCTAGAAGGACATGGCAGTAATTGAAACTCTGAAATTAAAATAAACCATAAAGACTGAATTACTTCTTATGTTCCTCTTATTACAAGGTTTTACCTGCAATTGGAGACTCACCTTCCTGATAACAATCAGAAGTCAGATTCTGTCTGCTGGTAGTTTATTAAAATATGAAAGCATTATTTAAAAAGCATTCTCCTTGAAAGGTATAAAGGATAAACATAGAGGTTTATGTAAATCTTTGTCTCTCTTTAGACTTTTTCCTAACATAGTGGACATGATTTGCCATGTAAGAATTATTTTTCTGTTAATTATAACATACAGTTATTATGTTAACTGTATGTTAATTTTAACATACAGTTAAAATCTCAATAGGATGAATTTATCTAGTATGACGCTCACATTTTAGTTCCCAAATCTCCTATACCAGTGGTTATGGGAGCACTTCAGTCAGATATAGTTAGATACAGATAGGTAGCTAGGTAGATAGATGGATAGATAGATAGATTGATAGATAGCTTTTTCTTTCCTTTTTCCTCAAAACACAAGTCAGACTTTTAAATTATAACCAGCGACCTCACTAGGATAAATGTGAGATAAAGGCTGGTTTTTTAGAAAATTTTTCATACTGATGGAATCAGGTTAAAATGTACACCAAGTTCAATTATAAGGGAGAACGTTACAGAAAACTAAAAGAAAACTTAACGGGGCTCTATAGACATAACCGGAGCCCAGGGTAGAGAGCTGTGGCGAGAGTGAATGGTGAGGGCAGAGTATGGGGCTTGGAACAAATATCCCAGTGACCTCCCTGGTTCTGGATGACATACATAAGTGAGGACATAGCTCCATCCTGGGCTAGTTTTACCAGTTCACTTATGTCTCAAACCCAGTTGTCTTGCATTCAACAATCTGTTGCATGAACTTTTTTAGAAGATGTGAACATTTTGAATTCTTGGAAACTGTTACTATTACCAGGCTCTCAAGAATTCAGATGGTGGCTCTAACCAAATGGGAATATAAAAAGATTTAGTGCTCTTTGATGGGCTGTAAACACAGAAGATGTTTTCATTTTTTGTAATCATATCTGAATAAGGGCTTTAGACTTGGTACTATTGCTTCTTTAGAGATTGAGTCTAAGAATCTTAGTTTCATGTCAGAAGCAAGAAATAAATTTCAAGAAACTTTTTTTTTCTACTAAGTTTATACCAATATATCTTAAATTAATTTCTTCTCAATGTTCTGTGATTTCTAATTAGTGAGACTAATTAAAAAGCAATTCCAACTCCACTCTGATACGAAGACTTTTGTTAATTGTTCATTCTAAATTGTACTTGAGTTTAAATATCAGTACCTTTATAGCCTCCTACCATCATAGTTTTGAGCACATTTGATTTTTCCCTTCCCTAAATTTCTGTGGCACAGTTAGTTTACTACAGTAGGTGGAATTATGAGATGGAGACATCACAAACTGACAAAAATAACCTGAGATTTAGAGTCAGAGACTTTCTAGCTGTGTGACTTTGGGTAAATTGTTTAATTTCCATGACTATAAGTTTCCTTGTTTTTAAAGATAAGACCCAGACTGCAGAGCTGGGTATACCTGCACATCTTGAGCACTTAGGGATTGGTAGGCATTTAAAAATGGCAATGAATATTTATTATTTCTGCCTACTGATATATCTCATTTAACACCATCTCAACTTTTACTTTACCTGCTATGAACTTGTCACTTATTTATGTGTTTTCTCCCCCACTGTATATGGCCATGATTATGTCTTTGGATATTCCAAAACACAACTTACATATTATAGGTGCTCAAAACATACATTCATTCACTGGCTTCTATTTGTGTCTGAATGTGCTGGGTGTGGAGGATACAAAGATAAATGAGACAGGTCCTTGCTCTGGTCCACTTTCTACTGTGGTAGCATTTTCAAAGCTGTGTGGTAAGGTTTGACTCTGTGCATTTGCTTCATTGACCAAATGCTTTTTCTTATAAATCACTATCAACTGAACAGCGTCAGCAGCAAGAGCTATCCAGGGAGTGACTGCTAAGTGCTGCCCTGCCCACCCCTTGCTGAAAGACAGCCATAGTTCATGATGGCTGAGACTCTTGCTCTGTAAGCACTCAGTTGTCAGCTTAGGACATTACTTAGCTGAACATCTGACTAAGGCCCTTCTGGAAAGAGAAGGCTCAGTGCAGGGGTCCAGATGCACAGCCTGTGCGTTTCCTTTGTCAAGTCTAGTGATCAGTGCCAAAGTCCCAAAGATTCACTAGAAAACCCCAAGACAGTATTGTGGCTTTTAAGTTCAATATAAAATGTGTTCAGTTGACCATTAAACTTGAATTTGTTAAAGTTTCTAAATGGGAAAATTGCTCAGTTAAACTTACACTTTAATGTTATTAAAAGCTTTTAATCCCTTTGTTCAGAAACAGTTGTTTCTTAAAAAAGTAAAGCAAATTCTATACCCCATCCACTTTGCTTTGAGAAGTGCTCCGATTGAAAAGAAGAAAACAAACAAACAAAAAGAGCCCTACCTGCCTTACTTTCTCTTTGAGCAAAATACTTTGCAATACATAGCTCAGTCAAAGGGTTAATATCCCTAATGTGAAGGAATCCTACCAATGGATAAGAAAGGGATGAAGATAAATGGTAAGAATGGGCAATTCACAGAAAAGGAAGTTCAAAGGGTGAAGGGAATGCAAATGAAAACAAGAGATGCTATTTTTTATCCTTTAATTGGCAAATATTAAGAAGAATATCCATTGTGGATGAGAATGTCCAGAAAGGTCTTCTCATGCATTGCTGGTGTGAGTAAGTTGCTACAACATTTTTAGAAAGAAATTTATAAAAGTTAATAAAAACATAAACTCTGACCTAAGAATCTTGCCTGTAGAAATAAAAGCACCTATATCTAAGGAAATTTAAGGATATGCACACAATAATTTTTGTTTGTGGTAGCTATAAACTGGAAAGAATCTATTCATCAATAAGATAAATGGGTGAATTAATTATGACATATCTGTAAGTTAAAATATTATGCAGCTGTGAAAAATAATGCTAGAAAAATATTCACTGATCTAGAGAGAGATATCCAAGATGTCCTGGAAGAAAACAAATTATTGAGTAATGTGTATAGGATTTATTTTAAACACCCATGCTCTCTCTTTGTATATAATGTATGTTATATATATTATATATGTATATACATAAAATCTCCCTTTTCTGTTACATATTTATATTAATGAGGGGGAAAATGAGGAAGGATACACCCCTGGTGTTAGCATTGATTACATTACAAAGCTTGAATGGTGACCTCTATTTTCATCTTTGCCTTATTTTATTTGTTACGATGAATGCATAGTACTTTTTAATTTAAAAAATCGGTGGAGATATTTTAAATAAAAAAAGAGTCAATTGTGTAATTGAATTACTAGAGCTTATAAGTATTTGCCTGGGGAAAAAAATCTCATTTATAAATTCACTATTACCTACTGTAATACTAATGAAATTTTAAGACTTCATTATTTCAAGTGAGAGAAAGATTCCAGTTTATACTGTTACAAAAGTGTCCAGATTCAGATTTAACTATTTAGATGATTCATCTATAAGCCGATTTCCCACAGGACTGCACCTGGAAAAAGTATGCAGCACCTGCAGTGAAGCAGTCAGCCCTAGATATCAAACATTTCCTTTTCCCCTCTTTTCTATTTGTTAATATTCTTGATCCCTTTAAGCTAGTCTTCCACTCCAGATTATAAGTCCCTCTCCTCGCCCAATAAAATCCCTTCTTAAATTGTACTTCTAGAAACAGTTTACTTTTCTATTTCTCCTTTGGACACTTTTCTCTATCTTAATTCTAAGCTAAAGGGATTAGATCAATCATGACACAGATATATACTGAGGACCCTCATTGTGCTAGAATTTAAGAACCTAGGCCTGCTTTTTTAGAGTATGAAGAAAGTAGGTATTTTCTGTTTACCCAAGACACCTACTTCTCTGAGTTTTAGTGATGACTACTGTTGTTCATCAATTTCTAAGACACGTTTTTCCTAACTTAACATCTCTGAAATTGGGAGGTGTCATAAAATGATAGCATGCTACGGTTTAATTGTTAGCTTCATGTCTTAGAGGTACAAGAGTGTAATGGTATATCTTATAGTCAATGGCACTTAGATTTAATGAAATATGGTAGAGATGGGGAAAAATGGAGAAAGAGTATACTCAGAATACGATTTGACCAAGGCATTAAACTCAAGTGATGTGGGACAGAGAGGAGAAAGAACAAGAAGAGAAGGGGCAGTAAAGGTGGTATCATCTAAGTGCCTAGAATTTCCCTTTGCCTGAACCATGGTGTCAGGAAACAGTGGTCATTTAAATAAGAAAGGAGGATTTGAGGATAAGGAGGCCAGTAATCTGAATGTTTGTGGCATCTTGTCTCCTTTGTTGCTCTCTCCATTGTACAGGGGAAAACTCAGTGTAATGTGGGATATAGACCAGTATTAAAATAGGGATACTGTAAAGAACCAAGGAGAGGATCTTAGAAGAAATCATAAAAGAAAAGCTTGTGAATCAAAGTTTTAAAAAATTTTTTTGATAATCTTGTGGAATCAATGTATGTTCAATAGTGCTTTACATTGAGGCATTTTAATGTACAATTGATAAGTTAAAATTATACTCTATCAGAAAGTATCATTTTAGTTCAGATATTATACAAAAAAAGAATGACAAATTAATATATATATTTTAAAATTAAGGATATTGTATAAATTACTCTAGTGTAAAATATTCTCTGCATCAGTTTGTTTCTTTAATTCTTGGACACGTTCAAATTCCTGGGATAGGATTTTATTTAATGCCAATGCTTTCATTAAGCAAAACCCTTTGGAATGCATTAAACAATTAAAAATCTTCCATTCACTTACTTGAACTCCAAAAGGTTCATTTCTTGGTGATAATCCCCCTGGACCATCTTTAAATTTGAGATTTGCTCAGAACTGGAAGCCTCTATCTTTCCTAAGAGCTGCATTACCTAATGAAAGTACAAAAGGGAGTTTTTGTGTGTGTGAACAAAACCACTAGCACTTACGTTAATTACACTTTATTCCTAAAGGAGCCCAGAATAAAAGCCCAGCTTTGAGCCTAAAGCATGTCTGCATTTGAAAATGATTTTTTACAAAGGAATGATTCAACAATTATAGCACTATCTTCAGGGAAAGAACAATAGGGGAGTGTTCCATTCTGCTGTCTATAATATTCTTTCTGATAATAGACTACCTGATGATGTGACAAAAACATGCTATTGACATTAGTTTATCAATTTGTTAATTTGATTATTTCTTTACTTTCTGTGTCCCCAGTTACAAAGTAAGCCCCTCTATCCTCTATCACCACTGTATCCTCAGTGCACGTTAGATGACCAATGGTAGATGCTCACCAAATGCTATTGAATAAATGCTTAAATGCACAATTGGGCTCTGCAGAGAAAACACCTGAGTGGCCTAAGATCAGGCCTCAGGAATTTCCAGGTAGGATTCTGACATGAGCACAAGTAAATCCCAAGTGAAATGACTTAACGGCATTTTAAACATAGGAAAAAAACAAGCTCATGTTTGGAAGTTAGGGTAAAAGTGCCTTCCACATTGCTGGAAGCATTGAAGAAGTTCTTTAGGTAAAAGGACTGGATTGGGAAATAGATGCAGAATTGCAGCCCATAATCATGTCAAAACTAATCGCTGTCAAGGGGAATGAAACTACATGATTGCTTTTGGCCAAACTCAACTGCTGAAAGAGATGGTCATGTGGAGGTGAGTGGGTACTTAAAATCCAAGTTCTCTTAGAAAAGAAAGAGGTGAATAATGGAAGGATTTGAATAGGTAAATGTTGGGTGGGCAACCAATAGCACACGATTGGTTATTTATACGAGATACACGTAAAACAGGCTACTTATAGAAAGTACACTCAAAAGCAGAATTGTGAATAATGAAGCATGGGCAAATTAAGCATGGCCAAAGCAAAGGAAAAGAAAGCAGGCAGAGCAACATCATTAGATAAAATGTTATTAAAGGCAAAATACGTAAAAGGGAACAAAGATGATCATTTTATAGGTAAAAATCATTCTTTTTAAAATACACAGTGAAAAATAGCTTTGAAACTTTACCTTATATATTGAGCAGTTGTAGAATTACAAGGATAAACTAACAGAGACAATATATTAGAGATTTTAAATGACTTCTCTTGACTTACTGGTCAAATAAGTGAAATATAAATAAGTATATAAAAAGATAGGACAAATATAGTTTATTTATAGATTTACATGCCAAACAATCAAACTTGCAAACAGAAAACACTCATTCTTTCCCAGTGCCCACTGAGCATTTACAACTAAGTACACATGTGACTACAAAGAAACTCTCAAATTATTCCAAAAAGCAGGAAAAGCAACTAACTATACTGCATTTAAACTAGAAATTAATAAGAAAAGTATAAAGAAACAAGAATCTAACCATTTGAGTAAAAAAAACTTTTAAAATTATATTGTTTAATTCCCCAGTGTTTCACATGAAAATGTGCCTCTCAGGTCACCTACAATAAAGAGCATATTATGGCCAAAGGCCTTGACTGCTGTGCTCAAAACCCATCACCATCCCTTTCCCACCAAATCATCAGGCCCTGACACTTTCAGAAGTAAAGTTACCAAATCCTTAATGAATAGATAATTATAATGCTCTTTAAACTGTTACAGAGCATAGAAAAAGGAGAGAAATTTCCAAATTATCTTAAATCAGTGCAACATTGATTCCAAAATCTGAAAAAGATTGCACAAAAAATGCCCCTGGAGACTAATCTCATTTGTAAATATTGATGCAAAATTCTTAAATAAAATATCAGCAAATAGTGTCCAGCAGCCCAATAGAAAAACACATCATAATCAAGTGCAACTGATTCTTTTTTTAAAGTAAGGATGGATTAATAATAGGAAATTTATTAATACAAATAATTATGCTGGTATAGGAGAAAACTGACATTATTTGCACAAATGCTAAAAAGTTATTTAACATAATGCATAATTACTTTTTAAAATTGAGATATGATTGACATTTAACATTGTGTTAGCTTTAGTTGTAGAGCATGATTTGATATATGTATATACTATAAAATGAGCACCGCAATAACTTAACATCCATCACCTTACAATTTTTTTTCTTGTGATGAGAACTTTGAAGATCCACTCTCTTAGCAACTTTCAAATGCACAATACAGTATTGTTAACTATAGTCATTATGCTGTGCATTATATCTACAGGACTAATTTATTTTTATAATCTTTCTTGATTTTCAAAACCTTAGTAAAATAGGAACAATTGCGTATTAAACAGACTTATTGAGAAAACTTACTTCCTCCATCATAGGAGAGACACTGGGAATGTTTCTGTTAAAGTCAGGAACAAGACCAGGATGCCCACTATCGCTGCATTACTATTTAATATTGCACCAGAGTTATTATTCAAAACAATTAGAAAAAAGAGAAATTATGTGTATAAAATGGAAAAAGATGAGGTCAAATTATTATTGTTTAAAAAATCATATGATTGTTTGCCTGGAAAAACAAAAACCAACTGAAAAATTATTATAATCAAGAGAATTCACTGAAGTATAAAATTAATACAGCCTTTATAACACACAACTAACAACTAGTTAGAAGATATAATGAAACCCCCATTGCAGTAAACCAAAAAAAAAGATGACGAAATCTCAAAATACATTTAAGGTGTTGCCTAACCTACATGAGGAGAATTTGAAACAACTCCTGAAGGATATAAAGTGAACCTGAACAAACATGATGTATGCTGTGTTCTTGGATAAAACACTCAGCATTATGACTATATCAGTTCTAAAATTAATTTATAAATTTAACATGATTTTAATAAAAATTAAGGCAGAGTTATTTGTCGATTTATTTGCTGGAACTAGACAGGCTGATTTTAAAATCATATGCAAAAACAGACAATTATCACCAGAAAAAGGGAAAAAGGAAAGCAGTGGAAGGGACTAGCCCTACCGGATAGTAAAAATACTACAAGGTCTCAATAATTAAAATAATAATTAAGACACATCCTATTCTAGGGAAAACTCCAAATGGATCAAGAACTTAAATATAAACAATAAGGCCATGAAGGTGCTTGAAGAAAATATGAGCAATTCTTTCAAGCCTTTGTGTGGGGAAGCTCTGTCTAAATGTGACTTAAAATTCCAGAAGCCACATACACAAAAAAAGACTGATAAATTTGGCTACAAATAGAGAACGTATGCATATCAAAAGTCAAAAGACAACACACTGGAAAAAGGTATTTGCAGCTCATATCATCTCCCTAACATATAAAGAGCTCCTAGAAATTGAAAAGAAAAATAACCCAATAGAGAAATGGATAAAAGGTATGAACAGACAGCTCACTGGAAAAGAAATGCAATTAGTTCTTGAATATATGAAAAGATGTAATAAGAAAGGCTAATTAAAATACAGAGATGCTATCTTTTTCCTTTAAAAAAAGGCAAAATTCAAAAGTCAAACACTCATTGATGAGGCAATGAGGATATAGGACATTTTATATATTGTCGGTGGGTAAGCAATATGGTAAAAGCCCTGCAGAGAGCAAGATCTTTCAAAATAACAAACACAGGTACCTTTGGTCCAGCTATCCCACTTCTGGGTATTTTTTCTACAGACATACCTATAGACACACTAAATAACATAAGTGCAAGATTATACATTGCAGCAATGTTTGAAAGAGCAAATTAGTGAAAAGAATCCAAATGTTCGTCTATGAGAGACTGGTTAAATGAGCCATTATACACAGAGGAAGAGTACACAGTTGTGAAAAAGAATGAGGAAACTATGTATTGATAGGGTGGATCTGTAGGGTATGTTTGTTTAGTTAAAAAAAAACAGGTGCATAGTAATACACATATGTTTTGTGTAAAAAGGAAAAAATATATATTTGTATTTGCTTCTATCTTTTTAAAGGCATACTGAAAGGATTCACAACAGACTGATAAAAATTGTTACCTGTGAGGGGCATGAATGGTTGTGATAACTGGTGACAGAAGTGGGAGTGAAAATTCTTGGGCTGTATTTTCTCGTATAGTTTTGATTTTGATCATATGTATGTATTATCTTAAAAAAACTAAGGAGAGAGAAACTAGAGTCTAATATCACCTTTGAAGTTAGATGCAAAATTAAATACTGAATTATTACAAAGACTGTATAGCTTTCATTATAGAAATTCCAGAATGTTTCAGCATTGGGAAATGCTTTGACATAGCACATTAGAAGGCCAAAGAAATAAGTAAGCTAACAAACAGAAACCCAAACCAAAACACAACCATGCTGAGTTAGGCATTTGGTAACGTCCAAAAGGCGTTTTATAAAATTAAATGCTCAGTTCTAATAAAAGCTAAGTAAAGTAGGATTGATGGATACTTCCTTAATTGATGGATACTTACTCAATACTTCCTTAATAAGTCTGATAAAAATATATCAAACCAATAGCCAACAGCAAACAACAAAGACATTGCCAGTGTAATCAGGAACAAGATAAGCTGCCTTCTTTGACCTCTTTTATGTAACAGTGTTCTGGAAGTTCTGGTCAAGGCCTTAAGAAAAAAGTCATGAAGTTTTACCAGAAAACTAGAGATAAAACTGTTATGATTTGTTGTTGATATGATTATCTTGAAAAACTGAGAGAATCAACCCAAAAACTATTAGGACTAATGAGATGGGTTTGTAGGAAGATGGACAAGCCTGGTGTGACTGGAGTAAACTGTGTGCCCCTGGGCACCTTCCACTCTTGATAAATTGGCTCCATGAACAAATAAACAGCAAGATTTCATCTCCCCCAATTCCCAAAGGATTTCCACTTTGTTCAGCCCAAATGACTTCAGAGGAGATGTGTTTGTCTCACATAAAGTACATGACAAAGTGGGGCATGGAAGAGTTTGCATTGGCTCCTTTCAATAAACCATTGCCTGGGAAGGTGAAAAAGGGGGAGAGACATTTCAGGCAAAAAGAGCACAGAGAACATGGATGCAGTGCAGTATCTTGGAGTGAGTGGGACCTACCTACAGGAAGTTCAGTGTCACCGGGTCCAAAGGGTGAGCCAGGAAGCATGAGGGTGAGCTATAGAGAAAAGCAGGGGCCAGCGTAGAGATGGCCTTTAAAATCCAGGCCAAAGGACTTGTGTATTATTTTGTAAGAGACATAACCCATTGCAGGGATGTAACGTGATCAACTGACATTAATGCTGAACCTTTAATAGTATTATAATAGCTTCCATGGGAAATTCCTTTGCTTATTCTCTCTAGTTACACAGCCTTTGAGAAGGACCCAGAGAGTAAGGAAATAATGGCAACAGTAGAATCAAGTAGCATATGCTTACAAGGGGCGGCTGTTTTGGAACATCGGAGGCACTCATTAAATATTTGTTGATTACCCTGGCAGTACTCATGGTGTATATACATGAGCTGTCGTATTTAAACCTTTTGGAGGAAAAGAGTTCTTTTGAACAATTACCACTTGACTGAGCATTTTGATAAGCTATAATGATCTTACTTCCGGCAGTAACACGTAAGAGTTCCAAATATTTTCAGCTACCTTCATATCCAAGTTTTTAGAAACAGTTTCTAGGGCGGACATGAGCTCTTGAATTGTTTTTTCGAGTTGCCGGTGCTCGTGCCTGATGAAGTGAATGTCTCCAGAAAGCTTCATGATGCTGGAATCACATCTAGTGGCAAGATGAAAATTGGTTGTGAGATTGATAGGCTTATACCATTTTTAATACTATAGTAGAATCCGTGCATTCATTTGATGGCAAAAGTTCTAAAGTTCTTTGAATAGTGAGTTGGCAGGTGTAGGAGCATATACAGAAATCTCCCTCATCTTCCTCTTTTTTTCCTGAGGGAGAGAAACCAGGTTGGATAATGATACACTGGCCCAAATCAAAGCACTGAGTTGGAGTAGATGAAGACTTTGGGGGAAATTGGGTAAAATTTTAGATTTTTGGCCTGATATGTTCATTCAGTCATAGGAGTTCCAACAGATTTTGATGTTTTGGGCATACTCCCTGCTGCCTATGGTTAGGCAAAATTGAAACTTTTTCCTCTTCTACATTGTGTTCTGAATCCTCTTTCCTCCCTTTAGCCTCTTTCCTTGGCTCCCAGACTGTCAATTCTCCTTTGGCTAAAAGAAGTGTCCCAACACACCAAAGTCTTCCATCCCATCTTCAAAGGGCAACGTCCTTTCTCTTAGCCCCAGTGAAAACTCCCGCTCCTTGAGTGGTGTCAATCAAGTGTTGTCTTAGGTTAGGACAAAAATAATCCACACTAACATGTGTATTGAGCTTTGGCCCATTAGGTGGCATTTGGTGTTTCCAGGAAGGAACCCTGGTGAAATGGGTTTGGAGTTCAGATTAACAATCTTCCCAGCATGTCAGGGAACCCCATCCACTATCCCAACTCACGGCCTCCCTTGGGAGAGAGCAGGTTACATACTGTATTACCAGTTTCAATACACTCATATTTGCATGAAGGATAGGGCGGAGAGCGCTGTAGTGTTGTGTCTTTTGTATATGAGTCACCAGAGATCACTTTGAAGTTTGTCATTCTATAAATTGTTTTGACTGTCATCGAGTAATATTTATTAGGAACTATATTTTCATATTGTCGTGCTAAGTGCTATAAATATTGTTTTATGACTGTCAACATTTTTTAGGCTCTAGAAGTGAACTTCTTAATATTTTTGGTGCCAAAGTTGAACCAAAGGTGAGCTAAGGATGGTAATTTTCCTGAGAAACCTCTTGAAAGGGATACCAGATAACTGGTGAGGGGTGGGGAGACTGCTGGGAGGAAAAATTAGGAATTATTCTGATAAAAAATGGAGCACCAAAGTCATGGGCGAAAGCCATTTCACACGTTTGTATATATAAACTGTTATTGTCAGAACAACCTCTACTGTTGGTCAGAATATTCTTACGTGAGTTCACATTAAGACACCCAAAGGCTACACGGGAGTAGTTGCTGCTGCCCCCCCCTCCCTGCCGCCTCTCACCCAGCACCACCTGCTCCCACCCTCAGGGACCGCTGGTCTGGGCGTTGTAGGCTAGTGGTTGAGGATTTAGTCAGATAGACGCGTCTTTGAGTCTGGCTTCTACTACTTCCTAGGTTTCTGATCTGGGACAATTTTCTTAACATCTGTAAGTTTCAGTTTTCCTTATCTGAGAAAAGGGGGTAATGATGCTGAGGTCACTGCATGTAGCTGCACAATTTGTCCCCTGCACAACTCCAGGGCGTGCCAGACATATGGTGAGGGGGACAATGTGAACAATGTCTCCTGGAGTGCTGTGTGCTCAGCCTTCCAAACCATAAGCGGCTGTCTTGAAGAGTGGACCTGCCTAGGGTTATTGAAGGATGAAGGAGGTAATGAATGCAAAATGTTTAGCCAGTGCCTGGCACAGAGGAAGCACCCACACAGGATCAGCAGCTACTGTTTATTTCCTCAAATAAATAAACAGTTGAGAGTTGCCACCTTTTCATTTTCACCCCACCTCACCAGCTGAACCCCACACGTTGAAGTCAAGGATTAGTGGTTTTTCAAAGCTGCACTCCATATTTCAAAAGGAAGTTTCTCTTTCTCTCCTTTGAAGTGATTTTATTGTTTTAAAATAATGCATGTTCGTTATAAAAAAATTACACATAATACAAAAAGAAAAGAACAAAGAAGAGAGCTAACATCATCCCAAATTCCACTTTTCAGAAATAGTCATTGCTAATATTTGGTTATTATTTCATTCACCATTATACTAAATACACATATTATATAGATATGATGTGTGGTTATATGTGTGTGTGTGTATATATATATATATATATATATATATATATTACACATGGAGAGAGGAAGAAAGAAATATAATAAATTAATTTTAGAATATTAGGATTATAGGTACCAGTTTTAGTTAAAAACCTTACATTGAATTTTAATTTAACCTAAGGAAAGGAAACTGTAGTGAAAAATGAAGAAATTGCTGAACTTCAAATATATATATATATATCTCCTCACTACAAGAGATATTTCTAAAAAATGAAGTTATAAAAATCTATCGTAGGTTGGAATCATTATACTTTTTACAACTACCATTTCAACTTTAGACATTATCTATTTGGCCATATGCCCAAAAGTGAGCAACTAAATGTTTATATCCTTGCTCTTTCAACAGTTTTTGTTAATATTTTTCTATTTTAAAAATAGTTCTTTGGACATTTACAGTGCATTCTGCAACTAAATTTCCCACTCTTATTGAATCTCCATTCTATATTTAGATTCTATGTTCAATGACAGTCCTTTAAAACTATGATTTCTTATCTGAAATCCTTATTTTGATTTTTTTGTTTTTTTTTGGCTGCGTTGGTTCTTTGTTGCTGCCTGTGGGCTTTCTCTAGTTGCAGAGAGCGGGGGCTACTCTTCCTTGAGGTGCTCAGGCTTCTCATTGCAGTGGCTTCTCTTGTTGCAGAGCATGGGCTCTAGGCGCATGGGCGTCAGTAGTTGTGGCACGTGAGCTCAGTAGTTGTGGCACAGAGGCTCAGTAGTTGTAGCGCAGGGGCTTAGTTGCTCCACAGCATGTGGGATCTTCCCAGACCAGGGCTCGAACCCGTGTCCCGTGCATTGGCAGGCAGATTCTTAACCACTGCGCCACCAGGGAAGTCCCCCCTTATTTTGATTTATTCCTTGGTTGGCCAGATGTTGTCATCCAGATTTCAAAAGAAGGATCCAGGAAGCATTGGAATCTTTACATTCTTGAATGCTTGAGAATGTCTGTCTGTTCTCTTATACTTGAAAGGTAATTTGGTTAAGAAGACATTATTGGGTCACTTTTTCTTTTGTTCAGAACATGATAGACATTGCTCCATTCTTATCTGGCACGGTTTGAGGTGGAGAAGTCTGAGATGACTGTTTTTTCATTCTTTTATGTAGTTTTGTCTACCTGGATGTCTAATGATTCTTTTTTGTTTTTCTTTTTTCTTCTATTGATTCTTTATCCTTGATATTCAGTAACTTCAACCAGGATATCTTGGTTTAATTGTTCTTATGTAAATTTTTCTGGGGTTGCAGTTTTCCTTTTGATCTACAGATTCAAATCTCTTGTTTCAAGAAAGCTTTCCCTCTTATATCCATAAATATTTTTTTCTTCTGAAGAATTTGTTCTTTTTCTTCTTTAGGAGCTCCTCTTATGTCTCTGTTGAATGAGGTCTCTGTTGTCTTCCCTATACGTCATTTCTCTAACCATTTTTATATGGAAAAGCACTTTCTTTTTGTTTTGTACAGTCTGCTCATGCTTTTTTAAAAAAATAACTTATTTTCACTTGTATGTAATCTCTTTTGGAGACTTCTAAAGTAGATTGAATACCTGTAATATTTTAATGTTTTCTTTCACCTACCCCTGAGCAATTCCAGTTTATCTATCTCCTTTTGTTATTTGATAATCTCTTTTGGGGAGGGAAACCCTTTTATCTCTTATTTTTATCAAAGTAAAACATGTTTATAGTTTAAAAGTCAATAATAACAAGAAGGCTAATAACACACTGCAGTGGTTCTTGGCTCTGCCTCTCCCTACTTCTCTCAGTTCCTCTCCCAGGAGGCAAGAGCCCACCTTCACCCACACTCTCAGAGGTGCCTGGCCCAGCCCTCCTAAGCCTGTGAGAGTTCTGTGGTGTAAAACCAGGTCATTCTCAGCTTATCCCACAGCTTTAAAACTGGTCTCATTACATCTGCTCAGTCAGTTTCCACAAGTCTATCTGTCTTCTAGGTTCCAACGTTTCTAGGCTGATATCCCCTGTCTTTGTGGGTTTATGTTTTAAAGAGAAAACTCTTTTTAACTGTAGACTTAGTGGGGCTTTTGGAAGGAGCAAAATGACATGCAACAGTTCAATCAGCAATCTTCTTTTACCTCTTTCGTTTGCTCTTAATTTCTTTGAAACCAGGAGAACTTTGATTTGAACTCTTCCTCTGTGTTTCTGGCTAATTCCTGTCATGAGATATATTCATCAGTCTTACACTTTTATCTACCTACCTACCTATCTATCGATTGATCGATCAATCGACGGTGGTGGTGGTTTTCATGCACAGGCCAGATTCTTCCTAAGTCCCACTTTCACATCTTCCTGTGATTCTGGCCACCGGCCTATGAGTGAGCATATATATATATATTTTTTAAAATAATTTTTATTGGAGTAGAATTGATTTACACTGTTGTGTTAGTTTCAGGTGTACAGCAAAGTGAGTCAGTTATACATATACATATCTCCACTCCTTTATAGATTCTTTTTCCATATAGGTCATTACAGAGTATTGATTAGAGTTCCCTGTGCTATACCGTAGGTCCTTATTAGTTATCTATTTTATATACAGTAGTGTGTATATGTCAGTCCCAATCTCCCAATTTATCCCTCCCTGCCCCCCTTACCACCAGGTAACCATGAGTTTGTTTTCTACATCTGTAACTCTATTTCTGTTTTGTAGATAAGTTCATTTGTAACCTTTTTTTAGATTCCACATATAAGCAATATCATATGATATTTGTTTTTCTCTGTCTGACTTACTTCACTCAACATGACAATCCCTAGGTCCATCCATGTTGCTGCAGATGACCTTGTTTCATTCCTTTTTTATGGCCGAATAATATTCCATTGTATATGAGTTAGTGTGTGTTTGGTGGAGAGTAGATCACTTCCTCTACTCAGCCTTATCGTTATCAAATCCGTTGTTTCTTTAGGCCCAGGGAAGAGGGCACATCTCCCCATTTTCTCCTCAAAAACCAGATTGGTGTATCTCACAGCAAATCATCATGATAGATTCTTTCATGTGATGTTAACACCTCCTCTCCTTCCTCAGCCTGTTGCACCCCAGTGGTTTCTCTCAGGCATGAAGTGGCAAGAAGGAAGGCCCCAGATGATAAATAACACGATTGCATCTTCAGCTCTACCCCCTCTGCTCTTCTGTGCTGCTGACCTGAATCTCTCAAGGGACGTTTCCTATCTCTCCTGTGACTCACCCCATCCCCTAGGTAATATTGCTATATTCAAAGTATTTGGTCTATGCCTTTCTGAATTATGCCTCTTGATTTGGAGGAAATCATTATGTTTAAGGTCTAAGGAGAACACTATCAGTCCAAACATCTCAGTATTTGATACGTGTGCTCTGTTTGTGGTTAGTGGTTATGGCAACTTCCATGTTCTAGTAAAGATGAAGTTTTTTGTTTTCTTCCTTTTATTTTTACTGGCATTAAGATGTCTCATGTGAGAGGAGTGGAGTAAAAATATCTTTAACGAGAAGTCCCCACTCTTTTCAGAAGTTGACAGTATCCAAATAATATCGTTACTGTTTCTTCAAAGGACATGACTTATGCTTTTAATCCCACATCAACACAACTTTTTTTTTTCATCTGCACATCTGCCTTGGGGTCCCAAATAGTCAAGGTGGATAGAGGGTTGGCCTCCTCTGGCTGCTTCTACAGACTGTAAGCTGTCTGTATGGCTGCCTTTTACATACCTGCCTTTTTCTTTTTTGCACATGAGACTAATCTATCAAATACAGTACAGAGTGTCAAAAGCAGGACAGACAACTTCGAGAACCTCATCTCATTGGAAGTATTTGCTTTTAAACTGACACTATATTGGAGTGGAAAATAAGATATAAAATTCAAAGCACATTGTTGTTATCAAATATTGAGTTTGATTTGTGAAGCAGTAAAAGGTTTGCTAGGAATTATGTTAAAATAATCAACTTAGTTTCACTTATGCCAAAATGCTAACTGGAATTAAGGTCAATATATGTGGGAGAAAAGTAATTAATCTGCCTCAGCTGGTCCATGGGTTGCTTGCCTGCAAAAATATGGAAAAGAAAAAGTGGAAGTGTGAATTTAAATCTCATAGCTTTTAGCCAGAATCTGTCTCAAATCACTAGAGTTAAGAAAGTTTCATAAAAGGGAGACATTTCAAGGAAAAATAAGACCTTGTCCTAAAATCACTGCTTCATATTAAAGGGGAAGGTAAGTAAGCAGTCAGAGAGCAAGTTGGAGGAATAGGGGGCTCTTGATTTTTCCCTCCTCCCTCAGGTGCACCATAAGCAGCAAAATGTGGATCAAGTCCCTCTGAGAAAAATTCAGAAACTGGTTTAGAGACTTCTACACATCAGGCAACTAATACATCAAACTGGGTGGAAAAAGTTGAGACACACATATGCCATAAGCCCCATCCCTGGTGCAACACCTTACTGTTGGGAGGGAACCTCCAAATCCCAGATTCTCCATGGGGAGCAAAGGGTGTGGACCATACATCTAGCTGCCACCCAAGAGACTGGCTCCCAAAGAGACTGGCTCCTAGCTCTGAGACCCGATGGGGCTCATCTGTGAGTCCCTTGGGACCACAGAAAACAAAGAGGGGGTTTTAAATGGTCACATGATTTTAAAAGATGGGCAAAAACCTGAACAGATATTTGTCCACAGATGACGTACAAATGGCCAACAGGTACATGAAAAAGAGCTCTATATTACTAATCATCAGGGAAATGCAAATCAAAACCATATCACCTCATACCTGTTAAGACGAGAATTATCAAAAAAATAAAAGATAACAAGTATTGGTGCAGATGTGGAGAAAAGGGAATCCTTCTACACTGTTAACAGGAATGTAAATTGGTATAGCCATTATACAAAACAGTATGGAGGTTCTTTTAAAAATTAAAAATAGAACTGTCATATCATGCAGAAATCCCCCCTCTGGATACATATCCAAAGGAAATGAGATGAATACCTGGAAGAAATATGTACTTTCATGTTCATTGCAGCAATATTCATAATAACCAGGATATGGAAACAACCTAAGTGTCTTTGGATGAATAGATAAAGAAATTGTGATACACACACACACGCACTCTGAAATTTTCAGCCTCAGGAAAGGAGACATTGCCATTTGCAACGACATGGATGAACCTGGAAGACATTATGCTCAGTGAAAATAGCCAGACACAGCAGGAAAAAACTGCATCATCTCATTTATATGTGGAATCTAAAAAAGTCAAATACATAGAAGCAGAGAGGAGAACGGTGGTTATTAGGGGTGAGGAGGTGGGGGAAATGGGGAGACGTCAGTCAAGGGCACAAAGTGGCCGTTCTGTAGGCTGCATAAGTCTAGAGACCTAATGCACCGTGTGATGACTACAGTGAATAATGCTGTACTGAAGAATGGAAATATGCTAAGAGAGTAGATTTCAGGTGCTCTCATCACACACACAAAAAGGTAACTCTGTGAGGAGAAGGTATGCTAATTAGCTTGACTATAGTAATCATTTTAGTATGTATATGTATATCAAATCATCGTGTACACCTTAAATATATATAACATTTTTTAAAAAGGAAACAAAAAAAGAAACTGGAGCAGAACAAAAATAGTCGCACATCTTTTCCTTGATATTATTCCATTCATCTCTTGGCTTCATTTAAATCTGTTTGTGACTTTGTCTTGTACGTAAAAGAGGATTTACAAGAATGAAATAGTAGGGTCTTAAGTGGTTTGCAGAAAAAAAAATAAATAGTTGAAGTGTCATCAGCACCAAATTGAACCAAATTCCAAATTTCATTCAAGAGATTATTGGTGTTTATCTTCTTTGTAAAATCATGGCACATCTAAGTAGGGTGATGGGTTTGCTGGGGTTTGTTTTATTATCTTGCTTCATAACTTACCCAAATATTATAAAAATTCTTTTCCATGTACCAAATATTATAGAATAAAGTATACAATTTTATATATTTAAAAACATGTATACATATAATATATAATTATATATGTGTATATATATATATGTATGTATGTTTATGTTTATGTATACATACATACACACAGACATATGTACTAATCCTGTAGATTCTGTTTTCTGAATGTCTGTTACCTGCTCTGGACTTGCATGGCCAGTGCTTTAGTTTAGGCCCCTGACATTTCTCACCTTGATTGCTGCAATAGCTTCCTTTCATCTTCATGCCTTCTTTCTGTACCCCACCAATTTGGCTACTACTAGAAGGTCACTAAATGTCATCCCCTTAGTTAAAATCTTCCCATGGCTATTTATAACTTTCTACATAAAGTTTAAACTTTTTACCTTGGCCAAAGATCCTCATCACCCAACTCTGGACCATTTCTCTAGCTTCATCTCCCAATCTCCCATCTCTCCCTAAGTGCAAATCCAAAATAACATAACTAAAATACTCTTCTCACAGGTAGCCCCTGAACATGTCACAGTAATTTACCCCTCAGTTCTTTTGCACATATCTTGCCTCCTATGTGAAGTGCCTTGCCTTTCCTTCCCTGTCTAGTTAACTGCTACAAACCTTTCAAAATTCATGCCAAGTGTCACCTCCTCCAGGAAGCCATCTTTATGCCCCCATCTGATTTGGATATTCCCATAGCACCCCAGGCTTTCATTATAGTGCTCACCTCATTGCTTTATGTTTTCCCAGGTAGACTGTGAATTTACAGGAAAGGGACCATGTTGATGAATCTCTGAATACTAGCACACTGCCTGGCATATAGAAGTGTTTAATACATTTTTTTGTCGTTGTTGTTGAATTGAATGGATGGATACCCTAGAAGAGGTTTGTCTTAGGTGTTAATCACCTAATTATTATCGGTCAATAATAATAATTATTGGTTATTAACACTTCAGAGCAGATTAATGAGATGAAGGTGGGGGTATTTCAGGAGAGAGGAGAGAGGTGCTGGCAGAAGATGTAAAGATGGAAAGGTGTCCATGCTCAGCCACTCACAAGTCATCTTTCATGTGTCAACCAGAGCGGTCCTGCCATTGTCAATGCCTACAAATTTTTGCTGAACTGTACACCATGAATTCTTCCAACTTACAAGTCTCATACAAAAGATATCATTCAAAATTTTATTCACTTGACCATTAAATCCCTTTTGCTAGGCTTCCATATGTAATTATTGTATATTTTAAATGTTTTAATCATTAGATTTGATACATCTGGGGATTTTGTGTGTGGTTTCAAGGGTACGTCTTTGTATAGATGTTGGCATTTGGACAGCTGAGGGCTGTAAAGACAAGACTTGTCATTTGCAGATGAAACCAAACTGGGCATTCTGTATGAGAGGTCCTTCATAGAACCCTTGGATCTCACAGGGAGAATGAGGTTTTCAAATTTCATGATACACTTTCTCAGTTACTGTCTCATCATTTCGCTTAAAGGCAGTATCTTGTTTTCTACAATATGGAACTTGTTTAGGGATGAGAACTCAGTGGGCAGCAACTGACCGCGAAGCATCAGTTAACGCGCTTCTTCTCACCTGGCTACTCTTCCTCGAAGATCTCCAACTCCTTGAAGGTGTTTGGTGTTTAGGTCCTGTACTGCAAAATTAGTTCCTGTGGCTGCCACGTCTCGAGCTTTTATTTGTTCTTCCAACATCTGCAATATTTGAGTTAAAATTTCCATTAATTTCCCATCAGACATGATAAGAAAATATCATTTAAAGTAGAGGTTACCAAATCGGGTGCATTTCCTAGTTAGGCTGAAAGTGTAAGTGAGTGAGAGGGTTCTGTATCAGAGAAAAGCCATCTTTGCTTTATTTGAGGGAGACAGTGATGGCGTGAGTCCTGCCGATTGTTGCCAAGTGGGCATGATGGTTCAACGATGTTTCAACAGAAGCTGGAAATCCAGGTTTTATGTTAAATTTCTCAATTTTAAAATATTGACATCTTATTCAAATTCTTTTATAAACACCATATGGGCCAAACAGAACATATTTACTGTGCTATTACGGCCATGGCCATCATCGACATAAAAGCTTTTCACAAAAACCTCTTTCAGAATTGGTGGTAAAGTTTAGAAAAAGGAACCTTTCATATGGCATCAAGCAAGGCCCTTTACAGATTGAATCAGAACCACAATGAAGCTAATACAATTAACACAAGCAAATATGAATCAAACTGTTTCACATACATGGAGTGAAAAACGTTTATTGTTTTAGATTTTTTAGAGAACATGAGAAATTTATGGCTTGAGTGTGTTCAGATTTTGCCGAGTATCCTTTGTCATGCCTTCATTATGTCTTGGTGTTCTGAAATGAAGCTGACTGTCCTATACCACCAGGTTGGTGGTCCCCCAAACAGTGGGTTTTAATTTTTGGCACTCATACATAAAAACTAAAAGATTTTGCTTGTCCATAGAAAAAATTTATATCTTGCTTGACATTCAAACAAATTCCAAAGTAAAGACATACAAAATAATTTATGTTTACTCAGAAAAGCATTTAGAGGATAGGAAAACACAAACAACTTTGTGATTTGGGGAAACATTAAAGGTTAATTGCTATATTTTACCAAGGCCTGAACCATGTTAAATTCGTGATTATGAATTTTTGGAGGAAAAGAAGGAATTTTATAGGAAATGAATTATAGAAATTTCAAAGACTATACACAGAATCTTGCCCATTTGTAAACTGGCAGATTGAGACAATCCAAGAGCAAATATAGCTTTAACTGGAGACATAAAAGTGTCAAGAACACCAGCTAGAGGTTTTTTTTGCTTTTTGTTTTGGCTTGTTTGTTTGCTCTTGCATGCCTCTAGGTGTTTTAGATCATTCGGGCCACTGTGACAAAATACCACAGACTGAGCGGCTTATAAACAACAGAGATTTACTTCTCACTATTCTGGAGGCTGGAAGTGCAAGATTGGGGTGCCCGCGTGGTTGGGTTCCGGGGAGAGCCTTCTTCTGGGGTGCAGACTGCTCACGTCTTGCTGCATCTTCACATAGTGGAAGGAGCCAGGGAGATCTGTGAGATCTCTTCTATGAAGGCACTAATCCCATTCATGAGGACTCCACTCTCATGACCCAAGTACCTCCCAGAGCCCTCCTGATACTATCACATTGGGCAGTAGGATTTCACATATGAATTTTGATGGGGACACAAACGTTCAGACCATAACAGTAGGTGTTGTTTTGCTTTGTTTTGTAAGGAATAGTGATAAAAAGGAACTTGCCCTATTAAATAGCAAAGCATTTTGTAAAAACAAGGATAAGTAAATGAGTATAGCTAAATAGCTGTGTGTGGCTAAATAGCTGTGTATAGCTAAATCGATCACTGTAATTTAATGAAGATCTTGGTACATGTAAGAAAGAAATATGCTATATATGAGACTCAGAATCACTGGGGAAGGAATTTCACAAATGCTGTTGAGATTTTTGGTTACTTATTCAGAAAACAATCAGTTTAGAGCCTTACCTTACACCATACATGAATATAGATTTTAGAAAAAAATAGATTTAGAATATTAAAAAAGTTAAGCCATAAAACTAACAGATAATAGAGGAGATTATTTCATATTTGAAATTTCTAAAGGAAATTTCTATTCTTGAAAGTAATGAGGGAAGTCACAAACCAAAATATTGGGACATTTAACTTTATCTAAAACTTGTAAAAAACAATATAAATATAATTAAGATATAAACAACCAACTGGAAAAACATTTATAACAAATGTTACTGCCAAGGGTCTCAATGGTATGTTGCAATCAGTATACACCTGTTCTTGAGAGCCAATTGTGCATATATATCTCTTCCCATCTTTGTGTTTAGTAACATCAGTTGGTTTTCTAAATCAATCATAGTGAGAGTATTTACACCATGGAAATAGGCAAACACTATAAACCAGGTATTTTATCCCTCAGAAAAAAAACTGATTGCTGATTGTTAAACATTTACCAAAGCATCACTGCTTATTATTCTTTTTAAAAAATAAATTTATTTATTTATTTTTGGCTGTATTGGGTCTTTGTTGCTGCCCGCGGGCTTTCTGTAGTTGTGGCGAGCGGGGGCTACTCTTCGTTGCGGTACGTGGGCTTCTCATTGCGGTGGCTTCTCTTGTTGCAGAGCAAGGGCTCTAGAGCGCAGGCTCAGCAGTTGTGGCACACGGGCCTAGTTGCTCCGCGGCATGTGGGATCTTCCCAGACCAGGGCTTGATCCCGTGGCCCCTGCATTGGCAGGCGGATTCTTAACAACTGTGCCACCAGGGAAGTCCCACTGCTTATTTTTCTTAATAAAAAAACTCATAGGGCTTCCCTGGTGGCGCAGTGGTTGAGAATCTGCCTGCTAATGCAGGGGACACGGGTTCGAGCCCTGGTCTGAGAAGATCCCACATGCCGCGGAGCAACTAGGCCCGTGAGCCACAACTACTGAGCCTGCGCGTCTGGAGCCTGTGCTCCGCAACAAGAGAGGCCGCGATAGTGAGAGGCCCGCGCACCGCGATGAAGAGTGGTCCCCGCTTGCCGCAACTAGAGAAAGCCCTCGCACAGAAACGAAGACCCAACACAGCCAAAAATAAATAAATAAATAAATTAAAAAAAAAACAACTCATAAATAAAAACCAAAAAGCACTAAAATCCAAAAAAACAAATTGGCAAAAGACATTAACAGATTATTGACAGAGAAAATGTAAATTGTTATAGTCACTTTTAAAAAGTGAAAAAAAGGGAAAGATCTCATTTCTATCCCATCAAATTAGCAATAATTAAAACAATAAATCTCAATGCTGGGATAGGCGCAGTGTAAAAAGCACTCTCACGTAAGGCTAATGGAAGTGTAAATAGACCAATTTGGCAATACGTGTAAAGAGCTTTTATAGTGTTCTTACCCTGGTAATTCCATTTCCAAGAACGTATACAATACGTATACGTATACAATAGGAATAATCCAAATGTGGACACAAAGATATATTTATGCACAAAGATATTTCAATATTAGGAAAATAATTAAGCAAACCATGATGTACGCACCATGCAAAGAGTTTTTAATGACATACGAAAGAGTTTCTGATATAATTTTGTATTAAAAATTGTGCTTACAAACGTAGTCTCAGCTTCCTAAAGGGAATGCCTGGAAAGACCAGAGGGAGATGCATCTAGGTATTTGTAGAGATGGCCATTTGGTGGTGAAATTGTGAGAAATTTTTCCTAGGTTTTAAAATTGTTTCCTAAACTTCCAAATAATTACAGTGAACAAGTATTGCTTTTATAAGTTGGAGGAAAAAAATTCAATAAAGCAATGTTGTACATGAAATGCTCTTTTCCTGAATTAAAAATAAATTAATTTTCAAACTTTAATTAGCTGCCAGCTTAAAAAAGAAATATTTTTATTCAAAAAGGAACAAGCAACTTAACACAACATTGTAAAGCAACTATACTCCAATAAAAATTAATTAAAAGAAATAATAATAAAAAATAAAAAGGAACAAGAAACTTAACTGCTACAATTATTGTTGATTAAACAAAAAAAATTTTTTTTTCATTTCTTTTAAAAACCCAAGTCAAGCTTCTGCTCACACTTGGATCTAACTTGCTGGCCAATTTACAAATGGGCTGATCTGATTAAAGAGTTTAGGTTTATAAAAAATACTTGGATAGCATCCATTTCTCTATAAATGCTTATTACTTTATAGTCTTAGTTATTTACTAATGATAGTTTAATACTTCTTCATAATGTTTTAACTTCATACCTATAGTCTTTAAATACTTCCTAATTCAGTTTTCTGCACAATCAGACCAGTCCTTGTCATTTTCCCTATATATGCCAAACCCTTAACAGGATTGCAAATATTTTGAGATTTTTATGGTATTTGGAAAATGTTTTGGCTTTGTCTTTTTTCAGAGCTAATCCAAGGTAATTATTATAGGAAAAGAAGCTCTTAGCAAGATTTCAGATATCTGGAAACTATTTTCCCCTTAAAGCTAATAGTATTTTATTGGGGTATAATTAATATGTATTAAAATATATAAATCAAAATATATCTCTGGATGGATTTTGACAAATATAATCAACTATGTAACAAACACTGAAATCAAAATATAAAACATTCTAGAAGCATTTTGATATTTCTGAGAATGCTGTTCTCTTTTCAATTACCAAGAAGTTTTGACTCCTAAATTAGGATCTTATTTTAGTCCTGGTGCTGTACTTGATTTTCTCATCATCTCAGAGGCACTGAGCCATGTGTCTCTTGTTACTTTCATGACAGTTCATTGTGCCTGGAAACACCTTTGACCACTTTGAGAAGTAACATTGACTCTTTAGGTCCTGCTCTCAATTCAATATGTGCTAAATACCAATAAAGTGCCTTTTAAAAGCTCATCAAGATTTTTTAACTTTCCACAGTCCCTCAAATGCAGTATGGCATTATGGGGTCTACAGATAGAAAATAAATTAACAAGTATCCTTAGCCTTAAATATATAGTCATGAGTAAGTCATTGCTGGGTCAATCTCATGGTTTTTGTTTGTTTTTTGTCTAATCCACTATTCTATCTGATAGGAGAAAAGGACATTATTGTGTGAGGGCATTGTTGTCAATTCTCACAATTCCACACGTTTTGGGCCAGATTTTTAAACTGTATTCTCTGGAACTTTTGCCTGAAAGTTGCTACCCCAGATTCATAATGCTCATGAGCACTTTAAAAACTCTGAAAGACCTGTAATAAGAATCTACTTGTCTTGGTTTAACCCAAGCATTTCATTTTTTCATCAGAAACTCTATTTTTTCCTTTAGCACCTTAAACATCATTCATTCATTCATTTATTCGTTCAAGAAATATTTACAGGTTGCTGACTGCCTCTCATACACTGTCATCAGTTTGATGTGGGATTTAGCAGTGAACAAAATGAAGTCCCTCACAGAGGGATTTCACAGAGAAGTCCCTCACAGAGATTATATTTTAGAAGGGAAACACAATAAACAAAGACCATGGTCATTTGCGATAAGTGCTATAGATAAAAATAATGTAGGGTTTAAGGGATGTTGTGACTATTGGGGTGAGGAGGGGGTATTTTATGGCATGTCAAGGAACTGCCCTCTGATATGATGATTTTTGAGCAGGAACCTGAAGGAAATGAAGAATACTTTATAGAGGTATCTAGGGGAAGATAATCCACCCAGAATACACAGCAAGTGCAAAGGCCCTGAAGCCTGAGCATGTTTGGGGTGTTCTAGGAAGAGCTGGGAGCCCAGTGTGGCCAGAGTGAAGGAGAAAGGGGTAGGAGATGGGGTCAGAGTGTGATGGGCCTATGAACTAGCATTCCCACTGTCTAATGAAGACCTCAGTTTGAAATGATTATATTAATAGAATCTTGGAGATTAAGATGAAAATAAGTACCTTAGCACAATGTCTGACATTTAATGTTAGACAGTTGTCTTTTCTGTCACAGAGACATTCAACAAACATTTTCTGAGGGTAGAATTTCCTTCTACTTTTTGGCATAAATGAGAAGTTGAAATATTGACTATTTCCCTTGGAGGCAACTAAACTGAAATCATTTAAACTTAAGTAATAGTGACTCATTTCTCTAGCTGAAAAATGACACTGGTGCTTGATAATCTTTGTCAAGCAATGATGCCAACATATGAGAAATAAAGAACTACCTCAATGTTCTGGCTGAGTTTTTTGACGATGCTGGTGATGGTCTGGATGTGGTTTTCCAGAAGCTTCCTGGCAAGTGACTCCTCCTTTTGAAAGCCATGCGTCCCCTGAAGACAGGCAGAGATATCCTCCTTGATGCGGAAAGCTTGTTCAAGGAGGAAAGCTATGGTGCGACCCTGGTTGTTCAGTCTGTCTTCTAGCTGACTTCTCTGGATGTTTGGAATGGCAGGAAGAAAAGAATGACCCCTGGTCCGGAAAAGGAAACAACACCGCGGGTGTTACAAGGATGAGCTGGACAAGCCAGAACCAGAACTTGCATCCGCACTCCTACTCCTGTATTTTCTCCCCTGTGAGAAGTCTGTTAGGACTTTAAACCCTGTGTAGTTAGAATCTCAATTTATGTCTCATCTGAGAACTGGATCTGACTTATGCCCTGATCTTGTATCATGTACTTTTCCTGTTTCCCAAGCAGGAACTGTTCTACATTTTACCCGCTATTCTAACAAGCCAAGTTGGAGCCACATAAATTTCATGCCTGATGGTTCTGTACTGAGGAGTGAGCTGCTTTCTAATTGTTGGAAGAAATAATAGCTCAAAGGCAAAGATTAACAAAAGAGTCAGAAGGTCAACAAAAAGTAAAAAAAAAATAAATTAGAAAAGGAAAATACAAAGACTAGGGCTATTTAGTATTAGGGCAAAGAAACATGTAAAATCCCGATAGCTCCTATTGGCATTAGCAAATTACTCCTTCCCTTTACAGATGAACTTCTTGGAGAACAAGTTACTTTTGTTGTGTCTTTTTCTTTATTTAATTTACTTTGCTTATTTTTGTGACCTAATCTCGAAGTCATACCCCATAACTTTCGCTTTAGTCCATTCCCTAGAAGCGAGTCACTCAGTTGTGCCTATATTCAAAGCGAGGGGAGTTAGTCTCCGCTTCTTGAAAAATGGAGTGTCAGAGAATTCGTGGTCATTTAAAAACCACCACACTGTCACCGTCATCTAACTGGCTTCTCAGGAATATCAAAATGCTTCTAGAATGTTCTATATTTTGATTTGGGTGGTTGTTAATAATTGATTATATTTGTCAAAATCCATCCAGATACATACTTTGTATATTTTAGGACATATTAATTATACCCCAATAAAATACTCTTAGTATTAAGAGGAAAAATGTTTCTGGATCTCTAGAAATCTTGCTAAGAGCTTCTTTTCCTATAATAATTGATTATCCTAGATTGGCTCTGAAAAAAGACAAAGCCAAAACATTTTCCAAATGCTATAAAATCTCACCACATCCACATGTCCCAGGGATGGGAAAGCAACTGCTCTTCTAGTGTTGCTTCTTCCCGAGGAGCAAAAGGTGAAGACCTGACAGGAGAAGTTATTCTGTAGGATGGGGAGTGGCTGACTACGGTTTTACTGTGTCTGGGGCTTATCCACACCCCACCTCCCGAGCTCATTGGAGCTGACAAAACTTCATTGGCGACCAGGCTCTGACTGAAATCTTCAGGGAAAGATGAACTCACAGGCCAAAATATCAGGACATTTGAGGAGCACAGTCTTTTTAAAAACCAATTTGCCAACAGACAATCTATTGGATTATAGATTCCTACAAAAGAGAATTACTGAAATATATGCAATGAGAAATTTTTAAAAAAACGAATAAAGGTATTAAAAGGGAAGATATGGGAAGATATTAGCAAAATGAAAACAACTAGAAAACATAAACAAGTAGAAATATTAGGCGTGAAAAATATAATAGTTGAAATAAAGAAACATAAAAGATGGGAGAGCTATGACACAAGAAACAGCTGAAGAATGAATTAGTGATTTAGGAGAGAAGATTGAGAAAATTTACCAGACAGAAGAAGGAGCAGTCACACAACTTGGAGATGCCAAGAGTCAGAATTCAAAACTCACGTCTGTCTGACTCCAAAATCAAATGTTAACCTTTACTCCCATATATTCCTGTCATTCTACGAGATAGTAAGCAGAAGCAGAAGACACACTTTGATTGATGCTACTGATGTGGCCTAATAGAGTGGCCGCAGAAATGACAAACAGAAGTGTCCTCAGGCTTCAAAGCTCCTCTTTCCATAGTTCCTTCTTCTTTTCTCGGTCCTGGCCACCATTATCCCCTCCACTTTCGCCTCCTAACAAAGAGTGCATCTTCCACACAACAGCTAGGGTGATCTTTCTAAAAGTGTGAGGATAGAACTTGCCTACTGAAAACCCTCTGATGGCTCATCCATTCTCTGGAAATAAAATCCTGGTTCTCCTTTCCAGCCGCATCTCCTCCCACTCTTCCCTCCATTCACTCTCGTTCAACTACACAGACCATCTTTCTGCTCCTCAAAGATGCCAAGCAGTTCCTAGCTCAGAGCCTTGGTACTTGCTGTTCCTTCTGCCTGGGGTGTTCTTCCCCGCAGTCTCTTCATGGCTGCCTGCTTCCCATTCTTTAAGTATCAGCTTCAATATCCCCTCCTCGGGCAAACCTTCCACTCAGTCACTTTCTATCATAATACCCCATTTCATCTTCTCCATAACATTTGTCATTACCTAAAATCATCATATTTACTTGTTTGTGTTTATTTTCTGCCCTTCATCACTAGAATGAAAGTCCCCTGCAGGCAGGCACTTTATCTAACTTGTTCTCCACAGTTTCCCCAACACTGAGAAGAGTGCCTGACACATAGTAGGTGGTCAATAAATATTTGCTGACTGACTGATTGCTCTAGCTGGACTGTTTCCTTAAGTCTCAGTTGTTAGAAAATTGGAGGAAAAACATGGTTCCACAAAGCTCCCAGTTGTTAGAGCCTCAAAGTTTTCAGTTTCCTTTCTCGAGCAGTATAAAATAGCTTCAGCCTGGGTGAGATTCATCTTTCCTATCACCTGCACATCTGAGGAACAGAGATGGCTTAGCTAAGTGTTTCAGTAGTAAGATTCCATCCACCACTCGTTTGGCTCAAAAATGTTCTTCTGGAAAACTACCAAATGGAGCCTCATATATATAAAATCCATTCTTCTCAAACCCCAGCATGCTGACAGTGCTACCCTGGATGGGATGTATGAGTCACAGGCAGAAGGGAAGAGGATGTCAAGCCCTGCTGATGGTGACACATAGCCTAGCAGTGGGTTGCAGATTTACTCATTGTTTTCCTTGAGCTGGTGCTTCTTTCTGGTCTCCAGACAATCTGCAGCCTGGATTTGCTGGTGAAAGAGTATTTGATCTCCATTTGTTCTGTACAGACCCTTGTGAATCATGCTGCATTCCTCTCAAAGTTTAGAATTTGTTCTCTCTTAGGTGTTCTCATTGTGGCAGACACGGTTGGTTAACTTCTTAATAGCCATCCCTGCTTCTGCCTGACTTGGTACGTCCTCCTGTCCCCCATGTCCTTCAGGGTGGAGTGGGGCGCAAGCTAACCACGGTGGTCCCATTCTTCTGGGCTGAGATGCAGTTGGTTTAGGTAGGAGCACATGAAGCAATACTGGCCAGTGAGATGCAAGGGGAAACCTACTGTGGGGCTTCTGGGTAAGGTTGCTTTGCCTTTAAGAAGACACACCCAAGAAGAAACTTCTCTCTTTTTTGCTGGATGTAGTCATGTCTGTGTGTGATGCCTGGAACTGCTGAAGCTACCTGTGATCATGAGGGGAAAGAGGATGGCTGGGAAGAAGGATAGAAAACATGTGGGTGCTTGATGATGTTGCTAAGCCTCCAAATTAACCAAATTCTAGATTTTTAATGTGAAATAATGAACGTCCTTACATTTAAGCCATTTTGGTTGGAGTTTTTATGGGTAGCTGAAAGCACTGTATCTGTATCTAGTAACTTACCAATAAATATGTCAGTTGAAATAGAAATGTATCAGTAAATATTTACTAAATGTCTACTCTAGTCCATGTACAATATATAAAGGTCCTGTCCCTCCAGGAACTTAGTCTGATTCAGTGTTTCTTGTGAAGAAACTTGCATTAGTATCATGGGAGTGGAGAAGGGAGGGAAGTTGCTAAAATGCAGATTCCGTGGCACCACTATAGACTTACTAAATCATAATTTTGGGGGTGAGGGGAAGAACAAGAATATGTATTTTAAATAAGCACTTAGATGAATCTAATATATTCTTAAGACTGAACATCACTGATTTATTTAAGACTGGTCAAATGAGTCATGACCAGTCTTGAAGGCATAAAGGTAAAGAACATATAATGAAGTGCTGAAGTGTGAAATGTGGACTATGAGATTTCAAATCATGCAGATACTTGGAGGCAGCTTGGCAAGTTGGAAGGCAAGGTAGACCGAGGGTAGAATACAGGTTCCACCACTTACCGACCAAATATTTCTGTTCATTCATTTTAGACAGAGGTAACGGGGCCACTTTGCCATATGGCTGTTAAGTTCTGAGATCACATGTAGAAGCAGGTGGTAGGGAGCAGTGAGACCACTGCTTACAACTGCACTGCCGTCCAGGCTCACAAGGGGCCTATGTGCACTCAGTCTTTGGCTGTGTTGTTGGCTGGTATCAGGATTGTATCCAGAAAGAGCATTGTAACCAGAAAGGTCTGAGGAAACAGACCTAAGCCAGTAGAGGGGGCAGTGGAACAGGGCTGCCACCTCTGCTCAGATGCCAGCCTGTGGTCCTGCCTTCAGAGCTGGCCTCAGTGTTGTTGCTCTTTGGCACATGGAAGGAAGCCTTGCAGGGCAGCACCTGGTGCTATGTGAATGTATTTGCCTGCAACCATGGGACATTAAGTGGCACATAAATGATGGACTGTAGTTACTTATTTTCTTTTAGTTCTTAACATTTATTTTTAAAAGTTATTTTATATTTAAGTGGAGAATGTTCCTTTTTGAAATGTCTTTTCATGTCTGAGATTTACTATTGGAGTATTATTATTGTTGTTTATTAATGATGCTTAATGAAGCACCAAATCATGCTCTGTTTAGTTCTATTTGCATGATTCCTACAGGATGAAGATAGAGCTTATATATATGTTTCCTATTTTTTGCTGTAAGGAAAGAGAATATTATTTTCCAATTGACTTTTCTAAATCAATGACTGGAATAACATTCAACACATGAACATTCTCAGTCTTCTAAGAGAGATTCCTAATAATACTGTTGTTCAAAACATCAGATCATCCACAAGTTTAAAAACTGAGGCTTTTCATTAGTAGCAAGATGTGGCTATCCTGAATTTAAAAAATTCACTGCTTTATTAGTATATCATAGCAGTGGGACTTGTATATCTAAATTTAACTGTGAAAGAAAGATATAACGAATATTCCAGACTCGTGCAGGTGGAGTTACTAACCACAGGAGGAAGTATTCCTAGGGGGCCTTTTCAGAGGGATATTTGGACTTTATATAAATCATTGATTATGTAGCTGACAACTGAATCTGAACAGATTTTCCACAAACTCTGAGTTCTATTTCTCTGCAACTCAATGTGACTTAACACCAGCTGTGCTGTTGCTGGCAGATGCATTGGTACATAGTAACTCTCACTTCTCTGCCCGTTCTGTTCTTGCGACTAGAGCACTAAATTTACTTAGGAGATTTTAATAACCATTTCGGCAACCTGGAATATTCAAGAGATAAAGATTTGAAAATTTAAACCCCTTTCTAGAACACAAAAGGGTATAACTGAAGAGAATTTTCATTTCCGTGAGATTTATTCTATGACTAGTTACATTCTCAGTGCATAGAGTTTTGCAAAAAAAAAAAAAAAAAAAAAAGTGAACAAAGTGGAATTTCAGAGAATATTTTGCTGCCTCACAAAAATAATCCGTGAGTGTGTGCGTAGAGTGATGGAACTGAAAATGTCTTTTCTATGGTTTCTCCATTGCTTGTTCCTAACCATCACCCTGGCAGATGGTTTTGGTGGCTCTAGAAGCCTCCATTGCTGAGTTTTACACAGGGCTGAATGCTGTAGGTGGGTGAGGGAGGCATCTCCTGTTTTAAATAACACATAACAGGAAGGAGCAGCCCAGCGGGGCTGGGTCAGCATGGGGTCTGCGTGGAGGAGCTAGGAAAGGGAAGGACTCCAAATAGTGACCTGGCTGAGAAGAGACTGGAGAAAGAGACTGGCTGTGGATCTTTTCCAGAGGCAAGTTATGTAATATATGAGGCAAACTCCCAGTGTTCAGTAACATTTTCAATAAAATTACAGAATTAGTAATGTACCTGTTGTGATTGGCTTTCTGGTAGAGGCATTCAGGTTGGCAGGTGTTCCTGAGTCCCTGTGTGAATAGGGGCTCGGTGGACATCCGGGTGACACAGGGGCAACATGTAAATGGCAGCAGCAAGTTGTTTTGAGGGTGTTTGGAGTTCTTACAGCGTTTTCTAGGGCTCTTGAGATGCTTACCCATGTTACCTTGCTAATGTTGGGCTCTGAGAGTTATTTATGTGAGTGAGTCTCCAGGGGAAAGAACACTCTACTTGGAGTTGGAAGACTGGGAGCTCGAGTTCTGCCTCTGCCACTTAGTACCCTTAACCCCTATTAAGCTGTCCAGAAGAGAGCTCCTTATTTGTCCTGTGGAGATGACTCCTGCCCTACTTATTTGGCTGAAGTTTTTCAATTTACGTAATGTATCTGAAATGCTTTGTAATGTCTACAAGGGTCATATACGTGTGTTCTTGTTATAATTATTAGTAATGATTAGATGGTGCTATGGGCTGAATTGTGTCCCCACAAAAAGATATGTTGAAGTCCTAACCGCCCCCCACCCCAGTACCACAGAATGTGACCTTAGAGGTCACTGCAGATGTGATTAGTCATACCTACTGAGGTCTTACGGGGTTGGTGGGCCCCTAATCCAGTATGACTGATATCCTTGTAAGAAGATGGCTGTGTGATGGCAGAGACACAAGGAGGAGACCACGTGAAGGTGGAGGCAGAGACTGGAGCGAGGCAGTTACAAATCAAGGAACACCAGGACTGCTGGCTGTCACCAGAAGCTAAGAGAGACCAACGGGACATGTTCTCCCCAGAGCCCTCAGAAGGAATCAACCAGCAGACACCTTGATTTCAGACTTCTAACCTCCAGGACTGTGAGATAATAAACGTCTACTGTTTGAAGCCACCCAGTTTGAGGTACTGTATTGTGGCAGCCCTAGGAAACTAATACAAATGGTAGATTATTTGAGGGGAGTTTCTAGCCCAAGAGAAATGTAAGGAATCTATTATTATTGCTGTTTTATTTCTCCATAATGCTTATAGTCAACATAGCACTTTCATAAACATGATTTCATTTCATCCCCACAACTTGTCCTTGGCATAAGTAAAATTTTTCTCAATTTAGGTGGAAACGAAAGCTTAAAGATGATCAGTAATCCAGCTGGGAAACATTTCAACCTGCCCCCTTGACTCTTTTTCCCTACACCACAGCACATTTGTTTAGACCAGTTAGTAGTTCTGCCTGTTATATTTGAATTTTTCTCAGAGAGATAAGGTATATTGATTCCTCTGCATATATTTATATAAATATATATATTCAAGGTATATATATTTATAGGTATAAAGTTATATACATATAACTGGCATATATATTTACACATGTATATTCCTCTGCATATATAAATATGTGTTCAAGATGCATATGTTTATATATAATGTCATATATAACTTGTATATATAAATATACTCCTCTGCATTTATATATATATATATATATATATATATATATATATATATATATATATATATATATATATATATATATAAAACTTGCTTCCAACATCATGCAATTTTTCACCCCAGCTACCTTTCCTTTGCTTGGCTCACATCTCTCCGTGGAGCCCTAAGGGTCCTCTTTGTGGCCCAGAGGTTGGAGGGGCTCCCTCTCTGCTCTAGTGAACTGAGACTATCCTTGGCCTGACCTCAGCACAGTTCTCACACTTGAGCAGAAACTCTCAGGTGTGGCAAGAATTCAGTCCCTCCTGGGGTGGGAGGAACTGAGCTTTGTGGGCAGCTCCTGCCTGGACTGATATGGGAGTGCTGTGGGTGATGTCCAGTTCCTGTAGCTGTGTTCACCCCCAGCACAGTGAGATGATGCCAGAGAGAGAGTAAAAGACTGCACTGTGGCTGATGGTAGTGCCTCCCAGGCTGCCTACATCCCACAGAGGGAACCCATGGAGGAAGATCAGATATGGCTGCCTTCACATCTTCCATGCTACAAGGGATGGATGGGCTGGAGGTGACGATGTCCCAGGCTATATGTGTGTGTGTGTTGAGAAGATAGCTGGCAGGGGGTGTGGATAGCGAGTGGTTAGGAAAATAGGCTTTGGAATAACGTAGACACAGATTTCTGTGTTAGAATCTTGGTCTAATCTTGGTCTAGAATCTTCTGTTAGAATCTTGGTCTAATCTTGGTCTAGAATCTTCTGTGTGACCTTGGGCAAGTATTTGACTTCTCTGTGAACCCCACGGACTTCATCTTTAAAATAGTGACACTCTCCACCTCTTAGGGTTATTGTGAGGATTAAATGAGATGATTAACACGGAGTAGGAGCTGGAAACATTAATGCTGAATGCGGTCAGTGGGGCTAGAGAACTGTGCAGGGTGGGAGGGGGTCTGCCAGGTAATAAGCAACTTGCTAACAACCCAGAGTGCCCCATGTATCTTTTTTTTATAAGCTATGCAGACTATTTTGAGCTTTCTCACCTGGGAGCTAGCTGCCCTTGAAGATGGATATGATACTGCAAAATAAAACCCAAGAGATCTCCAACCTAACATGACCTATCCCATAAAAAACTCAACCAACAGTGTTTTGTCTTCCTTTCCTGTGTACTCTAATGTGAAATATCTGTCTTCATGTAGCAACAAAAGCAATGCATCACAGTATAATAAAATGGCTGCCACGGTCCTAAGAAAAAAACGTTGAAAATGAATACTTCCCAGACCCTGAATGCCCTATTCTACTTACAAGTAGAGATCATTAATAATTTATTATTTTGCCCATTTGACTCACTGATGGTTTTATATATCCAAATTTTACATACCATTCTTTGGCTGTCAGCCAGACCCCCATCTTCCCAAAATGTACTCCTGAAGAGAATTCCTGAGATGTATATTGGCTGTAGCCCAGCCTGGACAACTCTTCAGTACAAAACAATTTCATTGTCTTGGCCCAGATAGCATTACAGTTCGGGTTTATACTTCCCTCCTTTTTATTCCAGCCCTCTTTGCCCCTGTGCTGTTTCTGCCTCACCACAGGAATGTTCCTGCCTTAGAAACTTAGCTTTCCCCTGTATGTCCCCATGGCCCACTTTCTCATCTCCTGGTTTTTGCTCAGATGCTAACTTCTCAATGAACTCTACCCTGGCCAGACCACCTAACAATGTGTATCTCTTCCTCTTACTAGAACAAAAGCTCCATGAGGACAGGGTCTTTGTTTTGTTCACTGAAAACCCTCCAAGTGCCTAGCATAGTGCCTGGCATGTAGTAGATTGTCAATAAATATTTGTTAAGTGAATAAATGGTTATAACCAGTTTTTGAAGACCAAAGAATCTAAGGGAGGGAAGAGACCTTAGAAATTATTTGATTCGGTGGTGAGGAACATTTTTTTTTTCAAGAGAGTCAACTGAAGGAAAATAAAAAGTAATTTATGGGCAGTATTTGTTTTCTACACCATATGAAATCCTCTGGGGGAATAACATATGTTCTTAAATCTTAACCACTTACTTTATTACATAAAAGAGTGTTTATGAGTTTAAACTGTGGGCAGAGTTGAGAAATAGAAAGTAGTGGTGACTCTGATCTGCATTCTGGAAATGAATTCTGGATCTTACCTTGAACAGAGACAGCCCTTGGGACTCAGGCACCTAAAACCCCACCCCATTTTATAGAGGAGGCAGAGATTGCCTGGAGAAGCAAAGACATTTTAGTTTTCTCAAGGTCACATAGCTGATTACAGGCAGGTTCAAGAGTAGACCTAGGTGCCTAGCCTCCATGCCATGCTCCTTCTACCAACAGAAGAAAAAGAAGAAAAAGAAAAAGCCTCTGGTGCTTTTCTGCTTAATTAAGCTTAAGTGAGCACTGACTACACCATCATGAACTCAGTGGACATCTGTTCATTGTGAATCTATAAACACATGTGGAAATCAGAATTATTTACTGCCTTTAATATCATGTCACCATAATTGTCCTAGAAATGATTGCAAGCATTCCGCCTGCCCCTGCTGCATGGATTATTAATGAGATCTAACATTTAGCAAGTGTGGGTGTTGCTACAGCTGCCTGAGGCTGAGAAGGGCACTGTACATGCTCAGTCCGCCTTTCTTTTTAATGTGCTCATCTCTAGCCAAACCTTGTTCACAGACTAGGCATCATCTCTTTTGTTGCTGAATTTTTACTCTTTTCCATTGTTTTTATTATTTGTTTTTAGTATTGCCTGTAAATATGCCCACATAGATTTATGAGGCAGAACCTCTGAGAATATGTAACATATATTCAGGCTTCTTAATGAATCGATAATGACTTTTACTTGTGTGAGTACTCTGCTTGCATATCAATATATTTGTTGCCACTCAGTGCATACTATGACTGTGAGGAAGAAGTTATTTTTAAAATTATTGTTTTTTATGTTTATTTTGTTGGATTCGATATGTCAGTTCAAAATATCTGCACTGATGATTGAAATGCCCAAAGGCCATTTTGCTTTTCCAGTTAATCAGCTACCCAGGAGTCTGCTGCTCTAAGGAGAGCCCTAAAGATTCAATTGCTCCCCCATTATTCTCCATTAAATCTGTCAACTACAGTTCCTTAGGAATTGATATTCAATGCATCATGATAGGCTACTGTAGGGGTATCAAAAAACATTAAGGCCAGAGAGTCCCTGCCTTTAGGGAGTTTGCAGCCTGCTCTGGGAGATTAGAGGAGTGAGACCAAAAGAAAACCAGCCATCTTAGGCAGTACATAGAAAGTTCTTAGATATATGACTTGGACAAAAAGAGAAGGGATGTGGGAGGGATCACAGCGGAAATGAATGTTGGGGTCATCATGCTTTTGCTCTGAATTATAGAATACTTCTTTCCCTTTGTCTTAATTTTAGTTTCTGGAATCCAAGAAATGGCAAAAATTTCCTTGGATTTCGTTTTAAGTTTGTTGCCATCTTCCAGGAATTTTCTCTCATTTCCTATGATGTAAGTCACCAGCCTGAGCTAAATAAATCCACTTGGGTTCATACTGGAATTTGACAGATCAGAAGAACCATTTCTATTTTGTTTGTCATGTGGAGAGTCAGGTGGGAATAGGTCTTTGTGTTCTCCTTGGATGGCAAGGTTAGCCAATATATCTTTACAATAATTGTTTTTGTGCATACCACATTCACTGTCCTAAAAAAAAAAAACTAAAAAATGCCATCGATCCAAATGTCTCATTTCTAAACATTAAAAAAACCTTTCCCCTTGTTTGGTTCCATTCTCTAAATTACAGCCTCATTGTCACATAAGCAAATACAAATCATAGGTAGCATGAAAAGAGGGGCTGAAACACTGTGGTTGAACTTTTTGGAATGGCTTAAATTGAGCTGGCTAAGGAACAGGGGAATTCTTAACTGTGAACATACTGTAATATTAGTGATTTTTAAAATTTTATCATCTTCATTGTTAAAAGTAATTAAATAAATGAAAATCCAGAATTTAGATTTTTCTTTTCATGTTGAATCATTTTATTTGTTTGGTCATTTTTTTTTTCCCTGTGGTCATGATGTATATTTTAGAATCAGAATTATTTTAAAGATACAGTGAGTGGGTCTTAGAGAGTTTCTAGTTCAGCCTCTTCATCTGGCAAATGAGAGAACAAGCCCAGAGACATATGGGACTGCGTGAAGTCATGCAGAAAATTACTGGAAAGCCTGAGACTAAATCCCAAGCACCCTGAGAACACTAATGTGCACATCAGACCAAATCCCCCTCTGACATACTCAAATAGAAACTCAAACTAATATGCCTTGCCCTGTATCCTTTCTTTACAAATTGGAATTCTAGGATCTTTTGGACAACGTGCATGTTATCAATTGTATGCTATATTTCCAAGTCCCCGGAGTTGTCCCTCTTTTGTAGACCTTCCCTGGATGAGCTCCAGGTGTGACACTGTAAATAGCAGAAACAAAAACGTTCTGATGATTAGTTTAATATATTTCAAAATTTCCTGAGTTTTTATCATGAAATGTTAACATATTTATTTGGTTTATTTTGAAAGTCACAGTTAACTATATCTGATCTTGTCGTATGTTATTCATTGCCTACGTTGTGTTATTTTATTCATAAATCTATAGGAACCTATGGAGGTTATTTAAAGAGGAAACAGTAAAATTGGCTTGTTCTGTTAATCAGAGAGGAATAAGAGAGAGAGGTTCGTCTTCTTGAGATGGTTTAATGCAGTCCTTCTGAAAGCAGAGAACTAGTTTAGATGAACTCAAAGATCTCATTCAGGCACTTTAATTTCTAACATAATCATCAAGTATAGTAAATAGTTAAAACTGTTGTAATTCACAGACTTACTTGTCAACATATTCAACTAGATCTGTAGAATTCTTGGTTGACATTTTGGCTGGAGATAATCTTACCTAAAACAAAGGTCACGGGTTTAGAATGTATCATTATCTACTTTACAGGGAAATCTTATCCATCTTATAATGTTTTAACTGAAAACAAAATATGTGCTATAGATCATAGATCACCAGCCCAGTTAATCTTACACATGCCCCCATTTGTACTGCTCAAGACTAAAATCAAAATCAAGTTCTGGGAAGATTCTAGAATGTTGTATTTCATAGATTTGGTACCACAGTTAAGAAAAACTTTCAGGAAAAGTCAAAGCCATAGATTATTCTTGGATAATTTTTTTAATGAAATAGCAAATGATTATTGGCTGAGTTACTAAAGATGTCCTCATAGAGTGAATTATTCCTGACATGGTGAATTCTGAGGGGAATCAGCTAATTTTCAAAAACAAAGCCAAAACCTAGAAAACTAGTCTATTCAAATAATTTTGTTTTCTGAGAAATCTGGATGTCAGATTCTTATAGTCAATGAGAAAAGTACAGAGCACAGTTACATACATAACTTCTAGTGTTAAACATAGTTGGCCACATGAACACAACTAATTCAATAAAATGGTACTAGAAAGTTCTACTTGCATGAAAATTCATAATTTCGTAGCATTTCTAGGAGGAAAGAGGTTACCAAATGTACTCACTATTTTGCTTATGCTGAAAATGTTTTAAACTCTAATGTTCTCTTATTTTTTAAGTTTAAAAAACAAGACAGATTTACCTTCATTTTAATAGCCTCTCACTGAATTGGATTCAGTAGGGAGAGTAGGAGTTGTATTCCACCTCAGTTAAAAACTTAAGCAAAATATGTTTCTAGGATATTTTTTCTTGGTTTATGTTATTATATACTAGAATGATGAGCAGAATATGTTAAGACTCACTACAGAAATCATTCCTTTTGCAAATGCCTTAGGAACGACCACATTTTACTTCTTAACTTAGGGCCAAAGAAACTTAATTGGAACCCCTCGCCTCCAATAAAAGTTAAAGAAAAAACGTAACGCAAGTTTCTTAACAAAGAAGCTAATATAGAACACCTGACAATAATCAGGCTCTCCTGACCAGCCCACTCGGTGGTGGGAATCAGAAAAAGCTTGAGGTTGCTCAGATGGAGCCAGTGAGCCGCCGTGACTGTGCTTTAGATCCTCCCTCCCCAACGCTGAGTGGGGTTTGCAATGGGTCTGATGCTCTGAAGCCAGGTCTTCTCTTAGAGAATGGATTTACTAATACACTGGGCACCCCGGTGTCCACGTTATGGAAATCATCCTAACTCCCTAGAGAATGGGATGGGTCTTCTGCCCTGGTTCCTGCTTTCACTCCGGATTCCGGCTGAAACAGTACTGTGCCCTGGGCTCCTCACCTACTTAATGCCAGCTCTTTCCTTCTCATCTCTCTGCTGCTACAGCCTGGCCTGTGGGAGATTGTTTGTGGGCTGGTCCCTGGCCTTGTATGTTTGGCACCTAGTAGTCCTTTGTGAGTACTTGTGGAATGAAAGAGTGTGATGAATACTGTGTCCAAGGGCACTACGTTACTGGGCTATTGTCTTCCTTTCTCCTTCTGAGGTGAAGCAATTGGATATATCTGTTTTATTTATTTATTTATTTATTCATCTGTTTTATTTTTATTTTGTTCATTTTTAAGTCTTATTTGGAAGACTATAAATAGCACCCTCTTCAAAGCACACCTGCAACTCACATACTTGTAAAGTTACAAATGCGAAACCTGACAATGGAGGGAAATTTGGAAAAATATAGAAAAAGTAAAAGGTACAGAAAAAAAAATTCTCTTTTAATTCTAGAGCAAAAAGTGTTAACATTGTGGCATATTTATTTACTCTTTGTGCAATTTTTTGATGTATCTAAGACTAAATTTTTATATTTTTGCTGACTGAATATGTCAGCTCTTCCATCCCTATTCCTACAGACTAAGCATAATTATATCAAATTTGTTTCACAAACAACTTTGTGATTATTATGGAACATTTTACATGTATTTCCATCTGTTTCATAATAATGCTTTATGGCTTAACGGACTATAAAATACTTTCGCATATATGATGTGATTTCATTCTTGAAACAGCCCTTTAAGGTGGGAATCATTACCTTTAACTTATGGATAACAATAGTTACCTTAAGTAACTGAAATCTTTATTACAGAAAGAATTTAAGATAATTATTTTTATAGGTGAGGAATCTGAGGATCAGAGAAGGAACTTGCTCAAGATCATATAGATGATGATAATAATCAGACTATGTCCTTCCTACCTGCTAAGTCCTTTATCTTAGTGGCTCATTCAAACTCCACATCTTTATCTGATAGGCCTAATTAGCCCATTTCACCGAAGGAAACAAGAGAGTTTAAGTAATTGTCCAAGTCACATAGCCAATATGTGGTACAGCCAATAGATACCAAAAATCAGTCCTTGACATTGTGCTAGCTTTCCAGTCCTCTTCCCATCACAAGAGGCTGCATCCGCTGGTCAGGTGTTTGAGAATTACAATGCAAAGTCTAAAAACCCTGCTTATTTGAATGTTCTTTTTCATTCATGGGGAAGATATGACAAGTCCATACCAATAAAAATTCTATTTAGCTATTCTCTGTTTTATGTTAGAGATAATGTCTCCACTTTGAGTTTATCATCTTTCCTTTTAAATCTTCACAAAAATAATTGTCAAATTTTTGTTAATTTTTATCTCCACATATTAAAAGTCAGGGCAATGAATGTATCGACAAATTTTTCTTTGCAGCTTGTGCTGGCATCAGTCACTTTTTCAAAGCAGGACAAACAGGAGATGTGGGAGAGTGAAAAGAAAAGCAACTCTTCCAGGACTCCTTAGATCTCTCTAAGCAACATTAAGCTTTAAAGAAGCTGAGCAAAATATTCTATTTTGAATATGAATATCTAAAAGTACTTGCTTTCTTTTCTTGGTCACTGGCTGAGCCAAGAAGGGGGCCATCAGGTTCATCTGGCTCTTCCGCGGCAGTCGTGGCCGTAGGGGAGGAACTTTTGTGTACATCCGTATCTAGGCAACCAGAATGCTGAGTCAGATTAGGAACTATGGCAAGTGAATTTTTGCAGTGGTGGCAATTTTCTACTTTTTAAAATTGAGGGCAGTTTCTATACATACAGTGAAATTTAAAGGGAGGCTTCCAGTTTCTTTTACACTTCTTCCCTTCCCTCCTCCCCACCCCAGTTCTCTCCCAGGTCCCCATCACACCTACAGAAAGCGCTTATCACCTCAGGTACTGCCATGAGACACTCAGGAAACTGTTAAGATGCACTCATTTAGATCAAGCTCTTCTAAAATAATAGGAAATGATTCCTCACCTTATTGTGCTGAAGCCATCTGAGGATCTTCTTTGGGATTTGCTACCTTGTTTGTATGTAAGAAGAAATACAAGTAAGATAGCAAAGTATGAGAAATTTAGAGTCATTGAGTAATCCATGGATAAATACCTAAACTCATGATGCCTGATTTCCTGGCTTTATTTTTTTGTTGATTGGATTTTTTTTGAAAGGGCACAGAACTTTTTAATTTTCTCTCTCAGAAAGCCAAAGTACTAAGGAAACTTGATCGCATCCAGACTAAAGTCTTCATGATTCTGGGGCATCTTCCTGGGGTGGCCCAGCAACGTTGTGACCGCAGGAAGGATCTGTGATGTCAGCGGGGTTGTTCTCACTCTAAGTCGTTGAGTCCCTGGATTTAGGAGCTTCAAGTGTTTTCCTTAATGCCCATTGTTGTAAAAATCACTGGGTCCTTCAACACCTCTTTGTCTCAATGGATGGGAAGTGGTTATTTTTAAACTGATATTTCACACCCTTCCCCTGATCTCACCTTCACAGTTTGGTAAGAGACCAGTTTCCATCAAATTAAACAAAGAAAATGAGATGCTGCCATACTCTGGAATCTTCCTCCAAGTATACTAGTTAAGGCAGCTAACTTTTCTGGGCCACTAGGGAGAGCAGCACAAAGAATGCAGCAGTGACAGGTGGGTGGGTGAACTTGGGCTTTGTAGACAAAATTTTGTTCAGTTATTTGGCTTGTTTCAAAAAAATGTGGATTGTTTTAGCTCTGAAATATTTTCGTGAGTTTTAAAATTAAAATTTGCGTACTTTGCTAATGCCACTTGGACCTCACATACAGAAATGATGTTATTGGCTGAGTTACTTTTCAAATGATGGTGCTGAGTTTGCCTTGCTCCGAGGACATGCAGGAGATTCAGGATGCTGCATGACCAATTTTGATCCCACAGATAAAAGAACGCATGATTTTTGGCTTCAATGGTGTGTTTTCAAGTGTTAAGCTAAGTCCTTAAAACTTAGAGATATAATATTTCATGGTCTGCAAACAGTCTAAAATGCTCATGACACCACTCTAATTGTCATTTTATAGAGTGCCAACTGAGACGGACACACCAGTGACTGAGAGCAGGTGGATATGGGTGCTAAGGGAGTTGGTTAGAACCCTGACTTCTCAGCCTACTGGCTATTTACTTTGGGCAAAATTACCTCCCTTCTTCAAGCCTCAGTTTTCTCATCTGTTAGGGGGAGCTAATAAAATCGATCTCATAAGGTGGTTGAGAGGATTCAATGCAATGATACACTTAAAGTACTCAGCTGAGTGCCAGGCTAGGTATCCACTAAAAGGTAGCTATTATCAGTGATTATATCACAAGGTGGCAATCATCCAAGAAATGGATAGAGCCTGTGTGAGAAAGGAAAACTGGATTTGACCTTGCTAAACAACTTCTTATGATTCTTTCTTTCCTTAACTTGAGCTTCTAATCCATAGGATTTGGCTAGAAAAATGGGCCCCAGTGGAATGAAAGTCTAACTTGTTTGTTCTCTAAATGGCTGCTTGGCCTTTTTTTTTTTTTTTAATGTATTTATTTTTATTTATTTTATCTTTGGCTGTGTTGGGTCCTCGTTGCTGCGCGCAGGGTTTCTCTAGTTGCGGTGAGTGGGGGCTACTCTCTGTTGTGGTGCGCGGGCTTCTCATTGCGGTGGCTTCTCTTGTTGCTGAGCACGGGCTCTAGGCGTGCAGGCTTCAGTAGTTGCAGCACATGGGCTCAGTAGTTGTGGCACATGGACTTAGTTGCTTCACAGCATGTGGGATCTTCCCGGGCCAGGGCTCGAACCCGTGTCCCCTGCATTTATTGGCAGGCGGATCCTTAACCACTGCGCCACCAGGGAAGCCCTGGCTGCTTGGCCTTTAATAGGACAGTGCACGTAAAATATATGTACCATTGAATTCCCACCTGCTGAATGTGTATGAAAATCCTTCCTGGAAGTCAATGGTCTTCAAAGAGCCCTCCTAATCCAGGGCTACCAAGAGTGTAGCCTAAAGCAAAGAAGCCAGTAATGTTCAATTTCCACCTTAAAAACTTAAAATGACATTATATTCTGATATTATTTTAAATACAGGCATAAAGGAATAATCTTGAGATGGTGGTCACTGAAAGGGGTTTGTTAGTGCTGAGGGTCAGCAAAGACAGAATTGCTGTGTGCTGTTGTGCACTACACAACCCTAGGGGGCGCCATGCACACAATAACAGTGCAGATTTTCATGTTTGTTAGGCCTAACAAAATTTTCAATTTGTTGCCTGAAAAATTTTCAAGTGTAGGTCAAGAAAATATTCTAATAAGGTAAGTATACTCGGCCAGTTTTCTCACAAGTGGAAGAAAAGGAAGGGTCTTGAGAAAGGGGTGCCTATTTCTAACTCACACAAGAGTGTCAATGGGACAGTGGCAGCCCTGACTCTGGGTGTCTGCTGAATGCTGTGTCCTCAGCTAAACTAGCCGCACCAGCGCTGGGCCACAGTAGCCAGTACTCATTGGTAATGTCCTCCTCGACTTCCTTTTCTTTTCATGTCATCTCTCACCTGTTGTCCTAAGTGCCCTAAGGACATCCTTCCTGGAAAGACATCATTTGAACCTGAGGACCCCTTAGGGCCCTTCACCTTTCCTTGGGCTATTCTAATTTTACCCAGTCTAGTCTTCTAGTAATCTCTGAAGTGTTTAGCACTTGACATTTTAGAAGATATCCTTCATATTCCATCTCATGGTTCTTATGAGGAAGCCAGTGCAGGTGTGAATATCCTGATTTCACAGGCAAAAATACAAGGAGGTTCAGACAGGTTAAGTGACTTACATTAAGTGAATGATGAAACTGATTGACCAGACCCCAAGTCTTCTGACCATTCCTTGGGCACCATCCGTCCTGGGATGCATTATACTAAATTATGCTAAGGTGTGAGTGTTTACTTCTAGTCTAAAGGGGAACTCAATGCTAAGTGGATACTTAATGCTCCCTGGCAATTATATTTCATTTCCTTAGTCCATCACTCTCCCATTCTCCTAGATTACTCTCATACTTTTTCCTCTGACCTCAAACTGCCATAAGCTCCTGTCTCATCCTCACTCTCAGCTGATGACCTTTTTCTTCTATTTCACCATGAATATAGAAGTAAATAGGAGGGAACTTTGGTAAGCCTACCCAATGCATTTATAGACCTGTGTGCATTTGGGTCCATAAATTCTGACTCCACTCCTTGTTCAACGGATGAACAATCTGTGCCCTCATTCAGGTCCATCCCCCAATTGTCCTGAGACCCACTTTCTCTCACCTATTCAAGGACCCATCTTCCCTCTACTAGATCACTCCCATTGGCATTAAACATCCTTTTTTTTTTTTTTTTGGTCTTCCACTCACCTAAAAACACATAACCTTCATTTGATTCTCTATACTCTTCTAGCTACCATTCACTTTTTCCCTTTTCTGCACAGGAAAAGATCCTGAAACGTTGTTTTGCTCTTTCCAATTTCTTTCTTTGCTGTGGTCTGAATTGTGTCCTCCCCCGCTCTCCTGCCAAATTCATATGTTGAAGCCCTAACCCCAAATGTGACTGTATTTGGAGATAGTGTCTTTAGGATGTAACTAAGGTTAAATGAAGTCATGGGTTGGGGTCCTAATCTGATAGGATTGGTGGCCTTATAAGAAGAGAAAGTGATCTCAATCTTTTTCTTTCCCTTTCTCTCTCTCTCTCTCTGCACACACACACAATGATGAAAGTGTGAGGACACAGTGAAAATGCAGCTTTCTGCAAGCCAGCAAGAAGGTTCTCACCAGGAACCAAATCTCTTGGCACCTTGATCTTGGACTACCCAGCCTCCAGAACTGTGAGAAAGAAACTTCTGTTGTTTAAGCCACACAGTCTATGGTATTCTGTTACAGCAGCGTGAACAGACAAAGACACTCTTGAATCACTAAAATCAGGCTTTCTGTCCCTTACACCTTCCATTAAAATTGCTCTTGTCAAGGTCCCTGGTGACCTCTCTGTGGCTAAATCCAGGGGTCAATTCTCAGTCCTCATCTCGCCCCATCAGCAGCATTCGACAGAGTTGAGAGCTAACTTCTACTTGAAGCTCATTCTTTACTTGGCTCTCAGGGCTATGAGTCTCCCATGGCTCTGCTATTCCTTTTCAGGGGTTTCCCATTCATCTCTCTGACTCTGAGCAGGTGATCAACCATCTCAGTTTGCTTAGAGCTTTCCTGAAAGTCCCGTGTCCTGGGAGCCCTCAGCCCTGGGCAAAGCAGAACAGTCGGTCACCCTACCTCTGAGGGCTGAAGTGTCCCAGAGCTCAGTCCTTGTACCTCTAGACTCACTACCTTCATGATCTCACCCAACCTCATGGCTATAAGCTGATGATTCCCGCAAATCCCTGTTTCCCCAAACGTGCCCCCTCCGCATCCAGGCTTCCCCATTGCAGTAAATGGCAATAGGCTTTCTCCGGTTGCTCAGGCCCCCAAACTTGGAATTCTCCTTCACTCCTCTCTTTCTCTCTTACCCTACCTGTTCATCCCACCTTCAAAATATATCCAGAATGGGTCACTTCTCCCCACCTCCTCTGCTGCCACATTGGTCTAAACTATCACTGTTTCTTCTTGTATTATTGCAGTGGCTTCCTAAAACCAATATCCTTTCTGCCAAACTTCCCCCACCTCCCCAACCAATTATTCTCAACAAAATAGCCAGTGACGATGTCGAATTTAAGACTGACCATGGAACTTATCTGCTCAAAATCCTTCAATAGTTTTCCATCTTATAAAGGACAAAACCTTTCTAATAGCTACAAAAGCTTTCTGATGTCTATATGATGGGGTCCTTCCATAGCCATCTGACTTCATCTCTTATATCTCTTTTCCTTGTTTACTCTCCTCCAGCCACAAAGGCCACCTTGGTACCCCTTGAACAAGCTCTTGCCTCAGGGCCTTTGATCTTGCTGTTGCTTCTGCTTAAATGCACTTTCCCTGGAGAGACCCTCTGCTCATTCCCTTGCTTTTTTCTGGTCTTAATTCAAATATTACTTTCTCAAAGAGGCCTTCCCTATCTAAAACTTATAATTTCCTCTTATGTACACACACTTCCTGTTACTCTTTCCTGCTGTACTCCCCCCTTAGCATTTATCTATCTAATATGCATTTACTTTTCTTACTAATTGTTTCCCCTGCTAGAATCTAAGTTCCATGGGGCAGAAATTTTTATCTCCTTTGTTCATTGCTCTGCCCCGGTGTCTAGAATAGTGTCTGGCACATGGTAAGTGCACAATAAGTATATGTTAAATAAATGAATAAATGAACTCCGTAAAGATGTGTAGACAAAATTCTACAGGGGAGCTCAGAAATACGGGTGACAGTGGATGAATGTGATGTGAGTTGTGGAGGAGCTGGCATTTTACCTGAGCTTTGCAAAATGCACAGACTGGCGGTCCCTAAAGTCTGAGTGGCAACCGCAGGAGTTTGACTCTTCTCTTGCCCCCCTAACAGGCCTAGAGACACTTCCAGGAGCTCTTACTGCCTAGGACTCTCCTGACACTTGGAGAGAGGAAAGGCCTCTCTCTCTATCACCGAACGTTTCTTGTCCTATTCTCTACCTGTGTTTCAGCCAGTTATCTATCAGAAAGGATCTAATAAATTCAGCATGGTCTTCACACTCAACACGGGACAATACCTTAGTCCAGGCATTTTAAACATTAGTGTGTATAAAACTCGCTTGGAGAGCCTCTTAAACTGTAGACTCCTGGGACCCACCTGCACAAGTTTCAAACAGCTGGTTTTGATCCAGAGATCCAAGGACCACACGCTGAACAACTCAAAGAATGGAATTTCTAATGGTGACATCCCTGCAAACATACAGGGAACATACTTTTCATTGGGGGGGCCTCCTTGGTGTTCCTAAAATTGCTACTATATTCCTGTAAGCAATCAGCTGTCTGTCTACCCTCCTGTCAGTCTGCCTTTGAATCCATCAGCATCTTAGATTCTGTGTCTCTGTGGATTTTCCTATACTGTAGTGGCACTGGAGGAGCTTTTCCCTTTCAAAACAACTTCCTCGGGTCGTAATTACCATCTGCACCTCCCCCCAAGGCTGAACCACATCCTACCGGGAAGTCTGCCCTCAGGTGCCAATGAGCAATTTGCTGTCATCCCTACCTTGTGTTTATACCTTGCTACTCCTCCTTCCATCTGTCAGCGAGGCTCTCTTTTTCCATTCCTGGTTCCCTGTTACCACTTCTGTCTCCCCCACCTCTGAACAAACAGCTTCTCCCCAGATACCTAATCGTAGCCAAGCTGCTATAGTGAATTTCCACCTCCTTCTGCTGTGTTTCCTGCCTCCGGACTCCTACAGCCCTTTACCGGGCTTCGGCTAATATCAGCCAAATTAATTGACTCACCACATTAAGAAGGGCAACACATTAAAATATAGTAACTTTGGACTTCCCTGGTGGCACAGTGGTTAAGAATCCGCCTGCCAATGCAGGGGACACGGGTTCGAGCCTTGGTCTGGGAAGATCCCACATGCCGCAGGCAACAAAGCCTGTGTGCCGCAACTACTGAGCCTGTGCTCTAGAGCCCGCGAGCCACAACTACTGAGCCCGTGTGCCTAGAGCCCGTGCTCCGCAACAAGAGAAGCCACTGCAGTGAAAAGCCGGTGCTCTGCAACGAGGAGTAGCCCCTGCTCGCTGCAGCTAGAGAAAGCCCGCACCCAACAACGAAGACCCAATGCAGCCAAAAATAAAACAAATAAATAAAAAATAGTTAAAATATAGTAACTTTGATCATTTACAATGAAATAAAATGCCAAGGGAAAAAATACGCCCTGGAGTCGTGAATTCATCTTCGTATAGAGTCTGCCACACGTACTCACACGGGCAGGGTCCAGGACAAACAAAACACAACTAAAAAAAAAACTGCCATGGCTGATAATGACAAAGGTAGGTAAAATAATAATTCAAAGACAATAACAATTCGAGTGGCTAGTTATTATGTTGCCATCCGATACAGAAACCATGAGTTTTTGTGGAGGCAATAAAAGCTCATGCTCATTGTTAAATTAGTTTACAGAATCTCTATGAGACTGGGAACGGGAATATTTGTTCTAGCTGCTCTAGCCCCATGACTTATTTCCCTCATTTCTCTGCAAAAATCTCTTCCGCTGCAAGGAAGTTTCTTGCTCTGCAAGGTGAGTGAGCCTTGTGCCTTCAGCAGCCTGCTCGAGGAGACCTCAGTTCCACATCCCTGAGGGTGTCAGCTCTCCAGGCACAGGTGCTGGTGGGCAGCCATCCCGCTTGCTGCTCTGATGATCTCCAAGAGCCTGTTTTTGCTGTGTAATAAGACCAGTGTCCCCAGCCATCCAGCCTCACACAAGCACCAGCGCTTCAAGGTGAACGGAAATATCTTTTTGAAAAGCATGTAAATAGATTCTAATCCCCAAATCAATGAATGTATTTTTGGCCCTCGACATCCACATGTTTAGCCAAATGGCCCTAGGACAGAATTTAATATTGTATCTGTTTGTCTCATCAGTAGAAAGGGTAATGAAATCCATAAGCGGAAGTTTTTCCTTGCTCTGGGAATACCTTTATGTCCCATCATTAAAATAGACGAGATTCTGTTCTGTACAAAACTTACCTCTGGGGCTCATTCCTTCAGTATGTACTACAGACCCACATCCTCTTATGGCCAGGATGCATAACCTTGTAAGTGTTTGGGCATCTTCCCTTTGCCCTTCTTCTAGCTTGGCTAGCTTTTAAAATGAAAGTGAAAATAATTTTGTCCAGCACATTCTTTTCCCTAGAAATTTGTAATCGGCTTTTAATAGTAATAGACATAACTAGACCAAACTGTAACCTAAGAGGATGGGAAAACATTTACTGAGTGCCTACTATGTGCAGGGCACAGGGTAGGTGTATTTATATATTTATAGTTCAGTTAATTCTCACAACAACTAAATGAGTATAGTATCCCATTTTACAGGTACAAGTTGAGGAACTTTCTCAAAGTCATATTGCAGTGTGGTTGACTAAAGCCTATGCTCTCTCCACATTGCCAAGCTGCTTATCTCTGACGTCTCTATATATCTTCATCCTTTTCTGCTCCCTTCTTCTTTATGGCATCTCTTCTGCCTCTTTCTGTTGAATTCATTCAATCATCAATCACTCATTTATCCTCTCAGTCAGTCACATAAGCATTCAAACATTTATTGGGTAATTTCTAAGTTCTTTCCTAGACATACAGCAGTGAGTGAAACAGAAAAAAGTCTTCTCTGATGTTATTCTAAAAGGCAGTGTACAATAAGTACACAGGCATTTAAGATGAAGTATGGTGAGTGTAATTATAGAGGAAAGCAGAGGTGCTGGGCAGCCCAGCAGAATTCTTGTATAGTCATCCCTTCTGAAATTATTATTGAAATAATCATTACACACTTTGATGTGTTTTTAGCCTTTCTTCTATGAACATATACATATATATGTATATGTGTATATATATATACATGTGTGTGTGCGTCTGTGTACTAAACATCATGTTATACATATAATTTTATATCACGACTTTTCCATTTAGTCTTAATGATATGCTATATTTTGACATTTTACCTGTTATTTTTGAAAATAGGATTTCAATAATTGGCTAATCATAATTCTATTTAACTGCTTTTTTATTTTTGGATCTTTAGATTGTGGCCAACTTGTTTTGGTAATAGTAATAATACTGTGATAATATTTTACACAGAATCATTTCATATACCTCTGATCGTTCTCTAAGGAAATGATGGATCAAAGGGTAGGAATATTTGTGAGAATCTTGATACACATTGCCAAACTGCCCTGAAAAAAATTATATTTTTGCAAGGCAAATTGAAAATATGTAACAAGAGACATAAAATTTCTATACCCAAATGTAGAATTTGTACATCTTAAAATATATTCCAGAGAACTATCCCAAAATACAGAAAAAGACATACAAACACATTCACCATAGTGTTAAAATAAGTAAAAATTGGTGTTTGTCTTAATTGTCCAAGACTAGGGAAATACTAAGAGTAATATTCTGTAGGACTTAATTATGACAACCATTAAAAAATAGAGTTTATTAATGATTACTTATGATATGTAAAATGTATATATTACAATGTTAAGTGGAAAACTGAGATACAAAATGTTATATACAGTTTGATTTCAACAACGTTAAGAAAAATTCCAAAAGGAATTTTATCAAAGCTTTAATGGGTTTGGGGAGGTAGGATTATGAATAATTTGTTTTCCTTCTTTCTAGTTTACTGTATTTTTATTAATATGAATTGCTTCTATATTTTAAAAATGACTAAGACAACTCTTCATTTGTTGTGCAATTATGTTTTTTTCCCCAGATTTCCTTACCAGTGTCAGTATGGGGACAAAATTTCAGCCATATTTTCATTTTCTAATGGCGTACACCAGTTTTAACGTTTTGTTAAGAAGTCATACTAGAAATCACAAGTTTCCTGGCTGCAGGCTGCTTTGAAGTGAGCAGGCTGAAAATGCCTGCTAATTCCAGATGCTTTCACAGATTCCACCCGACAGAGATGGGGATGGGGTGTAAGATGAGGAATTCTGGTTTTGTTCCTGACTTGCTCAATTCCCGCATCTCTTAGAAAGCAGCAGCAGCAGGGAAGGTTCCTGTCTGATCTGCTATTGATCCTGACGGAAGCAGGCAGGGAAGCACTTTGAGAGCAGAATATTCAGCTTCAGGCTGAGAAAGCACTTTTCACTCCAGATCTCAGACTCGATTTCCATCAGTCAATAATTGTTTTAGACTTTAGTTTGTGTTTATTTTTTAAGATGGAAGAGAGCATTATTTGATCTGACATAAAATAAGAAATGTCCTTAAGAGGATTCACTAGGAGACATTTAACATTTTTCTAAGAATTGAGGTGTCTCTGGTTATTTCTTATATTTTAAATTCAATATCCATATATATACCTATACACTTTTACAACATAAATGCATAAACCTGACATATTTTTCAAGTGAAGTCTTTTTTTCTATTTTTACTTCCTCCTTCCCTCAACCCTCTCACCCATGTTAACTACCTACCATGTAGCCTTTGTAGGAGATCTTTGTATCTTCAGAATATGTCAAGTAGATTAAAACATCTCTTTCTTACTCAGATTTTTTGGGGAATGTTAAACTTCAAATGTTAGCCAGGTTTGAGAGCTCTGTGACTCTCATTAGTAGCTAGTCTGTGCTAAAACTATACTTAGAGAAGTGTTATCTGATTTTATGTTAAGAATCGAAGATTTGAATGTTGTTTTTGGCAAGTGAACAGATTCTTTTTTATGCTACCTCAACTTTAAAATGTTCAAATAAATGTTCTATGACTTAAGAAATAAAAAAATACTTCCAGTGGCCATTTACAGGGAAGAGCACCAGGGAACTTTCTGGAATGGTAGAAATCTTCTATGTCTTGACTGTGTTGATTACCTAGGTGTATAGCATCCATCCAACTGTACTGAATTATATGCTTAAAATGGGTGCATTTTTTATTAAGTTATACTTGACATACATTATTATATTAGTTTCAAGTACGCAATGTAGTGATTCAATATTTTTATACATTATGAAATAGTCACCAGAGTAAGTCCAGTTCCCATCTGCCACCATACAAAGTTGTTACAATATTATTGACTATATTCTAAAATGGATGCACTTTATAGTAGGTAAACTGTACACAAATAATGTTTATAAGACAAAAGCACTTCTGTTTATCTAAACTCTGAGTTTTTAGAATTTGCCACGAAGACATTGTTGCTTACCACTACCGTCCTCACCCCTCTCCCACCTGTGATGATATGTGGATTTCAGATGATTTATTCTATGGGGCCATTTATGGACTGGGAAGTGATGGAGAGGCAAAAGTGGCTCTGCAGGTGACAGGTGTCACTCAAGGAAATGTCACCAGAGCTGTTTGCAGAAGCTGAGATAGGCTTAGTTCTTTCATGAGCATCTCCCAGGTGGTGGTGAAAGATGTAGAAGGAGGCATCTTGACTTAATGTCATGGAGACAGAGTCCAATTCTCTGTCCATATTTATCTCTCTCTGCTCCCTTTCTCATTACTGTATCAAGCAGAGGTCAGGCAGAACGATAGGTACCAGTTAATAAAACAAACATCATTATTTCTGAACCAGGCAACTCTCCAACTGCTTGTTATAGTCTCTCTAAAGGCAATTTGGGGCTAAACTTTATTGTGGCTTTATTCTATTGTTTAATTATGGTGGTGACTAAATTATTTTTTAAAGAAACAGCTTCATAATGCATCTAACTCTAAATTGCTCTTGGTTAGAAACAGTGAAATTTAGACTATGAAATGGCCAACGTAGATAATTTCCTTTCCTTATTCCCCAACATTTGGCCTTTTTTTGTAAACGTTTTTTAAAAAGCTCAAGTCTCCATAATAATGTTAATGGTAGAAATAAAATTGAAGAAGGATATTGAAGATACTTATGAGTAAAGGCTTCAACTACTTTGAAGGAAGTCAGAGGAATGGATTTATCTGTGCAGGCCTAGTATGTATTTACTTATTTATTTTAAATTTTCTTCAACAAAATCTTTGGGAATTTCACTGGGTAATTCTTTGTTTGTCTAGTATGTTTTATTAATAAATAAACTGTATGTTTAAGTAATAAAACTATCCAATAATGCAATTTTTCAATTTATCCAAATTGAGAGAGAACAAGCTATTTACCTGATAACACTGAAAATGTATAATCCTGTCACTGACCAAGTGATGAAGACTGTAGAAAGTCATCCAAACATCCAATTGGAATTTACTTTTTACCATCTCCCTGGGCAGTATGTCGCAGTGAATGGGCCGGGCATGCTGCCACACCTGGTGGAAGGTGTGGGGATGGCGTTGCCCCTCTCTAGGCCTCAGTTCCTGCAGAGGTCCTTCCCCTGCCAGACTGGGTGTGGTGAGTATATCTCAAGATGGAGCCAACCACTTATTAAAGGAAAATGCCTCCATTATCCACTGGGGAGCGTGTCCACTAGTGCCCTGGCTTCAGGGAGGAGGGGGAAAGTTGCTCTGCAGGAAGCCAATGAGGACATTTGCTCCTGGAGGGAAGAGAACTGCTGGGATGTGTGTGGGAGAGTGAGGAGACAGCATCACTTAAAGAGTGTGGACCATTTAGGGCTTGAGGCGACCCCTCCTTAGACTGCAAATCTTCAGCTGTTTCTAGATGCATTAAACGCTTAGGAAGAATAGTATATATATTTTTTCTTTTTATTATTTTTTTTAACATCTTTATTGGAGTAAGAATAGTATTTTTGTTTGTTTGTTTTTAGAAACCAGTGAACAGGCAGAATTTTGTGACTGGTTTACACTTGTGGAACAGAGATCCGAGCACAGATGTAGGAGCTGGACACAAGGGAGTATCAGGAAGTAAGCCCTGAGGATTTCACACAACCCAGTTTGAGACAAAAACCAAACCCCTGTCGGGGGTAATGGTTCCAGTCTTAGGATGAAGCAAAACCATGAAAGGCAGAGCAGACGATGAAAACAATATGAGATCCTGGGTGACTTCCTTGAACACTAAGTCAAACATCTTTTGCAAACTTCCCTATTAGACTTTCAAGTTTTATGAAATAATACAATTCCTTTTTGAATAAATCAGTTGGAAGAGGATTGTATATTACTTGCAGTAGAAACAACCTAATTGATATAAGTAATATAAAAGAGTATTATTACCATATATGTAAATCATACTCTTTAGAGTTTAGATGTACAAATAAGTAAATGATATTTTAATTTTAAAAACCTTTGAACAAGCAAATCAAAGATGTTAAACAGCCCACTGACTTAGCAGTATGTGAAATGGATATTAAATCACTTGATGTGGAATAGTTTTTAATGTTTTAAATATCTTTTATGGAAGGTTAGTTGAACACTAAAAAGAATAAAAAATTTACAAGATCTTGGCAACGTGTTTAGGTCTCAACTCCAAGTTTATGTTTATATTTTCAGTTTTTTTATATACAGATAAAGGATGATAAATCTAGTCTGGGATAAACTTAAATTAACTCTCTCTCTCTACAAAAGCAAATTTATTTCATATTATTCATAGTTGCTCACGGACCTGTGGTGTTTAAGAGATGTGGAACAATTTCCCCAAAGTGTGAACTTAATCATTTTTTTCCTGTACCTTTTGTAATAATTCAGGTTTTTAAAGCTTCAGGAATGAAAATGTTCCAAGTAACAAAAGAGTTCTTAAGGTGAGAACATAGATCAAATCTTATCATGTCAAGTAGAGCAATTTAATTATAGACCATTTGAACAAAGCTTGAAATATTAATATAGATGGGTGAAGGTACAGATTCCAGTCCTCATGAAAAAGTTTCAGAATACCACTTCTTTTCATGTAAACCCATCTTTCTTGTCCCTTCAATATTTTCACCTCCAAACAGGAGGAGCAGTCCTGGGAACATGAACCCAGTTCCGTTTTCCCTGCAGCAACTTTCTTTAACCTTTAAGACTCTTTTTCTTCGTTGACTGAAGAACCGTGACTTGTCCTATTGGAATCGTGCTCTTGCAGCGCGTCTCTGTTACTGTTTCTAGTCCGGGAGACTTGCTGTAAGGGACAAAGAAATGGAGAGGGAGAAGTTGACATATGTGCGCATTCAGTTTTCTCTATTCCATATGCACTCTTTGAAAGAACATGGATATGTATTTCTCTGTGTAAACGGGGAAGGGTGGATTCAGCAAGCTGTGAGTCAGCCAGACAATTCTAGAAGGACTGTACCAGACCAGGAAGGTTTATTAACCCAACTGGTCACAACTAACAACCAGGTAGAAAAAGCACTGGCGTTCCTGCCAGGAGATGGATGTGCCAGCCGTCCCCAGGGGGCATCTGACTCTGCCGGTTCTGTTCAGACTCAAGGGAGATAAAGTATCTAGGTGACTCTCCTAATTAGAATGAGCTGCCAATAAGGCATGATAAAGGAAATAATAAACTAAAGTGGGGCATTCTGTGACCAAGACTTGAAGGACATAGGGATAGAAAGAGGAGGCTTGGGGTGGGGGGGGAGCTGGAGGTGTTGAAGGGGAGGAGAGAGGGAGAGAGGAGCGAGATTCTGCACTGGGTCATCATCCTGGCCTGGCTGCAGCTGGTTGCTAGCTGCCCAAAGGCGAGAGCGTTCAAGTGAGAATCTCATGAAAGGCGGTTCTGCAACCCTGAGCCTGTGCTCCTCCTACTAGGAAAGACTGCTGTCCAGGTGGTTTCTTTGAGAACGGTGTGACCAATGTCAGTCTGTCCAGAACTTTGCTGCCTTTTGCACTGAAAGTCCCGCGCTGGTTGGTCACCCTGGGGTCCTGGGAAATTCGATGCAGGCTGGTGGGTAGGACCTTGCAGGCAGTGGTGCCCTCTTGGACACAGTATTACTATCCAGGGCAGGTCAAAGGAGGAGCGATGGAAGCAAATCTGAAAAGCATGGTTCACGTAGGAAATTTACTTTTCTCTCATTTTAATTTGGATTCCAGGATCCCTTGATTCAGAGAAAGAAGCACAAAGCTGTTACTACTGAGGTTCTAGATAACGCTCAGGTATCAGGAGGCCAACAAACCTGGTTCAGGGGGCAGAAATAAAGAGATTAGAAATATGAGGTACAGGGGGTGGTAGTAGAGGTCTGGCTATGGAGTAGGTTTCTTTTACCCTCCACCTCTACCATGGCAAGAAGCTGGCTGTTCATTTAACTTTACCATAGTTCCTATTGGAAGAAGCCCTCACTATATGAAAATAACCATGGGAGAGGCAATTAAATTACGTAGAAAAAAAATTCCACTGATTTCAATTCAAAATATGTGTACACATAGCAAAAACCCCTGGAGGAAATGTATAAGGAGGTTAAAATAGTGCCATGGAACGTGTTAGCTACCTGTCCTTTTGCAGGAATTAGAAAACAAAACAATTATATTACGTTCTATTGAAAAGGCTTTCCAACATGTGGGCTGAGTACCCGTTGATGTTAATCCATGAAGGACACAGAGCTGAAGACGTAAAAGAATCTGGAGAATTGTCAGCAAGAAGCTGTGCAGGTCTGTGGTGACCTAAATGGGAAGGAAATCCAAAAAAGAGGGGATATATGTATACGTATAGCTGATTCACTTTGCTGTACAGCAGAAACTAACACAACATTGTAAAGCAACTATACTCCAATAAAAATTAATAATAATAAAAAAAAGTAGCTGTGCAGGTAACAGTGGGGCAGGACATAGAGAAAGAGATGATTTACCTTTGAAGCTACCTCAGTGGCTTCAAATTCTTCACTGAGACATTTCATCATTTTTACTTGAAAGGAGAGTTCATGGTCAAGTAACTTTGGGAAACTGTTTCCCTTTGCTCCCTCTTCAGCATGTACTTTAGCAGGTCGAACTGCTTAACTTTGCTTAGGTATAGTATTTCCCAATGTTATAGAACCAGGTAATCTTATTTTCAATTGAGAAAAAATTATCATCATCCTAGGGAAATAGTGAACCACAGAACATACTTCAGAAAAACTGCTTCAGAAAGTTTGTTCCTGAGAATTATCCCAGTGACATTCTTTTCAAGGTCAATGGCATCTTCAGTTGGAATATGTGGCCTTTCCGAAAAGAAGTGTTGTCTTAATTAATTGGAGCTCTGCATGATTGTATCTTTGTGAATCTTCTCTTTGAAACGACATCTAAAATCCAAAATTTAAAATGAGACCAGTCTTTTAGAAATGCTGTAAACAAGAAAAGAGTTAAAAAGGCAAATACGAAAATTAAAGTGGCCATTTGAAGATCAGAATGATATTTCAATTAAAATCATTCAAAACAGGTGTTGAAATTCTTGCTAAAATTTGGATGGAATTAAACGTAAAAATTAACAAGGGCTCATTGGGAAAAGACTGCTGTTTACTTGAAAATGGCTGAACTAGAAAAAATACAAATGTAGTTCCTACCCAAACACTACCCTTTCAATTGCAAACCTGTTGAAAGTGCAAAACATAGGAAAATTACTTTATAAATATTTTATAACTAGAGGACATTTTAGCTGAGCAGCCTAAACATAGCCTTTTAGGTTAGAAGCAATATACTTTCGTTTTAATATGGTATAAATAGGTCATCTATCTTTATCGGAGAACATTGTTTTGCACTGAGTCAAAAAAAAAGGGAGGCTTTATTTAGATGTGAGGAAACAACAGGCATTCATTAAGAATATTTAGAAAAAGGGGGTGGGGGGAGGGATAAATTAGGAGTATGGGATTACCAGATACACCCTATTATATATAAAATAGATAAGCAACAAGGATTTACTGTAGAGCACAGGGAACTATATTCAGTATCTTGTAATAACCTATAATGGAAAATAATCTAAAAAAAATATAACTGAATCACTTTGCTGTATACCTGAAACTAAAACAATATTGTAAATCAACTATACTTCAATTAAAAAAAAGAAAAAGGGTGTATTATCTTTCAAGAAGTCTCTGAAGATTTGTCTTGATTGAATTGTCCTTTCCAAAATAAATGAAGCACTAAAGAGGTTTATCACTTGACTGAAGTCTTCTAGAAAAGTAGTTTCTCTCTATGAGTTATGTGACACAGGGAGGTGAGTAGATGTCTTGGCCTTGGATGAAAGCTATGTACTCTTTCTGGAGTTGCCACATCCATACACAGGACCATGCCCAGGAAGATTTGTGAGCAGTCAGTTTTCCTTGGGGATTTCCACATGCCCAAGAATATTCCTCCTCCCCATCTCAGTATCTCCATAAGCGTCCAGTGTTCCAGGTCTCCAGCTGCCAAGAGTCCCTTCTTTGGTACTCCATGCTGGCCTGCTTACGCAATGCATCTTTCCTGTATCTTACTGAAACTTCAAATCTTTTCCTCCTTCCTATTTACAAGAGCAAAACACTGGAAACAACTTATATGTGAAACAGTAAAAAAAGTTAAGAAATGGATTCTGATGAAATACAAATCAATCACTAAAATGATGATTTTGTTCACCAGAGAAATGTTAAGTGAAAAAAAACCAAGATATAAATTCTATGTATTATATAATCCATATATATAAATTCTATCTATGCATTCTTTCTCTATACATGTATACATATTCTATGTAAGTACTCTCTATACACACATATTTACACATACATGCAGCACTAAAATGTTAATAGCACTTATCTCATGGTATAATTACAGTTGATTTTTGTCTTCTTTACCCATTTTATTCATTCCAAATTCCTCACAATAGTTGTGTATTTTCCATTAAGAAAAGAACTTGTTTAGAAATAATAGAACTATTTTCACTATGATCCATTCCAGTCTTTGAATCCCTGGTTTTTGCTACAGGAACTGGACTTATTCATGCAATTATGTTAATATATGTGGCACAGACCTTGAATTTTGTGTCAAGAGGTCTGGAGACTAGACTTATCCTCTGCTGATCGGCTCTGTGACCATCCTTGGACAAGTGCCCTGGCCTCTCGGTCCGGGCATCGCGGCGCGGCGGAGTCAAGAGAGGGGAGTAGGCGTGCGATCCCCGCCCCTGGCGCCTTGTGGATGACTGTGGTGGGGCCTTTGCCGTGCGCACCGTAGGTGGTGGTATCTTTCAAGCCCTCGAAGGTTTTCGCAGTTTTCCGGTGGGAGGAAACCACAAACTAGGCGGGAGTTTGACAGATCTTAAAACCAGGGCTCCGCAGTTGGGAGGTAGCTTTGCAGTCTGGGGAGGTCTGTCTTCCAGGACTGACCGCAGTATGGTTCAAGTCAGAGGGAAAGAAGATCCCTGGAATTCCATCACAAGTGGTGCCTGAAAAGGAGCCGTTCTGACAGAAAGAAAGAGGCCAGTGGTTATGGTTGGGTCAGCCGTGATGGCTGGCGTTTTTCGAGCTCTAACTGAAGGAGCTGGTATCTTGTTGGCAAGATTTGCCCCTGCACAATTCCCCAACCGTCCTCCGTTTGCTGAAGACCTCTCCCAGTTGCCTTCAACCCACTTACCATACTCACCTTTCAGAGACTATGGACAAAACCAATGGGACTTCTTTCCCAGGATTTCTTTAATGGAATGAGCTGTAGTTCAAGGAAGGATTTCAGAAAATCAAGTTACAGCCTGTTTTTAAAGCCATAGGTGGGACAACTATGGCCAGATAGGCTATGAAGAGACATTTGGCACCTTTTTCTATTTAAAGGAAGATGGTGGGAGGGGGGTTCTTAAAAGATAATACATTTATTTATTCATACTTGGCTTGCATTTGTGATCCAAATAAATGTCTAAAATCTTTAAAAGGAAATACAGTAAGTCCTTAGAAGATGAAGGACCAAACGCCAAACGGCAATGAAACACAACCGTCATTTCCTTGGGGACTTCTCTGCCTGGTTTTGTTGTTAGTCAAACAATAAAAAACACCTGGAGATTGCTCTCTATTTAAAAAGAAAAAAGAAGAGGTTTGGATGAGACAGATGACCCTTGAGGCACCTCTCTGGTGAGTCTATGGCCCTGACCCCCGCAAGTAAGGTATGGTCACTTTAACGGGCTTGTGCATCGATCCCAAGAAGTACATTTAAATGATAAACATTTTTGTGACATAACTGGCAGTCCTGTATGAGAATATTTGTGGGTTTGTGGGCTTTTCCAGGCCTTACTTATGTCTCTAGGACAATGGTTCTCAAACTTGAGCCGGCATCAGAATCACCTGGAACCTTGTTAGAACAGAGACAGCTGGGCCCCAGCCCAGGATTCCTGATTCAGCGGGTCAGGGTGGGGCTGGAGAAATTAACGTTTGGAACAAGTTCTGGGTGATGCTGGTGATCTGGAAGAACCCGCCTGAAGAAAATAACCTGGTTGGGGGAAGGCATTTCTCATGTCTGTAAGTATCTTGGATTTCTGTTTTTTCCCCTTTCCAAAATTCTTAGAGAAGTGTTCTGAAGATTATGCAAGGATATCTTCAAGACAATTTTATTTTAAAATTTCCTACAAAAGCAATGAAAACATTATTCCTCTGGATGCTCTAAGTAGGAGCAAATGAAGAGATTAATGAGAGGCTTGGGTCTGAGGGTGGTCTGAGGAAGAGAGGGTGTGTTGTTTAGGTTGACTAGAGTCTCCTGCACCTAGAAGGCACACAGTTTCTTTGATGAATTCGACAAGAAAGTGAAATGGTTTTCTCTGTGGAGCATGTTTAACCTAAATACCAAGATGGGCTCAGGATGTCACAGTTACTTGATTGGTACCTGGATGAGCCCTCACAGACATTTCCCCTGTCTTGTTACTCAGCTTACAGAATCAGTAGCAACTATGGGCGTGAACATCAGAGTCGGCGAACCCAGGCAAGGACGCTGACAAGGCAGCCTCTTCTGCCTGTGGGACTAGTTCCCATTCCAGGAATACATCATGTACTGTCACTTCCCATATCTTTTGCACACACACCACCCCATCTACCTATAGTGCCTCAGACTAAGCTACTTGTCTGCTGTTGTTGTCGTCCTACTAGCCCTCTGTGAGTGACTTGTCACAGCTTACTGTCATTGTTCAATGATGTGCTGCTTCTTCCATGGAACTGGAAGTATCTTGAGTACACAGCTGGTCTTGGATTCATCCCTGTATCTCCAGAACCTAGTAGGGCATTGGACAAATGTTTTCTGTTGAAAATAGGGCCATGAATATTCACAGGCAAAATTTTATCTTTAATATGAGTAAAATGATCAATAAAACAAGACCACAACTCAAAAGTAGGTAAACGGAGTGTGAAAGATCAAATCTCTTTGTACTTTCTCCATGTTCAAACTAACAAACCAACAAACTTCCCCTAGTTTCCAACCACTCTCGGCTCTCAGCCTCTCCTGGTCTCTGTCTGCTCCAGGATCTGCCAGGGCTCTTCTGGAAATTTCAGAAATCCACCTTGGATTTCTCATCTGATTTCTCCCCTGCACTCTCTGAAGGAGGTCACTGCTTGTTTTTTTTCCTTAAAGACAAATCAGAGCCCTGATATTTCCACAAATAAATAAAATGGAGGCTAAAGTACTTGGTGCTTAGAAAGAAGCTTGGAGGTATTTGATGCTACATTAGATTTTATTCTTGCTTTTAAAAGAAAGAAGTTGATATTTCTCTCTATTTTTCTATCTAGCTATTCAGTATTTAAACCAGCTATATTTATACTTGTTTGTATGTATAGAAAAGTGTTTGAAATGATGTTTACCTACTGGTAATTATGGATAATTTATACAGTGGGATTCAAGTGGCTTTTAAAACACTGTCCTTTATCCTGGTCAGTATTGATTCTTAAAAAAAAAAAGCGTGATTTTTATAATTGCTATTCCAAAATAATTGCTTCCATAAATATTTAGAAGATCCCATGCCTCATATAATGTCAAACCATAGATTCATCTGTTCTGTTTCTTAAAAGACACAAATGTCAAGATGCATAGACTCAAGTTACCAAAGCCAAGAGCAGAAAGGCGAGTTGTTTTTGTGTATAAATAATTCTGCAGAACTGACCTTTTGTGACTTTTCAACCTGCAGTACCTGGAGAATTCTTTGGGGGAAGGAATCTGACACTATTACAGGTAGATCAAGGAGGGAGTTATTTCAGGCAGCCAAGGTTGTTCTGTCTTTAGAGTGAGTCAAGGTAATGCTGTTTGGCAAGTTTTCCCCAAAAAGACATGTAACCTCAGAGATGCGAAATAGAGCACGAGCACAAGGTGATCATGACCTGACTGTTCTCCTGGTAAGACATGATGAAGGGTTGTTCTAAATGTGCTTGGTAAAGAATCTTCTAATTTTTTGTCTGGATGACTTTATGGGGTTTTGGTGTTGCTACAGGCTAGCTATATGTCCTTGCTGGGACAGGAAATTAAAATGGAAGTTTTGGCTGAATTCTCTGGTGATAGATTGCAGATAACAATGTGAGCTGTGAGACAGAGCATCCTATAGGAATTTCCAAGTTAATATCCCAAAATCAGTTACATGATTTTAACACATCTCAGCCACCTCAAGGATAAAAAAGGGTCCAGTTGTTGGGGATCAAGAGAATTTGTGAGAAGGATTTCCTTGGAGATCAAAGCTTCAAGGGGACAAGGTTTATACGTGTGTGTGAGGGCACTTCTCTTGCAGAAAGTGGGGAGATCCCTGGTGGCCTAGTGGTGAGGATTCTGGGCTTTCATTGTCATGGCCCGGGTTCAGTCTCTGGTCGGGGAACTGAGATCCCACAAGCTGTGTGGCACAGCCAACACAAACAAACAAACAGACAAACAAACAAAGAGAAAGGGGCTTCAGGGCTTCCACGGGATCACGTGGAGAACTTGATATGTGACACAGTACGACCGCTACCTAGGAAATGTTCAGGATGAGAGATGGGCTGACTGCTGGCTGTGGTCTGATTGAGTCTGTGGGGTGGGATAAAAGCACTGGTCAGGATGGGAGGGAATAAAGACGGCCTGGAGGCAGAGCTCTGTGGGCTCCCATTGGGTTAGTGGCAGAACATCCTCCCTCAGGAAGTGGAATACCACAGGGACAATAGCCACTCCGGTACTAGGATCCAATGCAAGCAATGGCCTGCTCCAAACCAGGGATGACAGGCCAAAGGCAGGATATGAAAGCAGGTCAATCAAGTCATGAGTTTTTAAGGTATGTTAAGATATAGTTAGCATAAGTCAGAATTATGGCACCAGTTACTTCAAGTGTCCACGTGTGACCTCTTGCATAATGACTGAAGCATGAATTGGTCCCACTCCTGCTGAAGAAAGCACTGCCCTCAAGTGGAAATTAAAACAACCTCAACAGTGAACCAAGCAACAAAAAACAAAAACTGCTTGCTGGCAGTTCACACAGTCATTTTGAATTGAATTTTCTATAAATTACAACAAATAGAATAGATACATGTATGTGTATAACTGAATCACTTTGCTGTACACCTGAAACTAACACAACACTGTTAATCAACTATACCCCAATATAAGATAAAAATTAAAATATAAAAAATTTTCTTATAAAAAAATTACGACAAAGAGAATTCTGAATAATAGACAAGTGGTGAGGCCCATATGAGTCAAGGAAATCCTCTGGGTCTCAATCAAATGTTGAACAATTAGAAGTGGGGGGGAAGGCAGATGATTAGCCTGACCTGGGACACTGGCATGTCATAGTTTAGCCCTGTGCCTGGGACTCTTGACTCATATGGTTTGGTCCTAAGGTCACCGTTCCACTCTGTGGAGTCGTCCCTAAAACCTATCCCACATCCTGCTTGCCTCATAGAGAAAACACAAGATTAAGGCATTTTAAGTACAGACTTGTAAGATTGGAAGATTATAAGCCCTATTTTATTTAAATCAATGTTGGTTAGAAAGTATAACTGAACTTGAAGGATTTCCAGTTCCCACTAGAAATTGTTTATAAAGAACCAGGGAAGAATGAGAGTCTGTTGACACATCAGATTTGAAAAGACAAGACTCAAATCAGCCTTTACATCTTGAATAAAGTGAAAGTGACCAATATTTTCAGAACAGTTACTATAAAATTTAAGTTAAATATAAACTTATTCTATATCTTGTCATCATAAAAATGAATATTTCTATCTGTTTATTATGAAGGACCTTCAGTTTTCCTAGTATATTGAGATGCCGACTTGAGTAGTTTCAAGGATTGTTATAAGTTCCAGAATAGACTATGATACACACAGAAATCCAATTTATTAGAATGTTTGTTGCAGAAAACTGTGTTCTTTTCTAAAGTTGAAAGCTGTTTTTCTTGGGAGGTTCATTTACCATGGGAGGTTAAGTGTTAGATAACGGACGGTATTGTTGATCTAGCGCAAATTAACCCAATTAGAAAAAAAGGATTGTAGATTGTCTTAAAATTAGGAACATAATTAAAGGCATACTTCTTCTTTGAGATATTTGTTTACAACTAAAATAGTCTAACACATTTACTTTGAAACACTATGAGAATCTCAATTTCTTTTCCATAGCTTATAGTAACCTTTACCCCTATTGATTCAACAAGTCTACCCCAAGTGTAGGGGCAGAATCAGATCTGACCCTGAGACCCAGAGGATTTCCTTAACTCATATGGGCCTCACCACTTGTCTATTACTCAGAATTCTCTTTGTTGTCATTTTTTTTATAAGAAATCTTTTTTTATATTTTAATTTTTATTTTATATTGTGGTATAGTTGATTAACGATGTTGTATTAGTTTCAGGTGTACAGCAAAGTGATTCAGTTATGCATATACATGTATCTATTCTTTTTGTTGTAACTTATAGAAAATTCAACTCAAAATGACTCAAGCAAAAACAATTATTCGCTCCCACAACTGTAAACTCTAGGTAATATGTGAGGCAAGATCCAGCGGTCGTAGGATGCCATTAGGACAGACTCACTCAATCCTGGTTCTGCTTCCTCTGTGTTGACAGCTTCTGCCCTCATATGGTCAGATGACTACCAGCAGGTTTGGGTTTTCATTTGATCAGTTTAGCAATCGCAGTGTAAAGAGAGCTTATCTGACGAATATTGGTTCTGATTGGCCCAGTTTGGTCCACCCCAAACCAATCACTATTTTAGAGGGACGCAGGCTCCAACTGGCAAGGCCTGGGGTACATCTCCCCTCCCTGCCAACAAGAGGGGAGTCAGATAGACCTAGAGTGTGTGCATGCAGGGTTGGGGGCAGCGGGGATGTTTCGAGTTAGGAAAAAATTTCCCTCATCTATGTCCAGCCCTCTTTCATTCTTTTCCTCCTGGGTGGAGTTTTTCAGGGTGCCCACTTCACAGTCTATGCCTGGCCCTCTACCTTCTCCGTCTCTTCCTCATACCGAAGCCTGCTAGCCTCATAATCATAGCCCCACTTTAGAAGCTACACAGGGCACTTTAACTTTGAAAAGTACTGGTGTCCAGGCCCCATCCCTTGAGATTCTAGCTCAGTTGGTCTAAGGTAGAGCTCTTTCGGTTGTGTCTTGTAAAAGCTTTGTAGGTGATTTCAGTGTGCAGGCAGGGTTGAGAACTGCTGCTGCCAGTTGAACTTGATGCTGGGACGCACCTGCCCATCCTCCACACAGAACAAGATGAAGTTTGAGTGCTTATCCTCCCCGGGTGTTGCATTTAACCATATCCAGCCCTGCCACTAAGGGAATGAAGCAATAATGATGACGTGTCAATCAGTTACTAAGACAGAGAAAGCAGTTGGAGAAGCATCAGGGCCTTTTCATCACTCCTGCAATAATACAAGAAGGATCCCTCAGTTTGCCCTCGCATATGGTTTACCCAGTTTATAACTAATCTGACTGAGATGAGCTACCAAAGGGATGTTGTTTATTGATTTTTAGAATAAGAGATGCTTTAAAGTGCAGGGGTGTGTGTGTATGTTTCCTTCATAAAAAAAAAAAAAGATTCTCATAAAGAGAAATTAATTTTCTGTCTGTACCACTGGGTTTTTCTACAGATCCTTTTTGCATTTTCTCTGCCACAGGATTGAATTGTCATTGCTTGGCTCTCAAGAAACAAGTTGTATATTTTCTGCTGCATGAATCATTATAAACAACAGCTTTGGGAAGGCATTCTAGGGCCAGTAATTATACTGATGAAACAGAAAGACTGTATTCCAAGTGAGGTTAATTTTAGCAGAAGTCAGATAAAAATGTTGTTGACTAACAGCAAACATGCTGGCAATAGAGCCCAAATCACTGGTGCCAGTGACTTCTGGGCAGGCTTAAGTTGCTTAAAAGTTTGAAGTAGACATATTGAGCTGATTACATAATAACTGAGAAATCACAAGTAAAAAGTAATCCTAAATTAGAAATGTGATTGAGAATATAGAATGCTAACAATTTAAAGTCTCTGTGTGTGTGGTGTGTGTGTGTGTGTGCGCATGCACGCGTGTGTGCGAGAGTGAGTGTCGGGGTGGAGAGAGGCTCATAACCTATGTAGCTGATAACTGACACAAACATGTTTATTTCTCCACAGAGTAAGCTATTAGGTGAAGGAAATTTCCAAATGGAGAAAAAAATATATTGCATCTTATTATGAAAGCAATTTAGATGTCTTTAACAAAATCCATGTTTAAATTTTGTTCAGAATTCTGTTTTCTACAAAGAATACAATTCTTTTAGGAAATCAGTTAGGCTCCTTGTAGCCAGCATCTCAACTCAGTTTGCAGAAATGAGTGTTACCAGATGATTCAACAAATGAGTCCTTCTAGAAAAAAAATAAAGGCTGAAAACACAAAGGTAATTGGTAAAGAAGTCTGCAACTTAAGAGAACTTTGGCATAAGGAGGAAAAATGCAGTTATATTCTCATTGGAAACATGCCACATGTAGCTTTTCTCTTCCTTTTTTCTCATGTGGCGAAAAGAAGCAGAAACTCTGACCACAAAAAGCTTGAGTACAAAAGAATGTTTTCCCTACGGTTAGTGTGAATCACTTAGGCCAGGGTAGTATACTGACTTGGCAGCTGGTCTAGAGATTAGAGATCAGTCGACAGAAAAACAATTTATTAGTAAGAAAAAAATTTCAAATTAATCAAAAAGAGAAGGAATGAACCATGGTACTGAGCTGTTTGTGGGTGGAAACGCTATTTCAGAATCTACTGGATAAGGAACCTTTAAGGATATCACTAGGGGTCTGGCCCTCCCCATCCTCTCCCACACACCCATTCATTCCTTGCTTCTGATTTTTCCAGACTGACTTGAATCTGCTTCAGTCTCTTTCCATGTGTCAGGCAAAATGGCCATGTCTTAGATAAACAACACTGGTAGAAAGAGATTAAATTTCTCAACATCCACATATCAACCTTAGACAATTCTTTAATTGTCTCTTTTTGGGCTATATGCTCATTCTTGAAAAAGCTTTGTGGCCAGGGCTATTGGTACTTGGACTGGCCCAGTGTAGTAGGCTGAACCGCTGGGCTCTGTGAATATGTTGCCATAAAACGCAAAAGGGACTATGTAGATGTGGTTAAGTTAAGGATTTTGAGATGGGGAGAGTATCCTGGGTTATTTTGATAGGCCCAATATAGTCACAAGATTCCTTATAAGGAGGAAGGCAGAAGGATCAGAGTGAGAGAGAAGGCGATGTAACAATGGAAATCAAGGTCAGAGAGAAATAGAGTCTGGAAGAGACTATGCTTCTGGCTTTGAAGATGCAGGATGTGGCCATGGGCCAGTGAGTTCAAGGCAGACTCTAGAAGCTAGAACAAGCAAGGAAATGAATTCTCCCTGCAACCTCCAGAAGGGTCGCAGTCTTGTGACACCTTGATTTGAATATTTCTGACCTCCAGCACTGTACGAGAATAATTGATATTGTTTGGGCCACTAAATTTGTGGTAATTTGTTGCAGCAGCAATGGGAAACTAATGCACCCAGTCTGTGCCCGAACTACTAGGGGAACCAGGGCACAGTGAATGGTAGCCCAACTAGGAACCCATGAAGGATGCGGGAGAGGTGATTTTTCCAGAGGGACACTGGAAAACAAAAACAACATATGTATCATATTAATCAAGAAAATTTGATGCTGAGCAATCCGAAAGTTGGGGAGAAAACTTTAGAAGTGCAATTGGAAGAAAGGAACCAGGACCCTTACAAATGGAATTAATGGAATCCATTTGTAAAGCCCCTTCGGAGCTTGTTTTCTCTGGGCTTTGCCCATCTTTTGTTCGTGTCTTCCCCTGGGAGGGAGGATCTTTTGGAATGGTTTGCATTATTTTGGTGGACATCTTAGGATGAATCAGTGATACTTATCCTTGCAAGGAAGAATCAGTCACACTTGTCCTTGTAAGGCATATTGCTATGAACTAACATGTTTAAATTAATAGCTGTTCCTAAAGTGTTCATTTCTATGTTTGGCTATATGGCTTGGAGAAATGAATCATGATAGGCAGATATGTTTATTCAATGTAGTTTGAAGATGCTAGCTGGCTTAAAGCTAGGGCTCAAGATGAAGAATTAATTTATATTTTGAATAAAGCCAAAAAAATGAGTATCTCTCCCACTTATCTATGTTCCCTACCATCATTTTTAAAAAATTCAGTTTTTTCAAACTACAGTTATTTGTGAAAACTATCAATGATTTTTGCCACATTTAAACACTACCTTTTCTCTTGTTAATGCCTATTTATTTATTTTTATTGAAGTATAGTTGATTTTCAACATTATATTAGTTTCAGGTGTACAACATAGTGATTCAAAATTTTTATAGATTATACTCCATTTAAAGTTATTATAAAATATTGGCTATATTCCCTGTGCTGTACATTATATCCTTGTAGCTTATTTATTTTATCCATAGTAGTTTGTACCTTTTAATCCCATACCCCTGTCTTGCCCCTCCCCACTGGTAACCACTAGTTTATTCTCTATATCTGTGAGCCTGTTTCTGTTTTCCTATATTCATTTGTTTGTTTTATTTTTCAGATTCTGCATATCAGTGATAACATACAGTATTTGTCTTCCTCTGTCTGACTTATTTCACTAAGATTAATACCCTCCAGGTCCATCAATGTTGTTGCAAACAGCAAAATTTCCTTCTTTTTTATGGCTGACTAGTATTCCACTGAATATATATATATATATATATATATATAACTTCTTCTTTGTCTAGTCATCTGTTGATGGACACTTAGGTTGCTTCCATGTCTTGGCTATTGTAAATAGTGCTGCTATTAACATTGAGTTGCATGTATCTTTTAAAATCAGTATTTTCATTTTCTTCAAATATATACCCAGGAGTGGAATTGCTGGATCATGTAGTATTGGGTTGGCCAAAAGGTTTGTTCAGATTTTTCCATAACATCTTATGGAAAAACCCGAACGAACTTTTTGGCCAACCCAATAGTTCTATTTTTAATTTTTCGAGAAACCTCCATACTGTTTTCCACAGTGGCTGTACCAATTTACATTCCCACCAACAGTGTGCAAGGGTTCCATTTTCTCCACATCCTTGATAACATTTGATATTTGTGGTCTTTTTGATGTTAGCTATTTTGACAGGTGTTAGGTGATATCTCACTATGGTTTTGATTTGCATTTCTCTTATGATTAGCATCTTTTCATGTTCCTGTTGGACATCTGTATGTTTTCTTTGGAATAATGTCTATTCAGGCATACTGCCTATTATTTAATTGGGTTGTTTGCTTTTTTGATATTGAGTTATATGAGCTGTTTATGTATTTTGGATATTAATCCCTTATTGGTCATATCATTTGCAAATATTTTCTTCCTATTTAGAAGGTTGTCTTATCATTTTGTTGATGGTTTCCTTTGCTGTGCAAAACTTAAGTTTAAGTAGGTTCAATTTGTTTATTTTTGCTTTTGTTTCCTTTGCCTTAGGAGACAGGTTAAAAAAATATTGCTACATCAAAAAGTGTTCTGCTTATATTTTCTTCAAGGAATTTTATGGTTTTTGGTCTTACATTTAGGTCTTTAATCCACTTTGAGTTTGTTTTTGTATATAATGTGAGAAAATGTTCTAATTTCATTCTTTTACATGTAACTGTCAATTTTCCCAGCATCACTTATTGAAGAGACCGTGTTTTCTCCGTTGTATATTCTTGCCTTCTCTGTCATAGATTAATTGACCATAAGTGCATAGGTTTATTTCTGGGCTCTCTATTCTATTCCATTGATCTATGTGTCTGTTTTTTTGCCAGTACCATACAGTTTTGATTACTGTAGCTTTATACTATAGCCTGAAGTCTGAGAGCATGATACTTCCAGCTCTGTTTTGCTTTCTCAAGATTGTCTTGGCTATTTGGGGTCTTTTGTGTTTCTATACAAAATTTAAAATTATTTGTTCTAATTCTGTGAAAAATGCCCTTGGTATTTTGTAAAGGATTGCAAAAATGAATCTGTAGATTGCCTTGGGTAGTATGGTTATTTTGACAATAGTAATTCTTCCAGTCCATGAACATGGTATATCTTTCCATCTGTTTGTGTTGTCTTCAATTTCCTTCATCAGTGTCTTACGGTTTTATGAGTAGAGGTTTTTACCTCCTTAGTTGGATTTATTCCTAGGTTTTTATTTGATGTGATTGTAAATGGGATTGTTTCTTTAATTTCTCTTTCTGATAGTTCGTTTCATTAATATTTTTCTTTAAATAACTCATTTATAACTTTCTACAAAGAAAAGGAAATTAAAAAAATTAATACATAACTGTTAAAATTAAAAAGTTCATTTGTCACCTAAAATCATTTCATATACCACTAGTTTTTCAGATTTAAAACTTCTGAATACTCTTTTTGTTCACAGAGAGAATAGCGTTAGTTAACTTTCACCCTAACAATGCTAGTAATCTAAAAGCATAGACATCAGCCTTTGGCTTCTAATAAAGGCAGAGTAACATTCCCATGAGGAATGGGACTAACATTCCCATTAAGAACAATGAAAACTTTGGGAGAAAATGTGAAAATAATCTTTTTGAAGGCATCATAGAGCTACCAAGTCTGCAAAGAATTGTAGGACTAAGATTCAAGACAGGTAAACCCAGAAAGATGAGCTCAGAATTTGGGGCTGCTTTTCCCACAGTGATACTTGCCAAATCCAGAAATGTTGGTTGAGAACCTGTAAAGCTGAGCAGATGTTTCAAAAGACTCATGTGGCCAGAGGGAAGACTGGAAGGAAGGAGGTCTCTGATAAACTTCTAGGTGTTGGGTTGGTATCTCATAAATCCATCCACTACCCAAGTAAGGGTGTATAGAAATTAGGCCAGTGCTCTCAGGTACTGAAGCCCAGCTTCAGAAAATTTTAATCCCTTGTTTTATTAAGCAAATCCAGAATTGCAGTGTTCATGGTCCCTACCAGAAGTAAAGGTAAATTCTCTTTGGAGAAAGATAACATCATCATGGGGCTCAAGTTATATCTGTTATTTTCAATTGACAGTATCTGGCACTCAGTAAGAAAAGGCATATGAGGAAACTAGACAATATAACTAAAAACTATAAACAGAAACAGATCCACAGGGGAGCTACATAATAGAATTCAAAACTATATGCATAATTTGATTAAGGAAATAAAAGAGAGGATCTAGAACTTTTGCAAAGAACTGGAAATCAAATGAAAAGAAATGAGAAATATAATATCTAAAACTAATGGCTCAAAGTTTGCACTTAACAGAAGATCAGATACCACTGAATGGAGAATTAATAAGCAGAGCAATAGGTCAGAAGAAGATATCTAGAATGAAGCACAAAGGAACAAAACATTGGAAATACTGAAAAAAATGAAAGACACAAAGGAGATATAGAAAAAAGTAATATATATATTGTTAAAGTTACAGAAGCAGGAGAAAAAGGACAGAAGAAATATTTGAAGAGATAATGGCTAAAGATTTTTCCAAAGCTGATGAAAGACATCAAGCATTTGTTTGAGAAGCATTACAAACAAACCTCAAACAAGGTAAATACAAAGAAAATCACACCTAGAGACATCATGGTAAAACTGCTGAAAAGAAATGATCAAGATAAAAAAAATTTTTTATAAGTAGCCAGAGTAAAAAGGTAAAAATTAGAAAACAATGGACTTCAGAAGACAGTGAATAGTATTTTCCAAATCACTGAAAGAAAATAATTTCCAACCTAGAGAAAATGAAGATAAGATAAAGGCTTTTTCAGACAAATAGAAACTGACAGAATTCATCACCAGAAGATCTGCCCTAAAGGAAATAGTAGAATTATTCAGGTAGAAAAAGATCTCAGATGAAAGCTCAGAGATGCAGGAAGAAATAATGAGCACTGAAAGGGGTAAATCTCAATGAATACTGACAGTATGAAAAAATAATACTATATAAACATATAAATAAAATGCATATACTTTTAAATTATGTAAGATGATTTAAGTTGAGAGAAGAGCTGAATGAAATCAAATTGTTGTAAGGTCCTTGCATTATCTGGAAGGCGATGAAATACTTTTTTATATTAGGCTTTGCTAAGTCAAAGACAATTGTTATGACCTCTAGTAACCACTGAAAGGACATTAAAATACTGTTAAAACTATGAAATTAATAAAGGTGGGAGTTAAAAATTTTAAAAATCAGTCCAAAATAAGAATGGAAATACAAAAAAAGGAACATAAAATAGTTCTACAACCAACCCAACAGCAATGAATACTTTTAGTTCTCAGATTGTGATATCTAAGTACCATTTCCCTTTGAAGGAACAAGAGCATCGTGCAGAAATATCTAGTTCAAGGAAACATTCAAGACTAGCCTTGTTACAGCAAACAACAAGAAAGCTATCAAAGGCTACTGAGGTTGTGTCAAATGAACTCAAGAGCCAACCTGAACTGATCTTCACCGGTTTAAGTTGGAAAAATTGATAATGAATAAGAATAGTAAAATCAAATATATTAAAATCCATCAGTTCAAAACAGTATTTTAAAAAAGTCTCCGATAAACTAAGAGATTGCCTTTCCAGGACACAAGGGCACCAACTCTTTCTAAATAATGATAAATACAGGGAAAGAATCAAGCATTTATTGTATTTTTCCTACAAGGGCCATACCTCAGTGTAACCAAGTGTTTGATAAAAGAGAAATTACTCCTTATAAAAGTATATTAACTAATCAAGAAGGAATGATAAATAGAATTAGCAAACCATATTTTACAACCCTTAATGAATTAATGGACCTGTGAAGCAACTTTCAATGGTTCCTAGCATTACATGAAAAAAGGCAACCAGATATCATGTTCCTTCTAATGGAAGCACACAGCAACTCTGATGAAGTTGTCTTGCAAAAACAAACAAACAAACAAAAAGCCTCCCCAAAAAACCCAACCTGAATGAGATTAGGCTTCTAGATATTACTATCAATTTGTAGGAAAAAAAGAGACAAGAACATGTTAAAAAGACACCTTGAGGATACAAATGGCTGAAGGCAGACTGGGAAACTCCATAAGACAAACAACCTGGTTTCTTCAGCAATAAAATTTCAAGGAAAAAGTAATTAGATATAGTCGGGAGCTGTAAATTATTACAGATGTAAAAGTCATATTAACTAATTGTAATTATGTTCTTTGGATCCAAATACTGACAAAAGAAACTTAAAAAAATAATATTTATATGCCAATTGTGGAAATATGAACACAGAATGAATATTTGATGGTATTAAGGAATTACTGTTAATTTTTTAGGTCTTATGAAGGAATTGCAGCTATATTTTAAAAGGAAGGTGTATTTTGGAGCTATGTAGTAAACTATTTACAAACAAAATGGTCTGATGCTTAGGGTTTACCTCAAAATAATCTGAAAGTAGGGAAGTAGGAAGAAGTTTAGAAGAAACAAAAAATTACATGATAATTTTTGAAGCTCTTGATGATGTGTACCTGGGAGATCATGGCACAGTCTGTCTATTTTATATGTGTAAGGAGGAATCTGATTCCATATTTGATGTTTGACCATTGACAGCTTTTAAGCCTCGCCCCTCCCTCTTCCCATTGTACTCCAGTTCGGGACAAGCTGGTAAGAAAGACTGGCATTCCCTCCTTTGGCACTCACGGAAGATTCAAACCACACAAGCCCTTTCCCAAGCATACGCGCCATCACCACGCCCCCAACCACAATAAGAACCTAGGCCAGTCTACCTTTTTTTCCGCTCTCAAGCCACTTCAAACCTGTCAGAGGCCTGTCCTCTTTTCCCCAGAGAACCCAAATCTGTAGCCAGTTGGTCAGAAGGGCGGGGGGGTGGCCTGGGAACTCCACTTGCCTCTGGCGTCTCAGGTGCAGGTAGTCTTGTTGGAGATGATACCCTTGCATCTGTGCTGACTCTGTGAGGTTAGTGTCAGCGTTTGTGTTGTAGCGCACAGCACACCAGCTGGTGTCAGGATAACTCCTCCTTCACTTCTCCCATAGAGACATCACGACACCCATCTTCTTCTTTTCTAAATATACTTCACAGACTGACTAGGAGGTTTCCTCTATACAAAAAAAAAAAAAAAAAAAAAGGAAAAGAAAGTTTGGGTAGATCAGAAATCATAAACATAATTAAATGAGTCTAGAAAGCAAGTCCTATCTGGGGAAAGAAGAGGAAATATGGAGAGAACAGCACTGCAGTGACTCAGCTCCAGCCTAGATTATTCTCCTAGGTTCCTGCTTTCTCTCTGACACAGCTAAAGTTATTTTTTATGCACTGACGATTTCAGTGTTAAAAGTAACTTCAGGCAGAAAACAGAGTATAAAGTAAACCATCCAGGTAGCGTGTTTTATTGGGTGTCTACATAAGCCAGACACAGTTCTAGGCACTGAGCATCCAACTGTGGCCAAGGCTAGACCTTGCCTCTGCCCTTATGGGGCTTACAGTTTAAAAAGGAGCTTGTTGTCGGGTGGGGTGGGACAGATCCAAAAATGTTAGCTAACTAATGAATTAACATCTACAATTGTGATATGCGCTACAAAGAAAATAAGCAAGGAACTGAAAGAGAGTAACTAGGAATGATGACCTCGATGGTGGTGATGAGGCGTGGAAGAAGAAGCAGGGCCAGGCTTTGTGGATGTGCTCAGCACCCCATGCTTAGCAGGGTCCCAAGCTTGGTGGAAAGCACTGCTGTCTCCATCTTCAAATTCTCAGTAAGTTTTGAACAAGAGCCCCTGCCTGCATTTAAATTTTGCCCTGGGCCCTGCAAAGTATGGAACTGGTTCTGGGGAAAAGCATTCCAGTTAGAAAGAACAGCCTGTGCTCAGACTTGAGGCGGGGAAGAGCAGGTTGCATGAGAAGAAAAGACAGGAAGGCTGAGGGGAAGGAGGAAGGAGCAGGGTAGCGGGAGGTGAGGTTAGAGGCAGGCAGAAGCTCTGGCAGCTGTGGGAGTGGACTCTCTGCCATTGCCATAAACTCAAGTGTTTCCAGTGGCTCAGGGACACTCCCTTGAGAAGTTCTCCTGGGGACGCCTTTGCAGAGAACCCATCACTAAACTGGAGCTAAAGTCCTGGGATGCGGGCCAACAGTAGATAGCGGTTGGAAGACAGCCAGTGACTTGAGGTTTCCTGTTGATGTTCTCATCTCCAGGCAGAGGCAGCTAGGTCCCGAGGCAGAGCCCACTGTGGCCAGTGCCGGGATCCAGCCTTTGGAGGCCCATCATCAGGGGTCCAGGAAGCTGTGAGCACCAAGTAGAAGGATCTTCAAAATGCTTAGGAATTATTTTTCTCCATGTTCTTGCTTTAAAGTAACGTTTCAAGTCCTGGGTTCGTTCTTGGTAAGAAATCTGACATTTTAATTGAGTCTGTTTTGATTTGAAGAAACTTTTTTTTATAAAGCTGGTTGGCTGTTACTGTTACCTTTCGAATAGCAAATAGCGCCATCAAGTGATGAGTATCTGAAATCATTTGTAAGTTTCAAGTGTTTTTCACTGTACCCAGGACAGGACATTCTAGACCTTTTTATCATGTGAAAAGCAGTTACTGTATTTTTTATTTCTTTCAAGCTGTGAGATTGCCAGATACCCAGGAGACAGGGTTTTAACAGAGCTATCTTAGAATTGGTGGGGGAAGGGAAGTTGCTATCAACTGCTTTTTCTTCCCCTTGGGAATCCAGGAGACCCTTGGAGAGAAGGCACAGGGCAGTAAGAAGGTCGTGCTGGAATCATCCTGCAAGGTATTTCTCTAACATGTCTAAATCTGAGACCCTTCAGCATTGGGAGCCCCAGTCCCATGGTTCTACTGAGGTCCCTTGCCTTAGATAAAGGGGACAGGGTAGCAACTGAGCTGGTACAAGATGGCCTTGGTAGGTTGGTGGACTTATATACCCTCAACCCCTGCCATATCTCTATGGAAATGGGGAATTGCTTGGGGGGGGGGAGCTCCTCTACTCACCTGAAAAATGAAGTTTATTATTAAGACTAATGAAAATGATACCTGCTATTGTTGAACAACTAGTATGTGCCACACACTTTAAACACAGTCTTGTACTTAATTCTCACAACAAGTCAAATAAGTAGTTATTACCATTTTCTACAGTTGCTAAAAGCAAAGCTTGGAGAGGTTAGGTAAGTTACGTAGGGACTGAGGTCTTAATGCCAGTAAGTCCATCCTCTCTTTGGTTACCCCATTCCTTGCCAAGGAAGCCTCTTTTCCCAGTTGCCACAGAGCTGGAGCAGAGCTGGGGCAGCACTCAGCATTTTGTCCTCTTTAGATCTGCTGAGTCCTAATTGGCTCAGTGCTTACAGGAAACAGATGGAAGAGACAGTAGGATCCTGCTGAGCTCAAAAGAGACAATCAAGCCCTGCTCCTTCCGTCCTTTTCACATGACATTTTGTTAGGCAGTTTGAAATGTTATTAAAACCTGGTCACTAAAAGGCAAAGATTAGGACAGCCTAGTTCAATGGATGTATGCATTTAAAACCTAGATTGGTTGCATTATGTTTAAAAATACTGACCAGTTCTGCACAATAGGTTTTGTTTTAAATACCAGATGGCTACCAATACCCAGCCAGATTCTCTCAGAGTATACAGGATTTCTTGGCAGTAAACTGGACTGTTTTGGGAGGTGTGTTAACTCTTTCTGACCACTGGAGTGGTAGCTGATGCTTTCAATACATTCACTCTCAAAAGACTTCTCCAGTGTTGAAGACAGACTCATTCAGAAAATTCAAAACTACTTAACTGTATAAGAAAAACAAGTCATTACTAAAGTTAAGGAAGAAGTTATGTTCCAGGAAATTAAAATGGTGCATTAGACACAAGAAATAATGTCTCTAAATTGGGTTTAATGGGGATCAATAAGGTGAGTGAAAATAATGATCCAGCTAGACTGGCCTCCTTCCTATGCCCCAGCCTTGGTGAACCCTTACCAGCCTCTAGACTTGTGCAAATGTGTTCCCTCTGCCTGGAGGGTTGTCCCCCTACACCTCCACGGTGTGGTTGTCTTTTACTCTTCCCCTTGGCCTCACTGCACTTGCTATGTCCTCAGAGAGGACTTCGGTGAGTGTTCTGGTCACTGGCTACTTCTTTACCTGGTTTGTTTCTCACAATGTGACTTTCTGTTGTTGCCCATGTGTTTATTTCCTGCCTCCTCCTCTGGAACAGGACATCCATGAGGGCAGGATCTAGCGTTTGGTTTAGTGCTGTGTCCTCATCTCCTAGACAGTAACGACTGGCACATTCAGGGGATCAATAAATACTTGTTAAAAGAATGAATGGTTGACTATGTCTCGATAGTTGATGGTACTTTAAAATCATGATGTCTTTTTAGAAAAAACTCAATTTTATCTTTACATTTGATCTTCATCTAAATAATTGTGAATGCTTTATTTCCAAAACAGAAGTTGACCCATGCATTATGATACATTAGAGATAGCAAGCGGATGTGTGGGACTATAGATTTTTTTCTCTTTTTGAGGAAAAAAAATGAAAGTACAGTGTAACATGGCGATTCAGGACAGAAATAGCCTTGAAGCAATAAAGACAGGAATCAGCCTTCACATTTGCCTGAGAGAGAAAAGTGAAGACAGAAAGAACAGAAACAAATCTATTACTATGTTGAGAATTCATACTGAAGGGCTCTTGACTGAATTAATGATAGCAGAGATGAAAAGTAGTCTGAAAAACACTAGGGAATGGAGAATAATATTGTGGTTTTTTATATGAACTAGGTTTGAAAATTCTTCAGAGTCCAGGTATTTCTGGAAGATATATGCTGGGTTGCATTTTATGAGACTAGGCTAGATTATTGGAAATAGAAAAATAAGTTCAGCATCCTGGTGTAATTAGAATAAGAGAAACCAAAACGATGGCACAGGTCTTTCAAAAGATTTGGAGAGATACAAAATTCTGTAGGACTTGGATTGAAAGCCTGAAACTTTGTACTAATCTAGGTAAAGTAAAAGCATATTGAATTATACTAAGAATCACCAAGTTAAAAAAGGAGGGCAATACATTTCAGAAGAAAAAATTATGTGACCTTGATAATACTAAGTGCTGGATGTCTTTATTTTGAATCTTTTGTCACGGATGGATTGACACCAATGGCATATAAAAATATTATGATAGATGGGGAAACCGAGTTTTTAATTATCCCAAATTTATCTCATTTTTAAAAAATTAATTAATTAATTAATTTTTGGCTGCATTGGGTCTTCGTTGCTGCACAGGGATTTTTCTCTAGTTGGCGACGAGCGGGGGCTACTCTTTGTTGCTGTGCATGGGCTTCTCATTGCGGTAGCTTCTCTTGTTGCGGAGCACGGGCTCTAGGCGCTCGGGTTTCAGTAGTTGTGGCATGAGGGCTCACTAGTTGTGGCTTGCGGGCTCCAGAGTGCAAGCTCAGTAGTTGTGGTGCACAGACTAAGTTGCTCTGCGGTATGTGGGATCTTCCTGGACCAGGGCTCGAACCCATGTCCCCTGCATTGGCAGGCGGATTCTTAACCACTGTGCCGCCAGGGAAGTCCCTCTCATTTGTTCTTATATTCTTATTAAAAAACAGTTTACATTTTAAATTAATAAGCTTGCCCAAGAATTTGGCATCTGGATCTATCTTGGTATGGGTAAGAACACATTTTATTTGAAATATGTTGCCTGCTTGATTATTTTTTATTTTCCCTTGATCTTCAAAGTGCTTCATTGAAAACTAATTCCTCTCCCATGTTTTGTTTTAAATCCCACTGAAAATCTGGGCAGAGTTCTTGCTTAAGGTCTTCTGCAGCATTTTGGCACACAAGTGTGAGGAATACCATAGGCTATGATGATATTCTCTAAGCTTCTTCATGGCAGATTGCCCCAGTCACAAATAGGATTTCAGAGCTGGAGAGGCATTGGAAGTTGAAGTAGGTATCTGTCGTTTTGACCACATGAAGCTCATCCTCCTATCTTTGGGTAACAGAACACGCACATTTTCCTTGAGGAACCGGCCCTTGATGTGACCCATGCCTGGCCACACCCACACATCCTGTCTTCCTGGCTGCAGTGTTTGGTTCAGGTGGGCACGTGACGCAAGCTGATCCAATCAGGACTGATCCTGAGACTTTTCAAGCAGCAACAGGCTTTTATTCTTATTGGACCTGGAGCTATGCTCATGACAGCCTGGAGAAATGAAGCCCACATGAGAACTGAGCCTGCTGGAAATGAAGCAACACAGAGATGGAGACAGGCTGCTTCCTGACAACTTTATTTGAGCAAGTGAATTCAGCCTGCTACTTGAGTTCTCTTTGAATGGAGAGTCATCTGTCCTAGAGCTTCAGGGTTGGTTCATGGACCAATGCCTATCAATAATGAAGTTTTCACTCACTCCTGGTGAAATGAGAAAAATCAGGTTTAAGGCAATGAGTTTTTCAGAGAGCTACCTTTCCAATCTGAAGGACTGATCCTGTTTCTAAGGTTGTATGCTTCCTACAATTTTGATGTTAAAATGTCCTTTCTTTGTGATAGTAGATGATTTTTAAAAATATCCTTACCTGGTATATGAGCTGCTGTAATTCCCGAATATCAATGGATTAACCCAATACATTTCATGTCTTCCTCAAGTAAAATCTGAATATAGGAAGAATTACTCATGTTCACTCAGGGATCCAGGCTGCTTCCTTCTGTGGCTCTGCTCTCACCTAGATGCCCAAAGTGTTCTCCATCCAGCTGGAAATGTAGAAAGAGAAGGAAGACTTCAGGAGGGAGGTTTTTATTGGCCATGCCTGGAACTGCAGCACATCACTTCTATTTCCATTTCGTTGGCCAGAACTCACCACGTGGCCAGACTTAACAGCAGATGTTGCTGAGAAATGTAGGTTAGCTATGTGCTCAGGAGGAAGAAGAAGCAGGATTAGTGGCAAATTAGCCAATCCCTGCCCCATTTGGCAAAATTAAGTTTCAAGCCTTGTCATGTCTCCTTTTGTTCTTTGAAAATTTGGTACTGCATAAAGTCCGGAAAACTTGGTAGCCACGGATCTAGTTCAATTTCTTCGTGTTATAAATAAGAAAACAAGTTATAGAAGGTCAAATGACTTGCCAAGATAACACAGCTAAAGAATAGCGCATCTGTAGTTAAATGAACCGAAGCCAGGATGGACAGTTCCCATTGAGCCAGTGCTACCCAAAGTCCAGTCATTTAAGTCATTCCTTTGTTACTGCATGAATTGTGCCTCCCCCTTCAAAAGATGTGTTGAAGTCTCCCAGGACCTCAGAATGTGACCTCATGTGGAAATAAGGTCTTCACAAGGGTGGGCCCTAATCCAATATGACTGGTGTCCTTATAAAAAGGGGATATTTGCACACAGAGACAGACATGAGTAGGGGGTAAAGACACAGGGAGAATGCCATCTACAAGCCAAGGCATGCCTGAGGCTATCAGAAGCTAGGAGAGAGGCATGGAACAGATCTCCGTCACAATCCTCAGAAGAAATCAACCTTGCTGTCAACCTGATTTGTGAAATTCTAGCTTCCAGAACTGAGAGGCAATACATTTCTGTTGTTAAGCCACTCAGTTTGTGGTACTTTGTTATGGCTGCTCTATAGACAACTAATATAACCTTCGTGATTTTTGCCCCGTGAACTTCTTGCAATTATAAATTAATACTTATAGTTTCTTCCCAAGATGACTCACTTTTAAAATTGAAATAAATTTAGTACCCTTAGTCCCTTGGCATATAGCTGGGGCCTGGCTGCATCTTCATGGGCCCATGTCTTCAGCGTGGGTGACAGCCCACACCTGGCCTCCTTCCCTCACAGAGCGGGGTAGGGGGAAGGGGGTTGCCTCAGTAATGGGGGGAAATTAAGTACAATGGCTGACTGCAGAAGGCAGGCACGGTGCAGGGGATGCCTTACCCCTGCTTGTTTCAGGTAAGTCTGGCATCTCCTTACATGTGTGGTTTATAACTGTTAAAATATAAAATTAGTTTCCTTGTATCAACTAAAATCATATAGTGCCTCTGCTGTTACATGGTCCACACTTTGGAAATATTGCTTCAAGCCAACAGCTCCTGGCCAAATGTGGTTTAGATTTTCTATCCTCTATACCTTTGCTCACACTGTCGCTTCCACTGCGATGTCCTCACCTCTTCACTACATTATCCAGATCCTTGAGTGCTCAACGGTGCCTCTTCCTTCAGGAAGCCTTCCCAGACCTGGAGGACCACAGTAGCGTCCTCCTGTTCTGGGCCACAGCACCTACTGTTCTCCCCATTCATTGACTCTTATGGTGGGACTGTACTGCTTCAACTTCAGCACCTTGCTCTTGGGTTATTATTTACTTTTTCATTGCCCCATGTCATACACATCTCTATATCTTTATGCCCATTTTTATGATTAAACATTTATTGAACTGCAAGGGCATGAGAGATGTGGTAAATGAAAGCAAGAGAATAAAAGCAGTGACATCTCAATCTTTTTTTTTTAAAGAACCAGCACTCATAAAGATGGAAAGATACTTAGGAGGCAGGTCATCTGAGAATTGAAGTAGAAAATACCAGATGGGTTCAAACCTATTCCAGTATCTTAAGACTCCAAAAGCGTTCTAAAAATGGTCCGGGAGATGGAGAGGTGAAGGATGGTAAGTCGTATGTAAAGGGAGATGGCTTTACTCATAAAGAAAAATTGGAATAATAATTGGAAATACAATAAAATCAAATTACTCTGTCCGTCCTCCCAACCTCTTGGATTATTGGATTTGTAGCTTTGTTGGCCTCATCTCTTTGCTGGAACGTTTCCTTGCTTGTTGGCACTTCAGTCAGGGTATTTCTTTTTGCAGCTTAAAAATGGCTATAAAGGTCAGGTGAGAGAGGAGGCTGAATTCATACAATGATGTGACTTGGGCTCTGCAGGAAGAGAGTTCACCTTGTTCCCTTTTGGGAGGTACAGAGGTTTCTCGAGCCCGTTTTCTCATTTCTAGTGTCCTTGAGTTCACTTCGGGTTTGAAATGGGTCTTTTTTTTTTTTTTTTAAAGAATCAGAATCTGCTGAGAGATACAGTATTGTATTTCATTTCCTGCAACTGATACCACAGGGAAATATATATATAATTTTTAACTGGCAGATTTACTGTTTATTTTAACTAGGGATTTGAATATTTGAAATTATTGAGGAAATTAGTAAAGGGTTAAAATTTATACATTTAGTTTTAAAATGATTTAGGTGGGGGGGGTTGGATAAGGAGTGAAGAATGAAAGCTAAGAGTTTTTCAACACTTAGTTTATGCCAGATATTGTGATTCATCCATCCATCCATGTATCCATCTATCCATCCATTCTTTATCAAATAGGCAGTATGTTTGATGGTTTAAAATGTGAAAAGTACGGAAGGGTACACAGGGAGTTTCCCTCCCACCTCTGTCCTCCAGACTCCCAATTTCCCTGCTCAGGGGTCACCAAAGTGATATGATCCTTGTGTGTCCTTACAGAAATATTTTCTGCATATTAAAACTAATATTTTTCTTTAAAAAAAACACACAGATGGTGGTATGTTACATACTTTCTGTACGTTGGTTTTTCCCTGAACAAGTTATTGTGGAGATCATTCTATATAAGTACTCAAAAACTTCCTCATTTTTCTTTTTTTTAAAAAATTTTTTTATTATTGATTGATTTATTTTTGGGTGTGTTGGGTCTTCGTTTCTGTGCGAGGGCTTTCTACAGTTGCGGCAAGCGGGGGCCACTCTTCATCGCGGTGCGCGGGCCTCTCACTATCGCGGCCTCTCTTGTTGCGGAGCACAGGCTCCAGACGCGCAGGCTCAGTAATTGTGGCTCACGGGCCTAGTCGCTCCGCGGCACGTGGGATCTTCCCAGACCAGGGCTTGAACCCGTGTCCCCTGCATTGGCAGGCAGACTCTCAACCAATGCGCCACCAGGGAAGCCCCCTCATTTTTCTTATAGCTCTGTAATTTTCTTTTGTATGGATGTGAATTTTTGAGCCAGTGCCTGATTTTTGTGTGATTTGGTTATTTCTAAACCTCTGTACTATCTTGTAATGAACAACCATGCGTGTGATGTCATTTCCTAATTTTGTGAAGCTGTGTGATACATTTCTTGAAGTGGAATTACTTGTTCAAAGACTATGTCCACTTTATGAGATAGATGTTGCCACGTGTCTCTCCTCAGATGCTGTACCAGTTTCTATTCCCACCAGCAGAGTAGTAGGATTTATTATCATAGTTTATTTATTTATTTAATTTTACTTTTGGCTGCATCGGGTCTTAGTTGCAGCATGTGGGATCTTTTGTTGCGGCGCGCGGGCTTGTCTCTAGTTGTGGTGTGTGGGTTTTTCTCTCTCTAGTTGTGGCGCGCAGGCTCCAGGGCCCAAGCGCTCTGTAGTTGTGGTGCACGGGTTCCAGAGCTAGTGGGCTCTGTAGTTTGCGGCACGTGGGCTCCAGTTGAGGTGCTCGAGCTCAGTAGTTGTGGCGCGAGGGCTTAGTTGCCCCACGGCATGTGGGATCTTAGTTCCCTGACCAGGGATGGAACCCGAGTCCCCTGCCTTGTAAGGCGGATTCTTTTTTATTTATTTATTTATTTATTTATTTATTTATTTCATGGCTGTGTTGGGTCTTCGTTTCTGTGCGAGGGCTTTCTCTAATTGTGGCAAGTGGAGGCCACTCCTCATCGCGGTGCGCGGGCCTCTCACTATCGCGGCCTCTCCTGTTGCGGAGCACAGGCTCCAGACGCGCAGGCTCAGTAATTGTGGCTCACGGGCCTAGTTGCTCCGTGGCATGTGGGATCTTCCCAGACCAGGGCTCGAACCCGTGTCCCCCGCATTGGCAGGCAGACTCTCAACCACTGCGCCACCAGGGAAGCCCAAGGCGGATTCTTTACCACTGGACCACCAGGGAAGTCCCTACTATCATATTCTACTTATTTATTTGTTTATTTTATCAGTCGTATCTTCATAAACTTTATTAGCATTTTAAATAACACTCTGTGTGAGAGTGCTTATTTATATTGAAAAGAACTTGAGAGACAATGGATATAATTTATCTGGAAACAATAGTACCTCTTCATAGATGTTCATGTGGAATAATCTGCCATTAGTTATATGTCATCATGACCACATAACTTTAGTTTGAATATGGAAGGGTTAAGTGATGGTGGTGGGATTTACATTTAGTGAATTTACATTTAATTTGAATAATTTACCTCCTAAAGATGTTTTCACTCTTATTTTCAACACCTTAGGAATTTGGGGTTTTCTAAAGACACCTGTGATAGGGTTCTTGGAACAATTACTCACCTCCCAGCTTGTCTCTAGATGCAAATATGTGTACACTGAAAATAGCATTGGGTGAGAGCTCTGACACAGGTCATGTCTGATTGGTCCCCGCCCTCACTCCAACTGCAGGAGTGGCTCCTCTCGCAAAGTAAGGTGGTTACAAGAGTAATGTTTCTGTATATTATTCTCCCCCTGTTCTGGGCCTTGTCTGATCAGCAGGTAATATGAAACTTTGTTTCTGTACATCTTCATTAACCAAACATTCTTTGGGCGTTACCGCATAGCAAGCTGTACTTACTTAGTATTTAGTTCCTGAAAATGTTCTCTTCCAGTTCCTTTTTTATATTTTATTTGTTTGGTAACTGTTAGATCACCTTGGGTTTCTTTCTTTCTTTTTTAAAAATTATCTAGATGGTTCTATCCACATTTCTGTGACAAAACAATGAAGAAAATTAGGTGGGGTCAAGTAAAGGAGCCTTGGGAAAGACAAGTATCCAGGACTCCTGCCAGTCAAAGTGAGAATACAGAGCTTTTCTACTGATACAGCATGTAAAAGATGTATTGTCTTTTATGGGATCCACAGAATATTTAGACTGAGAGGGACTTGATATCTTCCACACTGAAATGGGATTCTAGGGCTAGAAGCACCATCCAGAAATGTGAAATGCCTGCCAAAGTCATTCTTATCAGAGCAGGAACTAGAACACATCATTGACTTGTCACCCTGCTCTTTCTCCCGCAGCTGGAAGATGCGTGCCTAGGAATTTTTCTAAATAGGGTTAGAAAACCCAATGCATGATGCTCAGTAGCCAAAGTAATAAGCTATCCTTTCTTTTAGAAACTGGGGTTTAAGAAGAAATTTACACACATGTATGGTTTTATTGTGCAGGAAGGATTATTAAAAGGGTAAACCATCTCTTGGAAGAAACTGAGTATAGACATTAATCTCCTTATTTGTAAGTATGGAATTTAGACCAACATCTTAAGAACAAGTTTTGCATGTTGGGCGGGAACTGGTTATTAGAATCAGGCTTGCACTAGAAATGCACTGAACACCTTTTATCTGTGTGACTTGGTGTAATCCTTTAACCCTTCTGAAAGGGTAATAACCCAGGACAAGGCTGTGAGGATCAAAAGAGAGAATGTATAGTAAGTAATCAGTGACTGGCTTATATTAAGAACTCAGCCGGTGGCATATTTCCTGACTTTCGATGATGTTCTCCTAGTAGAGATGATAGATTATGTTGAAAAATTCACATATCCATTTCTCCATGGAATATATAACATATACTTGTACAGTCCTGCATCATCTTTTACTACAAAATAGGTTGAATATAACTAGGCTGCCCAGGTTTAAATCCATCACTCTCTTGATGGAATTACATTTTAGGACAACCTAGGCTGTCAACAATAGGCTCTTTTTTTTTTTTTTATAGTCATCATAATTTTTATTTTAGAATAAAATAACAGAAATATTTTTGGAAAATGATATAAATTAGTTTCATCAAAAAGTAAGTTAGGTTGAGTTATTTTTCCTGTTTTCATAGAATTAGAATGTAAGAGACTAAGAAACCATATTGTCTTAGAGGAAGGAAGAAAAAAATGCTCTTCATCAACTACTATGAAGCAAAGGCTTACATTTGTCCTGTAATTTTTCCAACAGCTTTATGAATAGGCATTATCTCCAATGTACATGTAAGGTAACAAGCTCACAGAGGTTAAGTAATGGTTCCAAGGTAATGGTTCCAAGTGAGGAACTGGTATTCCACTGAAGAGAAATTTGTGAAAGAAAGGAAAATATTAGTGACCTCACAATTTCGTGCAGGTCTGGCTGTTCTACATGACTTTTTTGTTTTTTTCACACACACACTGTATTTTATTTTTACAAGAGATAAACTGACACCAAGGATTGTAAATGGATGGCCACAACAAAAACAACAATGATTGCAATTACCAAACACGAAACACACTCATACTATGGCATAATATTGACATTCAGTCCAGTAATCCTCCACTGTAACAGCTCCTTTACTTTGCAGTGAAAATTAATTTGTATATTTTTTGCTTCTGAGTCCTTGTGGGATTTTTTTTTTAAATTCAAACAGAAACTCACAAAAATTATAATCATCCTCATCAGTTCACTCAGTCCCATGTAATTAACTTTTTTTTCATCTTGATCTTTTGTTAGCACTTTTATGAATTCATCAGTTTTCCATTAGAGTTCTGAAAATGCTTATTCATTCAGTTCAGCAGTATAGTCAGTTACCAGAAACCTGTACTTGTCAGAGTCTTTTCCATGAATTCCTTGAAGATGAAACCCTGTTACAGGAACATATTTGCAAAAGCATCAGAGTACACCCAGAACTGTCTGTAAATGACAAAAGACTTAAAAATGACCACGGTTAAAGATTTCATGAAAGTTCATAATAATGCAATTGACAAGGAAATTTAGTTATTTCTGAGATGTATATTTTAAAGTAATAACTAGAATTATGACTTATAACATTATACCAGAACATATAAGATTTTTAGAAATTTTATGTAATGTCTGGAACATTTATATTAACATATTTCCATACAAATAACCCAAAGAAAGTTTAGTATTAGTTGTTTTGTTTGTTTGTTTTTTTATACTGCAGGTTCTTATTAGTCATCAATTTTATACACATCAGTGTATACATGTCAATCCCAATCACCCAATTCAGCACACCACCATCCCCACCCTACCGCAGTTTTCCCCCCTTGGTGTCCATACTTTGTTCTCTATATCTGTGTCTCAACTTCTGCCCTGCAAACCGGTTCATCTGTACCATTTTTCTAGGTTCCACATACATGCGTTAATATACGATATTTGTTTTTCTCTTTCTGACTTACTTCACTCTGTATGACAGTCTCTAGATCCATCCAGGTCTCAACAAATGATTCAATTTCGTTCCTTTTTATGGCTGAGTAATATTCCATTGTATATATGTACCACAACTTCTTTATCCATTCGTCTGTTGATGGGCATTTAGGTTGCTTCCATGACCTGGCTATTGTAAATAGTGCTGCAATGAACATTGGGGTGCATGTGTCTTTTTGAATTATGGTTTTCTCTGGGTATATGCCCAGTAGTGGGATTGCTGGATCATAGGGTAATTCTATTTTTAGTTTTTTAAGGAACCTCCATACTGGTCTCCATAGTGGCTGTATCAATTTATATTCCCACCAACAGTGCAAGAGGGTTCCCTTTTCTCCACACCCTCTCCAGCATTTGATGTTTGTAGATTTTCTGATGATGCCCATTCTAACTGGTGTAAGGTGATACCTGATTGTAGTTTTGATTTGCATTTCTCTAATAATTAGTGATGGTGAGCAGCTTTTCATGTGCTTCTTCGCCATCTGTATGTCTCCTTTGGAGAAATGTCTATTTAGGTCTTCTGCCCATTTTTGGATTGGATTGTTTGTTTCTTTAATATTGAGCTGCATGAGCTGTTTATATATTTTGGAGATTAATCCTTTGTCTGTTGATTCGTTTGCAAATATTTTCTGCCATTCTGAGGGTTGTCTTTTCGTCTTGTTTATGTTTTCCTTTGCTGTGCAAAAGCTTTTAAGTTTCATTAGGTCCCATTTGTTTATTTTTGTTTTTATTTCCATTACTCTAGGCGGTGTGTCAAAAAAGATCTTGCTGTGATTTACGTCAAAGAGTATTCTTCCTATGTTTTCCTCTAAGAGTTTTATAGTGTCCGGTCTTATATTTAGGTCTCTAATCTATTTTGAGTTTATTTTTGTGTATGGTGTTAGGGAGTGTTCTAATTTCATTCTTTTACATGTAGCTGTCCAGTTTTCCCAGCACCACTTATTGAAGAGACTGTCTTTTCTCCATTGTATATCTTTGCCTCCTTTGTCATAGATTACTTGACCATAGGTCCGTGGGTTTATCTCTGGGCTTCCTATCTTGTTCCATTGATCCATGTTTCTGTTTTTGTGCCAGTACCATATTGTCTTGATTACTGTAGCTTTGTAGTATAGTCTGAAGTCAGGTAGTCTAATTCCTCCAGCTCTGTTTTTCTCCCTCAAGACTGCTTTGGCTATTCGGGGTCTTTTGTGTCTCCATACAAATTTTAAGATGACTTGTTCTAGTTCCATAAGAAATGCCATTGGTAATTTGATAGGGATTGCATTGAATCTGAAACCCAAAGATTGCTTCGGGTAGTATACTCATTTTCACAATATTGATTCTTCCAATCCAAGAACATGGTATGTCTCTCCATCTGTTGGTATCATCTTTAATTTCTTTCATCAGTGTCTTATAGTTTTATGCATACAGGTCTTTTGTCTCCCTAGGTAGGTTTATTCCTAGGTATTTTATTCTTTTTGTTGCAATGGTAAATGGGAGTGTTTCCTTAATTTCTCTTTCAGATTTTTCATCATTAGTGTATAGGAATGGAAGGGATTTCTGTGCATTAATTTTGTATCCTGCAACGTTACCAAATTCATTGATTAGCTCTAGTAGTTCTCTGGTGGCATGTTTAGGATTCTCTATGTATAGTATCATGTCATCTGCAAACAGTGACAGTTTTACTTCTTCTTTTCCAATTTGTATTCCTTTTATTTCTTTTTCTTCTCTGATTGCCATGGCTAGGACTTCCAAAACTATGTTGAATAATAGTGGTGAGAGTGGACATCCTTGTCTCGTTTCTTATCTTAAAGGAAATGCTTTCAGTTTTTCACCATTGAGAATGATGTTTGCTGTGGGTTTGTCATATATGGCCTTTATTATGTTGAGGTAGGTTCCCTCTATGCCCACTTCCTGGAGAGTTTTTATCATAAATGGGTGTTGAATTTTGTCAAAAGCTTTTTCTGCATCTATTGAGATGATCATATGGTTTTTCTTCTTCAGTTTGTTAACATGGTGTATCACATTGATTGATTTGTGTATACTGAAGAATCCTTGCATCCCTGGGATAAATCCCACTTGATCGTGGTGTATGATCCTTTTAATGTGTTGTTGGATTCTGTTTGCTAGTATTTTGTTGAGGAGTTTTGTATCTATATTCATCAGTGATATTGGTCTGTAATTTTCTTTTTTTTTAGTATCTTTGTCTGGTTTTGGTATCAGGGTGATGATGACCTCATAGAATGAGTTTGGGAGTGTTCCTTCCTCTGCAATTTTTTGGAAGAGTTTGAGAAGGATGGGTGTTAGCTCTTCTCTAAACGTTTGATAGAATTCACCTGTAAAGCCACCTGGTCCTGTACTTTTGTTTGTTGGAAGATTTTTAATCACAGTTTCAATTTCATTACTCGTGATTGGTCTGTTCATATTTTCTGTTTCTTCCTGGTTCAGTCTTGGAAGGTTATACCTTTCTAAGAATTTGTCCATTTCTTCCAGGTTGTCCATTTTATTGGCATAGAGTTGCTTGTAGTAGTCTGTTAGGATGCTTTGTATTTCTGTGGTGTCTGTTGTAACTTCTCCTTTTTCATTTCTAATTTTATTGATTGAGTCCTCTCCCTCTTTTTCTTGATGAGTGTGGCTAATGGTTTATCAATTTTGTTTATCTTCTCAAAGAACCAGCTTTTAGTTTTATTGATCTTTGCTGTTGTTTTCTTTGTTTCTATTTCATTTATTTCTGCTCTGATCTTTATGATTTCTTTCCTTCTGCTAACTTTGGGTTTTGTTTGTTCTTCTTTCTCTAGTTCCTTTAGGTGTAAGGTTAGATTGTTTACTTGAGATGTTTCTTGTTTCTTGAGGTAGGCTTGTATAGCTATAAACTTCCCTCTTAGAAATGCTTTTGCTGCATCCCATAGGTTTTGGATCATCGTGTTTTCATTGTCATTTGTCTCTAGGTATTTTGTGATTTCCTCTTTGGTTTCTTCAGTGATCTCTTGGTTATTTAGTAACGTATTGTTTCCCCTCCATGTGTTTGTGTTTTTTACGTTTTTTTCCCTGTAATTGATTTCTAATCTCATAGCATTGTGGTCAGAAAAGATGCTTGATATGATTTCAGTTTTCTTAAATTTACTGAGATTTGATTTGTGACCCAAGATGTGATCTATCCTGCAGAATGTTCCATGCACACTTGAGAAGAAAGTGTAATCTGCTGGTTTTGGATGGAATGTCCTATAAATATCAATGAAATCTATCTGGTCTATTGTGTCATTTAAAGCTTGTGTTTTTTTTTTTTTTAATATTTATTTATTTATTTGGTTGTGCCGGGTCTTAGTTGCTGCATTTGGGCTCCTTAGTTGGGGCATGTGAACTCTTAGTTGCAGCATGCATGTGGGATCTAGTTCCCTGGCCAGGGATCGAAACCTGGCCCCCTCCATTGGGAGCACAGAGTCTTAGCCACTGTGCCACCAGGGAAGTCCCTAACGCTTATGTTTCCTTATTTATTTTCATTTTGGATGATCTGTCCATTGGTGTAAGTGAGGTGTTAAAGTCCTCCACTATTATTGTGTTACTGTCGATTTCCTCTTTTATAGCTCTTAGCAGTTGCCTTATGTATTCAGGTGCTCCTATGTTCGGTGCATATATATTTATAATTGTTATATCTTCTTCTTGGATTGATCCCTTGATCATTACGTAGTGTCCTTCCTTGTCTCTTGTAACATTCTTTATTTTAAAGTCTATTTTATCTGATATGAGTATAGCTACTCCAGCTTTCTTTTGATTTCCATTTGCATGGAATATCTTTTTGCATCCCCTCACTTTCAGTCTGTATGTGTCCCTAGGTCTGAAGTGGGTCTCTTGTAGAGAGCATATATATGGGTCTTGTTTTTGTATCCATTCAGCAAGCCTGTGTCTTTTGGTTGGAGCATTTAATCCATTCACGTTTAAGGTAATTACCGATATGTATGTTCCTATGACCATTTTAATTGTTTTGGGTTTGTTTTTGTAGGTCCTTTTCTTCTCTTGTATTTCCCACTTCAAGAAGTTCCTTTAGCATTTATTGTAGAGCTGATTTGGTGGTGCTGAATTCTCTTAGCTTTTTCTTGTCTGTAAAGCTTTTGATTTCTCCATGGAATCTGAATGAGATCCTTGCTGGGTAGAGTAATCTTGGTTGTAAGTTCTTCCCTTTCATCACTTTAAGTATATCATGCCATCCCCTTCTGGCTTGTAGAGTTTCTGCTGAGAAATCAGCTGTTAACCTTATGGGAGTTCCCTTGTATGTCATTTGTCGTTTTTCCCTTGCTGCTTTCAATAATTTTTCTTTGTCTTTAATTTTTGCCCCTTTGATTACTATGTGGCTCGGCGTGTTTCTCCTTGGGTTTATCCTGTATGGGACTCTCTGTGCTTCCTGAACCTGGGTGGCTATTTCCTTTCTCATGTTAGGGAAGTTTTCGACTATAATCTCTTCAAATATTTTCTCTGGTCCTTCCTCTCTCTCTTCTCCTTCTGGGACCCCTATAATGCGAATGTTGTTGTGTTTAATGTTGTCCCAGAGATCTCTTAGGCTGTCTTCATTTCTTTTCATTCTTTTTTCTTTAGTCTATTCCACAGCAGTGAATTCCACCATTCTGTCTTCGAGGTCACTTATCCGTTCTTCTGCCTCAGTTATTCTGCTATTGATTCCTTCTAGTGTAGTTTTCATTTCAGTTATTGTATTGTTCATCTCTGTTTGTTTGTTCTTTAATTTTTCTAGGTCTTTGTTAAACATTTCTTGCATCTTCTCGATCTTTGCCTCCATTCTTATTCCGAGGTCCTGGATCATCTTCACTATCATTATTCTGAATTCTTTTTCTGGAAGGTTGCCTATCTCCACTTCATTTAGTTGTTTTTCTGGGGTTTTATCGTGTTCCTTCATCTGGTATATAGCCCTCTGCCTTTTCATCTTGTCTATCTTTCTTTGAATGTGCTTTTTATTCCACAGGTGCAGGATTGTAGTTCTTCTTGCTTCTGCTGTCTGCCTTCTGGTGGTTGAGGCTATCTAAGAGGCTTGATGGGAGGCTCTGGTGGTGGGTAGAGCTGACTGTTGCTCTGGTGGGCTGAGCTCAGTAAAACTTTAAGCCACTTGACTGTTGATGGATGGGGCTGGGTTCCCTCCCTGTTGGTTGTTTGGCCTGAGGCAACCCTACACTAGAGCCTACCTGGGCTTTTTGGTGGGGCTAATGGTGGACTCTGGGAGGGCTCATGCCAAGGAGTACCTCCCAGAATTTCTGCTGCCAGTGTCCTTGTCCCCATGGTGAAACAGAGCCACCCCCTGCCTCTGCAGGAGACCCTCCAGCACTAGCAGGTAAGTCTAGTTCAGTCTCCCCTGGGGTCACTGCTCCTTCCCCTGGGTCCCGATGCGCGCACTACTTTGTGTGTGCCCTCCAAGAGTGGAGTCTCTGTTTCCCCCAGTCATGTCAAAGTCCTATAATGAATTCCCACTAGGCTTCAAAGTCTGATTCTCTAGGAATTCCTCCTCCCATTGCCGGACCCCCAGGTTGGGAAGCCTGACGTGCGGCTCAAAACCTTCACTCCAGTGGGTGGACTTCTGTGGTATAAGTGTTCACCAGTCTGTGAGTCACCCACCCAGCAGTTATGGGATTTGATTTTACTGTGATTGCGCCCCTCCTACCATCTCATTGTGGCTTCTCCTTTGTTTTTGGATGTGGGTATCTTTTTTGGTGAGTGCCAGTGTCTTCCTGTTGATGATTGTCCAGCAGCTAGTTGTGATTCTGTTGTTCTTGCAAGAGGGAGTGAGAGCACGTCCTTCTACTCTGCCATCTTGGTCCCTCCAAAAACCCTAGTATCATATTTTAATTAACCTTTCCAACAGTCCTATGAGCCTAGTATTATTATCCCATTTTACAGGTGAAGAAACAGAGGTTTGAAAGAATGAAGTTAATTGACAGAGATGACACAGACAATAACAAACAGAGCCAAAGTTTGAACCCAAGCTTGTCTGGCTACAAATCTACCTTTTTTCTGCTACACTATGCTCTTGCATCTTATTATTTGTGTTGAATTATAAGCACAAACTCCTTTAGAAATGTTTATTAAATTCACATGCTTGTAATAAGAATACTCATCATAGTATTTTTTTTTATTGGCGTATAATTGCTTTACAATGTTGTGTTAGGTTCTGCTGTACAGTGAAGTGAATCTGCTGTATGTATACCTATATCCCCTCCCTCTTGGACCTCCCTCCCACCCCCACCCCTCCTTCCACCCATCTAGGTCATCACAGAGCACAAAGCTGAGCTTCCTGTGCTTTATAGCAGGTTCCCACTAGCTATCTGTTTTATGCATGGTAGTGTGTATATGTCAATTCTAATCTCCCAGTTCATCCCACCCTCCCCTTCCCCCACTGTGTCCACATGTCCGTTCTCTATGTCTACATCTCTGTTCCTGCCCTGCAAATAGGTTCGTCTGTACCAATTTTCTAGATTCCACATATATATTAAAAAACCCCACAGAATATTTGGTTACTTGCATAAGATCACACAATGAGCTAGTGCTAGAAATGGGTCTAGAAATGCTTTTCGACTATTCAGCCCTTTGTTAGACATGAGGTGTGCCAGGGGCTGACCCTGCCTTGAGCTCCAGCAGCAGGAAACAAGCAGGCAAGAACCAAGTGCAGCCATTGCTCTTCTCATTAGGTGGCAATGATCCTTGAACCTCTGAATTCAGGATAGACAATCACTTGTGAGTTCATAATGCTCTTTAATTAAGAATTTTTTAAAAATTTAAGTGCATACAGTTTGATTTTTTCCATAAAAAGGGGTGACAGACTTCTAAGCATGGAGGAATGAGAGGCTGTGGTTACAGTGCAAGATATAAGAAATAGTTAAGTGACCACACAAGGCTACAAGCTCCTTAAAGCAGACATTAGTTGTTTCTTTTTAAAATAAATATTTGATACACCAAAAGAACGTAAGTAGAGTATATGCATGTCATAAACATAATAATAGAACAAACACCTGAGGACCTACCATCCATACCTTTGGGATTACCTGCATACTCCTTGTGCATCCCATCTCTGCCTCTCCCAGAGGTGACACTATTCTAAATTTTGTGGGTTTTAAAAATCAATTTAGGGCTTCCCTGGTGGCACAGTGGTTGAGAATCTGCCTGCCAATGCAGGGGACATGGGTTCGAGCCCTGGTCTGGGAAAATCCCACATGCCATGGAGCAACTAGGCCCGTGAGCCACAACTACTGAGCCTGGGCGTCTGAAGCTTGTGCTCCGCTACAAGTGAGGGCGCGACAGTGAGGCCCGCACACCGCAATGAAGAGTGGCCCCCGCTTGCTGCAACTAGAGAAAGCCCTCGCACAGAAACGAAGACCCAACACAGCCAAAAATAATAAAAAATAAATAAATAAATAAATAAAAGACTTAAAAAAAAAATCAATTTAATCACATGTATATATGTTCCTAAAGAATATGTGATTTAACTTTTGAGGGAGATTCATAATTCCTGGAACATTGCATGAGCTTAACAAACATTTGTTGAAAGAATGAATAAATGAATGACTGAATGGCAAGCCAGAAAGCTCAATCCATTCTCTTTCACCTACCATTGAAATTAACAAAGATGTAGTGCATGACTAAAACCTCTTTTCTAAACAATGCTCTGTGGTATATTTTTATGTATATTGCTGTCAATCATAATAAAAGAGCTTCCTGTTATTAATCACCATTAAGAGTATAAGGGTGGGACTCTTCAGACTAATGCAAAACCAGCTCTTTTTTATGCTTTGTATGCATGAAGATGGATTTTGTTTAGGGTTGTGATCTCTTAGGGGATCTCAGAACTTATTAAAAATAAAAGGACTTTATATTTTATGTACCTAACAAAATTTTTCTCTTTTGAAAATGTAAATTAAGTTAATCAAATACTGAAAACACGTTACATTTCTCAGATAAAAGGGCTAGATGTACTGTAAACACACCAAATATATCAAACACAGTATACTTCATAAAGAATTAAAAGTTCAGAAACTGCCAAAATCTGTAATGAGAATCAGGTCATTGGCAAGTGTGGTTAATTTTATCCCATTGTCATGGTGCACCCTTAGGCTGACAAGCTAATCAGAGAATGCACTTTCACTCAGTTGTATCAAGAACTGAAATGATTGTGTTTATTTCAGGGTCTTGGCTTAAAACGCAAACTCATCAACCAGCAGCATTATAATTAAGTCCTCAAGAAGTAAGAAAGTACTTTTAAAATATGGTGTTAGCACAGCTTGTTCTAGCACGTTAGAAACAAGCAAGATGAGTTAGATGTTCACAGCTGAAAACAACATCCTAAGAAGGTACTCCAGTCAATTCAGGATCTTAAAGCTGTTAAACATTTAGTAGGCATTTTTCCTGTGCTATTTAAATGGATGTAGGAAAACATTATTTGAAGTATGGTTCTCAGGTGAAATCTCATGATAAAAATCAAAGAGGAAGGTAAATACAAAACAACAATAGCAATATTTAACATTTCTTGAGCATTTACTGTGTATCTGGCATTATTCTAAATGGTATATGTATTATCTCATTTAATCCTCAAGTAGATAGTATCATTAGTCTCATTTTACAGATAAATAAACAGGAATAGAAAAGTTAATTAACATTCTGTAAGTCCCACCAGTGATAAATGATAGTCAGGATTTGAACAGTGTAGTCAGTATTAGTTTTCTCCAGCTGCCATAACAAACTGCCACAAATTTAGCAGGTTAAACAATACATATTCATTATATTCCTATAGGTCACGAGTCTGACAAAGGTCTCACTGGACTAGAATCAAGGTGTCAGCAGGGCTGCATTCCTTTTTGGAGGCTCCAGGGGAGAATTCGTTTCCTTGCCTTTTCCAGCTTCCAGATGCTGCCTGCATTCCTTGGCTCCTGGCCCCTTTCCTCCAACTTCAAAGCCAGCAAAGGCAAGTTGAGTCCTTCTCACATTGCATCACTCTCACCTCCTCCCTTTCTTTCCTCGTATGATTTTAAGGGCCCTTGTGATAACATTGCCTACCTGTATAATCCAAGATAATACCCCTATTTTAAGGTCAGCTGATTAGCAATCTTAATTCTATCTGCAACTTTAATTTCCCTTTGCCACATAAGATAACACCTTCAGTTTCCAGCATTAAGATGTGGAGTTTTGTTTCTGGGTTGAGGAACTTGACTGCATACCACACAGTCTTATTCCAAAGAACATGCTCTTACCAATTTCACCCTACTAGTGGAAGGCACAAATGTTAGCATTTATTATTTTGGGAAACCTGATTTGCAGATTTGGGGTTATGTATTGCACAAAGTGAACATGCCTTAAGAGAAAAATCATAGTAATTAACTTGGTAATGTTACCTCAATGTTATTTTATTTAGAAATGTTGATTTGTTGTAGGCATGCAAGCCTTAACTGTTTTCTGAGTGTAGTCCATTAAGTAGAGGGATGGGGCTCTCACTACTGAGTAGAAAGCCTGGGGAAGCCAAGTTCTGCTGTGAGAGAGTGGCCTGTCTGTCTATGGAACAAGAGCAATCATGCACAACCGAGTTATAGAGGATTCAACTCTGCACCTCCTTGCTGGGTTAGTTGGACTGAATCCCCTCTCTACGGCTTCCCTGGGACGTTGACTCAACCTGTACAGTACATTTATCCCTACAGATTTGTCCTCTCCCTGATGCTTCTCCAACTTCTTGGCATGTACCCATTTCACTGACTGGTGTTGGCAACTGGATCCTGTTTAAATAATGGACCTCCCTCCCCAATACTCCCTGCCCCACTCCCACATGCCTCTGGTCCACCCTTATCATGTCCTTTAGGTGGTTTAACCCACTACCTGGCTGAGCATTAAATGTGGACATGACATGTGTAGAGTATTCTCAAAAGGTGTGAACTAAAAAAGGAAAGAAATAGGGCAATAACTTGAAGAGTTATTTTAAGAAAAGGGATTGGGTTCAACCTGGGGATGTCTGTAGACTAAAGAAAGGAGCCCGTGAAGAATGACAGTAACTGAGCATACAGAAAGATTACATTTTGAAAGAGGAAGAAAGGGATTAGATCACTAAGGGTAAATCTGAGAAATTCTAAGAAAGGTCACTGTAGCTATGCATATGGTAGGGGAGTTTAGGGTTGAAGCCAATGGAAGATATGTGGAAGGGGCCAGAACATCTCTGAAGTCGGGACAAAGATCAGCTGCAGAGAGAGCTAGGTAAAGGAATGGGAGAAGTTACTAGTGGCACGTAGAAAGTATTATTGTTTCAGTTACTTATTGGCTGGTGACAAACCACCCACAACAGTGGCTTAAAAGAACAGCCACGTATTATCTGTGAGTCTGTAATCTGGGCTAGGCTCAGCTGGGCAGTTCTCCACGTGGAGATGATTGTGCGTCTGGTGCCTCAGCTGGGATGCCTAGAACAGCTCAGACTCCTTCACGGCGTGCTGGTCTCAGGATAGTCAGACTTCGTCCATGGTGGCTGGCTACCGAGAGGGAGCAAGCAGGAGCTGCTTAAAGGGCAGGCCTGGGATCGGCGCAGTGTCACTTCCATCTTACTCTGTTGGTCAGAGCAAGTGACGAGGCCAGCCCAGGTTTAAGGGGCACGGAAAATAGATTCCACCTGTTGATGTGGAGAACAGCAGGTGCATACAGCGAGGGGAGGAATTGATAGCAGTCATGGTTGAAGTCTCTCCACCACAATTTCTGAGAGTTTGGAGACTCATCTGAAGTTAGAAACTACTAGTTTCCTACTGCCACTGTAACAAATTACTACAAACTTGATGGGCTTAAAACAAAACTGATTTATTTATTTATTTATTTATTTATTGATTTATTTCCTTCCTTATACTTTATTCACCTCTGGTCGCAAAATACCGGGAAGCAACAAGGGCCATGCCTCTAAGCTCTTGGTTGCACGTCTTTCCCGTCTCCATCTGTAAGTAGCTCTGTGCGACACTGGGCTCGTGCTGTCCCATGGCGTCTCTCACACTCTAACAGCTGCAGAGGATAACATATGACCATGTAAGGAGTTGAAAGAGATGCCTCATTCACAATTCAGTGTTCTCCTCCAATTAGTTTTCCAGCTCACTTGTGCAAATATTGGAACTAAAGTTGTTCCTACTGTTGGTTTTTAAAAACTCTGTCATGAACTAGTGGATTGTAGGCACATTTTGTCTGCACAACCGTTAGCGCTGTGTAAAGTAAATTTTTAAAAGAAAGGCCTTTCTTAAACAGTAACAGTGACTAAGGTCCCTTCTGTGCCGCCAGCTTCCTAAGTCCCAGGCTGTCTTGTCCCCTGGATGGCCGCCCCTGGATCCCCACATCCAGGGCAGTGATGAAGGAAAGGCAGGCCAGGCCAAGCAAGAGGAATAACCAGTCTTTACTGGGCTCAGCCCAGGAGTCCATGGTTCTTGATCACCTCTGTGTATTCGTTGATTTTCTTTACATGTTCTTTTCATCCTGTTTCCATAGCCTCATGAGCTGTTTTCTCTTTCAGTAATGGACCTTGGCCTTTTCCTTTCTCTTCTCCTTCAGGGTGGCCGTCACTGCCTGGTACTTCCAGCCAATCACATGGCACCCCAGGTAGGCAAATATTCATATAGACTTCAGATGCATAACCTAGAGGGCAGCAGGAACCATCATCCACTTTTCCTTGTCATAGGGCAGCAGGATCCCATCAAACACCTTGTGGTGGTCCAGGGACCCTAGTCTCGCTTGGTCTTGTGAGGCAGCATACCTTGAATGGTCTGCCCTTGTTTCTGTAGAAATTGCCAGAAATGCTGATGCACTCACAGCATACAAACACCACCTTCTGGTCCAGCAGTACCTCCTTGGTCATGATGCCCCTGGTTGGCCAGGAGATGGCATCAGCCATCGAGCTCCATCTGCCCCTCTGCCATCTTCGGCAGCCACCTGGGAAAGACACATACTTATTATCTTACAGTTCTGGGCCTCAGAAGTCTGAAATGAGTCTTATGGGACTAGAATTAAGGTGTCTGCAGGGCTCTACTGCTTCTGGAAGATCGAGGGGAGAATTTGTATCCTTGCCTTTTCCAGCTTCTAGAGGACACCTGCAGCGTTTGGCTCATGGCCCTTTCCTCCACCTTCAAGGCACATCGCTCCCTCTCTGCTTCTGTTGTCCCACCTTTTCTGTTGATTGACCCTTGGGCCTACTTGGATAATCCAGGATAATCTCCTAATTTCAAGACCCTTAACTTAATCACACCTGCAAAGTTCCTTTTGCCATATAAGGTCACATGTTCCTAGATTCCGGGGGTTGGCACGTGACATCCTTGTGGGGGGCGTTATTCTGTCTACAGAAGCTTGACATATGTAATACTGCCAGCAGATGAAGTTGTGAGATTTCTCCAGTAGTACTCAGCTTTGTAGCAGTAATGGTAGAGAAAGTAAACTGTTGAATTGATCCAAGTTTAGAGATCGATAGGGTAGGATTAAGGTATAAGGACCTTGAGGTAAGAGAATTAGGGAAGCTGGTACAGGTGATTGAGTTGACTGATCAAGGGGCCTGCTAGGGAGGGAAGGAAACCCAGGGGGAGTTCGATAGATTGGGAGAAGAGTGAGCTTCTTCCTTCAACTTCTTAACTCTGTTTCCTCTTTGATACGGCTTTTGCACATCATTAGCCTCCCCCTTGAGGGGGTTTCTGAATGGCTGCAGTGAAAGGCCTTTATCTGATTCCCATTACTGAATCTTTCCCCTGTGTTAGTAACACCCAACATTACTGTATTCACGTAGTGGCAACCAGTGTTTGAATTCATGGGTAATTTCTGTGGGAGATCACATAGGATGAGAGATTACATACTCTACTCAGGGTGGATTTCACCGTGTCCCAAGAAGACCAACGGACATCAGACAGGGGAACATAAATTCTATTGCGGAACATGAGGTTAACTCTCCTTACAGATTTTTCCTGAATAAATAAAACTAAGGGTTTTTATTCCTCTTAGGAGGAAATCTAGTGAAACGACAACACTTTGACAGAGGTTTTGTGAATTGTAAAAAATGGCAGTTTGCTTGATCAAGGTCTTGATCGAGGTGGCCTTAAAGTTCCCTTTAGCTTTAGGCAGGCTTCCGCTTGATTTGGGGCCCCTGACCTACCTTTTCCTAGAGCATTTACTTCAGAAAACTTGTCATTATGAGTCCTTTCTCGGCCCTTTGAGAAATAAATCTTTTCAAAAGCCTCTTGCTTGTTCTACAGCCCAGGAATGTCTTTCTCAAGGACCTGGGAGCCTTCACTTTGAAAAGTAATCACTGAAGGAGATAGAGCCCCTCTCTCGTGGTCTCAGTGGGAGGGTAGGAGCCTACCCTCAGGGTCCTTGATCCAAGTTGTAAAACTATTTCTTGTCATGAAGATCAGAGGAAGTTTACTTTTCCTTTGGGTAAGGCCAATTAGCAAACACAGGTGGCCTATGATCCCCCCATCCCAACTCTCCAGCCCTTTGTTTCTACAGAGCCAGGCATCTAGACATGGTCTGTGCTCTCTCTCCTGTTGCTGGCAATAGTACCAGAAAAAAATAAATTCTCTGTAAGATTTTTTCTTTAACAATCTTCCAACAGTGTCAATTCAACAACCACAAGGGAAGAAGGTATGATGAGAATGAGGGATTGGATTTTTAAAAAAAAATTTACCTGTTATTACTATTACTTTATTTTATTATTTTATTTTTTTATTGGAGTATGGTTGCTTTACAATGTGGTGTGACTGGTCGGATTGAGTTGTAAGTAACAAGCAGGTAACAAAGAGCTATGATTTCTAATTCAAGTCACAAGACGACTGCACTTTGATTTACTTCACCTATTACAAGGGCAGGTGGAATATTATACAACTTAATGAGTATGGGCTTTGCTAGGGAAGGAGTAGCTAAGGAATACATGTATATATATATATATATATATATATATATATATATATATATATATTTTTTTTTTTTTTTTTGGTTCGGATTTTTGGGAAGAGTAGATTTGTATAGAAGAGTGATATCTTAGATATATCACAACCTTAGTTGCAAATGACAGAAACCTGACTCCAAATGGCTTACCCATAAAAGGAAATTTATTGGTCCATATAATTGAAAAGCCAGGGGATAATGCTGTATCTGGGGCTCAGACGATATGTTCTACGAATATTTACCAAGTGCCTCCTACGTGTGAGATACAGTTACAGGCACATGCGATTCAAATTGTTGTCAATAAAGCAGGTAACATTCTGTGCCATCATGGAGCCTAGAGTCTAGTGTTCACGTCATTGGGACTTTGTCCCTCTCCCTGTCATCAGGGCCTCTTCATTCTCCATTTGCTGGGTGGGTTCTGTGTTGCCTTCTGCTGGTTCATGAGAGGACCAGGAGCCCTAGCTTCTTAAGCAGACTTTCAGGCTGTCTTTCTGTTGCTGGTCCCCTTCGTCTATTCCAGAGGTGCCTCGTGCTGTTAATTCCTGAATCTTTGGGAGAATCTGCGATGTAAATCCAGTTCCTTTTTGGCTTTCCCCGGTACCTATTTAGAATTCAGCTTTCTCAAGTCTGTGAAGTCTGTTATCAGTGATCCATGTGCTTTCCAGCTTCCAAAAGTTTGTGGCTATTGCTGCTTCCCCTTTTGCCCTTTGTTCTTGTCGTTTTATGCCTTAAAACATTCCCTTTACTGTCATTTTAGTGGGGTTTCAGGAGGGAATGAAATACATGCATTTGTTAAATTTGTTATAGTAATCAAAACGACCAATTTGTTTTCATAAAATAAAATTTATTGTGTATTTTATTATGATGAGATCAATAGATGCTTATTGTAGGTAATGCAGAACTGGATGAAGAAAAGGAAATCTTTTTAAATTCCAGAAATACCATAGTTATATGACACTCAGTGGCTGAACATTTAGGTTATTTCCAATTTTCTGATATTGCAAATAGCATGTGTTGAAAATCTTTACAGCTAAATCTTGATGAACATCTACAAATATTCCTTTGGAATCAATTTCTATAAAAGAATTTCAGGGGCAAAGAGACTGCATAATTTTATTGCTTTCGAGAAAGACTCTACCATGCATTAATGTCTAATGGTAGAAGTTTCAAACCAATAGTGGATGGGGAGCAACAGCAAATAACACATGAGATCAATGAGTTTTTATTTTTGAACTTTACTTTTTGTAAATTTTTTTTATGCGGTGGTATATTTAAAAATTATTCTGAGTAAGAAGAAATTTCAAATGATTATTATTAACTGAAAGAAAGGAAGCTATATTTTTTAGTAGAAGCAGTTAGAATAAAATAGAAACATAGATGAATATTTCAACTTTTGTGTTTTAATTCCTCATTAATTACTAGCCACAAGGTAAACTTCACCCCACTTTTCCTCTAGTAAGTTACCTTTGTTTATTTGAGGAGCAGAACTTCTCAGCCAGGAGTGAGGACAGGATGAGTGACATCTCTGCCCTTAGTGGAATGTGAATGTCTTAATAGATTGTCCTTTCTGTTAGTCAGGGGCTGTGTGGCTGCCGTGTTCATCAGCACCGTTATCATTATCATCACCGCTATTTTCAACATGACCCCTTACAATTTACTTTCACAATCACTATCTCATTTTATTTTATTTTATTCTATTTATATCTTTATTAGAGTATAATTGCTTTACAATGTTGTGTTAGTTTCTGCTGTATAACAAAGTGAATCAGCTATACATGTACATATATCCCCATATCCCCTCCCTCTTGCATCTCCCTCCCACCCTCCCTATCCCACCCCTCTAGGTCTTCACAAAGCACTGAGCTGATCTCCCTGTGCTATACAGAAGCTTCCCACTAGCCATCCATTTTACATTTGGTAGTGTATATATGTCAGTGCTACTCTCTCACTTCATCCCAGCTTCCCCTTCCCCCTCTGTGTCCTCAAGTCCGTTCTCTACGTCTGCGTCTTTTTCCCTCCCCTACCACTAGGTTCATCAGTACCATTTTTTTAGATTCCATATACAAGCGTTAGCATACGGTATTTGTTTTTCTCTTTCTGACTTACTTCACTCTGTATGACAGACTCTAGGTCCATCCACCTCATTACAAATAGTTTCGTTCCTTTCTATCACCATCTCATTTTAATCTTCAGAGCAATCTCTTGAAGTAGGTAGGACAGATTCTTTTATCCTTCCTGTTTTACAAATGGGGATCATGAAGCGCTAGGTTTAAGGGACTTGTTTCCCCAGCCAGTAAGAAGCAGAGGAAGGATTGTTTTTGAATTTTTAAATTTTAATTTATTTTTTTATATAGCAGGTTCTTATTAGTTATCCATTTATTCATATTAGTGTATATATGTCAATCCCAATCTCCCAATTCATCCCACCACCAACACCAACCCCCCCCCCCCACTACTTCCCCCCCTTGGTGTCCATACATTTGTTCTCTACATCTGTGTCTCTATGTCTCTATTTCTGCCCTGCAGACCGGTTCATCTGTACCATTTTTCTAGGTTCCACGTATATGCATTAATATACGATATTTGTTTTCCTCTTTCTGACTTACTTCACTCTGTATGACAGTCTCTAGCTCCATCCACGTCTCTACAAATGACCCAATTTCGTTCCTTTTTATGGCTGAGTAATATTCCATTGCATATATGTACCACAACTTCTTTATCCATTCGTCTGTCGATGGGCATTTAGGTTGCTTCCATGACCTGGCTATTGTAAATAGCGTTGCAATGAACATTGGGGTGCATGTGTCTTTTTGAATTATGGTTTTCTCTAGGTATATGCCCAGTAGTGGGATTGCTGGGTCATATGGTAATTCTATTTTTAGTTTTTTAAGGAACCTCCATACCTTTCTCCATAGTGGCTGTATCAATTTACATTCCCACCAACAGTGCAAGAGGGTTCCCTTTTCTCCACACCCTCTCCAGCATTTGTTGTTTGTAGATTTTCTGGTGATGGCCATTCTGACTGGTGTGAGGTGATATCTCATTGTAGTTTTGATTTGCATTTCTCTAATGATTAATGATGTTGCGCATTCTTTCATGTGTTTGTTGGCCATCTGTATGTCTTCTTTGGAGAAATGTCTATTTAGGTCTTCCGCCCATTTTTGGATTCAGTTGTTTGTTTTTTTAATATTGAGCAGCATGAACTGTTTATATATTTTGGATATTACTCCTTTGTCCATTGATTCGTTTGCAAATATTTTCTCCCGTTCTGAGGGTTGTTTTTTTTTTTGTCTTGTTTGTAGTTTCCTTTGCTTTGCAAAAGCTTTGAAGTTTCATTAGGTCCCATTTGTTTATTTTTGTTTTTATTTCCATTACTCTAGGCGGTGGGTCAAAAAAGATCTTGCTGTGATTTACATCAAACAGTGTTCTTCCTTTTCCTCTAAGAGTTTTATAGTGTCCGGTCTTACATTTAGGTCTCTAATCCATTTTGAGTTTATTTTTGTGTATGGTGTTAGGGAGTGTTCTAATTTCATTCTTTTACATGTAGCTGTCCAGTTTTCCCAGCACCACTTATTGAAGAGGCTGTCTTTACTCCATTGTATACCCTTGCCTCCTTTGTCATAGATTAGTTGACCATAGGTGTGTGGGTTTATCTCTGGGCTTTCTATCCTGTTCCATTGATCTGTAGCTCTGTTTTTTGTAGCTCAGTACCATATTGTCTTGATTACTGTAGCTTTGTAGTATAGTCTGAAGTCAGGGAGTCTGACTCCTCCAGCTCTGTTTTTTTCCCTCAAGACTGCTGTGGCTATTTGGGGTCTTTTGTGTCTTCATACAAATTTTAAGATTTTTTTGTTCTAGTTCTGTAAAAAATACCATTGGTAATTTGATAGGGATTGCATTGAATCTGTAGATTGCTTTGGGTAGTAGAGTCATTTTCACAATATTGATTCTTCCAATCCAAGAACATGGTATATCTCTCCATCTGTTGGTATCATCTTTAATTTCTTTCATCAGTGTCTTATAGTTTTCTGCATACAGGTCTTTTGTCTCCTTAGGTAGGTTTATTCCTAGGTATTTTATTCTTTTTGTTGCAGTGGTAAATGGGAGTGTTTCCTTAATTTCTCTTTCAGATTTTTCATCATTAGTGTATAGGAGTGCAAGAGATTTCTGTGCATTAATTTTGTATCTGGCAGCTTTACCAAATTCATTGATTAGCTCTAGTAGTTTTCTGGTGGCATCTTTAGGATTCTCTACATATAGTATTATGTCATCTGCAAACAGTGACAGTTTTACTTCTTCTTTTCCAATTTGTATTTTTTTTCTTCTCTGATTGCTGTGGCTAGGACTTCCAAAACTATGTTAAATAACAGTGGCTAGAGTGGACATCCTTGTCTTGTTCCTGATCTTAGAGGAAATGCTTTCAGTTTTTCACCATTGAGAATGACGTTTGCTGTGGGTTTGTCATTTATGGCCTTTATTATGTTGAGGTAGGTTCCCTCTATGCCCACTTCCTGGAGAGTTTTTATCATAAATGGGTGTTGAATTTTGTCAAAAGCTTTTTCTGCATCTATTGAGATGATCATATGGTTTTTCTTCTTCAATTTGTTAATATGGTGTATCACATTGATTGATTTGCTTATATTGAAGAATCCTTGCACCCTGGGATAAATCCCACTTGATCATGGTGTAGGATCCTTTTAATGTGTTGTTGGATTCTGTTTGCTGGTATTTTGTTGAGAATTTTTGCATCTATATTCATCAGTGATATTGGTCTGTAATTTTCTTTATTTGTAGTATCTTTGTCTGGTTTTGGTATCAGGGTGATGGTGGCCTTATAGAATGAGTTTCTGAGTGTTCCTTCCTCTGCAGTTTTTTGGAAGAGTTTGAGAAGGATGGGTATCAGAAGAAGGTAGCTATTCTCTAAATGTTTGATAGAATTCACCTGTGAAGTCAACTGGTCCTGGACTTTTGTTTATTGGAAGATTTTTAATCACAGTTTCAATTTCATTACTTGTGATTGGTCTGTTCATATTTTCTATTTCTTCCTGGTTCAGTCTTGGAAGGTTATACCTTTCTAAGAATTTGTCCATTTCTTCCAGGTTGTCCATTTTATTGGCATAGAGTTGCTTGTAGTAGTCTCTTTGGATGCTTTGTATTTCTGTGGTGTCTGTTGTAACTTCTCCTTTTTCATTTCTGATTTTATTGATTGAGTCCTCTCCCTCTTTTTCTTGATGAGTCTGGTTAATGGTATATCAATTTTGTTTATCTTCTCAAAGAACCAGCTTTTAGTTTTATTGATCTTTGCTATTGTTTTCTTTGTTTCTATTTCATTTATTTCTGCTCTGATCTTTATGATTTCTTTCCTTCTGCTAACTTTGGGTTTTGTTTGTTCTTCTTTCTCTAGTTCCTTTAGGTGTAAGGTTAGATTGTTTACTTGAGATGTTTCTTGTTTCTTGAGGTAGGCTTGTATAGCTATAAACTTCCCTCTTAGAACTGCTTTTGCTGCATCCCATAGGTTTTGGATCCTCGTGTTTTCATTGTCTTTTGTCTCTAGGTATTTTTTGATTTCCTCTTTGATTTTTTCAGTGATCTCTTTGTTATTTAGTAACGTATTGTTTAACCTCTATGTGTTTGTGTTTTTTACGTTATTTTCCCTGTAATTGATTTCTAATCTCATAGCATTGTGGTCAGAAAAGATGCTTGATATGATTTCAATTTTCTTAAATTTACTGAGATTTGATTTGTGACCCAAGATGTGATCTATCCTGGAGAATGTTCCATGTGCACTTGAGAAGAAAGTGTAACCTGCTGGTTTTGGATGGAATGTCCTATAAATATCAATTAAATCTGTCTAGTCTACTGTGTCATTTAAAGCTTGTGTTTCCTTATTGACTTTCTGTTTGGATTATCTATCCATTGGTGTAAGTGAGGTGTTAATATCCCCCACCATTACTGTGTTACTGTCGATTTCCTCTTTGATAGCTGTTAACAGTTGCCTTGTGTATTGAGGTGCTTCTATGTTGGGTGCATATATATTTATAATTGTTATATCTTCTTCCTGGATTGATCCATTGATCATTATGTAGTGTCCGTCCTTGTCTCTTGTAACACTCTTTATTTTAAAATCTATTTTATCTGGTATGAGTATTGCTACTCCAGCTTTCTTTTGATTTCCATTTGCCTGGAATATCTTTTTCCATCCCCTCACTTTCAGTCTGTATGTGTCCCTAGGTCTGAAGTGGGTCTCTTGTAGACAGCATATATATGGGTCTTGTTTTTGTATCCATTCAGCGAGCCTGTGTCTTTTGGTTGGAGCATTTAATCCATTCACGTTTAAGATAATTATTTATATGTATTTTCCTATGACCATTTTCTTAATTGTTATGGGTTTGTTTTTGTAGGTTCTTTTTTCAGAGGAAGGATTTTAATCTGAATCTTCTGGCTTCAAAAGCCACTGCTATTTCTTCCATGCAATGTATGCTCTGTCCTGTCCAGCACCAGAGCTTCAGATAATAATATTTGAGTGAATAATTTTGAAAGGTCCTGGAGTCAGAACTGGTGTTCAAAAAGCAATAACCATCAGAAAAAAAAGTGAAACAGTGCCACACATTAAATTGTACAGTGTTTTTTCTGGCATCTCTGTTCCAGCTGACTGTAATGACTCCAGAAATAATATCATATTTCCTAGCAAATGGCTGAAACCGAAATTACTGCAAATTTTATGCAGAGCATTGCCCTGAATGGTAGGAGAAATGCATATTTTCTCATTTGATTATGTTTGTTCATTTAAGTTGTCTGGAAGGAGAATCCATTTTTACACAAACTAACTGTTGTACTGAATTTGCTGTGCTGAACAATTTTTCTGGTTGGTTACCAGTTCCTAAAAAGTGAAAATTTACCAAGGCAGTCCTTCTCTTTGGATTTGCCTAGACTGCAAAGTGTTTTTCATTCTTTACCACTGATTAATAGGTAATTGGTGGCAGTGGATGAATGTCTGAAATGTAACTATTATTGGGGTATTGGGCCCCAGATTCATAGTCAGAGAGCTTCTCAGGAATATAGATATAAAACTTAAAAAACCCTTTGAATATTTCTCATGGATGATTGATGATTTATTGATTTGACTTGAATCTAGTTCACGTTGACTAATTTGATAAATTTCTCAAAATATTAATACTACCAATCACAGCTCCATACCACGTCAATCATTATGCCTGGAGTTTTAATAACAAAAACTAAGGGACCTAGTTCCTTCACTTTGACACTGATTTTTGTTTTTATCAATTCCAAATAAATAATCATTACATTAAGCTTGGGATCCATTTCTCCTCAAGGCAAGCATCCTTGGATAAATGAGTTAGTGAATAAATAGAGCAGTTTTTATGAGTCATTTCTATAAACTTTTAAATGTTTTATTGTGATAAAAATTATAAAATTTATCATTTAAACCATTTTAAAGTGTAAAATTCAGTGCCACTTAGTACATTTACAATGTTGTGCGACCATCAGCACTATCTAGTTCCCATCACCCCAAACGGAAACTCTGTCCTTAGTAAGCAATCACACTCCATACCTCTCATCCTAGTCCTTGGCAACCACTAAACTGCTCTCTAGGTCTACTGATCCGCCTATTCTGGATATTTCATATAAGTGAAATCATAAAATATGTGGCTTTTTGTGTCTGGCTTAGTTCAATAAGCATAATCTTTTCAAAGTCCATGCATGGTGTAGCATATATCAAAGTTTCATTCCTTCTTATGGCTGAACAATATTCCATTGTATGTCTATACCATGTTTTGTTTAGCTGTTCTTCTACTGATGGACATTTGGTTTGTCTCCACCTTTTGGCTATTGTGAATAGTGCTGCTATGAACATTGGCATACAGATTATCTGTTCCAGTCCTTCCTTTCAATTCTTTTGTATATATGTTTAGGAGTGGAATTGCTGAGTCATATCGTAGTTGTATGTTTAACTCTTTGAGAAACTACAGTGGCTCTACCATTTTACGTTCCCACTAGCAATGCATGAAGGTTCTGATTTCTCTATATCTTGCCATCACTTGTTATTTTCCACTTTTTTGATTATAGCAATCCTAGTAGGTGTGAAGTGGTATCTCACTATGGTAAATTTCTGTTGCTTTTTTGTTTTTTTTTTGGCCGCACCATGCGGCATGTGGGATCTTAGTTCTCTGACTAGGGATCAAACCCATGCCCCCTGCATTGGGAGCATAGAGTCTTAACCACTGGGCCACCAGAGAAGTCCCTGTTGCTTTTTATTGCAGAGAAATTTACTCTCACTTCAATCCTGAACTAGGACATTTTATTTTATTTTTATTTTTAAAATAAATTTATTATGTATTTATTTTTGGTTGCGTTGGGTCTTCGTTGCTGAGCGTGGGCTTTCTCTAGTTGCAGTGAGCCAGGGCTACTCTTCGTTGTGGTGCTCAGGCTTCTCATTGCGGTGGCTTCTCTTGTTGCAGAGCAAAGGCTCTAGGCGTGTGGGCTTCAGTAGTTGTGGCACGCAAGCTCAGTAGTTGTGGCATGTGGGCTCTAGAGTGCAGGCTCAGTAGTTGTGGCACGTGGGCTTAGTTGCTCTGCAGCATGTGGGATCTTCCTGGACCAGGGATCGAACCTGTGTCCCCTGCATTGGCAGGCAGATTCTTAACCACTGGGCCACCAGGGAAGTCCCTAGGACAGTTTAAATTGTAGAATAAAGGCTCAGGGCATGTGAGGTTCGTCTTGAGTGGTTTTGCTTGACTGGAAGGCCATCTAGGTGTGAGGACCGGTGGAAGATGAAACTGAAACATTACACTGGGGCCAAATTGTACAGGGACTTGAAAGCTAAGCAGAGGCACTTCAGAGGGTAAAAGGTCAGTTTTAAGAAAACAAATGCCATAATGAGAGTTGGCCATTAGAACAATAAAGGGCACCATGATGTAAGCTGAACTGGAAAGAACACGGGTTGGGAATGATTACTCCATTGTTGAGGTGGTGCCTAGGGCTCAAAATATATGAATTGCTCATATTTTACTGGATAACACCTTATAATTTATCGAATTAGCCAAAAATTGTGGACTATTCCTACATTCCACAGGAATGCCACACTATCCCCAGTTTGGTAGAAGTATTTGGAAGTATTTTAGCCAATGAGCAGTTCCACACTAAGAATTCTAGAGTTCTTTGAGTCTAGGTAGAAATCTTTTTTGAGCTAATGGTTGATGGTCTCACACACGGTGAATTTTGTGGTGAAAAACATGAGACTTGACATCTGACAGACCTGGATTTGAATCCTGTTTATTCACTTACTGATTGTGTGGCCATGTTCAAGTACCTTTCCTTCTCTGAGTATCAGTCTTCTGTTTTAAAGCAGGTATAATATCTATCTCATTGTGTTGCTGAGAAAATAATTGAGATTATGCATGTGAAGCATGTAGCAGAGAGCCTGGCACGTAGCTGGTGCACAGTACATGTACCACCAAGCCAGAAGTACTGAGGCCACCTCCTTTGTAAGTGGGCACTTGGGTTATGGTTCAGGGGAAGGTCTGTGAGAGTAGGAATCATCTTGGAACCTGTACAAAGTGTATGAGAGAGAGAGAGATTTTTGCCCAGAGAAAGCCTTGAGTCACTTTGATGTGAGGATAACCTGGGAACAAGGATTAGGCTAATAGGACCTAATTCAAGCCTACCCCCTGGTATTTGCCTTAAATTTTACTTTTTCATTGACATTAATTCAGTTCATTGACATTAACTGACATTAACTCATCTGTTGACCGAAATGATTTGCAGATTATCTACAGACCAACTTTTGTTTCACTGGGAAATTAAAATCCTTGTAAAACTGTACTGCAGTCTGTTCTCAGAGCAGATACATGGTGGCAGACAATGGATCGCACAAGTGTGCAGCACATAGCTGGGCCTCTGTCCAGCTCTGTTCTCCTCTCTGAGAGAAAGACATAAACAACATAAGCAAGCTAGAATACCATCCCTTGCTATTGGGAGATGGTAGTGATATTTTTAGCTCTTGGATGAGATGATTTGCCTAATATTTCTAAGTATGTATTTTCTTGAAAACATGGTGCCCAGGGGATCAGGATACCAGAGTGTGGTATCTCAGCTTCAGTCTGGCATGTCAGCTACTGGCTGTGAGTATTGGCAAATACTACTCAAGTGGTACTGTTATTAATTACCCTTTCCAATGGAAATTTATGATGCTTAATAATATCAGCAGCTACCATTTGGCAAGTGTTATGCTGGGCTTTTACATTTCATCTTCATAACAACCAAATGAATAGGTGACTAAACTGAGGCTCAGCTGAATTAACTGGCTTGTACACATTCGTGTGGCTACTATCATATAAAGGAAAAATGTGCTATTTAAAATGATGACTATGGTTGTTGCATTAAAATTCCAGGATAGCAATATAATTAATTTCAGGGGTGGAGAGCTTGTTTTTGGATATTTAAAGGACCCAACAACCAGTCTAAGATGGAGTTTGAGAAACCAAATGGCTCTGCATAATCAAGTAACTGAAATGCCTAGATTGTACACTAGTGACTTGAGAGGACAGGATTTCTGGAAGACATAGGAATGAAGAGAATGGAGAGAGTACTTGGAGACCGAGTATGGCCAGGCACCCAGTAGCAAGTCAGCACCTGAAGAAGAAAGACCATCTGAATGAAACTGGTCAAAGCATTTTTAGGGACAGTGAGATATGCATTGAATTCAAAGCTCTTTTTTGCACCATGTTGGATTATTCTTGGTTGCAGTCAAAACTTAGTAAAACCTTGTTACACTTAAGAGTCTTGCATTGAAAGTGCTTTGGTTGTGTGGCCCATGTTTAGGGTGAAGTTAGGAAGAGGGAAGAGAGTGGTTACAGGAGAGAAGATATGAGTGGGGATGGAGAATTGAATTTGGAGTAAGAATTTAGAGCAAGAAAGAGTGGGATCGTGAATGTCTCTCCTCCTAAAATCCTCAGAAATATTGGGAAGGTGCTGAACTGTGAGTCATTTTGTTTAGATCGTAAAAGAAAGGATAATTCTAGGAAGTGAGACTCTTGGGGCTTTTTATCACATAAGTGGGTGACAGAGAAGAATCTTGAGGCCAGGTTTGCCTGACCCTACAGCCCAGTTCCTTCCTAGTTGCTCACTGCCCTGCACTGCGCTGACAGCATTCACACTGGATGAAGAGCAGGAGATTCAACTGGATAGTCTCATAATCTGTCTTGATGTCCTAGACCGGAAAGAACCTAACACTGAGGAGTCTCTTTTCCTTAGAGCTTGTGAGAGTTCTTGTTCTTTTACACATCACTCCCACATCAGTTTTCATTAGAGCAACTTCCTGGTGTCAAGGAATTTCTATTGCGGGGCAGTGAAAAACTAAAGAAATAATTATAGCTCGACAGCCACAAAGTTCTCAGATTAGCTAAAAGTAGATTTATTGGCTAAAAGTGGATTTGCTGTCTCTGAGACTACTTTAAAGCTGAGTTTGTTCTATTCTATTTCTAGCAGAATCCCTATGTCTCAGTTAAATATGAGCTGACACTATGCAATATGCAGTGGATGGACTAAGAAGCATGGTGGTGATTGATGATAGTATTGTGTGAATAACAATAATTTCACAAGAGTAGGGTTGATGACAAATATGGGTTGGACATTATGAGTTATTGTCATATCTTTGTAAAGACTTTACCAAGAAAATCTTTGTAAAAAATGAATGTCGTTCTCTCTGTAAAACGAGGCTATGTAGCAATATCTCTGTAGCAATAGCATCTAACAATTTTTAAAATTTAATAGATAGCTTTTAAGTTACATGTCCTCTAAATGACTATTACAGTTATCCCTCACTTATTCCACATTTATGCGGAAAAAAAATACTTCTTTGAAGCTCAGCTAGGAGTCAGAAAAGAAAGCAAGCAAGGTATGTGAGTAGCCAAAATAGATGCAGCTCAGGCCTTTTCTCTGAGTGATAGCCTGGAGAAAACTCAAATACATGTTGGTTGAATGAAGAAATGAATAAATAAGCCTATTTATGCACTTATTTTAAAGAGGGTTCTAATAAACTTGCATGTTTATTTTCTGAATCAATAGGAAATTAGAAGAAACACCTTAGAAATAATAAAAGGAATTAGAAGACTAAGCTCGTTAGGGACAGGTATACTGATAGCTGACAGCTGAGACCAGATGCTGACGGACTACAAAATGCAGGCATAAGAACGAAGAAAGAAAGGGACAGCTGTCTGAGATCACTGAGTACAGTGTGTGCTTCTCAAAGTGTGATGCCTGGACCAGCAGCATCAAGATCACTTGTAAATTTAGAAATACGAATGCTCAGGCCCAACCCCAGACTGACTGAATCAGAGACTCTGAGGGTGGAGCTCAGCAATCAAACAAGCCCTCTGGTGATTCTGTTGCCGACTAGGGTGTGAGGTCCAGTGGTATAGAAGTACAGAATACGCTAAATCCAGAGGGCATCATTGCATTTCAGCAGAGTGAAATGAGTGTTCATGACTTGGATCATAGTGGAAAAGTTACTTTATATAGAATACCCCAGCCAAGAACATAGGAGAGTTACTGTGGGTAACCATACATCTGGTTTTCCTGGGATAGTCCTGGTTTACACAAGCCCTGGCACTGTTAAAAATAGCATTCCCTTTCATTCTTGAAAGTGTCCCCATTGGTTTGGTAAATTCTATGGTCACCCTACTAATAGGCTTAGAAAGATTATAGTCAAAATAGTTAAAATCAAGAGATGTGTTGGAGTTTAGATGAGGGTTGAGTTATTTGGTAAATTTCCACCCCTCACCCTGTGATAATGATAGATAATAAGATTTTAGCTTCTCAGTACTTTTCTTGCCCAGACTTATTACCAACTTTATTTGGTTAAAGGTGGATTCTCACCATTCTCTAAGCCAGGTTTTAGGCTGTTCTTATCCTTTGCAGAACAGTACTTAGATCTCTTGCGAACCATGGCACCTATGCAGATCTGTTGTGAACTAAAAATCTGGGTTTAGGGCCAGTTTCTTTTGCCTTCTACCCTCTTGGTTACCCACTTTTTAACCCCTGATGGTGAAGTAATCTCTTCTCTTTTCTCATCAAAATGTTATCTGAGGAAAGGGTCTATAAACTCATGTACACTGAGGAAAAACTGAATACACTCTCACCTTGGGATGTTTGCATTTGAACAGCAGAGACTGTATTGAGTTATGAAATAAACTGTAGGTATTGCTCACTGAGTGGAATAGTTGTGAGTCTCAGGAAGCGATGCAGTAGCAGGGGGCATAAGACTGAAGCTTTGTGCCTAATCTCCTAACTTTACTTAAGGTATCATGGGGCCAGCGATGGGATCTGACCTCAGAGAGTGTCCCAGCACTCAAACCTACTGTCAATGTAGAGAAGGACCAACAATCACTGCATCTTGCCCATCTCAATTTGTTCCAAATCCCAAATATAAATTTACTTTCTTGCAAGTAAATGCAGTCACTGAATTCTTCTTTTCTCTTAAGTCTCCAATCTCCTACTTCCTCCCCACAGCCTGATCAGACAAAGTCTTCCTAATGTCAAGGCAGGGACTGACTTGACTGAGTCTGTAAATGAAGTTGTTTCAGTGAATTTGCTGTTAAAACTTATTTATTTTAGTGTCGTGGATTTTTATAGCTAGAGGGATGGCGTTCAAAATGAGGGAAGTCCAATTTCCTCATTTTGCAGATGTGGAAACTGAGGCCCAGAGAGGTTAATGACCACACAGATGGTTGTTTCAAGAGTTGAGGTAAAGACCCAGGTTTCCTGACACAATTTCATTACTTCTTGTTCTTTTTTGGATACCCAATGTTGAGGGTGGGGGAAATTTCATGGTTACCTCAATTCTGGTTTAAACCTTGAAATGAGGAATAAAATGTTGAAAGTGGAGACTTTGGGATTGCTTTTGTGGGTGATGATATGAGAATACTTTTCTGAAGCCTCTTTTGGAGATGATAAAAGTGGAAACATCATTAAGTAGAGTCTCATTTAAAAAAATCCCTGCTGCTGTTTAAACACAGCACACTGTGTAGTCCAGGTGACTTTCATGTTCAAGTGAAACAATAGAAAAAGTTTATTCACGCACATTTTTACATCTTGCTTTATAATAACAGGAATCCTATTTTAGTCAAATGCTTTTTTCAAACTTATGAGCAACTTCCTCCCGTTTCAAGTAGAAAAGGAGACTGCCGATTTCACAGTCAATGCTGAGAGAATGGGGTGGTTTGGTACCCCATTTGTACTTTCAGTTCCCCCCACCTCCTTCTGGGTCTAGGAGGAAGGGCAACTGTTCCTGGAGAGAACTGTCACTCTGGGCACTTTTCTTCCTCATAGGTAGTAAGAGACAGTGCAAGGACATCACACTGCATGATAGAGAAGAAAGACTCAGCAGCAGGGATGATGACAAAAACATGTTCAAGGTGCAGAGTTTTGAATAACAAAATTTTCTATTTTGTTTTTAAAGTTGACATAACTGGTATTTTTTTTTTTAAGGTTTGCATTTTTTAAAAAAATTTATTTATTTATGGTTGTGTTGGGTCTTCATTTCTGTGCGAGGGCTTTCTCTAGTTGTGGCAAGCGGGGGCCACTCTTCATCGCGGTGCGTGGTCCTTCTCACTATCGCGGCCTCTCCCGTTGCGGAGCACAGGCAGGCTCAGCAATTGTGGCTCACGGGCCTAGTCGCTCCGCGGCATGTGGGATCCTCCCAGACCAGGGCTCGAACCCGTGTCCCCTGCATTGGCAGGCAGACTCTCAACCACTGCGCCACCAGGGAAGCCCCAAAATTTTCTATTTTGCTTTATGAGAAAATACAGATATTGGATTGCAATTTATTATAAAATTTGAACCCTTATTAATGGATAAAAAGTGTTATTATTGAAGTGCTCATTCTTCATGAAGTTTTAAAACATCATCAATCTAAGAAAGTATATTGAAATAATCAACTAATATAGAGGGAGAGAAATGTTTTTTTCAAAGAAATACATTTCTCAAGTTGACTTTTCTTTCAACAGAAATATCACTGGTTAAAGTATATTTTGTTGTATTACTCTATGCCATTTCTTATAACTTCTTATAAGAGACACAGCAATATAAATTGTTGTATTTTTTAGCATATGTTCAACTGAAGACAAGTTTCATCCCTGCAGGAAAACTTAGAGTTTATTTCTTCAACACTTTATTACAAAGAAAAAAAAAAAAAAAAAAACACCCAGAAGCAAAAAACCAAGGCCAGGGAGGTTGAGTGCCCAACAATGGAGAACAAAAGAGAACTGGTATCCATCCTGGGACTGTGGTGCCCAAACAAGACTCAACTAGACTTTACGGTAGGGTGAATTGTTAGAGTCCCTTTTGTTCTTATCATTTTTATTTCCAAAAGATTAAACATGGTAATTGATTTAATTTTAACCCCAAGTTCTCTATTTAATTTCTGTACTTAAAATACGATATAGAGGAGAATATAAAAACAAAAGAGTAATAACAGGAAAGATAGTGAAAGGAAAGGAGAACCAAGAATGCCTCAGCATCTAGTTTATTGGCAATGATATAAACAAATGTTATTCCCCTCATGAATATCCTTTGATTTTATCAAATGTAGAGAAACATAGTAAAGATTCGTTCTTGTTGCTACAAATATTGAAGCAACTCAGAAGACTTTTAAAAAATATCGGTAAATAGTCAAAAAGAGACAAAGATGATGTGAGCACTAGGACAAGGAAACCAGCGGCTATGACCAACTCTAGTGAGGAAAGAGTCAGGGCATGAGGAACTGCCTCTCCAAGACATCCACTTACAACCTACAGGATAGTTCCTCATAGAAGTGAACTGACAAATTTTTTAAAAAGTAAAAGACGGAGACCTTCAAGATGGCGGAGGAGTAAGATGTGGAGATCACCTTCTTCCCCACAAATACATCAAAAATACATCTACATGTGGAACAACTCCTACAGAACACCTACTGAACGCTGGCAGAAGACTTCAGACTTCCCAAAAGGCAAGAAAATAACCACATACCTGGGTAGGGCAAAAGAAAAAAGAAAAAACAGAGACAAAAGTATAGGGATGGGACCTGCACCTGTGGGAGGGAGCTGTGAAGGAGGAAAAGTTTCCACACACTAGGAAGCCCTTTCACTGGTGGGGACAGGGGTGGGCCAGAGGGAAGCTTCAGACCCACGGAGGAGAGCGCAGCAACAGGGGTGCAGAGAGCAAAGCGGAGAGATTCCCACACAGAGGATTGGTGCTGACCAGCACTCACCAACTTGAGACGCTTGTCTGCTCACCCACCGAGGCGGGTGGGGGCTGGAAGCTGAGGCTCAGGCTTTGGAGGTCAGACCTCAGGGAGAGGGCTGTGGTTGGCTGCATGAAGACAGCCTGAAAAGGGCTAGTGTGCCACAGCTAGCCAGGAGGGAGTCTGGGAAAAAGCCTGGACCTGCCGAAGAGTCAAGAGACCATTGTTTTGGGGTGCGCAAGGAGAGGGGATTCCTGCTCCATGTACCCACAGAAGGCGGAACACCGCCTAAACGAGCTCCAGGGACGGGCATGAGCCATGGCTATCAGCTTGGACCCCAGAGACAGGCATGAAACACTAATGCTGCTGCCACTTCTACCAAGAATCTGTGTGCAAGCACAGGTCACTACCCACAACCCCCCCAGAAGCCTGTGCAGCCCACCACTGCCAGGGTCCCGAGAATCAGGGACAACTTCCCCAGGAGAACATGTGGCACACCTCAGGTTGTTGCAATGTGACACCAGCCTCTGATGCCACAGGCTTGCCCCACATTCCAATTATGACGACTGTACCCCTCCCTCTCCCTGGCCTGAGTGAGCAAGAGAGCCCTAATCAGCCGCTGTTTTAACACCCTCCCGTCTGGGCAGGGAACATGGCTGAGGCAGCCTACATGCAGAGGCAGGGCCAAAACCAAAGCTGAACCCTAGGAGCTGTACAAACAAAGAGAAAGGGAAATTTCTCTGTGCAGCCTCAGGAGCAGCAGATTAAATTCCCACAATCAACTTGATGAATCCTACATCTGTGGAATACCTGAATAGACAACAAATGTTCCCAAAATTGAGGCGGTGGACTTTGGGAGCAACTGTAGACTTGGGATTCGCTTTCTGTGTCTGATTTGTTTCTGGTTTTTATGTTTATCTTAGTTTAGTTTTCAGTGCTTATTATCATTGGTGGATTTTTTTATTGGTTTGGTTGCTCTCTTTTTAAAATTATTTTATTTTATTTTTTAAAAATTTTATCTTTTAAATTAAAATTTTTTTTTCCTTTTTTCCTCTTTTTGTGAGTGTATATGTGTATGTTTCTTTGTGTGATTTTGTCTGTTTAGGTTTGCTTTTACCATTTGTCCTAGGGTTCTTACTGTTCGTTTTTGTTTTATTTTGTTTTGTTTGTTTTCTTTTTATGAGTGTGTGTTTGTATGTTTCTTTGTGTGACTTTGTCTGTTTAGTTTTGCTTTTACCATTTGGTTTAGGGTTCTATCTGCTTCTTTTTTCCTTCCTTTTCTTCTGAGCCATGTGGCTGTCAGTGTCTCAGTGCTCTGGCCGGGTGTCAGGCCTGAGCCTCCGAGGTGGGAGAGCTGAGTCCAGGATGTTGGACGACCAGAGACCTCCCAGTCCCACGTAATATCAATTGGCAAGAGCTCTCCCAGAGATCTCTGTTTCAACAAAAAACCAGCTCCACCCAATGGTCAGCAAGCTCCAGTGCTGGATGCCCCATGCCAAACAACTAGCAAGATGGGAACACACCCCCACCCATTAGCAGAGAGGCTACCTAAAGTCACACTAAGTTAACAGACACCCCAAAACGCACCACTGGACGTGGCCCTGCCCACCAGAAGGACAAGATCCAGCCCCACCCACCAGAACACAGGCACCAGTCCTCTCCACCTGGAAGCCTACACAAGCCACTGAACCAACCTCACCCACTGGGGACAAACACCAAAGACAATGGGAACTACGAACCTGCAGCCTGTGAAAAGGAGACCCCAAACACTGTAAGTTAAACAAAATGAGAAGACAGAGAAATATGCAGCAGATGAAAGAGCAAGGTAAAAACCCACCAGAACAAACAAATGAAGAGGAAATATGCAGTCTACCTGAAAAAGAATTCACAGTAATGATAGTAAAGATGGTTGAAGCTCTTGGAAATAGAATGAAGAAAATACAAGAAACATTCAACAAGGACCTAGAAGAACTAAAGAGCAAACAAACAATGATGAACAACACAATAAATGAAATTAAAAATTCTCTAGAAGGAATCAATAGCAGAATAACTGAGGCAGAAGAATGGATAAGTGACCTGGAAGATAAAGTAGTGGAAATAACTACCACAGAGCAAAATAAAGAAGAAAGAATGAAAAGAATTGAGGACAGTCTCAGAGACCTCTGGGACAACATTAAACACCCCAACATTCGAATAATAGGGGTCCCAGAAGAAGAAGAGAAAAAGAAAGGGACTGAGAAAATATTTGAAGAGATTATAGTTGAAAACTTCCCTAACATGGGAAAGGAAATTGTCAGTCAAGTCCAGGAAGCACAGAGAGTCCCATACAGGATAAATGCAAGGAGAAACACGCCAAGACACATATTAATCAAACTATCAAAAATTAAATACAAAGAAAAAATATTAAAAGCAGCAAGGGAAAAGCAACAAATAACATAGAAGGGAATCCGCATAAGGTTAACAGCTGATCTTTCAGCAGAAACTCTGCAAGCCAGAAGGGAGTGGCAGGAAATATATAAAGTGATGAAAGGGAAAAACCTACAACCAAGATTGCTCTACCCAGCAAGGATCTCATTCAGATTCGATGGAGAAATTAAAACCTTTACAGACAAGGAAAATTTAAGAGAATTCAGCACCACCAAACCAGCTATACAACAAATGCTAAAGGACCTTCTCTAGGCAGGAAACACAAGAGGAGGAAAAGACCTACAAACACTAACCCAAAACAATTAAGAAAATGGTCATAGGAATATACATATCGATAATTACCTTAAATGTAAATGGATTAAATGCCCCAACCAAAAAAGACACAGACTGGCTGAAGGGATATAAAAACAAGACCCATATATATGCTGTCTACAGGAGACCCACTTCAGACCTAGGGACACATACAGACTGAAAGTGAGGGGATGGAAAAAGATATTCCATGCAAATGAAAATCAAAAGAAAGCTGGAGTAGCAATACTCATATCAGACAAGATAGACTTTAAAATAAAGACTATTACAAGAGACAGAGAAGCACAGTACATAATGATCAATGGATCAATCCAAGAGGAAGATAAAACAATTATAAATATTTATGCACCCAACACAGGAGCACCTCAATACATAAGGCAAATGCTAACAGCCATAAAAGGGGAAATTGACAGTAACACAATCATAGTAGGGGACTTTAACACCCCACTTTCACCAATGGACAGATCATCCAAAATGAAAATAAATAAGAAAACACAAGCTTTAAATGATACATTAAACAAGATGGAATTAATTGATATTTATAAGACATTCCCTCCAAAAACAACAGAATACACTTTCTTCTCAAGTGTTTATGGAGCATTCTTCAGGGTAGATCATATCTTGGCTCACAAATCAAGCCTTGGTAAATTTAAGAAAATTGAAGTCATATCAAGTATTTTTTCTGACCACAACGCTATGAGCTAGATATCAATTACAGGAAAAAAACTGTAAAAAATACAAACACATGGAGGCTAAACAATATGCTACTAAATAACCAAGAGATCACTGAAGAAATCAAAGAGGAAATCAAAAAATACCTAGAGACAAATGACAATGAAAACACGACGACCCAAATGCAGCAAAAGCAGTTCTAAGAGGGAAGTTTATAGCAATACAACCCTACCTCAAGAAACAAGAAAAATCTCAAACAACCTAACCTTACACCTAAAGCAATCAGAGGAAGAAGAACAAAAAATCCCCAAGTTTAGCAGAATGAAAGGAATCATAAAGATCAGATAAGAAATAAATGAAAAAGAAATGAAGGAAACAGTAGCAAAGATCAATAAAACTAAAAGCTGGTTCTTTGAGAAGATAAACACAATTGATAAACCATTAGCCAGACTCATCAAGAAAAAAAGGGAGAAGACTCAAATCAATAGAATTAGAAATGAAAAAGGAGAAGTAACAACTGACACTGCAGAAATACAAAGGATCATGAGAGATTACTATAAGCAACTATATGCCAATAAAATGGACAACCGGGAAGAAATGGACAAATTCTTAGAAAAGTACAACCTTCTAAGACTGAACCAGGAAGAAGTGGGAAATATGAACAGACCAATCACAAGCACTGAAATTGAAACTGTGATTAAAAATCTTCCAACGAACAAAACCCCAGGACCAGATGGCTTCACAGGCGAATTCTATCAAACATTTAGAGAACAGCTAACACCTATCCTTCTCAAGCTCTTCCAAAATATAGCAGAGGAAGGAACACTTCCAAACTCATTCTACGAGGCCACCATCACCCTGATACCAAAATCAGACAAAGATGTCACAAAAAAGAAAACTACAGGCCAGTATCACTGTTGAACATAGATGCAAAATCCTCAACAAAATACTAGCAAACAGAATCCAACAGCACATTAAAAGGATCATACACCATGATCAAGTGGAGTTTATCCCAGGAATGTGAGGATTCTTCAGTATATGCAAATCAGTCAATGTGATACACCATATTAACAAATTGAAGGACAAAAACCATATGATAATCTCAATAGATGCAGAAAAAGCTTTCGAGAAAATTCAACACCCACTTATGATAAAAACCTTCCAGAAAGTAGGCACAGAGGGAATCTACCTCAACATAATAAAGGCCATATATGACAAACCCACAGCCAATATTGTTCTCAATGGTGAAAAACTGAAACCATTTCCTCTAAGATCAGGAACAAGACAAGGGTGCCCACTTTTACCACTATCATTCAACATAGTTTTGGAAGTTTTAGCCACAGTAATCAGAGAAGAAAAAGAAATAAAAGAAATCCAAATTGGAAAAGATGAAGTAAAACTGTCACTGTTTGCAGATGACATGATACTATACATAGAGAATCCTAAAGATGCTACCAGAAAACTACTAGAGCTAATCAATGAATTCGGTGAAGTATCAGGATACAAAATTAATGCACAGAAATCTCTTGCATTCCTATACAGTAATGACAAAACATCTGAAAGAGAAATTAAGGAAACACTCCCATTTACCATTGCAACAAAAAGAATAAAATACCTAGGAACAAACCTACCTAAGGAGACAAGAGACCTGTATGCAGAAAACTATAAGACTGATGAAAGAAATTAAAGATGATACAAATAGATGGAGAGTTACACCATGTTCTTGGATTGGAAGAATCAACATTGTGAAAATGACTATGCTACCCAAAGCAATCTACAGATTCAATGCAATCCCTATCAAATTACCACTGGCATTTTTTACAGAACTAGAACTTTAAAGATTTTAAAACTTTAAAAGATTTTACAGAACTTAGAACTTTAAGATTTTAAAAAATCTTAAAATTTGTATGGGAACACTAAAGACCCTGAATAACCAAAGCAATCTTGAGAAAGAAAAATGGAGCAGGGGAATCAGGCTCCCTGACTTCAGACTATACTACAAAAGTACAGTAATCAAGACAGTATGGTAGTGGCACAAAAACAGAAATATAGGTCAATGGAAAAGATAGAAAGCCCAGAGATAAACCCACGCACAAATGGTCACCTTATCTTTGATAAAGGAGGCAAGAGTATACAATGGAGAAAAGACATCCTCTTCAATAAGTGGTGCTGGGAAAACTGGACAGTTACATGTAAAAGAATGAAATTAGAAAACTTCCTAAAACCGTACACAAAAATATAATGGATTAAAGACCTAAATGTAAGGCCAGACACTATAAAACTCTTAGAGAAAAACATAGGCAGAACACTCCATGACATAAATCACAGCAAGATCCTTTTTGACCCACCTCCTAGAGAAATGTAAATAAAAACTAAACAAACGGGACCTAGTGAAACTTAAAAGCTTTTGCACAGCAAAGGAAACCATAAACAAGACAAAAAGACAACCCTCAGAATGGGAGAAAATATTTACAAATGAAGCAACGGACAAAGGATTAATCTCCAAAATATATAAGCAGCTCATGCAGCTCAATATCAAAAAAACAAACAACCCAATCCAAAAATGGGTGGGAGACCTAAATAGACATTTCTCCAAAAAGATATGCAGGTTTGCAACAAACACATGAAAGGATGCTCAACATCACTAATCATTAGAGAAATGCAAATCACAACAACAATGAAGCAATTATACTCCAATAAAGATGTTAAAAAATAAACAAACCACAATGAGGTACCACCTCACACCAGTCAGAATGGCCATTATCAAAACATCTACAAACAACAAATGCTGGAGATGGTGTGGAGAAAAGGGAACCCTCTTGCACTGTTGGTGGGAATGTAAATTGATACAGCCACTATAGAGAACAGTATGCATGTTCCTTAAGAAACTAAAAATAGAATTACCATATGACCCAGCAATCCCACTAATGGGCATATACCCTAAGAAAACCATAATTCAAAAAGAGTCATTTACCACAATGTCCATTGCAGCTCTACTTACAATAGCCAGGACATGGAAGCAACCTAAGTGTCCATCAACAGATGAATGGATAAAGAAGATGTGGCACATATATACAATGGAATATTAGTCATAAAAGGAAACGAAATAGAGTTATTTGTAGTGAGGCAGATGGACCTAGAGTCTGTCATACAGAGTGACCTAAGTCAGAAAGAGGAAAACAAATACCGTATGCTAACGCACATATATGGAATCTAAAAAAATGGTTCTGATGAACCTAGGGGCAGGACAGGAATAAAGACGCAGATGTAGAGAATGGACTTGAGGACACAGGGAGGGGGAAGGGTGAGCTGGGACGAAGTGAGAGAGTAGCATTGACATATATACACTACCAAATGTAAAATAGATAGCTAGTTGGAAGCAGCTGCATAGCACAGGGAGATCAGCTCGGTGCTTTGTGACCACCTAGAGGGGTGGGATAGGGAGGGTGGGAGGGAGACTCAAGAGGGAGGGGATATGGGGATATATGTATACATATAGCTGATTCACTTTGTTACACAGCAGAAACTAATACAACGTTGTAAAGCAATTATACTCCAATAAAGATGTTAAAATAAAAAGTAAAATAAAAGAAACCCCTAAGATATAATATTTATGGCTTAAAAATATACCAAAATGTGAATTCAATTTTATTCAAAAGGAGAAAGACAGTTTTCTTAGATGCAATACTTAAAATAGTCCCAAAGAAATAGAAAATTACTCTAAGAACTCATGAATCAGCGCCATGAGTGTAAACTTTATCTTCCTGACACATCATGCTTTATGAAGCCATAAAAGATGGTAAAACAGTAACCAGAAAAGAGTAGCTCATGGCAGTGTTTCATATTCTTCACTTTAATGAAGATAAATGAAAAGACGATTGTACTATATGTACCAAACCCCAATACGATCAGTCTTAGAAATGTAATACATCAATTAGCATGCTTTGAGGTATATTTGCAATATCCACCTAGTTTATTTGCAACAAAGAAGATCAAATAGCCTGATTCAAACCCTTTTAAATACTTTGTTAATAGCCAACATATAATGAGTTTTATTATATTTATTGAACATTCATTATATATTTGTCACAAGCATTATGATAAACACTTTGCATGGATTATCTCATTCAGTCCTTCCAAAAGTTCTTTGAGATAGACACTAATATCATCATTATCCCAATTTTGTTAGGAAACTGATCCCCAGAGAGCTTCCAAAGATCACACAGCTCATAGTGGTAAACACAGAATTAGAACCAGCTAGCCTGTCTCCATAATCTATATGTTGAGCCATTATTCTATCAACACACTGCTAAGTGATGCTTATGATATGGTGAACAAAATGGACATGGTCCTGGCCTTCCTGGATCTTAAAGTCTAACAGATTTTTTTTTTAATTGTAAAGTTTAGAGCAATAATAGTGAATTAGACCTGCCCTTTAAGACAGGCTAGAAATTAAACCACGGATCTCTTACAAGCATTTTTCATATTAAGTATAGTAAAGACCATATATTTCAAATTTCTTGGAAAGGATTGGTGTTAATCCTGATGTTGGAGGAAAAACCAAAACACCCAAAAGACAAGGAAATAAAGAAAAAGAAACAAGGGATATTCTACTTTTTCCCTGAAAAAGTCCAGGGAACTCAAGTAGATATAAATGGTCAACATGCTGGTGTTCAGGGAGATACCTGAGACTGGTATCAATGGATTAATTCTCCTATGGTGTCTGTATGATCCAAAGATGAACTACAGTGGACACTTGCTGGAGATTATGTCATCAGGCAGATTGGGCTGCCTTATGTGAGGCCAGATGACCTCTGGCTGAACTGGGCCATACCTGCTCTTTCTCTCTCTGAAGTCCTTGTTTTGACTCCCCACCCCTGCTGCTCTCCTTTCTTTGTTGCTTCCCTGGCATCAGAAAGACTTATTTGGAAGATGCTGAACTTACTTACAGGCCTTCAATCTCTCCTCAGGCCTCCCAGAGGCCAAACTGGTTTTTTTATTTTTTTTTATTTTTTTTTTTTTTAATTTATTTTTATATTTCTGGCTGTGTTGGGTCTTCGTTTCTGTGCGAGGGCTTTCTCCAGTTGCGGCAAGTGGGGGTCACTCTTCATCGCGGTGCGCGGGCCTCTCACTATCGCGGCCTCTCTTGTTGCGGAGCACAGGCTCCAGACGCGCAGGCTCAGCAGTTGTGGCTCACGGGCCCAGCTGCTCCGCGGCATGTGGGATCTTCCCAGACCAGGGCTCGAACCCGCGTCCCCTGCATCGGCAGGCAGACTCTCAACCACTGCGCCACCAGGGAAGCCCAAAACTGGTTTTTTTAAAGGAAAATGATGTTATTTTATTAAAGGCAAGAAACAAACCCAAGGTGACTTTGACAGTTAAATATATTAGAAGTTTTGAGTAATTTTCTTTTCATACTTAATTTGACTAAAATGCAATTAGTATGGAATAAATGCTAAGACTGTGATGATATATATTTTAGTCTCACTTCTCTGGAACCTTTTCATTGGGTTAAAATAGTTTGCTGAGGTATTGAGAAGCTTAGTTCTTAAGAGCTAGAAACATTTATTTCCTGTTAGTTGTTTTAGATTATTCAGATAAATTTCGCCCTTATTGGGATTTGCTCAGGCAATTATAATTTACCTCTAAATGTGCTGTGCTTTGTTGGAATTAGGAAAAACTTGTTTTAGCCAAGGGGGAATAAATATCCCCAAAGTGTGAAGCAGACACTAATCATTACTAGGGCATTTTTTTTCTTTTTTCTTTTTCTTTCTTTCTCTCTTTTTTTTTTTTTTCGTAGAAGGGAGATGGGAACAGTATCTTATATATAATAGGTTGTCATATTTGTTAATTTAGATTAATGGAATTTACACTCAAAAAGAAGATACCACTATCCAAAGAATTACACTTACACCAATGCCCTTAGTCTTCTGATGTTCAAATAATGTACTCCAGAAACTAGTCTTATGAGCTCAGAACACATCTTCTCTTTCAGAGAGACAGCTTCCTTCATGAAGTTATTTTGGGCATTTTCCATGAACTATAGCTGAAAATATTTATTATACACTTGACTTCACAGAAAAAACAACTCATAGAACATAAAACGTTATACTTCTCTAAATTAACTTCTGAACTTCACCAGCTTAGATATATGTGTTTTACACAGTTGTACTTTATTTTATTTTACTTTTAAAATTTCTTCTAACTTATACTTCTTCCAGTTTTATTGACGTATAATTGACATATATCACTGTATAGGTTTAAGATGTACAGCATAATGTTTTGACTTACATATATTGTGAAATGATTTCCACAGTAAGTTTAATTAGCATCTATTATCTCATATAGATAAAATAGAAAGAAAAAGCAAAGAAAGAGAAAACAATATTTCCTTGTGATGAGAACTCTTAGGATTTATTTCATATATATTATATAGCAGTGTTAACTATAGTCATTGTTATACATTACATCCCTAGTACTTATTTATCTTATAACTGCAAGTTAATTTATATTATCTCTTATGTGTTATATATTCTTCAAAGTGACCAATTTTTTTTCTGGCAAAAGCAGAGTTTAAGTAAATAAACTGTAATAATTTTAAATAGCATGTACATTATATTTTGCAGTTACTTTAAAAATGAGCACCATTTTGTATACATATTTCCATTTAAACTATTAGTATATTTTACATACTTGTAATTTGAATGAAAATGCTGTATTTTACTGGTTGATATATCATTATTTGTTTAACTGTCTTCCTCCATCCCATGGTAAAGCGTCCCATGGTGTTACACAGATTTGGTGAAAAGAATGATGATCAACACTATTAAAAATATCTGTCATATTTAATCTTGAATTATGTACTTGAACATTTTTCATGATGCCCTAAAAAATAGAGCCACCATGTATAGATCTTCAGCAAGGGAAAATCAAATGCTTGTATGTGCTCCTTTAGATAGAAAATGTCCTGTTTCAAATTATAAAATATGGACACGAACTGAACTGGTATAATAGTATTGCAGGAAAAAAAACCTTGAAGGATAAAAGTACAATTTCATTTTCTGGGCCTATTTGTCAAGGAGAAACTATCATACACTTATAAAATTGAACTGGGGGACTTGAAAGTCTTGGAGTGAAAATTTGTGGAATGTATATGCTCATGACAGAAAGGCTATTTATCCTCCCTGTAATGCATTTTAAATTTCTTGGTGATTTATGGTAAGTAAATGCAGGAAAGATTTCAAAGGAGATGAAAATTATTTGACAAATTTTACCATTGAGAAATATAATACTTCAGTGCAAGGGAGTATAGACATAATTTTTAACTCCACATGGGTTTGTTTCATTAATTGTTTTTATTTTAGCAACCATCAACACTGTCTTTCTGTTGCTATGTACAACTATAACATGGTTCCAGACTAATTACGGAAAAGGTACTGTCCATAAAAGCATGTTATAGCCTAATGGCAGAAAGGAGATTTTTGCAGGTGAAAACAGCAATTACTGCCAGGTCAAATCTCAGCTGTGTGAAATCAGTCAGTGAAGGACAAGGATAGTTAGCTCCTTTTGAGCTGAGGTATCGGTCGTCCTGTGAAGCAAAAGACTGAGATGTAGCCAGAGAGGTTACCCTTGTACCCCGCAGGAAAGAATTATGTGCTTGTTTCCATACTGATCATCTGTTTTCATACCTAGTAATTTTGTCATCAAGGACTGGGAGAGGCTAACATTTTGGTATAAAACTGTTCCATGTCCCGTTATATTAATTTGTTCATCAGTGTTCAAGTATCAGTTATAAAATGATTATTGGTATTAGTTTTCCATGTTCTGACTGAATTCTTACAGTTAGAAAAAGAGCTGCCAGAGCTTTCTTGGCTGTTTGGAGGAAAGACCATTCCTCCCCAGGAGGGGTCAAGACTGACCCAGGGATTCAGAATATGCCCACCCCTTCCCATACCTCCAGACCTCCATCAGCAGGAATGACCAAGGGGCTCCACCTTCTTTCTACCTCTCTTTCTTATGCCTCCTCAACACTTCCAGTCTTATCTTGCTCTGCCTTATGACATGTAGACTGTGGGCAACAGAATCACATCGGGGGCTTGTTCCAAATGTAGAGTCCTAGGCCCCTCTCAGCCTCACTGACAGGGAATTTCTGGGGAGAGGTCCCTGGAATCTGCAATTTCACCAAGTGTCCCAGTTGATTTTTATGCACATAGAAGTCTGAAGCACTGCTGGAGTCTTAAACACAGAGAATCTCCATATATATATATATTTTACAAATGTAAAGTACTTTAAAGTGTGCAAAGCACTTTTATACACCATCTCATTAGATCCCTAGAAGAATCAAATGAGATAAACAAGGCCGGTATTGACATTTTATTTTATAACTGAGACAATGGGTATCTGTAATATCCAATGTCATGGCCAAGCCGTAGCTGAGCTGAAGAACTAGCTTCTCTTAGCACAGCATGCTGCCTGCAGATTATATTGGCCCTGGAACGGACAGATGTATAGTTTACTCCTCCTCTTATGCTATCTCCTCTACTCTCCCCAATAATCCTGTGAGGTAGATTAGGCAACTATTATTAAATCTATTTGACAGACGAGAAAACTAAGACTAGAGAGTCGAAGTGCCCAAAGTCATAAACAACAAAGTGGCAGGACCTGGACTCAAATTCAGGTTTTTCAAGTCTAAGTGCTACCTCCTGTCTACCTTCCACTATGAAGAAGTTACAATGAAGTGTAAATATTTTAATATTTTAGATTGCTTAGTATTTAATAAATATTGCTTATGTCATAAAATGTTTCTTATGTATGTTTGGCTTTCTCACTAGTGTAGCGAATAAAATCTTTTCTTGATTCCACTGCACTGTTTTGATAACTTAGCATCATAAAACTTTTTTATGAGATAATTGCTTTAGTAACTGTTCTTTTTAAGGTCATAGTAACTTTGGAAATGTAGTCAACATATCCCATTACCATTTCTTGGTTTTTATCCTCCTGTCTCTTCACAGCACTTGACCCTGTTGATCACCCCCTTTCTTCCTGAAAAATTCTGTCTGTGAAGTGGCATACTCATGATTCTGAGCTCTCCATCTGTCCTTTTCTGGCTTCTTTTTTTCCTACTCCACCCAAGACGTGTCTGTAGCTGCCTTCCTTTTGCTTTCATCGATTTCGCCTGGTAATACATACATTTCCGCAATTTCAGCTATTAGAATCATTCTGATGACTCTCAAATATATCTCTTTTTTCCTGAGCTCCAGATCTACTCAGAATATTGAACAGACTAAATACTCAATATATCTCATTTAAATTTCTATCTGTTTGCTAAACGTCTCATTTATTTGATGGATATTTATTGAGTACCTACTAGGTGTCAGGCAATGTTCTACGTGCTTGGGATACATCAGTGAAGAAAACAAAGTTACCTGCCCTCACGGATCTTAGTTTTTAGTGGCAGAAGACAGACAAGAAACCATAAACATGAAAAATACAAAAATTAGATTTTATGTGAGAGGCAGTATGAAAAAGGAGAGAGAAGGATAGAACATGATAGAGGGAGTCCAGAGTGCAGCTAGAGGATGAGAGTGCTGGTTGCACTTTTCTATAAGGTGGTCAGGGTTGGACTTGTTGAGAAGAAACATTTGAGAAGATCTTAAAGGATGTGAGGGAGTTAGCTCTGGGGGAAATGCATTTTGGGCAGAGGAATAGCCATTGCAAAGACCTTAAGGCACAAGTGAGACTGGTATATTCAAGAAATAATGGTAGGTGAGAAGGTCAGAGAGGAAATGACAAGTCAGATTGTGTAGGGTCTTGCCAGCCCTTGTAAAGGCTTTGGCTTTTATCCTTTGTGAAATGCGGAGCTACTGGAGAGTTTTAAGCAGAGAATGACAAGATGTATTTTATGGGTTTAAAGGATCATTCTGGCTACTGTGCTGAGAATAGGCTATATGGTAGTAAGGGTAGCATTGACAAGCCAATCATGAAGCTACTGTAGTAATCTGGGCAAAGCTTGGACCAGAATGATAGGAGTGGAGTGGAGTGGGCAGGTTGTGGATATATTTTGAAGATGGAGCCCTTAGAATTTCCTGATGTAGTAGATATGTTTAGCATGAACAACTAGAAGGCTGGAGCTGTCATCAGTTGGGATTGGGAAGGCTGCAGCTAAAGGAGGAAGGTCAGGAGATCAGTTTCGCACATGTTATATTTGAGGCATCTATTTGATGTTCAGGTGAAGACGTTGGGTAGGATGTTAGATTACATCTAACATGAACTCTGAGTGAGAAATAGGGTGACAGAAATTAGATACAATGAATATTCACAAAACTTTTGAATTGATTCAAACTCAAAGTGTCTAAAACTTTGACCATCATTTCCCACCTAAATTAATTCTTTCTCTAGGACATTTTATTTTTATTGGTGGCACCTCCATCCTCTCAGTAACTCACGGCCAAAGCCACAGAGTCACCTTTCACTCCTTTCTCTTTCTTGTTCCCCCACATTAATCCACTAGTAAGTCTTGTCCATGTTACACAAGAAGGCAGAAAGGTACATTAGAAAGAATATGCACTTTCAAATCAGACACATCTAGTTAGCAAGTTATTTAATCTATCTTAGCCTCAGTTAAGGAGGATAATATTCCTTACCTCCTAGGATTCTTGTGAGGATTACAAATGTTCATATATAAAGCATTGAGAACAAAATAAGATCTCAATATGTGTTAGTTTCCCTCCTATGTGCCACTTGTCCCAGGTTTCAAGATCTCTTTTTAACCCAAGGCTCCAAGGCCCTTGTGACTTATCCTCTTGCCAGTGTAATCCAAAACTGTCCTCCCAGCTTCCAGTTTTGCCCTTGTCCAGTACACTCTCAGAGGAACCTCTCTAAATCACAGCCCTAACCATTTCATTTCTATGCTAAAAATTTTTTTTAGTGACTCTCCATTACTAGAATAAAGTCCAACATACTATATAAATAAAGTACAGTAATATCCTGCTCCTACTTAATACAGAGCACCACGTCCCCAATACTATTCAATATTATAATACTATTCAATATTATCTATGAAGAAATTCAGCCTCAGAGAAACAAAGTGTTTTCCCATTATTTATTTTTAATAAATTTATTTATTTATTCATTTATTTATTTATTTTTGGCTGTGTTGCGTCTCTGTTGCTGCGTGCGGGCTTTCTCTAGCTGTGGCGAGTGGGGGCTACTCTTCGCTGAGGTGCGCGGGCTTCTCATTGCAGTGGCTTCTCTTGTTGCGGAGCATGGGCTCTAGGCGTGCGGACTTCACTAGTTGTGGCACGCGGGCTCAGTAGTTGTGGCTCACGGGCTCTAGAGTGCAGGCTCAGTAGTTGTGGCTGCATGGGCTTAGTTGCTCCATGGCGTGTGGGATCTTCCTGGACCAGGGCTCAAACCCATGTCCCTGAACTGGCAGGTAGATTCTTAACCAATGCGCCACCAGGGAAGTCCTATTTTCCCATTATTGCATAGATTCTTTTTTTTTTTTTAACATCTTTATTGGAGTATAATTGCTTTACAATGGTGTGTTTGTTTCTGCTTTATAACAAAGTGAATCAGTTATACATATACATATGTCCCCATATCTCTTCCCTCTTGCGTCTCCCTCCCTCCCACCCTCCCTATCCCACCCCTCTAGGTGGTCACAAAGCACCGAGATGATCTCCCTGTGCTATGTGGCTGCTTCCCACTAGCTATCTATTTTACATTTGGTAGTGTATGTATGTCCATGCCACTGTCTCACTTTGTCCCAGTTTACCCTTCCCCCTCCCCGTATCCTCAAGTCCATTCTCTAGTAGGTCTGCGTCTTTATTCCCATCTTGCCCCTAGGTTCTTCATGACCTTTTTTTTTTTTTTAGATTCCATATATATGTGTTAGCATACGGTATTTGTTTTTCTCTTTCTGACTTACTTCACTCTGTATGACAGACTCTAGGTCCATCCACCTCACTACAAATAACTCAATTTCGTTTCTTTTTATGGCTGAGTAATATTCCATTGTTTATATGTGCAACATCTTCTTTATCCATTCATCTGTCGATGGACACTTAGGTTGCTTACATGTCCTGGCTATTGTAGATAGAGCTTATTGCATAGATTCTTAAGCAGATTGTTACATAGATACGTAAAATAATGCCTACATGAGCTATTGCCAATTCAAATTTAGGGAGAACATTTTAGAGAAAAAGAAATGATTATATATATCATTATATATGTATAATCATTATACATATCGAGCTGCCCTGGTGCCACAACTAGTGAAGCTCACGTGCCGAAACTACTGAAGCCCGCACACCTAAAGCCCATGCTCCACAACAAGAGCGGCCACCGCAATGAGAAGCCTGTGCACCACAATGAAGAGTAGCCCCGCTCACCACAACTAGAGAAAGCCCACACACAGCAACAATGACCCAATGCAGCCAAAAATAAATAAATAAAAAAAAATATATATCATACACTGTGGCTAGATATTTACTGTTTACTTATGGAGTGTGTTATAAAATGACTTTCAACATCAGAGACTTAACCAGCTCAATGCCAGCATCCCCTTTTTTTTTTTTTAAGGGTGACATTTCAGATGCAGGGAGTATACCTTTTTTTTTTTTTTTAGAGGAACTCCTTTTATTTATTTATTTATTTATTTATTTATTTATTTTTGGCTGTGTTGGATCTTCGTTTCTGTGCGAGGGCTTTCTCTAGTTGCGGCAAGCGGGGCCACTCTTCATCGCGGTGCGCGGGCCTCTCACTATCGCAGCCTCTCTTGTTGCGGAGCACAGGCTCCAGATGCGCAGGCTCAGTAGTTGTGGCTCACGGGCCTAGTTGCTCTGCGGCATGTGGGATCTTCCCAGACCAGGGCTTGAACCTGTGTCCCCTGCATTGGCAGGCAGATTCTCAACCACTGCGCCACCAGGGAAGCCCCCAGCATCCCTTTGGAATGGAAGAGTCTTATCATCTCTTATGTTTGCATAAGGAATTTGATTTTGGAATCTATCTTGACTGAGTAGAAGAAATTATCATATGAAAAGTTTGTCTTCCAGACATTTGTGCCCTGTATAGAAGTAGTAAAGGGAGGCACCAGGGTGACAGCATTCTGTAGGAGGGAAGACAATATAGTCAACTATATATGGCATGACTAGAAAACTCCTTCTTGAGGAATTTGGTGTGTCGATAGTGATTTGGGACTCTTTAAGGGCTTATCACTTGGAATATTGGCAAGAGTTCAAGTCAGAGGAGAGTCAACAGTCCTAAGATTATACCTATGAGGTCGCAGAAACAGACCAGTATTCTAATACTGTTTGCTTTTTCTTTTTTCTTACATCTTTATTGGAGTGTAATTGCTTTACAATGTTGTGTTAGTTTCTGCTGTATAGTAAAGTGAATCAGCTATATGTATACATATATCCCCATATCCCTTCCCTCTTGTGCTTCCCTCCCACCCTCCCTATCCCACTCCTATGGGTGGTCACAAAGCACCGAGCTGATCTCCCTGTGCTATGCAGCTGCTTCCCACTATCTATTTTATATTTGGTAGTGTATATATGTGAATGCCACTCTCTCACTTCATCCCAGCTTATCTTTCCCCCTCCCTGTGTCCTCAAGTCCATTCTCTACATCTGCGTCTTTATTCCTGTCCTGCCCCTAGGTTCATCAGAACGTTTTTTTTTTTTAGATTCCATATATATGTGCTAGCATTCGGTATTTGTTTTTCTCTTTCTGACTTACTTCACTCTGTATGACAGACTCTAGGTCCATCTACCTCCCTACAGATAACTCAATTGCATTTCTTTTTATGGCTGAGTAATATTCCATTGTATATACGTGCCACATCTTCTTTATCCATTCATCTGTCATGCCATCTGTCGATGGACACATCTGTCCTGGCTATTGTAAACAGTGCTGCAATGAACATTGTGGTACATGTCTCTTTTTGAATTATGGTTTTCTTAGGGTATATGCCCAGTAATGGGATTGCTGGGTAGTTCTATTTTTAGCACTGGTAGTTCTATTTTTAGCACTGGTAGTTCTATTTAGTTCTCTTTTTAGTTTTTTAAGGAACCTCCATACTGTTCTCCATAGTGGCTGTATCAATTTACATTCGCACCAACAGTGCAAGAGGGTTCCCTTTTCTCCACACCCTCTCCAGCATTTATTGTTTATAGATTTTTTGATGATGGCCATTCTGACCAGTGTGAGGTGATACCTCATTGTAGTTTTGATTTGCATTCCTCTAATGATTAGTGATGTTGAGCAGCATTTCATGTGCTTCTTGGCCATCTGTATATCTTCTTTGGAGAAATGTCTATTTAGGTCTTCTGCCCAATTTTGGATTGGGTTGTTTGTTTTTTTGATATTGAGCTGCATGAGCTGCTTGTATATTTTGGAGATTAATCCTTTGTCCATTGCTTCATTTGCAAATATTTTCTGCCATTCTGAGGGTTGTCTTTTCGTCTTGTTTATGGTTTCCTTTGCTGTGCAAAAGCTTTTAAGTTTCATTAGATCCCATTTGTTTAGTTTTGTTTTTATTTCCATTACTCTAGGAGGTGGGTCCAAATGGATCTTGCTGTGATTTATGTCATGGAGTGTTCTGCCTATGTTTTCCTCTAAGAGTTTTATAGTGTCTGGCCTTATATTTAAGTCTTTAATCCATTTTGAGTTTATTTTTGTGTATTGTGTTAGGAGTGTTTCTTTAATTTCTCTTTCAGATTTTTCGTTGTTAGTGTATAAGAATGCAAGAGATTTCTGTGCATTAATTTTTGGATTAATCCTGCTACTTTACCAAATTCATTCTTTTACATGTAGCTGTCCAGTTTTCCCAGCACCACTTATTTAAGAGGCTGTCTTTTCTCCACTGTATATTCTTGCCTCCTTTGTCAAAGATAAGGTGACCATTTGTGCGTGGGTTTATCTCTGGGCTTTCTATCCTGTTTCATTGATCTATATTTCTGTTTTTGTGCCAGTACCATCCTGTCTTGATTACTGTAGCTTTGTAGTATTGTCTGAAGTCAGGGAGCCTGATTCTTCCAGCTCCGTTTTTCTTTCTTAAGATTGCTTTGGCTATTCAGGGTCTTTTGTGTTTCCATACCAATGGTAAATTTTTTTGTTCTAGTTCTGTGAAAAATGCCCTTGGTAGTTTGATAAGGATTGCATTGAATCTGTAGATTGCTTTGGGTAGCATAGTCATTTTCACAATATTGATTCTTCCAATCCAAGAACATGGTATATCTCTCCATCTGTTTGTATCATCTTTAATTTCTTTCATCAGTGTCTTATAGTTTTCTGCATACAGGTCTTTTGTCTCCTTAGGTAGGTTTATTCCTAGGTATTTTATTCTTTTTGTTGCAATGGTAAATGGGAGTGTTTCCTTAATTTCTCTTTCAGATTTTTTGTCATTAGTGTATAGGAATGCAAGAGATTTCTGTGCATTAATTTTGTATCCTGCTATTTTACCAAATTCATTGATTAGCTCTAGTAGTTTTCTGGTAGCATGGATTCTCTATGTATAGTATCAGGTCACTTGCATACAGTGACAGTTTTACTTCTTCTTTTCCAATTTGGATTCCTTTTATTTCTTTTTCTTCTCTGATTGCCACGGCTAAAAATTCCAAACCTATGTTGAATAATAGTGTTGAGAGTGGGCACCCTTGTCTTGTTCCTAATCTTAGAGGAAATGGTTTCAGTTTTTCCCCAGTGAGAATGATGTTTGCTGTAGGTTTGTCATATATGGCCTTTACTATGTTGAGGTAGGTTCCTCTATGCTCACTTTCTGGAGAGTTTTTATCATAAATGGGTGTTGAATTTTGTCAAAAGCTTTTTCTGCATCTGCAGAGATGATCATATGGTTTTTTTTCTTTTTTATTCTTTGGCTGTGTTGGGTCTTTGTTGCTGTGTGCAGGCTTTCTCTAGTTGCAGCAAACAGGGGCTACTCTTCGTTGCAGTGCTCAGGCTTCTCATTGCAGTGGGTTCTCTTGTTGTGGAGCACAGGCTCTAGGTGCGTGAGCTTTGGTAGTTGTGGCACGTGGGCTCAGTAGTTGTGGCTCGTGGGCTCTAGAGCGCTGGCTCAGAAGTTGTGGCACATGGGCTTAGTTGCTCCGTGGCATGTGGGATCTTCCTGGACCAGGGATCAAACCCGTGTCCCCTGCATTGGCAAGCAGATTCTTAACCACTGCGCCACAGGGAAGTCCTGATCATAGGGTTTTTATCCTTCAGTTTGTTAATATGATTTATCACATTGATTGATTTGCATATATTGAAGAATCCTTGCATTCTTGGGATAAACCCCACTTGATCATGGTGTATGATCCTTTTAATGTGTTGTTGGATTCTGTTTGCTAGTATTTTTTGAGGATTTTTGCATCTATGTTCATTAGTGATATTGGCCTGTAGTTTTCTCTTTTGTGTGTGACATCTTTGTCTCGTTTTGGTATCAGGGTGATGGTGGCCTCGTAGAATGAGTTTGGGAGTGTTCCTCCCTCTGCTATCTTTTGGAAGAGTTTGATATAATTCACCTGTGAAGCCATCTGGTCCTGGGCTGTTGTTTGTTGCAAGATTTTAAATCACAGTTTCAATTTCAGTGCTTGTGATTGGTCTGTTCATATTTTCTATTTCTTTCTGGTTCAGTCTCGGAAGGTTGTACTTTTCTAAGGATTTGTCCATTTCTTCCAGGTTGTGCATTTTATTGGCATCGATCTTACTTTCTACCATTGTGCTTTTACTTACGCTCTTCCCTCCCTTTGGTGTTCCTTCTCCTTATTTCCTCCTGTCAGACAAAATCTTATTCATTTTTCAAGGTTTAGCTCAAATGTCACATTGGTCACAGAAACTTCCTGACCCATATCACCTCCCCCATCTGCCAGCCACAAAGTTTCTCTCTCCTCTACTCCTAAAACATCTTTTATTTCTTTTAAAGGACATAAATCATTCTTTATTATTTAATCATTATTTGTGCATGTGTCATGGCTCCCTCTCTAGGATATATGCTCTGCCAAGGTAAAGATCAGGCATGATTCATCTTTGTGCCCACTTAGCACCTAGGACAGTTCTCTTTGCTTTGGAAGTGCTTGTAATGTGTTTGCTGAATTGATTATTGGGTTCTTTTATTACATTTTTGACTTTAAAATTGAAGTTATTGTTTTAAAAGTTACTCTTGTCCCTCGATTTTCTTAGTTTTTCAATTTACTATCAGAGAGAATAAATCACAGAATAATCCAAAAACACCCCCCAAAAAAATGCCTTGCCTGAGATAAGCGTGATCACTCTTCACCATGTCTACTATAGTAAAATAGCAGAGTCACTTCTAATTCAAGTTGACCAAGTGATTTCCAAACTGAAATGCCTTTCAACCTTTATATATGAGTAATATGGGTAGAAAAGTAATTATCTTTAATGTTATCAATGGGTTTAACACAAGTATGATCTATTCTTCTCTTTTATCTCCTTCTTATTGATTTTATCCTTTTTCACTTCAACTTAATTTAGTTGAGTAAACCAATGAAAAATAGTTGCTTGCACAGTATCATAATAACAATCTTTAAGAAAGATTGTTAAAATACTTTTAAAATAAATATTTTAAAAGCAAAGGCAGGTTAGTCAATATTTGAATGAAATTATACAATACCAATTCTGTCATCTTTCATTTACAGATTCAAGCTGGGAATCCTCGGATGTGAGCCTAGCAATAATTAGCAAACCCAAACACATACCAAGAGCTTTTTTTGTGATGACATATGCCAGTTTGGCATATCAAAACTGTCATTTGTTCACAGGATTGCTGACAATTTCACTCAAATAAAATAATATTTCTATCTTGGTTGATGCTTAGGAGGGAGTAATATCCTCTCATGCAGTGAATGAATGTATTGGTATCTGTTATGGACTGAATGTGTCCTTCCCCAATTTACATGTTGAAACCCTTCCCCCCCTGTGATGGTGTTTGGGGGTGGGCCTTTGGGAGGTAATTAGGTTCAGATGAGGTCTTGAGGGTGAGGCCATCATGATCAGATTAGTGTCTTTATAAGAAGAGGAAGAGAGACCAGAACTCTCTCTCTGCCATGTGAAGACACAGCAAGAAGGTGGCCACTTGCAAACCAGGAAGAGAGCTCTTTTCATGTACACAGTCTACCAGCACCTTGATTCTGGACTTCCCAGCCTCCAGAACTATAAGAAAAAAATGTCTGTTTAACTCATCCAGTCTATGGTGTTTTTTTATAGCAGTCTGGGGTGAGTAAGACAATGTCTATCATTTATTTTCTAAACAAAGGTACTTTCTATTTCCACTAAAACCCCAGGCTAGTGAAGTCAGATGTGAATGCATGCACTTTATATTCAGCAAATATTTCCTGAGTGCTTATTATGTTCCAGGCACTAGCTAAATACTTTCACACGCGTTAACCATTTTAATTTTTACAATAATCTAGGAGGTGGGCACTGTTATTCCCATTTTACAGATGAGGATACTAAAGACCAGATAGATTAAATGATATAACTAGAAAATGGGGTTGTTGGCTCCATAAGGGAAAGGCTTGTTCTGTCTCATTAATTACTAGAATTCTGGTAGTTAGCACAGAAGCTCTAGTATCTCAGTGAATATGGGTTTGATAAATTATTGAGAGTAAGTAACAGATAAAGCTGAATTCAAACACAGGTTTTCTAATGCCAAGCCTTCTAATGCCCATTATATTATGTCCCATGTTAATATATAGTTAGTATTAAGTTGATATTAACTGACTAATATTAATATATTGTGTTGTATATTAAATTCATTCTTTATTGTTAGAAATATTAAGCCTCTTCCATATTGTTTTAAAATTTTAACCAGTTTTTTTAAAGGTTATTATTATAAAGCTAACAAATGACTGTAAAGATCTGACAGCTCAAAATTGGGTGATGTGAGAAATCCTCTGTGCTTCATACCAGAAGTAACCACTATTAAGAGTTAGGTGTGTTTCCTTCCAGATGCCCTAAGTGCACACATGGGCTGTATATACACCTGCATACACACTTTTCTTTAAATGCCAAAAATGGCATTCTCATGTTATTTTGTGATTTTCTTTGAAATTTAAATATGTATTATAGTTATTTTTCATATTTTGCAGATTTACTTTATTTTAATGGCTGTGTGGAATTCTTGTTTTCATACATTTCTATTTAACTAGACCCCTACCGATAAATATTTAGATTGTTTCCAGATTTTACTATTATAAACATGCTGAAATAAATATACGTCTTTGAACATTTGTGACAGTATATCTGTGGACAAGTTCTCAGAAAGACTTACTGTTGGAGGAAGTCATGGAGAGAACATGAAGGTTCCTTGACCCGAGGGGGGCAGGTCCCTGTCCTTAGAACGTATGTCATGCCTACCACCCACTTCCTAGCAGCCCTTTCAAGGATGCAGCCTTGAGAGAGTAAGGTGTTGTTTAGACCAGCTGGACTGAATCCATGACTGAAGCTACTTAAAGCCTCTATATAAACTTTTAAGATTCTGGTGGGTGTGGTGTACAGAGATCTATTCGCCTGTAGCTGCTCAAGAAAAACCTCCTTTGTAAGTTCCCTTGTTTATTAAACCTCTTTAAGGGGCCAGTTGCAAATTTCACCTAGGGAACTCCTGAAGTTGCAAACCAACAATTACTCTATCGAATGGTAAGCATTCTTAGCATTTTGATCTATATTGCCAAATTACCTTACAAAGGTGTTCCAGTTTATATTTCTACTAATAGTGCATGAGAGTTCCTCTTTTAAAAAAAGTGACACATATGAACACTGGGTATGGCCCACTTATCTTTTCCAATATTATAGGTTAGAAAATGCGGCATTAAAATTTTTGGATTTACTTAATTATTGATGAAGTTACTATTGATCATCTGTACTCATTTATCTCTGAGTAGTGTATTCTCTATTCATGAATTTCTGCTCATTTTTTCTATTGAATTGTTGGTGCTTTAGTATTGATTAGGAAATTCTTTTTGAAAGTTAAAAAGGTTTGTCTTCTGTCTCTCAAAGACAAATGTTTCTAGATGAGAATTTTTATTGAGCGAACAAGTTTAATTTTCATCTGACCAGGCTTATCACCCTTTTTCACCCCCCAGTGGTTTCTGGATTTCCTATTATAATGAGAAAGATCTTCCTAATTCAAAGATTTAAAAAGAATCATTCCTGTTTTCTTCTTTAGTTTTATATCTATTAATTTTTTTGGTTCCTGCATTTATCAAACAAATACTTACTGTAACACCTACTGTGTGTCAGGCATCATATGTTAGTGAACAAAACAGACAAAAATGTGTGTGTCCATGGAATGATTGATCCACTGGGGTTATTCTTGTAATATGTTCAACTTGATTTGCTATGATATTGTCAATTATTTTAGCATTAGATTAACAGTTGAGTTATATGAAATTTACTTTGGTAAAAGGAATGAGGTAGGAATCCATTTTTGTTTTTCCTCCATAAGATTAGCTATTTATCTCAATAAATATTTAATCTTTTACTATTGAATTTGGAGTAGCTCCCTTATGAAAAACTAAATACCTGTAGGTACTTGGGTTTATTTCTAGACTCCATTCTGAACATTGATCCGTTGTGGCTGTTCCTTAACCAGTGTTGTAATTTTAAAATTACTGTAGCTTTATAATAATTTTGATTTCCAAAGTGACCCATTTCCCCTTAAAACTCTTCTTTTACAGATTTATTTTTCTTGACTCTTATATCGTGTTTAGTCTTCCAAATGAACTTTATAACCGTTTAGTCATGTTTTAAAAATTCTCAGTATTGTGATTGAGATCACATTGGTTTTTATGGATTCACTTAAGTAGGAATAATTGCTAATCAATAGTGAATCTCCACACCCAGGTGTTTTTCATTTATTCAAGTCTTCTTTTTCATCCCACAGTAAAGTTGTAAAGCTTTCTTCTTATAGCTCTTGGGTTTATCTTATTTTGTTCACTTGGTTTTTATTTTGTGGCTATTATATATTTTTTTTTCGTTTTGCTTTGCATTGTTAAGTTCATTGCATGCCTTTCACAGTTTGCAGTGTTTTCAGGCTATTATTTTTAACAAGATTAATTTTGTCACTCCTTCACTGGCTTTTCTTTTTTTTTTTTTTTAATGTTGAGTTTCTTTAGGAGTTTTTGTTTAAATTCCTCTACTTTTTTTTTTTTTTTTTAATTTATGGCTGTGTTAGGTCTTCGTTTCTGTGCGAGGGCTTTCTCTAGTTGCGGCAAGTGGGGGCTACTCTTCATCGCGGTGCGCGGGCCTCTCATTATCGCGGCCTCTCTTGTTGCAGAGCACAGGCTCCAGACGCGCAGGCTCAGTAGTTGTGGCTCACGGGCCTAGTTGCTCCGTGGCATATGGGATCGTCCCAGACCAGGGCTCGAACCCGTGTCCCCTGCATTGGCAGGCAGATTCTTAACCACTGCACCACCAGGGAAGCCCTCTTATTGTTTTTATGGGGTTTTTTTGAGTTTTTCAAATACACAATGATATCATCTATAAGTAATGAAAAATTTGCCTCATACTTTCCAATATTTACACATCTTATTTCATTTTTTAATTTAAATGCACTGGCTCACTCTTGCAAAACACTTTTAAGTAGCCATGCCCTTGTTTGGAATCCTTGCCTCATTCTTGACTTACACAGGATTGCCTCTGTTATTGCTTTGCTATGGAATATATTGCTGGCTTTGGGGTTTATGTACTGATATATATTATTATATCACATTAAAAATTATCCATCTCTTTTTCTTTTACTAAGATTTTTAATTAGGAAAGAATGTTGAATTTTGTTACATAATTTCTAAGTATTATTTGATCTCATTTGACCAATTAATAGGGCATACTATTTTAATAAATTATTATCAAACTGTTTCCTATTATCAAACTATTTTTCCACTGTGAAGATGAATCTAAACATGTTGTGGTATATTATTTTTTAAATACTACTGATTTCTACTTGTGAATTTATTTATTAATGTAAATATGCAATCATAACATAAATATCAATTTACAACTTGCTTTTTTGACTCAGCAGTGCTTTGGTGATCTTTCTTATGTAAACATTGATCTACCCCTTTATTTTTGTCTTTTTGTCTTTTGTCTGTTACATAGAATTTCACAGTGTGGATGAATCACAATTTATATAATCATTACTGTGTTGAAGGGCATTCAAATTTTTCCTTTTTAATTTTATTTTTGCAAATACTAACCATTATTGATTGCTGTTTCTAACAATGCTGCAATACGATTCTTATACATACCTCCCAGTCTATGTGCAGAGTTTGGGGGGTGGGGAAGATGCCTAGAAATGGAATTTGGGAGTCATCAATTATGTGCGTTTAAATAATGCACACGAATTGACCTCTGAAGTGGCTGTAACATTTCACACTGCCGTTAGTAATGACTGTGATATTCATTTCCCACACACATACCAAAGCTGACACACTCAAGCAATTTTATATTTTACTCATCTCTGTAATAAATAAAAAAACTGTATCTTAGTGGGAAGATAAGTTTGCACTTTTTCTTTTTGCTATTAATATTTTTCTTTTGTGAATTTCCTGTTCATGTCTTTTGCCTATTTTTCTATTGAGTTGTTTGTCTTTTTCTTACCAGCTTAAGGAGTTCTTTATAATTTCTGCATTTTGATCTCTTGCCTGTTAGATATTTTACAAATGTTTCCCCCCATTTGTTTTTTTACCTTTTACTTTGTTTATGATGTCCTTTGTTTGTAAATATTACATGTTATGTAGCTTCTGGGAAACCCCACTGGACACTTGTGAGAGACTGAGAGTGAAAAAGGCACAAGACATCTTAGAATTATTGGGAAATAGCTTTGGCCTGAAAGGATCTCAGGTCTCCTGACCACATTCTGAGAGCTACTGCTCTAAACCTTGTCCCGCATTTGAAAATAATTAAATTTATTAAGTTTATATTAAAATTTCCTTATTTGAGGGTGCCATCTATTTCCTACCGTAACCCTGACTGATAAGCCTATCCTGTCTGGGTACCAAAGGCCAGTCCAAGGGGATGGAGGAAAGGCAGGGGAGATAGAGAGATAGAGAGAGAGAGAGAGAGAGGGAGGGAGAGACAAGAGCAAGAGTTCCAACTATTTACTCCCAGAGGACAGAGCTGTTGCAAACCAATTTAGGGTGCAGCAACATTAACAAAAACTAGACGGCGCTCTGTAGCTGGCAGGAGGAGGCCCTGACATTCAGCTTTTCTGAGCCTGCCTTATTTTTTAATGTTGTAGGTACTGAGTTGAGAGCCAGGGGGCCTAGATGTACTCCCAGCAAAGGCTTAGTATAGATAGTTGGGTCCAGGCTGGATAAGGGATGTACAGATAGATGTCAGGGGCCCCAGCCAGTGAGAGCCAAGGGCAGGTTGCGTCATCTGGGAGCTTCTCTGGGCTCTGATTCTGGTGGGAGAGACCAGATCGTGTAAGCACAGACTCGCTTAGGATTGTTAGCAGGCAAACCCGGTGGACAAGAGGCATCACCCCCAGAGCAGAAAAGGCAGATGACACCACCTTCAAACGCTGACTCTTTCCTGCTTTCACGAAGATGTGGAAAATCACAGCCTTTCTGCATCTACCGAAGATACCTTCTTAGGAAGAGTTGGAAGAGAAGGCTCCCTTGAGAGACAAACATTTTGTCCCAAGAAGACTGTGGGCATTTTCTAAAGGGATTATCAAAAGGATTCAATCTTGATGATTGTTAAAATTGGGTTGAATATTTTGTTATTTTTTCCTCCATAAACCTCTGGTTGAGTGGCTTTACTCTAAAGGAAAACCAGATTCATTACAGAAAACATAAAGGAGACTATATTTTTCTTCTTATCTGCACAAAAGTTAGCAGGACTGATTTTTGATCCCAGTGCACTGCTGTTTGCAATGAGAAACTGTCCCTATAGGTCCCTAGCCCTCTTGCCATATATCAAACCTCATCACTGCTCAGAGGTCCTATTTATAGATGACAGCCCCAGTAAATGGTGAATACCATTTTGTTTATTTTTGGCAGCAATAGTTCCACCTCAAATTAGTTTCTTAACCCGATGCTCGGGGAAAAGCACAAAGTTCCCAGGCACTGCTGTCCAGCCTGAGCCAAGTCTGTGCAAGGCCAGACCTGATGTCTTCGGAGTTCAGGCTATTGTCTGATATATCCTGACAGAGACAAGCAATTCTCGATCTTGGAGTGGTTACATTGCGGTGAGGTCCGATCTGCTGAATTGTAGAATTGAATGAGAAATAGATCCACAAATACTGGGGGTGGTGGGGAGTAAGGATGGATTATACCTAAGGTCCCCTAAAAGATGTTGCTACCTGTAATGACCTCAGTGGTTCCACCACTGACTTTACATGAGGCCTGGGCTAAGTCCCCTCATATCTTGATTTCACAGGTGTTCAATTGAAGGGGGAAAACATACCTGTACTTTCTATGTAACTACATGACCAGAATTTAGAGGTTTAACTGTGGATGATGGCAGAAGTCAAGATTAAGAACAAACACGGGGGATGGATTTACAGGCTACAAATCAGGGTCTGAGAAACATATTTTAGCCAATTGAGTTTCATTTAAGGTAATTTTCTTCATAAAAGACATTGTACTTGATTTAATTTTTCCAAGGATGTTTATAGACATTTAGTAACTCCATTTTTCCTTCCATTTTCCTACTTACCCTATGTGATTCAGAGGGAAGGTCAGCTCAGAATACAACCATACAAAAGGGCTTCCCTGGTGGCGCAGTGATTAAGAATCCGCCTGCCAATGCAGGGGACACGGGTTCGATCCCTGATCTGGGAAGATCCCACATGCCGCAGAGCAACCAAGCCCATGTGCCACAACTACTGAACCTGCGCTCTAGAGCCTGCAAGCCAAGCCACAACTACTGAGCCCACGTGCTGCAACTACTGAAGGCTGCGCGCCTAGAGCCCGTACTCTGCAACAAGAGAAGCCACTGCAATGAGAAGCCTGCGCACCGCAATGAAGAGTAGCCCCCGCTCGCCACAACTAGAGAAAGCTCGTGCGCAGCAACGAAGACCCAACACAGCCAAAGATAGATAGATAGATAAATAAAAAGAAAACCCTACTTTATTAAAAAAAATACAAAAATTTCATCTACTTAGTTCTTGCCTGTGCATTTTCTAGGCAGACATTTTTAAATAGGGCTTGCCAGAAAGGCAGTTAAATTTTCAGGCACCGGTTTGAAATCAATAATGTATATTTCTTAAATAACCATTTTATCTCACTTAGGGGAAAATGTGTGAGTTAGGGGATTGGATTCGAAATAAACTAAAAACTGGTTGCAACCTGGAAAGCATTATGTTAGAAGAAAATAGGGGAGAAGTATGAGTCTAATTAGCAAAAGGGCCAGATTCAAAATAACACAGCAAAGAGGAAAGGTCTGCCCTGTTTAGCCAGTCTCTTAGTGTTCTTATCATTGATGAATGTCAGTCTTCATTCTACTACTTTGTAAATCTGAGCCAGTTCCTCTGGGTTTAATACTCCACTGTGAATGAGGCAATCTGGGGAGAGGTAACCTTTTTTTCTGGTCTACAATGAGGATGTGTCAATCAGGATGCTTTGGGCTCTAGGAAACTGGTGGTAAGCAGGATTTTAAAGACATCCCCTCAAGATTCCTGTCCCTAGTTACTCAGTCGAATGCTAGTATAGGTACAGGTGGGGAAGGACTTTGTAGATGTAATTAAGTTTTCTAATCAACTGACCTTAATATAGGGACATTATCCTGGGTTACCCAGGTGGGCCTAATGTGATCACATGAGCCTTTAAAACTAGAAGACAGCAGAGGAGTCAGTAAGAGAGATGAAGCAGAGGGTGGGGTCTGAGAGATTGGAAGTGTGAGAAGGACTCAATTTGTCCTTGTTGGCTTTGAAGACAGGGAAGAGGGCCAGGAGTCAAGGATGCGGGCAGTCTCTAGAAGCTTAGTATGACCCCCGCCCCTCGTTCCTGTGGAAAACCAGCAAGGAAACAGTGACCTCAGATATGCAAGTCCGTAGAACTTAATTCAGCCAACAATCTGAATGAGCTTAGAAGCAGATTCTTCTCCGGAGCCTCCAGAAAGGAGTGCATTCCTGCCAACACCTTGATTTCGGCCTTGGGAGATCTGAAGCTGAGGGACCAGCTGAGCCGTCCCATGCTCAGACTTCTGACCCACAGACACTGTGAGGTAACAAGTGGGTGTTGTTTTAAGCAGCTAAATTTATGGTAATTCGTTGTGACAACAATAAGAAACTAATATAAAATTCAGCTAAAACTGGCTAAAAACCTAGATAAATTAACTTTCTAACTAATAATAAATGGATAACTACATAATAATAGTATCAGGGTTAAGGAAGGCCTTAGGTTGACTGATTCTGTAACTCAATGACATCCTCAAGCGTCGAGGTTGTTTTCCATCTCTCTTCTCTGTAACTTGGGTGTTCACTTCACCCTCAGTTTCATAACAAAATGGCTGCGGCAGTTCCAGCCATCGCACCAAACACCAAAACGTGTAGATAAAGAGATCATTTCTTGTGTGCTTCTTCCTTGTGAGTGAAGAAGCCCCTCAAATGACTGCTCCTCTGTGTCAGAGTCTGCTTGTTGTCCCCCCATATTCACCTTCCCCTTTTTCCCCAGTAACAAAATCCAGATTTTTAGCTGGGCACACAACTGCCCAGAATAAAGATTTTATGGCTAGGCATGGCCATGTGCTGAAGTTCTAACCCTTGGGATATTAGAAGAGCTGGGATGTAACTTTAAAGCAAGAGGCATATTCTTCTTCACCCTTTCCTCCTGTTTGCTGGCTGGAAGGTGACTATCGTGGCAGAAGCTCCATTGACAATCTTGGAATTTGCAGTGACTTGGGGAATGGTAGGCATGTGTGTTGGAGCAACAAGATAGAAGGAATGCCATACTAGGTCTGGATGATGACCTTCAGGCTTATTGAACATACTTAAGGTTTATGTGTTACTCGCAGTTGAATCCAGTCCCAAGTGATACACTCTTATAGTTTCCAGGAATGGTTACAGGTCTGAGAAAAGGGATAGAATGATCATGATCAGTTGAGAATAATTTTCCAGTGCGTAATAGATACTTAGGAGTCTACCCTATTGTCTACTCTAGGAGGTCAGTGGACCATATCAAGGAGGTAAATCATAGATGAATACTCTGGTCTCACTTTCAGAGGATAGACTATAGGCTCTGGGATAACTTATGTCTTTATAGTCTTTATAAGAGAATTGTATGACCCAAAGGAATCTTGCTGGAGGACATTACTTTTATTCTCATAGAGTGCTCAAATTGGGAACCTTATTAGCTAGAGTTTCAAATGTCTCTATAATGTGCCTTACTTTGGGTCCCCCCAGAAGCTGATTTAGCAAGAAGGATTCAAATGCAGGCAGTTTATTGATGAGGCACAGGGACCAGCGGTAGGGTAGGGGGCATGTGAGACAGGAACAAAAGGAAGCTGAGAAGGGGCATGTTATCAAGCCAACCAGTACAGAGGGCACTGGAACTGGGAGCAGTATAGAGTCCCTGCCTCTGAGTTATTGAAACACCTGCACATCATTGCCGGCACTCACTGGTTGAGGGCTGTTCCAGGCACTTGGAGGGAGAAGGGATGTGATTTGGAAGACAGCCTTCAGGTGGAGAGATCAGATACCTTCACTGAAGTGCTGAGGCCTAAGGGATAGGAGTAGGGCCCTAACAGCTTCTGCAGCAGGGTATATATTCAAAGGTATTTTTTTTTTAATTGAAGTATAGTTGATTTACAATGTTGTGTTAGTTTCTGGTTTACAGCAAAGTGATTCAGATATACATATACATATATATGTATATTCAGATATATATATAATTTTTCATATTCTCTTCCATTACGGTTTATTACAGGATATTGAATATAGTTCCCCGTGCTATACAATAGGACCTTGATGTTTATTCATTCTATATATAATAGTTTGCATCTGTCAAAGGGGGTTATTTACATGCCCATCCAGTAGTACCTGTCTTTGTATCACCACTGAAAGTAGGAAATCAGACCAGGCGTGAGTAGATGGATTGTATCCTACACTGGAGATTTGTTTCAGAAGCTTACATCATCTTTAAGTTGAAAGGGACCTTACAGGGAAACTAGTCCTAATTTTTTTTTTTTTTACTAGTGAAAAACTGAGGCTCCAAGGGCTGCCTGTGGTGACAGAGCCCTCAGATGCAGCACCAGGCCAATGTCCATGTCTTCTGACATTATGCAGCACAGAACCGGCATTGAGAGGTGGGCAGGGGCTTTGGCTCCCTCCAAATCTCCAATAACCCCTTCTTCTCTTCTTTTATATGGACAAGTGAGTTTTTAAAAATTATGCAAATATATCTTCAATTCCCCCCTCTCTAATTTAAGCTGCATAGACAACCCTATGTCCTTCCCACATAGAAATTCCAGAGCATCTCTTGGTCTAGGACTCTAGAATTGTTTACCACCCTGGTTAAGACGAAAATAGGAAGCGGCTGACGTTAAACAGAGTAAACAGAAACAGCACCTCTGAAGTTACCTAACATTAAACTGCTTTTGAGAACTTTGAGAAAACTTTCAAGGAAGAAATGGAAACTTGTTTACGCCCACACAGGAATTTATTCTGTTAAGTTGACTGTATAGTCAGAAGCCATTTCAACATGTGGAATTGTGACAACGGGGTTCTTGGTTTTGAAGGGTTCAAAGTGCTTCTTTCCACACAGGCAAGGATTTTCCATGTGAGGAGGAACAAGTCCGTCTGGTAGCTTTTCTTGGCTTTGGTTACAAGGAGGTGATAACTTGTCTCTCGGGGACAGGCTTTCCTCTTCAGAAATGCTGCCTCCATTTGGCTTTTAATTGGGTCCTTGTGAGGTGGGTCAGCCCAATAGATATTATTGTCCCCATTTCAGAGACTGAGAGAGAAAATGAGGGCCTGAAGGCATCTGGCCCAGTGCCAGGAGCTGGGACTGCAGCCAAGGCTCCGCTGATGAGAGGGCTCCGTAAGTGCCGTTTAGTCGGCCTTTAACTCAATTAGTCCCAGAAACGTTGTTTTTTGGGCCTGCACTTATGTCCTTGATCTCATCAAGTGGAAGTTGTGGTTCTGCCCAAGATGGTCTTGTTGCTCACCCAAGGTAAGGGCATGGATCAGTGCCTCTTTTGAGGTCTCTTTCAATTATTTTATTCTATTTATTTATGCATACATTTAAAATTAAATAAGTTCTGTGGCTTTGGAACCTTGTAGACTTGGGATCTGCTGATTACTCAGTGAGTGACTTTGTAAGATCACTAAACATGCCTCGTACTTGGTTCCTTCATCTATAAAATGGGGTTGCAGTGAAGATTACTTATGGTAAAGGACGCAAACCATTTAGCATTATGCTTGAGCACCCCACATCCAAACTATGGCTCGTTGTCTCACTTCTATCTTCAAAACACTGTGTATCTAGAATTTCACCACTTTAACCCCTTCTCACCTACCACCTCTGTCAAAGCCACCATTGTCCCTTACGTATATATTTATAGTGATGGCCCTACCTAAGGTCTGTTCCCACCCATTCCCTTCCTGCACTTTATTGTCAACCTAGGGGCCAGAGTGAGTCTTTTAAAATGAAAGTTGGATCACAGAGAAACTCTACTCAAGCTCCCCAGTGACTTCCCCTCCCAACCAAGCCCAAAGTCCTCACTGTTGACCACAGAGTCCTCCGTGATCTGGCCCTTAGCCATCTCTGCAACAGCTTCTCCTCCCACTCCCCTCTTGCTCTCTGTTCCAGCTATTTTGTCTTTCTTGCTCTTCCTCAAGCTGAGCATGTCCCTGTCTCAGCCTCTTTGCACTTAATGCTCCCTTTTCCTGGAAAAATTTGCCCTTAGATTCACTACTTGGTACCCTCCCTCACTTCCTTGAGCTCCTACTCAAATATGACCTTATATATCACCTTCCCAGCCTCTTGTATATCAATGTGTGATGCATATATTAATTTCATATTCATTCAAGCAATAGATGCTCTATAAATATTTAAGATGCTTAGTAAATTGTAATGAAGGAATAGCTAACATTTACTGAAGTCTTGCTACGTGCCCTGAATTTTGCTTTCCTTTGCAGGTGGCAATCTATCTTCTTGGTGTACTCTGTCACCTGTTAGAGATCTTAGCTCAGATGATGTCTCCAACAAATCTTCCTTGATCAGTCAAGCCAGAAGTGGTTCTTCACTCTTCTGTATTCCCTTAGTGATCACTTGGTACCATTCACTGTCCCCTGGTGTTGTAGAGTTTTTTTATAAGTATCTTATCTTAAATATAACAAGACATTTGATGGCAAGGAGCATATCTAGTGCAATTTTATGTAATGCACAATTTGTAGGGCAGCCTCTCAATTTATAATCCACTTCAGATATTTAGGAAAAGTTACATATGCTCTTACCAGTTCTATAAATGAATTCACATTGATGGATAAGTGTTATTTGGGATTGTAGATTTCAGAATCCGAAATCTCAGAGTTAGAATGTCCAAGGCAAAATTAGGTAGAAGAGAAAAATGAAAACATAAAGCTACAAAAGTCCATTAAATGTATCATTAAAGACTATATGAACATAAGGTTGAATTGTGTAGAGTTATCTCCATGGGTCCATGGCTCCTTGTCAATAAATTTGACAAATGACATATTTATAAAGAGCTTTGGTAAGAAGCAATGATCATTTCTTCTCAATTTGCTATAGTAATCATTTATTTCTTTACTTATCTTCTCTATGCTTTCATTTATGACATCCTAGAAAAACTAGTAACAAAATATTTTTCCTATGCTTCAGAGAAGACTTCTGGATTTAACAGTTTCTTTTCTGGGCTATCAGAGTAGCTCTATATTGAGGTAATTTTTAATGGTTGTTGTATTTTCAGTGTGACTCTCTAGTGTGGAAAAGCGTCGGGCACTGAGTGAAGTCCTTTTTCACTTAATCCTTAAAACAGCCCTGTGAGGTAGGTATTAGTGAGTCATATCACATGACCCTCATGCTTAAAAACCCTCCAAATGGCTCCCCATTTCACTTACAGGAGACCCAAGCTCTTACTATGGCTATAGGAGCCACCCCACCAGGACCCTGCTCACTTTTTCCCTTCCATCTCTTTCCAACTCTACCCACCTTTCTCCACATTATTTGGAGTGGTTCCGTCTGTCCTTGAACATGCCCAGCCAAGCTGCTTCCTGCCTTGGGGTCTTTGTACCTGCTGTTCCTTCTGCCTGGAATGCTGTGATCAGATCCTTCAATGGCTGTTTTGTCCTCATTGTCTCAACTTAAATTTTAGCTTCTCAGAGAGACTCTCCCATACACATAACGTGAAAAAAAAACAACCCAAAAACCTTCTGTATGGGGTTGTCAGATTTAGCAAATAAAAATACAAAACACTCAGTAAAATTTGAATTTCAGATAAACAACAAAGAGTATTTTGGTACGTCTTGTGCAATGTTTGGGACATACATATACTCAAACATTATTCATTCCTTGTTTATTTGAAACTCAAATTTAATTGGCTGTCCTGCAATCTATCTGGCAACCCCACCTCCGCAGCCGCTCTGTGTGATCTCCTGTTTTATTTTCTCCGTGGGACATTTCACCATTAAAAATTCTGTTTGATTCTTCCACTGGAACATGGGCTCCATGAGGGTGGGGCCCTCTCCGCCTTGCTCACAGCTGCATCCTCAGAGCCTATCATATGGCCTGACACATAGTAGGTGCTCAATAAATATTTGTTAAGTATTTGTTATAAAGGAAAAATAGAAAAATAAAAAGCTTAAAGAGGTTGGTAACACATCCAGGGCATACCGCCAGCTGGATGAGATTGGAATTAGACAATACGGTGCCAAAGCTCTTCTGAGTTTTCCACATTTTGGGGTGTGGAAGGCAGTGGAGTTGAGAAGGGGCATTGTGTCACCTGCCATTCAAGAGGCTCTCAGTAGAATCAGAAGACCCTGGGAGCAGTAGATTTCGGGAGAAACAAAGTCTGAATGAGCCTTTCCCATTTGCTTTGCACGTAACCAAAGGAAAATGCACTTGAGTGAAAAGAACAAGGTACTCTGCGTTTGGAACGGGGTCAGAGGCAGTGCGCACCCTCCACGTCTTCGGACACGGTCAACTCCCTGCAACTTGAGGGCTGGCTTTATTGTCAGACTCCGGAAACCTCTAGACCCGGATCACAAGAGAAACTAACGGCACAAGCAAAGAGCGGGGAGGGGCGGATCGGGATGAAGTCAAGACAGAAGAAATCGAACTCTGGTCTTGGGCCCAGGCCGGGCAGCGGGGCGGGGGCAGCGGCGTTCAGCCTCAGAACTCGGTCAGCTTCACCTCTTGGTGTGGACACCGGGCGCTTCACAGGACCCACTGAAGGCGCATAATCTCCACTCGAGCTCACTTCGTCGGACCTAGGATGACTGCCGGAGGGCGAGTCTAGCGGCCGGCCCGGAGCTAGCTGCGTGGGTAACTGTGGCCGGATCCTCGGGAGCAGCCTGGCTCTGGTCCCTAACCAGCTCCACCCGGCTCTCGCCTGCGCGTCCTCCCACCCAGGAGCTGGAGGACGGTCCCGGGGCGCGCCGAGGGTCTTCAGCCCGATCCTCCCTGTTGTCTGAGTCGCACGCGCGTCCAGTTCGGAGGCAGCCGCCCCCGCCGCCGCTGACAGGTGCTGCCCGGAGGGCGTCGGGTGCGGTCCCAGGCGCAGCTGGAAACGCACGCCCGGTGCGTGTAGCGTCCCGAGCCCGGAGCCAGAGAGGAGAGGGGGCCGGGGCGCGGCCTGGGGGACTCCAGTGGACTGGAGCCGCGGAGCGCGGAGCTAGAAACTTTGCGGCGGCCGAGATTTGGCTACAGCGCCAGCCCACCCCCGCAGGTGCGGGAGGAAGAGGCCGCGCCGGAGTCCCGCGGCCGGAGAGCCTCGGCGGCGGCGGCGTCTTTCCCCCGCGCTGGCCTGAAGCCGCCGGTCACTCCCGGCTTCTGCTGCTGCGTCTGCCGTCGTCGCCGCCAGCGCGGGGCTCCGGCAGGAGGCGCGGCCGGAGCGGGCGGAGAAGAAGGAGGAGGAGGAGGAGGGGAGCGGAGGAGCAGGGGGTGGAGGATGGAGCCCCGGGCTGCCGCGGCGGGCTCGCCCGAGCCTGCGGCGGCGTCCTCTTCCTTCCAGGCCCGGCTCTGGAAGAACCTGCAGCTGGGGGTGGGCAAGAGCAAGGGCGGCGGGGGCGGGCGCGCGGGGGTCCCCGAGCGCCGCACTGCGGCCACCCCGTCGCCCTCCCCGCCACCCCCGGGGGGTAGGCGGGACGCACTGGCCGGCTCGGGTGGCGCGGGCAGCAGGTGGAGCGGCTTCAAGAAACGGAAGCAAGTGCTGGACCGCGTCTTCTCCTCCTCCCAGCCCAACCTGTGCTGCTCCTCGCCGGAGCCTGTCGAGCCCGGGGGTGCCGGCAGAGCGGAGCAGGGGTCCACGCTGCGCCGCCGGATCCGCGAGCATTTGCTTCCCGCGGGAAGGGGTCCGCTGGCAGCCGCCGGAGCAGCCGGAGTGACGCCTCCTGGCGGACGCTCCCCGGACTCAGCTCGCTCTTCGTCCTCTGCCTCATCCTCCCTGTCCTCCTCACCCCAGCCGCCCCCGAGGGGGGACCGCGCCCGAGATGAGGGTGCACGGCGTCGGGGCACCGCGGCGCACTTGTGTCATCAGAAGAGTTCCTCCCTGCCGGGCACCGCCTGCTTGGAGCAGCTGCTGGAGCCGCCGCCGCCGCCTCGAGCTGAGCCAGCACGGAGCGCAGCAGAGCCGCGAACCGCGGAGAAGGGCGAGGAGCGCGGCAGCAGCCGGGTGAGTGACAGGTGGGCGCGGCCGGAGCCTGGGTGCGCGGGGCCACGCCTCCAGCTGTGGGCGATCGAGACCCCGGGAGTTGCTGGCGGGGTAGGGGTGCTACCAAGTTCAAGCAGTGGAAAGAAAACGTCCCGCTCCTGCTTAGTAGAGTTCTGACTTGCGCTCTGACTTGACTTTTGACAGAAATAATACCTACTACTAGAAGCTGTTTGAGTAGCTTTCTCAGTTGCCGATGAAAGTGGAAGTATTAATTGTAGCCAAATAGGAGAGGAATAAAGTTAGACATAAAATGGGTACTTTTTGGAGATCTCCTAAAAGGACTGTCTAGCTAAGTCTCATCTTGTCAAAAGAAAAACAAGCAAACCCAACAACTTGCAGGGAAAATTAGAAATGCGAGGAGGTGAATTAATGGCAAACGTGAGGTCATGTCTTGGGGAAACCCTTTAAGCAGAAGTCTGTTCATCTTCCCGCCCTCCCTTCTCAAAACTTTCTGCTGCGAGTGGATCGCTGCCTAACAAGTAGACAGCGTGAGTGTCGCTTCCGAGTTAAACAGACGTTCCTATGGCCTTTTTAGTTTTGATAGTCATCTGAAGTAATTGCGTTTAAATTATTCTGCTGTAGACGTGATGTTGACTCTCTGGTCAGGCAAGAGTCAAGTAAAAATGTATCTGTAAGATCTGTAAAGCGTTCCACTGAGTGGCAGCTTTTACTCCCTCGGTTTTGCAGAGGCGATGTTCTCCTTTTGTAAATTTTTATCAAATCGTGTCAATGCTAGCAAATATTTTGAAAGTTCCATTCTGCCAGGGACCTAAAGAACTCTTTTCTGCCAATACATCTTACTTTGTTTAAATTCTAATTATTTTGACTCTGATTAATTGTTAGGTTAATGACATATACATTAAAACTTTAATTAGATTAAAAGTTGGGTCACAAAAACCATGAGGCCATGCGTTGAAGGGTAAGATATGGGAATAGATGGGATTTCAGTTGAAAATGTTTATAGTTTATTGGCTAATTTATTAGTGTAATTTCAGAAAGTAAACCAGAATACTAGTATGTTTTGTTGCCTAATAAACACAATTGCTTGCAGTAACCTGATGTTACTAATGCTCTAGAAAACACCTGATGGTTTAGAAAAAGGTTACAGTTATTCTCAGAAGAGTAGGCAGAAATAATACTGACAAAAAGTCTAAATAAACCTATTTTTCCTTTTATCTTGAAAGAGAATTGACTAGAACTCCTGTTTCTGGTTCCAAAATGAGGTAAACAGTGGTTTTAAAAAGATTCTTTAAATTCAGTGTAGATGAATACTATATATTTTAAAAATATTTATATTTGAGTGTGTACATAATCCTAATGTATAAGAATTTTAGAGCTGAGGTACTTCTTTACATTTGTTTTTATTAACTTTTATGATCAAGAATGATAAAAAATAAGAATTGAATTATTTTGGAAGGCAGAGATCATATTGCTGCAAATGTTAACTTACTAAATAACTTTGCAGTTCACTGAACCAAGATATTTTCACAGTAAAAGCAAGAGAATTCAGAATTAATCTTTATATTCATTTTTACCCAAATGTTTTCAGACACTATCAATCTTTATTTTAAAAACTGCTTTGTAAATATAAATTTTGTATACAAAAGACCAAAAAACCTTTTTTGAGAGGATACTAAACAAACATTATTGTGTGTGCCTTCACTATATGTTGGGCACTTCCATGATTTAACCGTCATAGCTGCCCTACATGATAGAAGTTCTTGTTGCTATTTTATGCATTAGGAAATGAATGCTCAGAGAAATTAAATAATCTTTCCAAGGTCACATGGTTAATATATGACAGAGAGAGTTTTTGTCATTCTCCACAGTGTTTTTCCATCGCTACAGCTACGTTTGACAACTTTTAGAACTTTTTATGTCTCTGAGATAACTTCAGTCCTATTGATTAATACTTGCAAGTTTACATACATTCTGGATCCCTAGAATCAGTTCTGTGATGGATTAGCTGAATTAATTTGTTCTTTGTTCTCTGTAATGCATTGTTGCATATCTTTTATATCACATTTACAAATGACATTGTTGATCATACCATCTGTAGTTCTAAAGAAGCTTTTCATTATAAAGAACCAGAATTTCAGTGAAGTCATAGGAGGAATACAAAAGCTAAAATATCTTTCCCAGAGTAGGTGAAAAGTGGAGTGTAGGCAGGAAAATAAGCCCTGAGGCTTTATTGTTGATTCCCTGCATCTGCTGCTCAGGAAGCCTTGTGCCCTGAGAAGTGGACAGTTTTCTCCGTTACGAGTCACAAATCCAGTTTTCAGCAGCACTCTGTCACTAATGCACAACAGAGGATTCCTCAGTCCTCTAAATGCCTCTTTGCCCAACTCAAGGAGTCTGGCTCACCTCTCTGAACGGAGAGAAGAAAGAAATGGAGTTGGAGGCTGGACCTGGAAGAGGACACTCTAAGGTGTCCAGGAGTAGGTGTAACTCGGTAGCACCCTTCCAAGTTTCCGGCACGTCTCAGAGATCTTTCCTTGCTCTCCTAACACCTCATTGCTGAAGATACTTGGGCATGGGGAGGAAGCGCGTAGCACATGCAGATTTCAGTTTTATTCACAGTTCATAAGCACAGATGGGAACGCATAAAAAGAAAAGATGCTAAAAACATTAAATCCATCTTCAGATCGCCTAGATAAAAAGCACTTTCTCTCAAGGAAGAAAGAAAATTCGTTGCAAAATAAGGCAAATTGCTCACATTTTCTCTTGTTCTCTGCTTGATCCTGGCATCAGCCATGTTCTCCAACTCACTCCCCGCCTCTCCACTGCCCAGCCGAGCACGAGGACACAACAACATATGTGCACGTACACTGACACTGAGTGGAGATATTAAGCAAAAACAAAAAAATCATTTTGGACTGCTAGGGAAAGAGATTTGGAAGCCACTGATGTATAATAATTACAACTAAACAAACCATTCTACCTCCTATGCCCTTGTCAGCCCTCTTGCTATTATGTTTTCTTTAGCCAAATATACCTTTGAACGACAGTTTAACAGACTTAATAATGCCTTGCTGTTGGGGCATGTGCATTATTTAAAATGTTCTGCTTTGGAAAAGTAAAGAAACCCCTTTCTTCCCACTGATTCTAGTTCACGTGCTGGGCCATACTGTCATACCAGATGCATTTCATTTTCTGCAACGCAGTTGGGAGAGATGCGTTCTCAATTTGTGTGCATATCAAAAATGTGCCAATTTTATGTATTCTGTCTTGATGAGTTACTAAAATTATACTTTGCTAGAATCAGAAATTCCGTTAAGATAAAGAGTTAGGAATGAATATGTTGCGTTTTTTAAGTGTTTTAACAAAAGTGTGTAGTGTTTATGAATGTTAAACTTTTGTTGTTTTTTTTCAAATTCATTTTGTTAAAATTGCTGTCATAGAGGAGCAAAAATTATTTTGAAAAAAAGTGGATAAAATATTCAGGGTATGATAGGAATATCCATTCACTGGGATAAAATTCCTAAAACATATATGAAAGCCCCAACAAAAAGTGGAAGATATTTTCTAAGATTAAGTCTAGACATGAAGTAAATATTGCTTTATTAATTATCTGATCTTTTAAAGAAAGCCTGTATTTTCAAAAACTATTAAAAATGTGATTTGGGTAATTTTTGCTATTTATTTTTCAGGTGTCTTTAATCTTACTTCAAAGAACCTAACTTAGTCTTGGGGAAAGCACAAGTTTTAAAAAAATTCCTAATGTAAATAATTAAAACCACTAAAAATCCCCCAGTAATCTCAAAAATAAGCTCCTAAAAGGAGTGTTAGTAGCTTTTCCAAAGCTTTTGCAAGTGAGAGAGTGAGGGTGAGATCTTAGAACATTTTGGAGCAGCATGTCAAGTTTGATGTGTGATTGTATTCTTGAGAAATTTTGGGACATCTGGTTGTTCCAGAGAAAGGGCATAAACAAGAGTGATAGGTTTACTTTGGAGTGGAATTGTTTCCTGTAACCCTTAATTACTGTCAGGTGTATCTGGTGGATCTGAGTAGAGCTATGGATCTTGTATAAATGCAACTGTTATGAGGTAGATGTTTGAAATTGGCTTGAAACCTGTCTCAGTAGGCACTAGCAATTGTGTGCTGTTATTATTTTTGAAAGGTATATTAAAGTTTTGCCAATGCCACCATTACAAGTAAGTGGGTGTTGAAAACAATTAACAGGGGCTTTGCTGGTCCTTTTCATTGAAGATGTAAATTATTTTCCTTGCAGTGGTGGCAAAAGTAGCCTAAAATTAACCCAGGCAGTACTGGTGACATCACAGCTTCACACAGTAATGAAAAAATCTTACATAACTTTTGGAAAATATGTGCACATTATCATGAAAATGTGAATACATACTTGGAGGAATAAAATAAAATTAACAGATTCATAAAGAAAATAGGACAAATATTCCCCCTTTTTTCCCGTTGCCCCATTGTTCGGAAATATGGGATGATTTCATAAAATTAAAGGTTAATAATATGTCTTTGGCACCACAAGGAAACATGTAGTATGATTTCTTTGCTCATAAGGATTATCAAAACGTTTGCCAACTCTAGATTGATGAAGAGTAAAAAGTATGTGTAGATAACATTATAAGCATTGACAAAATCTGCAGATTCAGAAGTTAGGGTAATGCATTTTTTAAATTAAATCATAGTTACTTACAGTATCATAGCAGACATCTATTTTAGATAAGCAGAAATTAATTTTTTGAAATCTGAAACTTTTTTGCTTTGAATTTTTTATTTTGCTGGAAAACTTACTAAAAACTATATATTTCCCTGCCTCAACAAACCAAGCATCCTAAATAAAACCTTTTCTTGATATCTGAGGGCCATTTTTGTGAATAGTGGCTTTTTGGGGGGGTTGTTTTATGTGAATGAAACAGATATTGTCTTAACTTTCTTTAGGTAAGCTTGCTTGTTTTCATAAAATTACAGTATAACATACCTATTTATGATAAGCTTATCTTCCTATAAAGTTAATTATTCAAAGGTGTGAGGCACTCTTCCTCAAGTCCTTTTTTTTCCACTTGCCAGATAATCTTTACTGTCTTTATTTGTGAATTTTGATTTGTCGCTACCATTGAAAATATCATTTTTTTTCCCTGCATGGTGAACTTTATGTGCTATCTTGATTTCTTTGTCATTGTCAACCTTTTCTTCTAATTTACATTGCTTTTTATAAATCACGTGTGGCGAGTGATTACTATACCTCAACAATTCAAGACTGTATGCAAATATATTTCCCCCTCCAATGTATACCGGTTTCTTATCATTAGAAAGTTTTTTCAGCAGAATAGTAGGCCACAATTTCCCCAGTGTCCCAAGTACTCCTATTTAATATTAGTCTGAGTGCAAGTAACATGAAAACTGCATTTTAAATATAATGAGATTTTAAAGTCCTGCATACTACCTTCTTGAGAGAACAATTTTCCTATGAAATCTATTTGAGATATTTTATATCAGCCTTATTTCCCATTCTCTTGGGCCCTAGCCAATCTGGAAAATTATGACACATGATAGGCAAATGGGACTCTGGACATTTTAGGATCAATGCATCCTCTTAATCCCATGGGTTTTATTTAGAGAGGCTCCTTCAGTGTTAGCAATCTCACTGTATTTTGCACTGCTAGAGTAGAATTTGGCAAGCCTTAGTACAATGGACCTATTTAATCAGCATTGTAAAATGGATCGGGGAAGACTACTCAATAAATGTTTGCTGAATGAACGAAGGGATGAATGGATGGGCTGGAGTTGTTCAGAGATAAGTTCTCTTGGAAAAGTTTCAAACTCACTTTATGGTTGTGTAATGATGTTCTTGCCTTCTTGTTTCCAAGTCCTTTTATGCCTGGCAAATGTATTTGACATTCCCCTCTTCTCCCAGTTGCTGGCATGGCTTTCCTGTAATTCTGGTTCATATCTGAGGGCATAAAGGGAGGATATGACCACCATATTGTGCTCACGTGGGGGATGGAGGAGTGATTTCTGCTTCCGAGGTCTCTGGCTCAAGGATGCATTTCTTGTTGCTGGTCTCCGATTCCAGGTATCTGTTTTGCACCCACGTTTCCCTGTCTGGCCTATGAGATCGTACCCCGACACCTGGATCACCAACACCTGTTGACATATCCTCTCTCATGATCTCTGAGTCTTGAACTCTCCTTGGATCTTAGCTCAAGATACTTTCCTGCCTGCTTCCTTGCACTTCTCCTCAAACCCATTTACTTTAACTAGATTAAAATCCCAATCTCGATCAAGAATCCTGCCCTTACTAGCCTGACTCATTCTGTTGCCAAGTGTGTGAACTGGGGTTCAGACGGTTGGTCAGTTGCTTCTCATAGTGACTACCTGCCTAATGCTGAGCCTATTTTTAAAACACCAAAGACTCCTCCAGAAAATCTGCATTGCCTGTCAACTGCATTTGCCTATACAGGGCGTTTCTTCCCTTGGAGGACTGGCCCAGAGCTGTTCATTGTCTCTGTGTCCCTACTTCCTCTTCTCCTGTTTTCAAACTCTCACCATGCCTCCTCTTGGACATCATCACCCTTTTCCTTAGTCCTGCTTGCTTTCTCTTTCTCCTTAATATTTTCTCTCTTTCTGATTGCAAAACGATTTTTGTAACTAACCATTAAGCATCTGGAGCTGTGCTGTCCCATATGGCAGAGCCACTCGGCTACTGAGCACTGGAAAAGTGGCTAGTTCAAGTTGAGACGGGTGGAAAGCGTAAAGCGCACACCACATTTTGAAGCCTTAGCTCAAAGAAAAGGAAGTATAATATCTTATTACTAATTTTTTATGTTGCTTGTGTGTTGAAATAGTATTGTGGATATATTGGATTAAGTAAAATATATTATTAAAGTTAATTTCACCCGCTCCTTTTCAAAAGGTGGCTGCTAGAAAATTTTAAATTATGTGTGTGACACGTTTTTATTTCTATTGGCCAGCACTGATCTAGAGCAGGTGTTCAAACTCCATTACCCACAGAGGCCATCAAAATAAAGAAAATGAGCAAAGGTTTGATGGGGCCCGTGGTGAGCGAGGAAGCCGGTGCCCCATTCGAGGGGCAGCTGCTTCTCACCTCCAGCTGATTATTATCATGCAGTGAAAGCAGTGCTGCCAGAGTTTCTAGATTCTTTAACAGAAGCCAAAAAAATCCAGATTTTTGCGTGAAGTCTCCAGAATCTTGAATTTTTGACAAATAATTGATTTTTAGAAAAACGCAACACAGACCAAATAAAATATATCTCTGGGCTGACTTTAGTTGTCAGCTTGAACTTCTGACTCAGAGAGCTCATGTTTGATTTCTCCTCTCCCCTCCCAGTGCTAGATGAATGTTATCTGGACATAGTAGGTGTCAATACATTTCACAAATAACAGCACCAGGAGTGGTGGGATGGAAGGTAGAATGCAGCGGGTTGGAGGGTGCGTGGAAAGATGAGGTGGGGACAGAGAGAGTGGCCAAGCAGTTTGGCTCTCCACAAGGGATAAAAGAAAGTGGTGATGAGAACACGAGAACCATGCTGGGATGGGATCATGGGCAGGTTTTTGGTTTTTTGGGGTTTTTTGAACATCTTTATTGGAGTATAATTGCTTTACAATGGCGTGTTAGTTTCTGCTGTATCATACCGTATGCTGACACATATATATGGAATTTGGTTTTGTTTTTAATGGATATCACCTGAGTGGGTTGATGAGTCAGCGCCTGTGGAGAGGGCGAGGTTGAAGTTAAAGGAGAACGGGGGTTAATTGATGGATGAAGGCCTTAAGGACTCAGGTGGGGGTGGGTCCCAGAGAGCAGGGGAATGGTAGCGTCAGTGGAAGAAGGAACCTCTCCCTTGCAGATGGAGGAGACGGCGCGGGTGTGGGTGCAGGTAAGGAGTAGGCTGGGGGGCAGCAGTTTGAGGGTGTTGCCACCTGATGGCCTCTGCCTTGTTTTGAAGGTGTGCTTAGGATTCGGACACAGGGAGATGGAGGAAAGAATATTGCCATTGGCGCAGAGACGAACAAGTGCCCTGTGTATTCAGAAATGGGGCGTCAGTAGTGGGACTGAAGCCTAGGGTGTGGGGTGGGGTAGAGGGAAATGAAGGTGCAGATGAAGGTCTGGGGACTCTGGGGGCTGAGGAGCATATCTAGGGAGGCAGAGGGACCCCTGGAGGCATTTGAGCAGGGGAGACAGGGAAAGTGAGCCTTGGAAGGGTGAAGTTGGCAGCAGGGGCAGGCGACCACTCGGAGGCCAAGGCAGTCCCGTGAGAGCCTGATGTTGGGCAGGTGACTGACCCTGGGGATGGGGAGATGGAAAGATTTATAAGACCAGGGATGTGGCTGAACCTTCAGGAAAAGGGAGAGTGACAGGAATAAATCAGAGCACATGTCCCCCTTTACTTATGTTTTTGATTTTTCCTGGTTCTGTTCACAAATGCTTGTATTGAAAAGTATTTTCCTTTGGGAGGGAGAGGGAAGGTTAAGTTTTGAATTTGCATTTGTGTAAAGTGGTTGAGGGTGCCAGGCTCTTGAGTGCCATATTGTCACCTATTTACTGTAATAGCTCAGATTCTTTTTAAAAAACTTATTTTATTGAAATAGAGTTGATTTACAATGTTGTGTTAATTTCTGCTGTATAGCAAACTGATTCAGTTATACATATATATCCTTTTTCATATTCTTTTCCATTATGGTTTATCACAGGATACTGAGTATAGTTCCCTGTGCCATACAGTAGGACCTTGTTGTTTATCCATTCTATGTATAATAGTTTGCATCTGCTAATCCCAAACTCCCAATCCATTCCTCCCCAAGCCACGCCCCTTGCCTTGGCAACCACAGGTCTGTTCTCTGTGTCTATGAGTCTGTTTCTGTTTCGTAGATAAGTTCATTTGTGTCATATTTTAGATTCCACATATAAGTGATATCATATGGTATTTGTCTTTCTCTTTCTGACTTACTTCACTTAGTATTGTAATCTCTAGGTCCATCCATGTTACTGCAAATGGCATTATTTCATTCTTTTTTATGTAAGAGCTCATATTCTTTATATTATAGTTATTTTGGATTCTTCCATGAGTAAAATAGTTCTTTTCCCTGCAGTATTAGGCACTGAAAGTAGTGAGTGTTAACGGAGCAAAAGAAAGGGCAAAACATATGTTTGTCAGTTAAAAAAAAAAAACAGGTAAAACAAGGAAACCTCCTACACATTTCTGTTACATAGATTTTTATGGTGTCTGATGTCAGAGACTAAATATTTGGGGAAATAGTTACAATGAAAAGGTTTGGAATTGAAGGACTCTGTTGGCAATTTTCGATCTTAAGGCATTGCGGCTCAAATGTGTTGAAATATGCATTCTCTCTCAGATTCAGGGTTGACCCATGACACATGATCAATTTCTGAAAATTACAAATAGATATTCTCTCAAAATAGAAACAATATTCTATCTGGACCCTTAAGCCATATTTGACCCCTGTTCTTTTATTGAAATGTAAAATAGCTTTTGATAAGAGAGAAATTCAGCATTTCTAGAGTTGCCTTTGAATAATATTTTCACCACACCAGACTAGAAGTCTGAGTGTTTTCCAAAATCTCTTTTGCGATTGGAATAGGTTTTGGAGACAAGTTCTGTGTCACTACAGAGCTGTTGCCAAACCGCAAGCTCCCTGGCGGTTGGAACACTCTCCTTCAGCGTGGCCGCTGTCTCCTGGCTGAGAGCAGTCACAGACTGCCTCCCTTTTCTTTCTTTGCCTCCCTGGACTTTCAAAAGGAAGCTGGAGTAGGGGGCAGGGGCGGGGTCCAGCTGAGATTGGGATCTCACCTGGTTCTCTGTGGCCTTGCACGCGTGCCCTTTCAACTCAGCGGTTTTAAGCAAAAAAACCACATTGACTTAACCAGTTTGGTTATCGCCCCAGTCCCACTCTGCTCCCTTCGGCCTGCTAGGTGGCATTCATTTACTCCAGACTCAGGTTGCTGCTTCTGTGACTTCCTGACCTGCTGTTCGGGAGGGAGTCGGGTGAGTGAGATTTAGGGGAACCGGCGGAGATGGGAGGGAGAACGACCTTTCGCAGTTAGTTTCTCAGGCCCCACGCCCTCTGCCTCTTTTCAAGGAAGATGGAGCTTTGTAAAGTGTTTTTAATCTGTTCCTCTCTACCTGACATTTTCACTGTCCCCAGTGCCAACGTTTTTCTTCCTGGGTATATGCCAGGGTATGAGGGGGAACTTTACGGACCTTGCCACGAGAGGGTCTTTGTGTATTTTGAATGACCAACCATGGTTAGTCTGTGTACCTCTGTCACAGGACTATCCAGGTGGTATATTCTTTGGGTCTTGGCTCTTCATTCTCTGCCCTCCTGCTACTTGCCTTTCAGCTATGTCATTTCTCTTTCTTTCTGGGAACAAGAGCAGAGAAAATAAAAAAGAAAAGTCAGGAATTTTTTTTTTTTATTAGGGGCTTTCATAATTTTTTCCCACAGTGAAGTTTAAATAATTGGCTCCTATAACGTTTTGACATTTTGTGTTGCTCTGACATAGGCTGTACACACACACACACACACACACACACACACACACACACACACACACAGACACAATTATGCCTTCACCTAGTATGGTTTATACACATACATACCTGTTTTTTCACATACATCATATTTCCCACTGGAGTCAAAGATAACCAGAAGAACTCCAGAATTCTTCCACCTGAATTTAATCTGATAATACTAAATTTCAGCAATAACATAGTCCTTACAAATGGTCTAGGTTCATTTAGTATGAGAAGGTGTACAATAACCAGCTCAACCAAAGAGAAAAAAAAAATTAGAAGACAGTTTTTATCGTTTACTGTGGGGTGTGTTCTACAAAGGGAATGAGTAATCTTCCTTTGAATTTAAACTAATGTATAAGGAATACCTTTTCTTCAGTAACAATAATCATTCTTCTGTAACTGTTCATCTTATTTACAGCCACCATGGAAGACGGGTCATTGAATTATTTCCTTAATCTTTTGAAACCTAGATGTCACAGTAACTAAGCTCTTCATTAGTATTTACGGCTTGGCCTGGCTTTAGTCTCACAAAGTGATCCTCACATAAAAAATGGGGAAACATTTTGGAGAGTTTCTTTATTGATACAGTTCACCTTTTAATTAGAGAAAAAGTCATCCCTTTATTTTTATTTTTTTTAAATTGGGGTATAGTTGTTTTACAATGTTGTGTTAGTTTCTGCTGTATAGCAAAGTGAAGTAGAGTTCCCTGTGCTATACAGCAGGTTCTTATTACTTATCTATTTTATACATATTAGTGTATACATGTCAATCCCAGTCTCCCAGTTCCTCCCACCACCACCACCACCTCCCCGCCGCTTTACCCCCTTGGTGTCCATACGTTTGTTCTCTACACCTGTGTCTCTATTTCTGCCTTGCAAACCGGTTCATCTGTACCATTTTTCTAGATTCCACATATATGCGTTAATATACGATATTTGTTTTTCTCTTTCTTCACTTACTTCACTCTGTATGACAGTCTCAACCCTAAAAAGTGATACCTTTATGGTTGTAAAGATGTATTCTCACAATCACAGAAAGCTCAGTTTTTGAAATCACCTGAAAAAGAGAGTTGGAGAATAACTGAATTAGGACCAAATGGATCTGGGACAGCAGAGCTTTTGTTTGTGTTGGCTGCTTAAAGGATGTTCTATTTTCTGTTAGTGTTGCTAATGATTCTCAATGGCTCTTTTTATAACATAATCCTCTTAATTATATATGGATGGCATTTTGAATGGTGTATTTGTAAGTACCCATTTCCTGTTTCAAAATCTATTTTTTTCTTTCTAGGAGTGTAAGTCTAATGTGAGCTTCAAGCAGCTACACAAATTTTGTTTGTATTTGGAGCTAGAGCTTCGTACTAGGTTTGTGTGGACTTGTTTTGCATAAGTGTCCATGACCATCTTTGTAGTGTTATCTGCTGTGGTAGGGCTTGGCCTTCACTCCCCTGCCTTTGAACTAATATTTGTTAAATCACAATGCACATTCCGTCTTCTGAAGTTTCATTATGTGAGGTAGGACGTGCTGATGATGGTCCTCCTCTGGCCACCCCGGGCTGAGCTCTCTTTGCTCAATTGTATCATGTTACCTTTGACATGAGGCCAACTAACTGTGGGTCCTCTCACCCCCATTTTATTTTATTTATTTTTCTTCTAGTTTAATTGAGATATAATTGACGTTAACACTGTATAAGTTTAAGGTGTACAGCGTAATTATTTAGATACATCATGAAGTGATCATCATAGTAAGTTTAATGGACATCCATCATCTCATATAGATATAACATTAAAGAAATAAAAAAAATTTTTTTCTTATGAGGAGAACTTTTTTTTTATCAATTTAATCATTGTTCTCCCTGTAGTTTTTATTAATTAATTAATTAATTTATTTTTGGCTGTGTTGGGTCTTCATTTCTGTGCGAGGGCTTTCTCCAGTTGCAGCGAGCGGGGGCCACTCTTCATCGTGGTGCGCAGGCCTCTCACTGTCGCGGCCTCCCTTGTTGCGGAGCACAAGCTCCAGACGCGCAGGCTCAGTAGTTGTGGTTCACAGGCCCAGTTGCTCCGCGGCATGTGGGATCTTCCCAGACCAGGGCTCGAACCCGTGTCCCCTGCATTGGCAGGCAGATTCTCAAGCACTGCACCACCAGGGAAGCCCGTGAGGAGAACTCTTAAGGTTTAATGTTATAACAACTTTCATGTGTAACATACCGCAGTGTTAATTATATTTGTCATGTTGTACATTACATCCCTAGTACTTATTTATCTTAAACTAGAAGTTTGTACCTTTTGACTGTCTTCATCCAATTCCCGCTCCTACCCATCCTCTCTGGTAACCACAAATCTGATCTCTTTTTCCTTGAGTTTGTTTGTTGTACTTTATAACTAGTATTAATAACAACTAAACATACAGAGCATTTATTATGTATTGGCACTATTCTAAGTGCTTTTTATGTATTAACTTATTTATTTACTACAGTACTTTCTGAAGTAGGTTTATTATCATTTGCATTTTCCAGATGAATAAAGTGAGCTACAGGAGACTAAGTGACTTGTCCCAAGTCACACATCACGTAATTTGGATCCAGTTCACTTGGCCCTTAAACTTTACAAAGGAAGGCTGTTTGTAGTAGGTTGTGCCTGAGAAGCCCAGTTTAGGAAAACAACTCCAAGTGGAGTTGTTTTTTCTCCTCATCTCAGTATTGACATTACAGCTCTTCTTTGCCCCTGACATTTCCTTCCCATCTTTCTGATCTCTGAAGGTTGTCTCATAACAAGTAAAGTTAATGAAGACAGATTTAGTATAACAGAAGATTTTGGTGTCAGGCATAAACCTGGCTCTACTACTTCCTTCTTACTGATGGGAAGCCCTCTGAGATCTCTTTGATTGCTAGATAAAGGTATAGCTAGCAACTTTTAAATGTCAGTCCTGCTTAAAAAACTCTTCCTCACCAAGTGCCCCACTATACATCATTGTTATTTCTAGTATTGATATTATCCTGAGGAACATGTTATAATTTACAAGACCCTTATAATTTTGTATTTTCTATATTCTATAGCCTCATCTCATCTCTGTCATTAATCCTCTCTTGTTCCATGAACAGCATGGTAGTAGTGGAAGGAAACAAAGTAGATCTATCTGCTAGGCATTCTTTACACAGTATCTCAAATAGATGTTATAAAATATGTACATTATTTCACTTTAAATCTCACAGCAATTTTGACGAAGAGATATTGTTATATATGCATTTATTTATAACACATAGGTATATGCTATAGTTGTATTTTATATATGGGAAATTCTTAGAGGCCATGTAAGTAATTTGTCTGCAGTCCTGATTCTGTCTACAGTTAGTAAGTGGCAGAGTTTGGGTAACAGACAGCTGATTTCTGCTAGGGCCATAGTTTCCAGGGTACCCACTGCTCCACCAGTAGTGAGGGCACATTAGTGCACCAGCACCAGGTACATGATGTGCCCAAACCAGTGATTCGTGGTTGAGTCTGGTATTCCTTCAACACCAGCCCTGTCAATGAGTTTGAGTCTTACCATTGTTTTGGAGGGATAGCTGGAGGAATGTGCCATTATTAGTTGGAGAAAAGTATCTAAAAAAATGTAGTGAGTGGCTTCCCTGGTGGCGCAGTGGTTAAGAATCTGCCTGCCAATGCAGGGGACATGGGTTCGAGCCCTGGTCTGGGAAGATCCCACATGCCGCAGAGCAACTAAGCCTGTGTGCCACAACTACTGAGCCTGCGCTCTAGAGCCCGCGAGCCACAACTACTGAGCCCACATGCCACAACTATAGAAGCCCATGCGCCTAGAGCCCATGCTCCGCAACAAGAAAAGCCACCACAATGAGAAGCCTGCGTACTGCAACAAAGAGTAGCCCCTGCTCGCAGCAACTAGAGAAAGCCCACGCGCACCAACGAAGACCCAACACAGCCCCAAAAAAAAAAAAAAAAAAAAAAATATATATATATATATATATATATATATAGTGAGTGGGAGTGTGTTAGTTTGTTTATTTGTGGGCTCAATTCCAAGAGCTCATAAGTGAATATTTCTCAGATCATTCTTCTCGTGCATTCTGTACATGTATTTTGACTTCCAGTGATGTTGTTAAACTCCTGTAAAACTAAAGCTGTACATTCTGCAGTTAGTCTAGGTGTTAGGACCTCTGGACAGGAAAACAAATTGTTCTCAGAGCATCTAGTTGTTTGTGAATATGCCCAAGTGGGGTATATTCCTTAAATAAGGAAAAGGCAAGATAGTTCTTGCCTTATGGTACAACCAGTGGAATTGGTACAACTTCTAATGTTTCTTGGTAATAACAATAATAGCACTAAAATCTTAGTCTTGTGCCAGTGTTTCACAGGCATTACTTCATAATCTTTGTGACAATAAGGAGCAGGAATTCTTAGTCTCATTTTGTAGATGGATCACTGGAGGCTCAGAAGGTGTGAGCACTTGCTCGAGGTGATGCAGCTGTAAGTGGTAGAGCAGGGATTTCGTACCTAAGTGACTGGCTCCAAACCTCATGACTCTAATTGCCATGTTCCATGGCTTTCCTCAACACTGAAGAGCCGCTCCATCTCCTGAGTATTGTCATATAGCTCTTTTCCAGGTGTCTTGGAATAGGGGAAAAATTTGGTTAGAATGTTTTATGTCGTGAACCAGCCCCAAGTATATATGTGTTGCTGGAAGATCCCATTCCAATCCAACACCAATGATTTCGGTAACTCATCTCTCCTCTTTTCTCTCTCTGGTCCTCACATGTTTATTAAATATTTACCCTGTGGTAGACTTGGTATCTCTTTAATACCATGATAAAGAAGACAGACCAATTCCTGTTCCCATAGACCTTATGATGTAGTAGAAGAAGCTTTCATTAAATTAAAAAAATACACAAATAATTATCAATTACAGTTGTGATAACTCATTCAGAGGTATATAGAGATAAATTGAACTACAGGAATGAATTGCAAGAGGTCCCAACCTAATCATGCAGGAAGGGGAGGGACAGGGAAGATTTTCCTGAAGAAGTGACATGTAGGATGAACTGCAAAGAATGAATAAAAGTTGGCCAGATTTCCTGAGGAGAGGAAATAAGGGATGTGGCGGATGGTTATGGGCAGAGAAAACCACAGCAGAAGGTACTTAGAGAAAGATTGTGTGGGCAGCTGGAATTTGGTTAATAAGAGGGAAAGTGAGGGGGGATGGGTCTGGAATGGTTGGCAGGGGCCAGATTATACAGGGTCTTTTGGGTCATGGGGAGATTTTGGACTCTAAGTACTGAAGCAGTCTTGAGAGCCTAGATGCTTCTGAAGAGCAGAACCACCTTCAGGAAAGTTCTTGACTTTCCTGGGAATAGCTTTCCTTCACTGCTATGTATGGAATCACATTGCACTCATAGGGTTGTTTTGTAAAGAGGTAGAGAAGTATGTTGGGGCCACCTTTCTCTGCTAAGATAATGGTATTTTTAAAATGTCTATAATAAATAGAAATACCAAGTGGATGAAAATATTATTCCCCCTGGAAAAACATGTCATTTCACTTTTCCTCTTGCTTTTTTATTGAGCACTGCTGGAAGGTAAATGAAGGTAGGAAATGCAGTCTAATCTCCTCCTGTCAATACTCAGGGGAGAGATTCTCTTTGACAGCACTTTTCAGAGCCTAGGTAGGGATGAAAATGAGATAAAGCCTGGTGATCCAGGTGTTACAGCTGTAAATTATGGAGAACATATTTTTTATGAGCTTCCAATTTCTTCCCTGAAGTCAGAGTGGGGAAAAAAATGAAGAACTCTGGAAAGGAGTTGTGTAAGAAGGTGTACATTTAAAAGTCTGTATTTGTTAACATAATCGTGGGTTGATTAGGAAGACTGCTTATTGAACATGGTGGAGCAGATTTGATTTAAATTTTATATTTTCCTATATATATATATTTTTTATAATAAATTTATTTATTTATTTATTTATTTATTTATGGCTGTGTTGGGTCTTCGTTTCTGTGCGAGGGCTTTCTCTAGTTGTGGCAAGCGGGGGCCACTCTTCATCGCGGTGCACGGGCCTCTCACTGTCGCGGCCTAACTCTTGTTGAGGAGCACAGGCTCCAGACGTGCAGGCTCAGTAGTTGTGGCTCACGGGCCCAGCTGCTCCGCAGCATGTGGGATCTTCCCAGACCAGGGCTCGAACCCATGTCCCCTGCATTGGCAGGCAGATTCTCAACCACTGCGCCACCAGGGAAGCTGCTCCTATATATTTTTTAAGGTATAAAAATCTAAGTTTTATATTTTCATGTATAGCCAATATTCACATTTGCGAAACAGATAATGCAGTAGTGCCTAAGCAGGAAGGAAAGCTTCAAGTATGTAAAAGCTCCCCATTACACTTATTGTACAATGTTATAGTAGGAAAAGAAAAGAAACGTAAAAATTCCTCATCAAGACTGTAGTCTGTCAAAGTTGAATCAAACCTGACATGGGAGCATAAGGCAGCCTACCTGCCACTCTGAATGCTTAGGGTATGGATTCTATCATGTCCAGCAAGTGTGAGTGCTCAGAAATTGTACCAAGCCCCGCCCAAGTCAGGCCTGCCAATCTGTGCTTTGACCTCCCCAGCCAACTACTGTCAACGACCAACACCCAGGCAACATGGGCTGCCCTGAGCATCCAAGCATCACTGCCATCTGGTATAAGAAATAGCATCTAGTAAAAACTTTCAATGATATAAGCCATGCCCAACTCAAAAGAGTATCAAGAACCTACGTATTCTTTATCTGCGTAACGTGGTTTCTTTTTTTTGTTGTTCTTTATGTAACATTTTACTGGAGTCAACCCAAGTAAACACTATGCTATTAAAATAGCAAAGGAATTTAACATTAATTCTCATTCCATTTGGGGATCATAAAACCTTTCCAGAAACTAATGAAAGTTGTGGCATTCTCTTCATAAAGAAATACAGTTGTACACAAAACTAATATTGTGCATTCACCTTCAAGCAAGGAAGTCCATGATTTCCAATCCATGGTCTCCAAAACCCTCAGTTACTCCCCTTGGGATAAAAGGAAGACTCAGTGATAATTCTCATGAAATAAGATGGCCTTAATAGCACTACAAAAAAATAGAAACTTGAGTCTCTGAATTTTCAGCCATGACCTTGTTTACTTATTTATTTCAGAACCTTGCAGGGTGCATGGATTGATTCTTAAAAGGAAAGAGCTATAGACAGGCCTTCTAGGGAGAAGTGCAGACATGCCCAGAAATAAGAAGTCAGTCGTGCCCTGCAGCATTTGCTGAAGAGACCAGCATACAGTTAGAGCCCTAATTTGGTCATGATTGGCATTTTTTGTTAATATTGGGTTCTGTTTTCTGGAAGTTGATTTCTATTCCCTTGTATGGAGACTCTCCTTTGGGACCGAACCACTGAGAAGCAAGATTCTATAATGAGAGAATGTGATATCGAATAAAAGCTTCCTCTGATTATCCTCCTTAGTGGACAACATTTGCTGACTATTGGCTACCTTCACAGGGCTTTGTTCTAGATTCTGGGGACTCAAGGCTCCTGCCCTCTGGAGATTTTTCCTCTTAGTTGGGGAGATAGTAAATATATGTAAAAGATAAATGTCACTTCCAGGTAGCATAAATATCCATCTTTAGGGGGATAAAACCATGGGAATTCACTTTCTCAGGAGATAAATACAGAGGCTTAATTATCGCATTGTAACAGCTATTGGGACAATTGGTCTGTTTTGCACCAGCAGTAGTGTACATAGACTTTTGTCCTGTCAGCTCTCTCTACTCATTTTCTCTCAATGATTCCACAGCTATCTAATGGGCTAAAAAATGTAGAGGCCTGCAGCCTGGAGGCCTCTTCTTTTTTTGAAGAAAGAGCTTTGTTCAAGTTAGAGGGCAGTTCTCAAACCTAAGATGTGGATGATTCAGAGGGATGTGGATCTCTGCTGTGTGTGCTGGGCCTTGACAAATTGAAGCACAGTTATTCCCTTTAAAATCAACCAACCAACCACAGGTCCAACTCAGAGCTCCTTGTCTGGAAGCCTAATTGTCCACTTGGGGCGGTGACCTTTGAGAGGGAAGGTGGGTGGAGCTGGGGGTGGAATGTGAGTGCCTGTTGGAGAACTGTTGCTTGGTGCTTGGTGGACCAGGAACCAGGAACCAGGAAACTGACCTGCTGCTGGCTGGCTCCATGGGTCCTGCCAGGTGGACCAGGCTCGGGCACTGAACCACACCATGGTTCCTGTCATCATAATTTGAGGAGAGATGGGTAGGAATGGAGATGTCTAATGAGACAGTTGGAGCGCGGGCATCAGGGATGTCTTATTCAGGACTCCTGCCTTGTGACAGGAGCTCAACTCTTCTTGGATATGGCTTCAAAGGATAGTGTATCTGCTCACACCTGGCAAAGCCCCAGGGCAGCCTGGATCTAGAGCCTCAAACAGTGCCATCAAGTCTCTGTCTCTGCCCCTCCATCCTTGTTTCTTCTCTTCCCTCAGAATTGCTTGGCCTTGGGCATCTTCGCTCTCAGGTAGGTTCTCTCTACCTGGTGGCCTCCAGCAGCTCTTGGCATCCATCCTCTCCACGGTTCTTGGGAGTGAGTCGCATTGGGATGATTTGGAGCGTCACTGTGCCTCCTGTGGCCAGGTCACGTGTGTACCCTTGGAGCCCAGGAGTGAGGGGCATCCAGCTTAAATAATGTGGACTGAGAGGGGGAGGGAGGTGGGTCCTTAAAGGCAAATCAGATTGCTTGGAGCAGGCAGAAATTTTCAGTGTCCACATGGGTTCAGTCAGTAATCAGCAGTAGGAAAGATGAGTGATCAGCCATCCAGAAAATCTGTCTGTGGGCTGCTGGACCCAGCTCCTGGCTTGGAACACAGGGTCCACTCCAGTTCTGCAGAGGGAGACTGTTTTTTTTTTGTGTTTTTAATGTAAAATGAGCATAGAGTATGGCAAGTAGGTTCTTTTTTTTATGCCTTTCTTCTTGAATGGGTTATACTATGTAAAGCCATAGTAATGAGATGATTAATTTTAAAGTCAGCTGTTCTACAAGCGATAGCACCTGAATTAACCTAAAGGGTAGCTGATTTATTGAGTCCTAGAATGTTGGAAAATGACCTGTAAAACAGACTTTACATAGGTAGATACTGATACTTGGGAGATGAATATACTGAAGAAGTTAAGATAATGTCCTCTTCTCCCTTTCTCAGAGCCTAGAATATAAGCAGTTCCTGATCCACACCCCACTGAAGAAGTTTCATTTATACAAACATGCTTGAGTAGGATTCAGCCAGTGCTGCCTCAGTTTCTCCTACCATCCCTGCCATCACACAGTGGAAAAAAAACTTTGCTTTTAGGAGATCTGTGGTTTCAGTACAAAGGAAGAGAGAAAATAGTGCAAAAGAAGAATGGCTTAGGTGAACTGCCTGCCCCTGGGTTGGGGACCAGACTGGTTGACTTTGCCAAGGCAGAGAGAAGACCAGGTGACTGTCTTCCAGAGCTCAGTAAGACACAGAACCTCTCCAAATCCCCCATTTCTCTTCTGTAAAACTGGGGGAATAACATACCTCCCCACTGGTGGTGTTAAGAGGGTCCAGTGAAGCCGTGTTAGTTCCTGGCATCCTAAGTGCTCAATATATACTCATTATTCTCCCATGACCCTCCCCCCACCATCACTGCTATTAGCCTGTTATTCTCCACATTTGGCTTAACAAGTCTTTTCTTTAAAAGCTACACCAGTGTCTTTGGAGCCTTAAGGAATGAGTATTTACACGTTAGCATGAATTAATTCAGTTAGATTCTTCACTCCTGGATAGAAAACTGTAAAATTTGAATAAGGGGTGGAGTTGGTGGGGTGGGAGTGAATTAGCTTGATCTGTAGAATTTGTGGCAGTAACCTGGGTCTGGATGAGTGCTACAGGACTTAAGTCTTGGGAACTAAGAGGCTAGAAAATAGTGCAGCATTGAGTGGAGGTGCATGGGAAGGGAGAATGCTAACTAAAGACTTTCTTTGATGCAGGACTTGGCTACAGAATGGCTCTGGATCTGGCAAGGGCATGGGAAACTACGGTGTTCTCCTCCCATCCCTCATGGCTTCTTGCTCCCAGAACTTGGGGTGGACCTGCTAGTGCTGCATTAGGAGGGCTCATTTGGAAACCAGCCCCCATTTATGACATTGCTTCTCTGGGCAGATAAAGGCAGTAAACAGCTTCTAATGACCTTCGGGAACCTCACCAGTTCAGGAAGCCAGAGGGTGCTTGCACTTTACAGATAATATTTTCAAAATGATTAGCCTTCCTACACTTGTGAATTTCCCTTCACCACATCTTAAGTGGAGTGTCTCAGATAAGGTCACTTTTAGTTACTTCCTTTGCTTAATATTTGCCTTACACGTAGTAGATACTCCACAAATGTGAACTCAAATTGGATAATTAATATATGATTTTTCTATTAAGTGAAGAAAAACCTTTAATTTTTAGAGTACTAGGAGAATGATCAGGGACAGATTACATGGTATGACATAAATGAACTTTTACTTCTAAATTTTCTGACATTTATTGAGAGTTTTGGTCATTCATTTTATTAAAAGACTATCTCAAGGAGCTGATTAGCCATAAGTTTTTTAAAAAATTCAACATATCTCTATTAATTTCCTAATATCTGTATGATAGTGAACTTTTTCAAATAAAACATTTCATAAATCTAAAATTCTGTTCTGAAAGAAAGGATTTAGTCAACATGTTTGAAATTTTCAGACTCACATAAAATCTGAAACAATCAAACAAATAAACCCAACCTAGGAAAGTTGAATGCAAACTTTCGTTTTTAAAATCATAAGTTTTTCTGTTAAGCTACTTTTTATTCTCTTGGGAATATCCCACAACATGTTTACAGGGATTTTTTTTTTTTAAGGTTAAATAGACTGAGATAATCAGTTTCTCAAATATAGATGTTCTAATGGGATTCCCAATCTTTCTAAGCACATAGCTATTCACATAGATGTCTCTGAGATTTTTGTGCTGAGAACTGATACAGGCATCTTTATCTCATTTTTGGTCTTTTTATATGATTTGTATTTTTATTTTTAAGTGTAATTTCCTTTCACTTCCTAAAAATTAGTGTAATGCGTAAAAATAGTGATGCTTTTGGTATCTTTTAAAGGTGTTTACAGAGTGCCTCCCTAGGAGTGCCTAAGTTCCTCAGCCCTTTCACATCTGAAATGAACTGTGCACGCTCAGAAGTCTCCTTGATTAAAAAATGTGTCTAAGGATTATAGATTCCATTTTTAAGAGCTTAATCCTTTGAAGATTAACTGGTGAGAGTAAATGAGCAGGCAGAGACTTAATGAGGACAGATCCATGGTAGAAACTTTGACGCTCTGCTCTCATCCCTTCCTTTGGTGATGTGTCCATCCCTGGGCAGCTAAGGCAATAGACCATGATGGCCTTGAGGCTGTGTCCCTCACCGGGCATTGCCCTCGACCACAGGAAATTACCTCTTCCAAGGTTGTCCCCCTCCAACCGGGCACTTGGAACCAGTGACTGCTTGATGAGGGGATTTAAAGGCCCAACGCTCTTGCCCCAGTTTGGGACATCTCTGCAGTCCCAGCTCCAGGACTCCCTGTAGTCTTGTGGCAGCCTCCATTGAAACCACATCGTGGGTCACCTTCACCCTCTGCTCGATCCTGCCCCCTCACTTCCTTACACGTGTATCTCCCCGGGCATCCCCATCTTCTAATAAACCATTTGCAGGCATCTCTCCATTGCAGAGAATATTTCCAGGGAACTCAGTCTGATAGACACCATTGTTGAATTTCCTAGTGATCTCTAAGTTTTAGGAAGAAACAATTAGATGTCATGGAAGCAATGGCAAATTTTGGAGGCAATCAAGGGAAGTTTTGTTGGTGGGCTTACACCGAGGCTTAAAATAACATTTATGGGAGGATGAGGAAGCACAGAAGTGCCAGAGGAGATGGCACTATAGGGCAGTAAAGTTAAACGGAGACTGAAAATACTACAAGAAATCATTTATTATAGATTAAAAAATTTAAGTTTTTTTTAAAAACATCTTTATTGGAGTATAATTGCTTTACAATGGTGTATTAGTTTTTGTTTTATAACAAAGTGAATCAGCTATACACATACACATATCCCCATATCTCCTCCCTCTTGCGTCTCCCTCCCACCCTCCCTATCCCACCCCTCTAGGTGGTCACAAAGCACCGAGCTGATCTCCCTGTGCTATGCAGCTGCTTCCCACTAGCTATCTGTTTTACATTTGGTAGTGTATATATGTCAGTGCCACTCTCTCACTTCTTCCCAGCTTACCTTTCCCCCTCCCTGTGTCTTCAAGTCCATTCTCTACATCTGCGTCTTTATTCCTGTCCTGCCCCTAGGTTCCGCAGAACCATTTTTTTTTTTTAAGATTCCATACATATGTGTTAGAATGTGGTATTTATTTTTCTCTTTCTGACTTACTTCACTCTGTATGACAGTCTCTAGGTCCATCCACCTCACTACAAATAACTCAATTTTGTTTCTTGTTATGGCTGGGTAATATTCCATTGTATATATGTGCCACATCTTCTTTATCCATTCACCTGTCGATGGACACTTAGGTTGCTTCCATGTCCTGGCTATTGTAAATAGAGTTTCAAGGAACATTGTGGTACATGTCTCTTTTTGAATTATGGTTTTCTCAGGTATATGCCCAGTAGTGGGATTGCTGGGTCGTATGGTAGTTCTATTTTTAGTTTTTTAAGGAACCTCCATACTGTTCTCCATAGTGGCTGTATCAATTTACATTCCCACCAACAGTGCAAGAGGGTTGCCTTTTCTCCACACCCTCTCCAGCATTTATTGTTTGTAGATATTTTGATGATGGCCATTCTGACTGGTGTGAGGTGGTACCTCATTGTAGTTTTGATTTGCGTTTCTCAAATGATTAGTGATATTGAGCATCCTTTCATGTGTTTGTTAGCAATCTGTATATATTCTTTGGAGAAATGTCGATTTAGGTCTTCTGCCCATTTTTGGATTGAGTTGTTTGTTGTTTTGATATTGAGCTGCATGAGCTGCTTGTAAATTTTGGAGATTAATCCTTTGTCAGTTGCTTCATTTGCAAATATTTTCTCCCATTCTGAGGGTTGTCTTTTTGTCTTGTTTATGGTTTCCTTTGCTGTGCAAAAGCTTTTAAGTTTCATTAGGTCCCATTTGTTTATTTTTGGTTTTATTTCCATTTTTCTAGGAGGTAGGTCAAAAAGGATCTTGCTGTGATTTATGTCATAGAGTGTTCTGCCTATGTTTTCCTCTAAGAGTTTTATAGTGTCTGGCCTTACATTTAAGTCTCTAATCCATTTTGAGTTTATTTTTGTGTATGGTGTTAGGGAGTGTTCTAATTTCATTCTTTTATATGTAGCTGTCCAGTTTTCCCAGCACCACTTATTGAAGAGGCGGTCTTTTCTCCATTGAATATTCTTGCCTCCTTTGTCAAAGATAAGGTGACCATTTGTGCATGGGTTTATCTCTGGGCTTTCTATCTTGTTCCATTGATCTATATTTCTGTTTTTGTGCCAGTACCATCCTGTCTTGATGACTGTAGCTTTGTAGTATCATCTGAAGTCCAGGAGCCTGATTCCTCCAGCTCTGTTTTTCTTTCTCAAGATTGCTTTGGCTATTCGGGTTCTTTTGTGTTTCCATACAAATTGTGAAATGTTTTGTTCTAGTTCTGTGAAAAATGCCCTTGGTAGTTTGATAGGGATTGCATTGAATCTGTAGATTGCATTGGGTAGCATAGTCATTTTCACAATGTTGATTCTTCCAATCCAAGAACATGGTATATCTCTCCATCTATTTGTATCATCTTTAATTTCTTTCATCAGTGTCTTATAGTTTTCTGCATACAGGTCTCTTGTCTCCTTAGGTAGGTTTATTCCTAGGTATTTTATTCTTTTTGTTGCAATGGTAAATGGGAGTATTTCCTTAATTTCTCTTTCAGATGTTTCGTCATTACTGTATAGGAATGCAAGAGATTTCTCTATCAGGAAATAGCATAAAATTTTGTATCCTGCTACTTTACCAAATTCATTGATTAGCTCTAGTAGTTTTCTGGTAGCATCTTTAGGATTCTCTATGTATACTATCATGTCATCAGCAAACAGTGACAGCTTTACTTCTTCTTTTCCGCTTTGGATTCCTTTTATTTCTTTTTCTTCTCTGATTGCTGTGGCTAAAACTTCCAAAACCATGTTGAATAATAATGATGAGAGTGGACAACCTTGTCTTGTTCCTGATCTTAGAGGAAATGGTTTCAGTTTTTCACCATTGAGAACAGTGTTGGCTGTGGGTTTGTCATATATGGCTTTTATTATGTTGAGGTAAGTTCCCTCTATGCCTACGTTCTGGAGGGTTTTTTTTATCATAAATGAGTGTTATATTTTGTCAAAAGCTTTTTCTGCATCTATTGAGATTATCATATGGTTTTTCTCCTTCAGTTTGTTAATATGGTTTATCACATTGATTGATTTGCATAAAGTGAAGAAACCTTGCCTTCCTTGGATAGACCCCACTTGATCATGGTGTATGATCGTTTTAATGTGCTGTTGGATTCTGTTTGCTAGTATTTTGTTGAGGATTTTTGCATCTATGTTCATCAGTGATATTAGCCTGTAGTTTTCTTTCTTTGGGACATCTTTGTCTGGTTTTGGTATCAGGGTGCTGGTGGCCTCATAGAATGAGTTTGGGATTGTTCCCCCCTCTGCTATATTTTGGAAGAGTTTGAGAAGGATAGGTATTAGCTCATCTCTAAATGTTTGATAGAATTCACCTGTGAAGCCATCTGGTCATGGGCTTTTGTTTGTTGGAAGATTTTAAATCACAGTCTCAATTTCAGTGCTAGTGATTGGTCTGTTCATATTTTCTATTTCTTCCTGGTTCAGTCTCGGAAGGTTGTGGTTTTCTAAGAATTTGTCCATTTCTTCCAGGTTGTCCAGTTTATTGACATATAGTTGCTTGTTGTAATCTCTCATGATCCTTTGTATATCTGCAGTGTCAGTTGTTACTTCTCCATTTTCATTTCGAATTCTGTTGATTTGAGTCTTCTCCCTTTTTTTCTTGATGAGTCTCGCTAATGGTTTATCAATTTTGTTTATATTCTCAAATAACCAGCTTTTAGTTTTATTTATCTTTGCTATTCTTTCCTTCATTTCTTTTTCATTTATTTCTGATCTGATCTTTATGATTTCTTACCTCCTGCTAACTTTGGGGGTTTTTTGTTCTTCATTCTCTAATTACTTTAGGTGTAAGGTTAGGTTGTTTATTTGAGTTGTTTCTTGTTTCTTGAGGTAGGATTGTATTGCTATAAATTTCCCTCTTAGAACTGCTATTGCTGCATCCCTTAGGTTTTGGGTCATTGTGTTTTCATTGTCATTTGTCTCTAGGTATTTTTTTAATTCCTCTTTGATTTCTTCAGTGATCTCTTGGTTATTAGGTAGTGTATTGTTTAGCCTCCATGTGTTCGTAGTTTTTACACATTTTTTCCTGTAATTGATATCTAGTCTCATAGCATTGTGGTCGGAAAAGATACTTGATACGATTTCAATTTTCTTAAATTTACCAAGGCTTGATTTGTGACAGAAGATATCTATCCTGGAGAATGTTCCATGAGCACTTGAGAAGAAAGTGTATTCTGTTGTTTTTGGATGGAATGTCCTATAAATATCAATTAAGTCCATCTTCTTTAATGTATCATTTAAAGCTGTGTATTCTTATTTATTTTCATTTTGGATGATCTGTCTATTGGTGAAAGTGGGGTGTTAAAGTCCCCTACTATGATAGTGTTACTGTCAATTTCCCCTTTTATTGCTGTTAGCATTTGTCTTATGTATTGAGGTGATTCTATGTTGGGTGCATAAATATTTACAATTGTTATATCTTCTTCTTGGATTGATCCCTTGATCATTATGTAGTGTCCGTCTTTGTCTTTTGTAATAGTCTTTATTTTAAAGTCCATTTTGTCTGATATGAGAATTGCTACTCCAGCTTTCTTTTGATTTCCATTTGCATGGAATATCTTTTTCCATCCCCTCACTTTCAGTCTGTATGTGTCCCTAGGTCTGAAGTGGGTCTCTTGTAGACAGCATATATACAGGTCTCGGTTTTGTATCCATTCAGCCAGTCTATTTCCTTTGGTTGGAGCATTTAATCCATTTACGCTTACGGTAGTTATCAATATGTGTGTTCCTATTACCATTTTCTTAATTGTTTTGGGTTTGTTATCGTAGGTCTTTTCCTTCTCTTGTGTTTCCTGCCTAGAGAAGTTCCTTTAGCATTTGTTGTAAAGCTGGTTTGGTGGTGCTGAATTCTCTTAGCTTTTGCTTGTCTGTAAAGGTTTTAATTTCTCCATCGAATCTGAATGAGATCCTTGCTGGGTAGAGCAATCTTGGTTGTAGGTTTTTCCCTTTCATCACTTTAAATATGTCCTGCCACTCCCTTCTGGCTTGCAGAGTTTCTGCTGAGAGATCAGCTGTTAACCTTATGGGGATTCCCTTGTATGTTATATGTTGTTTTTCCCTTGCTGCTTTTAATATTTTTTCTTTGTATTTAATTTTTGATAGTTTGATTAATATGTGTCTTGGCGTGTTTCTCCTTGGATGTATCCTGTATGGTACTCTCTGTGCTTCCTGGACTTGATTGGCTATTTCCTTTACCAAGTTAGGGAAGTTTTCAAATATAATCTCTTCAAATATTTTCTCAGTCCCTTTCTTTTTCTCTTCTTCTTCTGGGACCCCTATAATTCGAATGTTGGTGCGTTTAATGTTGTCCCAGAGGTCTCTGAGACTGTCCTCAATTCTTTTCATTCTTTTTTCTTTATTCTGCTCTGCAGTATTTATTTCCACTATTTTATCTTCCAGGTCACTTATCCGTTCTTCTGCCTCAGTTATTCTGCTATTGATTCCTTGTAGAGAATTTTTAATTTCATTTATTGTGTTGTTCCACATTGTTTTTTTGCTCTTTAGTTCTTCTAGGTCTTTGTTAAACATTTCTTGTATTTTCCCCATTCTGTTTCCAAGATTTTGGATCATCTTTACTATCATTACCCTGAATTGTTTTTCAGGTAGACTGCCTATTTCCTCTTCATTTGTTTGGTCTGGTGGGTTTTTACCTTGCTCCTTCATCTGCTGTGTGTTTCTCTGTCTTCTCATTTTGCTTAACTTACTGTGTTTGGATCTCCTTTTTGCAGGCTGCAGGTTTGTAGTTCCCATTGTTTTTGGTGTCTTACCCGAGTGGCTAAGGTTGGTTCAGTGGGTTGTGTAAGCTTCCTGGTGGAGGGGACTAGTGCCTGTGTTCTGGTGGATGAGGCTGGATCTTGTCTTTCTGGTGGGCAGGACCGCATCCGGTGGTGTGTTTTGGCATGTCTGTGACCTTATTATGATTTTAGGGAGCCTCTCTGCTAATGGGTGGGGTTGTGTTCCTGTCTTGCTAGTTGTTTGGCATAGGGTGTCCAGCACTGTAGCTTGCTGGTTGTTGAGTGGAGCTGGGTGTTAGTGTTGAGATAGAGATCTCTGGGAGAGATTTCACCGTTTGATATTACACAGAGCTGGGAGGTCTCTGGTGGGCCAATGTCCTGAACTCGGCTCTCCCACCTCAGAGGTGAAGGCCTGACACCTGGCTGGAGCACAAAGATACAGCCACACGGCTCAGAAGAAAAGGGAGAAAAAAACAAAGAAAGAAAGAAAGAAAGAAAAAAGAAAAGAAAAGAAAAAGAAAGTTATTAAAACAAAACTTAAAAAAATTATTAAAAATGAAAAAAATAAAAAGTAATTAAAAAAAAGAAGAAAGAAAGAAAGGAGAAAGTAACCAAACCAAAAAAACAAATCCACCAATGATAATAAGTGCTAAAAATTATACTAAAAAAATCCCCAAAATACGGACAGACAGAACCGTAGGAGAAATGGTAAAAGCAAAGCTATACAGACAAAATCACACATAGAAGCATACACATACACACTCAGAAAAAGAGAAAAAGGAAAAAAAAAACAATCTATATATAAAAAAATAAATGGAAGAGAGCAACCAAATCAATAAACAAATCTACCAATGATAATAAACTCTAAATACTAAACTAAGATAAACATAAAACCAGAAACCAGTCAGTTGCATACAGCAAACCCAAGTCTACAGTTGCTCCCAAAGTCCACCACCTCAATTTTGGGACGATTTGTTGTCTATTCAGGTATTCCACAGATTCAGGGTACATCAAGTTGATTGTGGAGATTTAATCCTCTGCTCCTGAGGCTGCTGGGAGAAATACCCCTTTCTCTTCTTTGTTTGCACAGCTCCTGGGGTTCAGCTTTGTATTTGGACCTGCCTCTGTGTGTAGATCGACTGAGGGCATCTGTTCTTCACTCAGACAGGATGGGGTTAAGGGAGCAGCTGATTAGGGGGCTCTGGCTCATTCAGGCCGGGGGGATGGAGGGGTACGGAATGTGGAGCAAGCCTGCGGTGGTGGAGGCTGGTGTGACATTGCACCAGCCTGATGCGCACCGTGCATTCTCCTGGGGAAGTTGTCTCTGGGTCACGGGACCCTGGCAGTGGCGGGCTGCACAGGCTCCCGGGAGGGGAGGTGTGGATAGTGACCTGTGCTTGCATGCAGGCTTCTTGGTGGCTGCAGCAGCAGACTTAGCGTCTCATGCCCATCTGTGGTGTCCGCGCTGGTAGCCGTGGCTCGCATCCATCTCTGGAGCTCGTTTAGGCGGTGCTCTGAATCCCCTCTCCTTGCGTACCCCAAAACAATGGTCTCTTTCCTCTTAGGCAGGTTCAGACTTTTTCCGAGACTCCCTCCTGGCTAGCTGTGGCACACTAGCCCCCTTCAGGCTGTGTTCATGCAGCCAACCGCAGTCCTCTCCCTGGGGTCTGACCTCCGAAGCCCGAGCCTCAGCTCCCAGCCCCCGCCCGCCCCGGCGGGTGAGCAGACAAGCCTCTCGGGCTGGTGAGTGCTGGTCGGCACCGATCCTCTGTGTGGGAATCTCTTCGCTTTGCCCTCTCCACCCCTGTTGCTGTGCTCTCCTCCATGGCTCCGAAGCTTCCAGCACTTCCACCCGTGTCTCCACCAGTGAAGGGGCTTCCTAATGTGTGGAAACTTTTCCTCCTTCACAGCTCCCTCCCAGAGGTGCAGGTCCCACCCCTATTCTTTTGTCTCTGTTTTTTCTTTTTTCTTTTGCCCTACCCAGGTACATGGGCAGTTTCTTGCCTTTTGGGAAGTCTGAGGTCTTCTGCCAACGTTCAATAAGTGTTCTGTAGGAGTTGTTCCACATGTAGATGTATTTCTGATGTATTTGTGGGGAAGAAGGTGATCTCCACGTCTTACTCCTCCGCCATCTTGAAGGTCTCTAAAAATTTTACGTTTTTAAATAAGTATTTTTAAAAAATCACCAAATGCTAACGTGGGAGGAGTCTTTTGTAGCTGCAGAATCACATTATGTCCTGGGGGTTCAAGTGCTGCAAAAAATTAGTATAAAAGCACTTACCACTTGCTATTCATGTAGTGTCTGATTGTAAAGATTAGGAAACGGTCTTTAGCTGTCAAATGTAAGAATTTGGTGAATTAGGTTTTCCTTTATTATGGGTCAGAGTATAAGGTCTTAAGGTGGTTGAATGTCTTCCCTAATAGTACACTTGCTTGATGCATGAATCAGTGAATAAGGCTGGGTGTTGAATGAAAATTCTGGATGTTTTCCTTACTCTTTAGAGGAATGGAACTTACTTCAGAGAAGTTGCACAGTCTAATGAAACTTCTGAGGCTTTTGATTATTATTGTGGTTAAAGTCACTGTAGGTAAATGTGTTATTTTGACTTAAAAAAAAAAAGTAGAATGAACTTCTAGGAATCTACTGTTAGGACATAATAAAAAGTATGAACCAAATATGTATGTAGAATTGTTCAAAACTCTTTAACTTTTAACAGGAACAACTAGCAATGGTTCAAATTTTCAACAATAGGGAAATGCTTAAATAATAATAAACTCTCTGGGGCATTATGTAGCTATTTAAAGTGTTTTCAAAACATTTTTTGGTATGCATTAAAAATCAACTTTATTTTTAGAACAGTTGTAGATTTATAGAAAAGTTGCAAATGTAGTACAGACAGTTCCCATATACTCAGCACCCTGCTTCCCCTATTATTAACAGCTTACATTACTGTGGTACATTTGTTACAATTAATGAACTGACACAAATATATTATTAGTAACTTAAAGTCCATACTTCATTCAGATCTCCTTAGTTTTTATCTAAAGTCATTTTTTTGTTTCAAGATCCCATCCAGGACACCATCTTGCACTTAGTCTTGTCTCCTTAAACTCCTATTGGCTTTGACAGTTTCTCAGATTTTCCTTATTTTTGATGACCTTGATAAACTTGAGGAGTACTGGTCAATGTTTTGTAAAATGTTTCTCAGTTGGGGTTTGTCTGACGTTTTCCTGAGTAGTGGGTTTGTTATAGGCATTGAGGAGAAAGACCACTGAGGTAAAGTGCCATTTTCCACATCTTGGTAAGGGTACATTTTATCAGCATGACTGACCACAGTTAATATGAACCTTGATCACTAGGCTGAGGTGGTGTTTGGCAGGCTTCTCCTGTTTCAAGTTATCCGTGCTCCGCCACCCCCCCTTCCCATGCTGTACTCTTTAGAAGGAAGTCACTATGCACAGCTTATGCTGAAGGAGTGGGATGTTATGTTCCACTTCTTTGAGGGTGGAGCATTTACGTAAATTATTTGAAATTCAGTGCAGGAGATTTGTCTAGTCTCCCCCATTATTTATTTATTCAATCATTTATTTCTATCAATACAGATTCATGTATATTCCTATTATACTTTGTATTATAACTCAGTACTGCTTTCTTTACATTTTGACTCATTGTTTCTGCTTTGGCAATTGAGAGCTTTTTCAGTTGGCCCCTGTGTCCCTTTGACGTGCTCCAGTCATTTTGTGTTGTTTGTTTTCTTGAGTACTTCTTTACTTCCTTTCTATAAGATGCTCCAGGCTCATCTTGTATGTTTCCTGCCCTAGTCCTAGGAATTGCCATGTCTCCAAGAATCCCTTGTTCCTTTTATTGGAGAATGGTATTAGAAACCAAGATCTGGGCACTAGGTGTGCTCATTGCTATTGGGAAGCATTTTTTAATGGCATAGAACAGTGTTTATTGTAATCTGAAATTTTAAAAACATATAAAATTGGATATGTGAGATGAATTGTGTGTGTATACAAGCTATAAATATAAGTCCATAGAAAAATAAAGGGAAAATACCAAATGTCAGCAGTTCATTTATCAAAGTATTGTAAGGTTTTTGTGTTTTTATACCTTTCTTTTTTCTCCTTAAATTCTGGATCATGAATCATATACCTTGCAATTCGAAAAAAAAAAAAGGTAGCTAGTGTTTTCTTAACATTAAATTATTTAAAAAAGATAAAATGAGGCAGATCTTGTTAATGTTACTTGTCTCGCCAGACTTTAATTGTAGTAATCATTAAGCTGTTATGTCCTACAAGTTCTCATTATATACACCAGGAATTGAACCAGAAGCTGTTATCAACATCTGTTTTGAGGAGAATTTGAGGACGATTAATATAATGATGGAAATTTCACAGCGAACAACAAGATTGTGAAATCTCCTTACCAGTATTGAAATGATTCAAGAAGATTATTAACTTCTGATGTCAGGGTTTCTTAAACTTCAGGAACTCATAGTTACTGTCATATCTACCTACCACCTGTACAATATTTATTTAATAGTTGTCTCTAAATTGATTTTTTTAAACTTTAGATACATTTAAGAAAAACTTTTTCACAAACCTAAGTAAAAATCTCATGTCACGAATGGAATGTAAATATAAAACAGAATACAACGGAATAATAGAACAAAACAATGTTATTAAAGTTAAAAAATAAAGTGAAGGTTGCCCTGATGTAAAATCAACACGTACATATGGCTAAAATGTCCTGCATGATCTTGGACCCTATTTTACCTCCTCATCTTGGGTCTTCTTGCTCCCTCCCATTGAGCCATGCTATTCTTACTTTAGAGCTTTTTAGTCATAACCCTCCCTGCCTTGTTGTTTTTCTTGTGTGGGGAATGTTTAGATAATGCCTGCTCACTTGTCAGCTATGAGCTCATCCTCAGAGAAGCCAATCCTGGTCTTCCTGACTCACTCAAATCCCCAGGGATAGTTCTCTCCTTTACTTACTCTGCTTTGTTGCACTGTTCCCAACTGCGGTGTTGTAGTAGTGAGGTTATTTGATTGCCCATCTCTCTGTTTTTCCTCAGTGAGGGTGTGGATCTGTACTCACTGTTGTTTTCCCAGAATGTTGGCTAGTGCCTGGCCTGCAACAGGAACTCACTAAATAGTGAAATAAATGAATAAGTGAATCCAACAGTCCCAGGGTTTTGACATTTAAATTAGTGAATTCCAAACATTCCTTGTGAGTATGATTTTCTTCTCTGCACCCAACTTGTTTCTCTCCCAGGTAATGTTAAATTTGACTGAGCAATAATGAAGGGTAGGGAATAACAGCCAATTAGTTTTTGTACCCCTCAGAAGGATTTTGAGGTTCAGACCTTTGACTCCTCCTTAGCTAATGCCATTCCAGCTATTTCCCAAATCAGTGGCCTAACTTTCACATAAAGTACCTGTAATATGACAAAGTTGTAGCTTCAGCACATTGAAATATATGCATAACTATTAAATTAGGAAAAAGGAGATTATCTGTGTATTGGGTTGGCCAAAAAGTGCCTTCGGTTTTTAAGTAAAAGTAAAAGACACATTTTTCATTTTCACCAAGAACTTTATTGAACAACATATTCAACCTTTTGTTCCACTACTGTCTGCCATTTTTCAGGCAACTTCATAATTCCACCTTCCGAAAACTTTTTATCTGTTTGAGCAAAGAATTGTTCCAGGTGCCATTTATAGTCTTCTAGGGAATTGAAATTTTTTCCATTAAGAGAATTTTGTAAAGACCGAAATAAACGGAAATCCAAAGGTGCAATGTCTGGTGAATATGGTGGATGAATCAAAACTTCCCAGCCAAGCTGTAATAATTTTTGCCTGGTCATCAAAGAAACATACGGTCTTGCGTTATCCTGATGAAAGATTATGTGTTTTCTGTTGACTGATTCTGGATGCTTTTCGTCAAGTGCTGCTTTCATTTGGTCTAACTGGATGCAGTACTTGTTGGAATTAATCATTTGGTTTTCCGTAAGGAGCTCATAATAGAGGACTCCCTTCCAATCCCACCATATACACAATATCTCCTTCTTTGGATGAAAACTGGCCTTTGGTGTGGTTGGTGGTGGTTCACTTCGCTTGCCCCACGATCTCTTCCACTCCACATTGCTGTATAGTATCCACTTTTCATTGCCCATCATAATTTGTTTTAAAAATGGAGCGTTTTCTTTACGTTTCAGTAGAGAATAGCGTGCGGAAATATGGTCAAGGGTGTCTTTTTCGCTTATCTTACATGGAACCCAAACATCAAAGCGATTAACATAACCAAGCTGGTGCAAATGATTTTCATCGCTTGATTTGCATATTTTGAGTATGTCGGCTATTTCCCGCGTGGTATAACATTGATTGTTCTCAATGTCTCGATTTGATCGCTATCAACTTCAACTGGTCTACCCGACCGTGGAGCATAGTCCAGCGTGAAATCTCCAGCATGAAACTTCTCAAATCACTTTTGACATGTTCAATCAGTCACAGCACCTTCTCCATACACTGCACAAATCGTTTTTTGCGTTTCAGTTGTGTTTTTACCTTTCTTGAAATAATAAAGCATAATATGCCAAAAATGTTGCTTTTTTCTTCCATCTTCAATATTAAAATGGCTATGCAAAAATTCACCAATTTTGGTAAGTCTTTTTTAAAATGCACGCCAATATGACAGCTGTCACATACAGTCCAACAAAATTGTTTCGAATGAAGTTAAAGACAACTAAGTGCTGCTAGAGCCATCTTATGGAAAAAACTGAACGAACCTTTTGGCCAACCCAGTATCTCCTAAAATCATTTTGCATATCCACAATGGTATGCATATCAGGCTGTGATCCACACTGACTTTAGTGATTTGCATAGTAAAAGAAGGGTGAAGTTATTAAATTATGCATTTTTAAAGAAGTTATTTAGTTATGCATTGTATTTTATTAAGAAATCACATTATTTTTTTTAATTGAAGCATAGTTGATTTACAGTATTGTGTTGGTTTCAGGTGTACAGCAAAGTGATTCAGTTATACATATATATGTATATTTCTATATTCTTTTTTTGATTCTTTTCCATTATAGTTTATTAGAAGATACTGAAAAGAGTCCCCTGTGCCTGTGCTATACAGTAAATCCTTGTTGTTTATTTTTATATATGGTAGTGTACATCTGATAATCCCATACTCCCAGTTTATCCTTCTCTCTCTTCTCCTTTGGTAACTATAAGTTTGTTTTCTTTTTTAAAAAAATAAATTTATTTGTTTATTTATTTTTAGCTGCGTTGGGTCTTCATTGCTGTGCATGGGCTTCCTCTAGTTGAGGTGAGCAGGGGTTACTCTTCGTTGCGGTGTGCAAGCTTCTCCTTGCCATGGCTTCTCTTGTTGTGGAGCATGGGCTGTAGGCGCGCAGGCTTCAGTAGTTGTGGCTCACGGGCTCTAAAGCGCAGGCTCAGTAGTTGTGGCACATGGGCTTGGTTGTTCCATGGCATGTGGGATCTTCCTGGACCAGGGCCCGAACCCGTGTCCCCTGCATTGGCAGGCGGATTCTTAACCACTGCATCAGCAGGGAAGTCCCTATAAGTTTGTTTTCTATGTCTGTGACTCTGTTTCTGTTTTGTAAATAAGTTCATTTGTACTATTTTTTACATCCCACATATAAGTGATATCATATAATATTTGTCTTTCTCTGTCTGACTTACTTCACTTAGTATGATAATCTCTAGGTCCTGAAATCACGTTATTACAATCATAGTTATAGAGGGTTTTTTTTTCTCCTTCTCTTTTTAGTCCTATTTCTGAAGAGTTATATTAGTCAAGGTCTGATAAGGAAAACACAACCCACTCTTGAGTATTTGAAGCAGAGGGAATATAATGTGGGGAATTGGCTTCACAGGTGGTAGAAAAGCTGAGAAGTTAAACAGGAGACCACTGGGCCAGCCGGAATTTGGCAAGAGTAAGCAGTCAGGACAAAGGGAGGAGGTGATTGGAGCCTTGTGGTTGGGGTCAACCAGTGAAGCAGGTGCCACACTGCAGCCATGGGAGACACATAACTCTGCCTAGTGCCTCCTCCAGAGGCACAGAAGTAGGAGGAGAGATACTCAAGTTTCTCCCTCCAGTTCCCCCCCTATTGGCTGAACCCAGTAGGACATCAGCTGTCATACAGCCCGCAAGAGTCTGAAGTGAGTAAGAGGAGGGCAAGGAATGGACCTGCTGGCACATGGGCCCTGGACCAGCACGATATTGTGCCATGCCCTTCTGCTAGATGGAGGGGATAAAATTTTTTATTTTCTCCCAACACCTGGGAGAAATACATATTATATCCCTGTGACTCATTTATTTTATAACTGGTAGTTTGTAATCTTCTCCTATTTTGCCCATTCCCCATCCCCTCCTGTCTGGTAACCACTAGCTTGTTCTCTGTATCTGTGAGTCTATTTCTGTTTTGTTATATTTGTTTGTTTTGTTTTGTAGATTCTATATATAAGTGAAAACCTACAGTAGTTGTCTTCTCTGTCTGACTTATTTTACTTAGAGTAATACCTTCCAGGTTCATCCATGTTGTCACAAATGGCAAGACTTCATTCTCTTTTATGGCTGAATAATATTCCATTGTGTGTGTGTGGACACACACAACACCTTTACCTTTTCATCTGTTGATGGACACTTAGGTTGCTTCCATTTCTTGGCTATTGTAAATATTGCTGAAATAAACATTTGGGTGCATATATCTCTTTGAATTAGTGTTTCATTTTCTTTGGATAAATACCCAAGAATGGAATTGCTGGATTGTATGGGAGTTTTCTTTTCTCCACATCCTCACCAACACTTGTAATTTCTTGTCTTTTTGGTGATAGCCATTCTGACAGATGTGAGGTTATATATCTCATTGTGATTTAGATTTGTATTTCCTTTGTGATTAGTGATGTTGAGTATCTTTTTGTGTGACTGTTGGCCATCTGTATGCCTTCCTTGGGAAAGTGCCTATTCAGGTCTTTTGCCCATTTTAAAAATCAGATTGTTTGTTTTTGGGTGTTGAGTTTAATAAATTCTTTATATAGTTTGTATATTAACCCTTTATCAGATGTTTCATTTGCAAATATCTTCTCCCATTCAGTAGGTTGCCTTTTTGTTTTGTTGTTGGTTTCCTTTGCTGTGCAAAACCTTTTTAGTTTGATGTGGTCCCATTTATTTATTTTTGCTTTTGTTGACTTTGAGGAGACAGATCTAAAAAAAATATTGCTAAGACTGATTTCAAAGTGTGTACTGCTTATGTTTTCTTCTAGGAGTTTTATGGTTTTAGGTCTTACATTTAAATCTTTAATCCATTTTGAGTTTTTTAAATATGGTGAGAAAAATGGTCGTTTCATTATTTTACATGTAGCTATCCAGTTCTCCCAACACCACTTACTGAAGAAACTGTCATTTCCCATTATATATTCTTGCCTCCTTTGTCATAGATTAATTGACCATTAACGTGCATGGGTTTATTTCTGAGCTGTCTATTCTGTTCCATGGATCTTTGTCTTTTGTTTTGGTGTGCCAGTACCATACTGTTTTGATTACTATAGCTTTGTAGTATGGTCTGAATTTGGGGAGCATGGTACTTCCAGCTTTGTTCTTTTTTTCTCAAGATTGCTTTGGCTATTTGGGGTCTTTGGTGTTTCCATAAAATTTGGGGATTATTCTAGTTCTGTGAAAAATGTCTTTAGAATTTTGATAGAGATTGCATTGAATCTATAATTGCTTTGGGTAGTATGGACATTTTAATAATATTAATTCTTCCAATCTAGGTACACAGAATGTCTTTCCATTTATTTGTGTTATCTTTAATGTCTTTTATCAGGGTCTTATAGTTTTTAGAGTACAGGTCTTTCACCTTTTTGGTCAAATTTCTTCCTAGATATTTTATTCTTTCTGATACAGTTGTAAATGGGATTTTTTTCTCTCTCTGATAGTTCATTATTAGGGTATAGATATGCAACAGATTTCTGTATATTGATTTTGTATCCTGCAGCTTTCCTGAATTCATTTGTTAGTTCTAATAGTTTTTTGTTGGAATCTTTAAGATTTTCTCTATATAGTATCATGTCATTTGCAAACAGTGACAGTTTTATTACTTCCTTCCCAATTTGGATACCTTTTATCTCTTTCTCTTGTCTGATTGCTATAGTGAGGACTTCCAATACTAGTTTGAATAAAAGTGGTGAGAGCAGGCATTCTTGTCTTGTTGCTGATTTTAGAGGAAAAGCTTTCAGCTTTTCACTGTTGAGTATGATGTTAGCTCTGGGTTTGTCATAAATGGCCCTTATTATATTGAGGTTTGTTCCCTCTGCACCCACTTTGTTCAGAATTTTTATCATGAATGAATGTTGAATTTTGTCAAAAGCTTTTTTTGCATCTATTGAGATGGCCACATAATTTTTATCCTTCATTTTGTTAATGTGGAGTATCACATTGACTTATTTGTGGATATCTAACCATCCTTGCATCCCCGGAATAAATCCCACATGATCTTGATGTGTGATCCTTTTAATATGTTGTTGAATTCAGTTTGGTAATATTTTGTTGAGGATTTTTGCATCTATGTTCATTGGAAAAAATTGGCCTGTAATTGTCTTTTATTTTGATGCCTTTGCCTGGTTTCGGACCAGGGTAATGCTGGCCTCATAGAATGAGTTTAGAAGGGTTTCATCCTCTTCAATTTTTTGGAATCACTTGAGAAGAATAGGTATTAACTCTTCTTTAAATGTTTGGTAGAATTCTCCTGTGATGCCATCAGGTCCTGGACTCCTTTTTTGTTGGGAGTTTTTGATTAATGATTCAGTTTCATTCCTAGTAATGGGTTTGTTCAGATTTTCTATATCTTCATGATTCAGTCTTGGGAGATTGTATGTTTATAAGAATTTATCTATTTCTTGTAAGTTGTCCAATTCATTAGCATATAATTGTTGATAATATTCTTTTATGATTATATTTCTGTGGTATTGGTTGGAACTTCTCTTTTATTTCTAATTTTATTTATTTGGTCCCTTTCTCTATTTTTCTTGATGAGCCTGGCTAAAGTTTTGTCATTTTTCCTTTTTTTTTTTTAAGTAAATTTATTTATTTACTTATTGGCTGCATTGGGTTTTTGTTGCTGAGTGGTCTTTCTCTAGTTGCAGCGAGTGGGGGCTACTCTTTATTGTGGTGCATGGGCTTCTCATTGTGGTGGCTTCTTTTGTTTTGGAGCACAGGCTCTAGGTGCGCGGGCTTCAGTAGTTGTGGCACGTTGGCTCAGTAGTTGTGGCGCATGGGCTTAGCTGCTCTGTGGCATGTGGGATCTCCCCGGACCAGGGCTCGTACCCGTGTCCCCTGCATTGGCATGAGGGTTCTTAACCACTGTACCACCAGGGAAGTCCCCATTTTTCTTTATCTTTTCAAAACATCAAGTCTTAGTTTCATTGATCTTTTCCTTTTTTTTCTATTTCATTTATTTCTGGTCTGATCTTTATTATTCCTTCCTTCTATTAACTTTGGACTTTGTTCTTCTCTTTCTAGATCCTTTAGGTATAAAGTTATGTTGTTAATTTGAAATTTTTCTTGTTTCTTGAGGTAGGCCTGTGTTGGTATAAAATTCCCTCTTACAACTGTTTCTTCTGCATCCCATAAATTTTGGAAAGTTATGTTTCTATTTTCATTTCATTCAGGATATTTTCTGATCTCCTCTTTGATTTCTTTATTGACCCATTGGTTTTTTAGTAGTGTGTTTTTTAGTCTCCATGTGTTTATGTGTTTTTCCAGTTTTCTTTCCATAATTGGTTTCTAATTTCATACTGTTGTGGTTGTAAAAGATGATTGATATGATTTCAGTCTTCTTAAATTTATTGAGACTTGTTTTGAGGCCTAGCACCTGATCTATCCTGGTGAATGTTCCATGTGCAATTGAAAAGAACGTGTATTCTGATGAAATGCTTTGTAGCTATCTTAAGTCCATCTGGTGTAATGTGTTATTTAAGTCCAATGTTTCCTTACTGTTTTTCAGTATGGATGATCTATTGAGGTTAGTGGGATATTAAAGTCCCCTACTATTATTGTATTACTGTCAACTTCTTCCTTTATATCTGTTAATATTTGCTTTTTTATGTTTAGATTCTCCTTTGTTAGATGCCTATAGTGTACAAATGTTATATCCTCTTACTGGATTGACCCCTTTATCATTATAACAAAAGACAAAGAAGGACATTACATAGTCTTTGTCTTAAAGTCTGTCTCACTTAAGTATTGCTATCCCAGCTCTATGTTTCAATTTGCATGAAATATCTTTTTTCCATCCCTTCACTTTCAGTCTGTGTGTGTTTTTAGCTGAAGTGAGTCTCTTGTAGGCAGCATATAAATGGGTCTTTGTTTTATTTATCCATTCAGCCACCCTGTGCCTTCTGATTGAGGCTTTTAGTCCATTTACATTTTAAAAAAATTTTATTTATTTTATTTATTTATTTTTGGCTGTGTTGGGTCTTTGTTGCTGTGTGTGGGCTTTCTCTAGTTGTGGTGAGCGGGGGCTACTCTTCATTGCTCTCATTGCGGTGGCTTCCCTTGTTGCAGAGCACGGGCTCTAGGCGAGTGGGTTTTAGTAGTTGTGGTGCATGGGCTCAGTAGTTGTGGCTTGTGGGCTCTAGAGCGCAGGCTCAGCAGTTGTGGTACATGGGCTTAGTTGCTCCGTGGCATGTGGGATCTTCCTGGACCAGGGTTTGAACCCATGTCCCCTGCATTGACAGGCGGATTCCACCAGGGAAGTCCCTAGTCCATTTACATTTAAAGTGATTATTGATAGGTATGTACTCATTGCCATTTTGTTACTTGTTTCCTGGTTGTTTTTGTAGTTTTCTTTTCTTTTTCTTTTAGTCCCTTCCTTTGTGGTTTGATGATTTCCGTTAGTGTTATGTTTGGGTTTCTTTCTCTTTGTTTTTTGTGTTTCTATTGTAGGTTTTTGGTTTCTAGTTACCATGAGATAGATATATCTATATGTATCTACCTCTCTATATAGATATATCTATATATATCTATTTTTCACTGATAGTTAAATTCAAATACATTCTAAACGCTGTACATTTTTAAATTCCCCGCTACATTTTATGTTTTTATGTTGTGTTTTACATCTTTTTGTGTATCCCTTAACTACTTATTGTAGTTTTTGTTGATTTTACAACTTCTGTCTTTTAACCTTTTTTACTAGCTTTTTAAGTGGTTGATCCACTGCCTTAACTGTATGTTTGCCTTTACCAGTGAGATTTTTTCCGTCATGTATTTTCTTACTTCTTGTTATGACTTTTTATTTTCTCTTGAAGAAGACCCTTTAACATTTCTTGTACGGCCAGTTTAATGGTAATGAACTCTTTTAGTTTTTGCTTACAGGGAAACTATCTCTCCTTCAATTCTGAATGATAACTTTGCTAGGTAGAGTATCCTTGGTTGTAGGTTTTTCCCTTTCAGCATTTTAAGTATATCATACCACTCCCTTCTGGCCTGCAATGTTTTTGCTGAAAATTCAGTTTATAGCCTTATGGGGTTTCCCTTGTATGTGACTTTGTTTTTCTTTTGTTGCCTTTAACATTCTCTCTCTTTAACTTTTGCCATTTTAATTATGGTATATCTTGTGTGGATCTGTTTGCATTCATCTTGTTTGGGACTCTGTGTTTCCTGGACCTGAATATTTCTTTCCTTCCCCAGGTTAGGGAAGTTTTCATCCATTATTTTATCAAAAATATTTTCTCCCCTTGTCTATTTATCTTCTCTTTCTGGGACCCCTATAATGTGAGTGTTAGTATGCTTGATGTTGTTCCAAAAGTCCCTTGGAATATCCTCATTTAAAAAAAATTCTTCTTTCTTTTTGCAGTTCTGATTGGGTCATTTCCACTATTCTGTCTTCCAAGTTGCTTATACAGTCTTCTGTATTGCTAAATTTGCTATTGGTTCCCTCTAGTGTATTTTTCATTTCAGTTATTATTTTCTTCAGCTCTGATTCATTCTTTTTATGTTTTCTATATTTTTGTTGAAGTTCGCACTGTATTCCTCTATTCTTTGCCTGAGTTAGTATTTTTATGACTCTTGCTTTGAACTCTTTATGAGGTAAAATCCTTATCTCCATTTGATTAGGGTTTTTTTCTGGGGTTTTATCTTGTTCTTTCATTTAGAGCATATGCCTGTCTTCTAATCTTGTTTAATCTTCTGTGTTTGTCTTTATGAATTAGGCAAAACAGTTACCTCTCCTGGTCTTGAAGGTGTATCCTTGTGTAGGAGTGTCCCTGTGCAGACTGTGTGTGCCCAGTGGCTTTAGAGGGAGGGCTGGAGCAGAAGTGAGCATGGCTTGGGGCTTCTTCTGGGGTCAAAAGCTGCCACCTTGGCAGGGTTGCAAGGCCTGGAGCCAGAGCCCAGCATAGGCTGGAGCTTCTCCCAAGGTGCATCAGAAGCTGCTGCCTTGCAGGGGTTGGGTGGAGAGTTGCCCAATGTGAGGCTCATACCTCTCTTCCTTTAGGGAGGACCTCTGAGTTTGTGATATCCCTTTCCTTTTTTGGATCACCCACTGGGAGTGTGGGTCATGACTAGATTGCTTCTCTTTTCTTCCTACGTGTCTTTGTGTGGTTTTTTCTTTATATCCTTAATTGTAGAAGAGCTGTTCTGCTAATCTTCAGGTTGTTTTCAGAGAGAGTTGTTCTATACAGAGTTGTAGTTTTGGTTTTGCTGTGGGAGGAGATGAGTTCAGGGTCTTCCTACTCTGCCATCTTGATCCTGCCTTCACAGCTAGTGCTTCTGATTAGGCATCAGTGCCCTGAGCTACAGATAAACCACCTTCCCTTTTACTGGTTTATGACTGAAGTTCTTCCTGGTTCAGTACTGGGATGCACAGACTACTTAGGGAATGCGGTGACTCACTGATTTCTTTGGAAGAATCCTTGTATAGTCTGGCACCCAGTCCTCAAAGGCAGGTTGCATTAAAATGCTAAGGGAATTAACCTGAGTTTTTAATTCCTGGTTCTCTGACCTTCTGCTTTTTAGGTAATGTCTAACCTTTGTTCTCTCTACTGCTGTTTAAAATAGGAAACATGAATCACAACTCTCTGATTTTATCTTTTCTAAGAAAAGGGTTAACATTGGCTCTTTTCAATGTCTTCAGTGCATTTTTCTAGCCTCAAGCTCCAGGACCTATAATCTTCCCATTATTCACAAGGCTGGGGGTGGAATCAGTGAACTGGGGGGACCATCATGGCTTAGCAGTGTCATTCACTTTATTCCCTCCCTCCTCTGAATCGAAGGCTTTTGTTCTGTGTCCTTCCCATTCCTAGCATGTGGTCAGGAAATGAAAGAATGAATTCTAAGACTGCCCATACTCTTTAAAAAAAAATTATCCAAATACTATCAATTCTTTAAAATCGAGGTAAATTCTAAGTTCCTAAAATTTCCCTGGCTGTTTCCATCTATCCATTGAGCTCTCCATCATTGAAAACTGGCTCTGTGTCAGGCACTGTGCTAGTGCTGAGAGTACAAATATTATTTAGTAAGACAAGGTTGCCATTCTTGGAGTTCGCAGTGTAGAGAAAGCTATTTCTTCACCTTTCAAAAGATCTTTATAGGAACAAGAACTTCTAATGTATATAATCTCCTGCAAACCCTATCAATTTAGAATATAACTATGGCTTTCAAACTTTCATGACCATGCCCATATTATGAAATACGTTTTACATCTGTAAAATTCCACATACACACCCAAATACATACATATGCTTTAAAATCCAAGAAACTTACTAGAACAACTTCTGATATTTTTCATTATGTCCCATTTCATTTTTTATGAAGTTGCTGGTTTTGACCCATTTTATTGATTTCATGATCCACTGATGGATTGTAATGCATGATTTGAAAGAATCTCATATCAATATAATTTGGAATTGTTATACAAATTGATATAACGTTGCTCCCAGAAACTAATTTACTTGGCTAAATCACAGGGCTGGTGAGTGAGGTGTCAGAACTAGAGCCTGTATCCTGGAGTTCTCTCTCCTGCCTCTAAATTTCTAGAGCATATATATAGATAATTAACTAGACAATTAATATATGCAGTGGTTTTTGAAATGTATTTTTTTACTGTCTTAAACTCTAATTATTTTACTATTTCTTCATCTTTTCTCACTTTATTTTAAGCATCCTGGCATAGTATCCATGTCTACATTTCATTATAGCCCCAAATGACCCAGCATAATAACTTATATAGAAGAGTCAGTGTTAATTTTATTTGAGATTAAATACTGAAAGGTATCACTTGTAGATAATCAGAATGGACAAAATTCTTTATTAGCAGTTAAACTTGTAGTTAAGATGTGGCCTCTGGAGCCGGTCTTCATGGGTATGAATTCTGGCTCCATCACTTACTAGCTGTGTGAACTTAGATAAGTAATTTAATCACTCTGTTCTTCATTTTCTCATCTAGAAATTGGGATAATTTCACTAATTATCTCATAGGGTTGCACTGAGGATTAAATTCATGTAAAGCACTTAGGACAGTGCTTGGCACAGAGTAAGCCCTCAACAAACATTAGCTGCTATAATTATCATTGTCAGTGTTATCATTTCTGGTTGACTTTATAGGTGATCATAGAGCAATATGATGAGTGGGAAATTTAGGATCTTGAATATAAAGTTGATTTTTAAGAATTTAACAGGGAAGGGAATTATTTAAAGCTTTGTTGGTCTATTATGAATGAAATGCTTCAGTAGTTTGTGTTTTGAAAGACTAAGTTACTGACATTTTTATTGACTGGTTTTGTAGCAAGAGTAGTAAAATTGTATTACTTGAGTTAATAAAAACTAGGAATTTATTGCTGGTTCAATAAAAGTTAATATTATAATAGGTTTTTTGTGGCTTAGACTACAAGTATATTTATCAATCATGAAAGTTATAAACTGAACAATAGACTGACTGCTATTAAGATGCTGGATTATGCTTTCAAAATAGCAAATTTACAATTCCTGGTGTCCCCAGCACCATGTTTCATATGCAAAGAAATGAGATGTTTTCTTTTCAGAACCTTTAATAGTCTTGTCTTTGTATTTTAGTTTGGATTTAGATGTTTATTATTTTCATATTACTTATACCTTTATTTTATTCTAATGATGCGTTCTGTAGTTATAATAGGATATATGTCAATTTGGTCCTTTCATTAGTAAGTCTTTTCATGCATTTTTCATTCAGAAAGAGCAAAGACAAAGATTCTCTGTGGAAGGTTAATATAAGGAGATACTTAATACAACATCTGTGTTTGCAGTACATTGTTCAGTTGTTCTCTTGGTTACTTTTCTATTATATTTAAACTAGTGCATGTCATACATTATCCCTTTTTCTTCTTTTGTAAGAGTTATTAAACTTATTGTGGTTAGAAGGAACTCTTCAAATTACACCAGGCAAGAGGTTATCCTCTCTCATGACAATATTCTGGTACAGTATGCAGATAAAAGTTTTAGTAGAGTATATGTATGAAAATAAATATTTTACAAATAAAAATTTTATTTCTAAGAAAGGCAGTAATTTTCAGCAGAGACAGGGCCCAATTTTCAGACTCTTCCCTACATTCTCTGCACTCCAGTTGCATCTTTCTTTGGGGACCTCTAACATGCAGTTCCCCCTTTCACTTTAAGTAGCATTAGAGGTCCTGTGTTCTCTCTACAACGTCTCCCTTCACTGTCCACCTCCCTGGTGATTGTAAGCCACATTTCCTGTAGCCTTTATGTGTGCAAGTGTGTAAAATAAAACATGTATGTGGAGAAACATACAAAATTTAAAAAAACACTTCATGTTTCCCTTCTTTCCAGGACCAGAGATGTATGCCATCTATTGTTCTGGGTTTGAAGACGGCCTCTTAAATTTTTCCTGTTTTATAGTTGTTCCTTCCTTTTTCTGTTTTAAGCCACTCTCATCTTTTCTTATCATTGGGGATTTTCTGTGAATTTGATTTATCCATTACTTTTACAGTCCCTCATTGCTACATCATGAAGAGGTAAATGTCTAATAAAGCCAAATTTCCCTTGTTCTCATAATTTATGGCCACACTGTGTCCCATTTTCTCCTACCCATTTTGATGTGGGCCTTCTTTCATTCAGCTGATGTATAGGAGATGCTCAGCCAGTTTTTAGTTTGTTTTTTTTTTTTTTTTTTTTCCAGAGGAAGTTGTTCCATACATAGCTATAGATTCAGTGCATTTGTGGGAGGTGAGTTCAGGATCCTCTTCTGTCTCCATCTTGAACCAGAGCCCCTGGAAGTTCTAATTTTGACAGGAACTTCAGTGACTTTTTTGTGGGAGTGGCATTTTATGAGCAGATAGTATTTTAAAAAATAGCTTTATTGCAGCATTGTCATATAATAAATTTCACTCGTCAAAAGTGTACAATTTGAGTTTCAAATATGTAAAATCTTCCTTATAATCAAATAAAAAACATTTTTGTGGATCCAGAAAGTTTCCTTGTGCCACTTTTCAATCCCTCTTCCCCTCCCTCCATCCCCTTCGCTAGGTTACCACTGATCTGATTTATGTCATTGTAGATTTAGTTTGCATTTTTCAGGAGTGTTATATATGAGATCATATAGGAGATATTTTTTTGGCGGGGGGAGCTATATTTTTTCACTCAGTATAATTATTTTGAGATTTATTCATGTTATTTCAGGTATTAATAGTTCACTCCTTGAGTAGCACTGACATATATACACTACCAAATGTAAATGGGTGGCTAGTGGGAAGCAGCTGCATAGCACAGGGAGATCAGCTCAGTGCTTTATGACCACCTAGAGGGGTGGGATAGGGAGGGTGGGAGGGAGACGCAAGAGGGAGGGGATATGGGGATATACGTATACATATAGCTGATTCACTTTGTTATACAGCAGAAACTAACACAGCATTGTAAAGCAATTATACTCCAAAAAAAATGTTAAAAAAAAATAGTTCACTCCTTTTTATTGCTGAGTAGTGTTCCATTGTATGGATGTATTTCAATTTGTTCATGCATTTATCTGTTGGTGGACATTTGGGTTATTTCCACTCTTGTGCTATTACTTATAAGGCCAGAATTGGAAAATTTATTATTGCTTCAGTAGAACATTCTCTTACTGCTTCTCATGACTCAGTAATTTAAGGACGCTTGTTAAAAAAACTGGCTTTTAAAAGATTCCAGCCATTAGGAAATTTTCAGAATCCCAATTAAATCTCCAAATGACTGAGTTTGCATAGTACTTCTCTTGTTTGCTTTTCTTTTCTTTTTCTTTTTTTTTCATTAATGCCTCACCAGAAATAAGTGGAAAACAAAAAAGGGAGAAAAAGTGAAGAATGATGTAACAAATTAGAAAAATCTAGTTTTCATTCGTTAGAGATGAATCTATTCATTTCTTAGTGGAAAATTGCCACAGAGTTGTGTTTTAAATGATTAAGGGCTGCTTCATTTAGTGTACTATTATAGGCATTTTTCTGAGGACTTTTTTTTCACACTAAGTTTTTTGCCCAGGCGTTTTGATTCATAAAGGTGCTGATGTTCATTAAGCCTTCCACTCAATTTATATTTTTATTTTCTCTGCCTATTTTCACTCAGTGAGAGACTATGGTTCAGTGTTTCCTTTTTGGTTAAGTATGTAACTTTCTAGCTCTTCAGACTATTTTGCCTTGCAGAGTTGTGTTTTAAATCTCCCCCAGAAGAGGAAATGACTCATTTCTATACAGTAGCATGTAGGTGTTGGATGAATGTTGCTGCCAGGGAGAAATAGACTGTAATGCCAGTGTAAATGGAGTTTTACAGCTGCTAAAATCTGAAGGATTTAAATTTTCCTAGGAATTTAAGTTGGGGAAAAAAATAACTTCAGAAGTTGGTAAGTCTCTGTGTTCTGAGGGAGAACTTTGGGCATATTAAAGTGGTATGAATGTTATGAAATTGTTGATGGCCTAATGCAAGAATGGTGTGTTCTTTGAGATGCTTTTATTTCTCCCTAAACTCTTGGCTTGGGACTGTGCAAGCTGGAGCAGGATGACGCCCAGGTGTAGCGTAGGCCTGATGTGTCACATCACCCAGGTCACTTTTTTTTTTTTTTTATAATTATTTTTTCTTTTCTCTATTTTCTACTCTCCCACTTTTTTTTTTTTAATTTTTTAAAAATTTATTTATTTATTTATTTATGGCTGCGTTGGGTCTTCGTTTCTGTGCAAGGGCTTTCTCTAGTTGTGGCAAGTAGGGGTCACTCTTCATCGCGGTGCGTGGGCCTCTCACTATCGCGGCCTCTCTTGTTGTGGAGCACAGGCTCCAGACACACAGGCTCAGTAGTTGTGGCTCATGGACCCAGCTGCTTCACGGCATGTGGGATTTTCCCAGACCAGGGCTCGAACCCGTGTCCCCTGCATTGGCAGGCAGATTCTCAACCACTGCGCCACCAGGGAAGCCCCTGGGTCACTTTTTAAGACTTCTGACTATTGTGAATTCACAGAAATCTCCAAATTTATCTGTTCTTCAGACTGCTGTGCAATAGGAGACATGAGGAAGTGGGTTCTACAGTTATCTTCCTCTGCAGACCTCTAAATGTTTTAAAAATAATGGCATTGTCCTTATTTTGGAGACCAAGAGAAACTGAGTTGTAAATACCACATTGTCCTGCAACGCAGGTGTCATCCTGAGACATGAGAACGATCTTTACCTGCATAAAGAAAGGCTGATGTCAGTGTTTTGGGCACAGCTCTCATGTGGACAGGGTGTATTAAATATGAAGGAGGGTAATATGTAGTAGATATCTGGCTAATTCATTTTTTTCTTAATTTATGGCAGTGTCCAGAGCAGCACCTTATATATGATATGTACTTAATAAAGTTTCATAAAAAATGGTTAATTAAAGCTCAAAGATGGTGCAGTAAAATTTAAAATTCTTTCTTGAGGTGGATTGTGAAACTGTGTTTTAAACTTTGCAGTTCATGGAAATGTAACCATTTTGATCTTTCAAACTGCTACACTTTTATCATTTATTTTGATCATTTAAAAAATGTACAATATTATATTATAGCTCCTCCTTGGATTTGTGAAACCTGATCAAGAATCTGTAAATAAGAACAAAATGCCAAAAAAAAAAAGAAAAGAAAGAAATATCTGGTTGGTTTCAAGTAAAATACAGTAAATAATATTTATAGAATAAAATATCCTACTAAGGTGTTTTCTAATATGTGCTCCTTAACATGAAGAAAGGAGTGTGTGTGTGTGTGTGTGCGTGTGTGTTTGAGTGTGTGTTCATAGACAACAAGGAAATATTAGGATTTAACTGGTCAGAATATAAGCTCTAAATATGAAAAGAAATGTGGATAATAAAAGAATGATGAGAGAGTCTAAAGGTAGAGCGTTGTTTTGATTAAATGTAAAATGGTGTGCTGCTAAGAATTCAGTGTGTACGACCAGGTTTGAATCTGTCTAGGTACATGCAGCTAACAAAGATCTTACAAAAATAAGCCTGCACTGATTTGATAGGCCAGTTTATTGAATATTCAAAAACTTTTCTGAATATTCACTATTTGTCAGACACTATCCTAGGTGGCTAATGTAGAGCATCCGCCCTCAAAGGGTCCATGGTGTGGTGGGGGAAACAGAGAAGGAGACTAAAAATTACAGTCTAGAGTGTAGGGATGCATCGAAATTCAGCCTTGGTCTTGATACTCAGCCTGAACCTGTTGTCAGGTGTGAGCCTTTGGAGAGCTCAGGAGGAAGTGCTCACTTTAACATTGTTTTTGTCATCCCTGAACTTGTGTGTGAGCACCAGGTTAGCATCATGTCTACTCTGTGCAGCATTTCTTACGTACACAAGGTATGACATTAACTTAAGGCTAATTAACTTGAGGTTAATGTCTGAATGTTGACTTTTAATTACAGTGATTGTTGCTGGTGAGGTTGGGGAGGAACTGGGTCATGGAGGATTTCTCTGCCAGGCTTAATAGTTTAGACTTTTTCTTCTGAAGGTTTTTGAGGAGAGGAGTGAGTAGCTCAAAACTGTATCATTCTGTGGTGGTCTGAATGGCAATAATATAGATATTGGGCTTGACAGAGTCTTGGATGCTCCTGGGCTAATGAAGGGACAAGAGGAGAAGAACCAGACTGAGACATTGGTAGAGTTGAGAAATGTTTCAGAAGTAGAATCAGTAAATCTGATGCTGATTGGATTTGAGATGCCAGGGGGTGGTTCTAAGAAGCCGCAAAGCTTAGTAGTGGAGTAAGCACCTGAGCTCTGCTGTGGTTAGAGATGTGAATGCAGGAGGAGCTGAAGCGTGTGGTAAAGGAAGGTGTGACGTTGAGCTTTGGTGCCAGTGACTTATCGAGTGGCTGGGCTAGCAGGGATCTGGGTATGTGTGCCTAAGGCTCTCTGGAGTGGTCAGGCACACCCTGAGGGAGCTCTAGTTTTGAGATCCACCCACATATGGGTGGTGGATGAAATGATGGGAGTAGATGGGATCACTTGAGGAGAGCAGCAGAATGTTGGGAGGTGATAAGTGCCATGGTGAAAAGAAAAATAGAACATGGTAAGGGCATGAAGAGAGCTGGAGTTTAGGGAAAGGGTTTTAATTTTTAAATTGGGTGGACAGGGTAGGCTTCATTGAAAAGGCGAATTGGAACAAAGATGTGAAGGGTGTGAGGGAGTCAGCCATGCGGATATCCAGAGGAAGAGTATTGCAGGCCAGAGGAAACAGCGGGAGCAAAGGCCCTGACGTGGGAGAGTGTCTGGGGTGTGCTGGGGACATGGAGGAGCCAGGGTGGCTGGATGTGTGAGTGTGTGTGGGGTGGCAGGAGGGGAGGTCATGGGGACTAGATCATGGAGGGCTTTGTAGCTCTTTGTGAGCACTTTTGGCTTTTCCACTGTATGAAATGTGAAGCATTAGAGGGTCTTAGGCAAAGCAATGACATGACCTGACTTAGATTTTAAAGGAATCATTATGTCTGCTGGGTTGAGAAGAGGCTAGGGATACAGACAGTAGTGTAAACAAAGACCTAGGGAGGCTGATGATGCAGCAATCCAGGGAGTTTCCAGCTTTGTCTTCTGCTGAACCCTGGACTCATGGCATTTGTGCCCCTCTCCCACCTCAGGGCCTTTGCACATGCTCATCTTTTATGAAATACCCTTCTCCTTGTTATTCATCTTTGCCTAATAACTCCTCCTGCTCCTTCCTATCTCTTTTAAATACTACTTTCTCAAAAAGAGGTCCGCCCTGACTGTCTCTCAGACTATATTAGGTTCTCACTGTTATATATTTTTGTCTCTTAGTGATTTTCCTTCTTGTACCTTGTTTGTAAATATATGATTAAATAGGTCTACATTCCTTGGAGTCTTCACTCCATGAAGAGTCTATACTTCATGAAGACAGAAACTTATGGCACCCAATAAATTTGCTGGATGAGTTGTGAATGGGTACGTGTGTAATTGAATGGATGAAATAATAAGATGGAGACAAGACTCTAAGCCTGTGATCAAAATATTGAATTCCTTGGGCTCCCGGCTTGGTGACTGCAGTGAGGAGGGAGATAGGGTGGTACGGTCAAATGTCAGGAGCCTCACAGGAGAAGAGGTTCATCTGTCTTGACCAGCCATCAAAAGCATGTGGCCTTTGCCTCTTTCTATCCCTTTAGTTTTTTAGAAATTAGAAAAGCAAAGAAGAGAGTTGTAAACATGTACTCAAGAATCTATGTAACTCAGTGCAGAGAAATGCCAATGGCAAGGGATAATAATTAGCAAATTCACTGAACATCTTTAGCCCAAGCCAGATAGTCTCCGAATTGAAATATTTGTCTTTGATTACAGACCTCTAGGAATGACTACTGTTTGCATTTTTTTTTAAACATCTTTATTAGAGTATAATTGCTTTACAATGGTGTGTCAGTTTCTGCTTTATAACAAAGTGAATCAGTTATACATATACATATGTCCCCATATCTCTTCCCTCTTGCATCTCCCTCCCTCCCACCCTCCCTATCCCACCCCTCTAGGTGGTCACAAAGCAGCCAGCTGATCTCCCTGTGCTATACTGTTTGCATTTTACGTTTGATTTTCCCAAGTCTTATAATTCAAACCCGGACCTAGACTCACCAGATATGTCTGTGAAAACACCTTTAGTTAAACCCTTCGTTAAAACCTACAGCTGTGAAAATAAATAAACCTTAAAGCACAGTAAATAAATTTGTGAGGACTTTTCTATTATGGGCATGTCCTGGAAGAGATTTTTCCTGAAAGTGGAATGCTTGGACGACGGTCACCATCATTCACTGGACTGACTGTGCTTACAGAAAGTCCGCGAACTTGAAAACCCCAGGCTCCTGAACTGACTTAACTTTGTCTATTCTATTTCCACCTGTCTTCAGGAGGTTCCTCCAGGGTGCTTAGATATGCATCATAACATTTTCATAATTTTGCCACTGGAGGGCTCAGTGGGCTTTTTAATGTTCCTTTTAGGAGATCAAATCTTATGTTTGTATAACAGTGACACTTTGAGACAAAATTTTTTCCCTTTTTTTGAGAAAGCCTGTTTTTTCTGGGCAGGTAGGGGAGGTACGTTTAGGTGCCCAAGTGCATGTGTCTTTATAGCCAAAAAGCTTTCATTATGCGCTCAGAGATAGAAGGTCTTGTCATTGTTGCATGTAAACTGAAATCAAATAGGGTTACACTAATTTCTCTCCCAGAGAAAAGGGAATTGAGGTTATACTGAGCAAGACTTCGAGCATGTGCACGTGCGTCCGCAGTGTACTTGCCTGTATGTGCTGGCGGCAGCGTGGAGGGCAGGTGGAGTTGGGAGGGCTGAGAGCTCTGCAGTAGTCCAGGAATTAAATGACTAAGGTAGTTGGGTGGGAGTGGGAATATTTTTCAGGACTAACTGAAAGGACATAGGGGTGAGTGTCAGGGGAATGGTGGTCATGGACGGTTCCAGGGTTCCTTGTTGCGTGTTCTATTGTAAAGATTGTGATTGGAGTTGTTCTCCTGTGTGTGTTATATGCATGTGTGGTCCAACTTCTCTGAGGCTGATGCTGGAGCATGGATTAAGCAAAGGCATTCCGCTGTAAATGCCCCATCAATTTGGCATGTGCATGTTTTTTTATGTGATATTTAAGAGGCATCCAGGGGATAACAATGAGGTGTTAGGCAAAGAACTTGGAGACAGGCTTGGCCCCCAAGTGAAAGTATAAAATCAATATAAAGCAGAGAGATGGAAATATCAGAATGGCTCTTCCAGATTTGGTAAGACTTAACTATAAACGAATTGAAGAATTAATGTATTTAAAGTTTAATAATTTGCAATCAGAAGGGAGATGATTGCTCAAACTGAAACTTACATAGCGGGTAGGGGAGAATCTGAGAAAGAAACTTTGGAGGCACTGCCTAAGAACTGCTCAAGAAGGCTGGCATGGAAACTTCAATTCTTGTGACTTTCCCATCCATGTAATAGATGCTTGTGCCTCTAAAATTTTGAATCATCAATGAACCCTCTTTGTTCGGATTTCATGCCTATGCAATTATGTTTGGTTTATTATTTGGCCTTTCGTAGATGTGCCTATCACAGGGAACGTACTGGTTGTATGAATGTGTATATTCAGATCTGTGTGTCAGTTGTGCTGTTCACATCAGCTCACCATCTGTAGGTGTGGTGTGTGGAAAGAATCCAGTTCTGAGCAGGCAGAGTCGAGAACAAGGCTCTGGATCACGGCAAGTTCACCAAGGTAAATGCCGCTTTCTTAGGCTATTTGCAGTTTGCCATTGGGCCTGTCATAGTGATGCCCCTCAGGTCCACCTTCCTTCCAGTCTCTACAAATTCCACTAAATGTTCACAGAGTAAATCAGAAAGAGAGGCCGAGACCAGGAAAACAGTAATTTTTTTTTAACATCTTTATTACAGTATAATTGCTTTACAATGGTGTGTTAGTTTCTGCTTTATAACAAAGTGAATCAGTTATACGTATACATATATCCCCATATTTCTTCCCTCTTGCGTCTCTCTCCCTCCCACCCTCCCTATCCCACCCCTCTAGGTGGTCACAAAGCACCCAGCTGATCTCCCTGTGCTATGCGGCTGCTTCCCACTAGCTATCTATTTTACATTTGATAGTGTATATATGTCCATGCCACTCTCACTTTGTCCCAGTTTACCCTTCCCCCTCCCCGTATCCTCAAGTCCATTCCCTAGTAGGTCTGCATCTTTATTCCCGTCTTGCCCCTAGGTTCTTCATGACCATTTTTTTTGTTTGTTTTTTAGATTCCATATATATGTGTTAGCATACGGTATTTGTTATTCTCTTTCTGACTTACTTCACTCTGTATGACAGACTCTAGGTCCATCCACCTCACTACAAATGACTCAATTTCGTTTCTTTTTATGGCTGAGTAATATTCCATTGTATATATGTGCCACATCTTCTTTATCCATTCATCTCTTGATGGACACTTAGGTTGCTTCCATGTCCTGGCTATTGTAAATAGAGCTGCAATGAACATTGTGGTACATGACTCTTTTTGAATTATGGTTTTCTCAGTGTATATGCCCAGTAGTGGGATTGCTGGGTCGTATGGTAGTTCTATTTTTAGTTTTTTAAGGAACCTCCATACTGTTCTCCATAGTGGCTGCATCAATTTACATTCCCACCAACAGTGCAAGAGGGTTCCCTTTTCTCCACACCCTCTCCAGCATTGATTGTTTGTAGATTTTTTGATGATGGCCATTCTGACCAGTGTGAGATGATATCTCATTGTAGTTTTGATTTGCATTTCTCTAATGATTAGTGATGTTGAGCATTCTTTCATGTGTCTGTTGGCAATCTGTATATCTTCTTTGGAGAAATGTCTATTTAGGTCTTCTGCCCATTTTTGGATTGGGTTGTTTGTTTTTTGATATTGAGCTGCATGAGCTGCTTGTATATTTTGGAGATTAATCCTTTGTCAGTTGCTTCATTTGCAAATATTTTCTCCCATTCTGAGGGTTGTCTTTTCATCTTGTTTATGGTTTCTGTTGCTGTGCAAAAGCTTTTAAGTTTCATTAGGTGCCATTTGTTTATTTTTGTTTTTATTTCCATTTCTCTAGGAGGTGGGTCAAAATGGATCTTGCTGTGATTTATGTCATAGAGTATTCTGCCTATGTTTTCCTCTAAGAGTTTGAAAGTGTCTGGCCTTACATTTAGGTCTTTAATCCATTTTGGGTTTATTTTTGTGTATGGTGTTAGGGAGTGTTCTAATTTCATTCTTTTACATGTAGCTGTCCAGTTTTCCCAGCACCACTTATTGAAGAGGCTGTCTTTGCTCCACTGTATATTCTTGCCTCCTTTATCAAAGATAAGGTGATATGTGTGTGGGTTTATCTCTGGGCTTTCTATCTTGTTCCATTGATCTATATTTCTGTTTTTGTGCCAGTACCACACTGTCTTGATTACTGTAGCTTTGTAGTATAGTCTGAAGCTCAGAAGCCTGATTCCTCCAGCTCCATTTTTCTTTCTCAAGATTGCTTTGGCTATTTGGGGTCTTTTGTGTTTCCACAGAAGTTGTGAAATTTTTTGTTCTAGTTCTGTGAAAAATGCCAGTGGTAGTTTGATAGGGATTGCATTGAATCTGTAGATTGCTTTGGGTAGTATAGTCATTTTCACAACGTTGATTCTTCCAATCCAAGAACATGGTATATCTCTCTAACTGTTTGTATCTTCTTTAATTTGTTTCATCAGTGTCATAATTTTCTGCATACAGGTCTTTTGTCTACTTAGGTAGGTTTATCCTAGATATTTTATTCTTCTTGTTTCAATGAAAAAAGGGAGTGTTTTCTTAATTTCACTTTCAGATTTTTCATCATTAGTGTATAGGAATACAAGAGATTTCTGTGCATTAATTTTGTATCCTGCTACTTTACCAAATTCATTGATTAGCTCTAGTAGTTTTCTGGTAGCATCTTTAGGATTCTCTGTGTATAGTATCATGTCATCTGCGAACAGTGACAGCTTTACTTCTTCCTCTCCGATTTGGATTCCTTTTGTTTCTTTTTCTTCTCTGATAGCTGTGGCTAAAACTTCCAAAACTATGTTGAATAATGGTGAGAGTGGGCAACCTTGTCTTGTTCCTGATCTTAGTGGAAATGGTTTCAGTTTTTCACCATTGAGAATGATGTTGGCTGTGGGTTTGTCATATATGGCCTTTATTATGTTGAGGTAAGTTCCCTCTATGCCTACTTTCTGGAGGGTTTTTATCATAAATTGGTGTTGAATTTTGTCAAAAGCTTTCTCTGCATCTATTGAGATGATCATATGGTTTTTCTCCTTCAATTTGTTAGTATGGTGTATCACATTGATTGCTTTGCGTATATTGAAGAATCCTTGCATTCCTGGGATAAACCCCACTTGATCATGGTGTATGATCCTTTCAAAGTGCTGTTGGATTCTGTTTGCTAGTATTTTGTTGAGGATTTTTGCATCTATGTTCATCAGTGATATTGGCCTGTAGTTTTCTTTCTTTGTGACATCTTGGTCTGGTTTTGGTATCAGGGTGATGGTGGCCTCGTAGAATGATTTTGGGAGTATTCCTCCCTCTGCTATCTTTTGGAAGAGATTGAGAAGGATTGGTGTTAACTCTTCTCTAAATGTTTGATAGAATTCTCCTGTGAAGCCATCTGGTCCTGGGCTTTTGTTTGTTGGAAGATTTTTAATCACAGTTTCAATTTCAGTACTTGTGATTGGTGTGTTCATATTTTCTATTTCTTCCTGGTTCAGTCTCGGAAGGTTGTGCATTTCTAAGAATTTGTCCATTTCTTCCAGGTTGTCGATTTTATTGGCATATAGTTGCTTGTATAATCTCTCATGATCCTTTGTATTTCTGCAGGGTCAGTTGTTACTTCTTTTTCATTTCTAATTCTATTGATTTGAGTCTTCTCCCTTTTTTTCTTGATGAGTCTGGCTAATGGTTTATCAATTTTGTTTATCTTCTCAAAGAACCAGCTTTTAGTTTTATTGATCTTTGCTATCGTTTTCTTCATTTCTTTTTCATTTATTTCTGACCTGATCTTTATGGTTTCTTTCCTTCTGCTAACTTTGGGGTTTTTTTGTTCTTCTTTCTCTAATTGCTTTAGGTGTAAGTTTAGGTTGTTTATTTGAGTTGTTTCTTGTTTCTTAAGGTAGGATTGTATTGCTATAAACGTCCCTCTTAGAACTGCTTTTGCTGCATCCTATCAGTTTTTGGTCGTTGTGTTTTCATTGTCATTTGTTTCTAGGTATTTTTTGATTTCCTCCTTGATTTCTTCAGTTATCCCTTGGTGATTAAGTAGTGTATTGTTTAGCCTCCATGTATTTGTAGTTTTTACAGATTTTTTTTCCCAGTAATTGATGTCTAGTCTCAGAGCACTGAGGTCGGAAAAGATACTTGATACGATTTTAATTTTCTTAAATTTACTGTGGCTTGATTTGTGATACAAGATATGATTTATCCTGGAGAATGTTCCATGAGCACTTGAGAAGAAAGTGTATTCTGTTGTTTTTGGATGGAACATCCTATAAATATCAATTAAGTCCATCTTCTTTAATGTATCATTTAAAGCTTGTGTTTCCTTATTTATTTTCATTTTGGATGATCTGTCCATTGGTGAAAGTGGGGTGTTAAAGTCCCTTACTATGATTGTGTACTGTCGATTTCCCCTTTTATGTCTGTTAGTATTTGCCTTATGTATTGAGGTGCTCCTATGTTGGGTGCATAAATATTTACAATTGTTCTATCTTCTTCTTGGATTGATCCCTTGATCATTATGTAGTGTCCTTCTTTGTCTCTTGTAATAGTCTTTGTTTTAAACTCTATTTTGTCTGATATGAGAATTGCTACTCCAGCTTTCTTTTAATTTCCATTTGCATGGAATATCTTTTTCCATCCCTTCACTTTCTGTCTGTATGTGTCCCTAGGTCTGAGGTGGATCTCTTGTAGACAACATATATACGCGTATTATTTTTGTATCCATTCAGCCAGTCTGTGTTTTCTGGTTGGAGCATTTAATCCATTTATATTTAAGGTAATTATCGATATGTATGTTCCTATTCCCATTTTCTTAATTGTTTTGGGTTTGTTATTGTAGGTGTTTTCCTTCTCTTGTGTTTCCTGCCTAGAGAAGTTCCTTTAGCATTTGTTGTAAAGCTGGTTTGGTGGTGCTGAATTCTCTTAGCTTTTGCTTGTCTGTAAAGGTTTTAATTTCTCCGTGAAATCTGAATGAGATCCTTGCTGGGTAGAGTAATCTTGGTTGTAGGTTTTTCCTCTTCATCACTTTAAATATGCCCTGCCACTCCCTTCTGGCTTGCAGAGTTTCTGCTGAAAGATCAGCTGTTAACCTTATGGGGATTCCCTTGTGTGTTATTTGTTGTTTTTCCCTTGCTGCTTTTAATATTTTCTTTGTATTTAATTTTTGATACTTTGTTTAATATGTGTCTTGGCGTGTTTCTCCTTGGATTTATCCTGTATGGGACTCTCTGTGCTTCCTAGACTTGATTAACTGTTTCCATTCCCATATCAGGGAATTTTTCAACTATAATCTCTTCAAATATTTTCTCAGTCCCTTTCTTTCTCTCTTCTTCTTCTGAGACCCCTATAATTCAAATGTTGTTGCGTTTAATGTTGTCCCAGAGGTCTCTGAGACTGTCCTCAATTCTTTTCATTCTTTTTTGTTTATTCTGCTCTGTGGTAGTTATTCCCACTATTTTGTTTTCCAGGTCACTTATCCGTTCTTCTGCCTCAGTTATTCTGCTATTGATCCCTTCTAGAGAATTTTTAATTTCATTTATTGTGTTGTCCATCACTGTTTGTTTGCTCTTTAGTTTTTCTAGGTCCTTGTTAAGCGTTTCTTGTATTTTCTCCATTCTATTTCCATGATTTTGGATCATCTTTACTATCATTATTCTGAATTCTTTTTCTGGTAGACTGCCTATTTCCTCTTCATTTGTTAGGTCTGGTGGGTTTTTACCTTGCTCCTTCATCTGCTGTGTGTTTCTCTGTCTTCTCATTTTGCTTAACTTACTGTGTTCGGGGGTCTCCTTTTTGCAGGCTGCAGGTTCGTAGTTCCTTTTGTTTTTGGTGTCTTCCCCCAGTGGCTAAGGTTGGTTCTGTGGGTTGTGTAGGCTTCCTGGTGGAGGGGACTAGTGCCTGTGTTCTGGTGGATGAGGCTGGATTTTGTCTTTCTGGTGGGCAGGTCCACGGCTGATGGTGTGTTTTGGGGCGTCTGTGGCCTTATGATTTTAGGCAGCCTCTCTGCTAATGGATGGGGTTGTGTTCCTGTCTTGCTAGTTGTTTGGTATATGGTGTCCTGCACTGTAGCTTGCTGGTCGTTGACTGGAGCTGGGTCTTGGCATTGAGATGGAGATCTCTGGGAGATTTTCGCCGTTTGATATTATGTGGAGCTGAGAGGTCTCTTGTGGACCAATGTCCTGAACTTGGCTCTCCCACTTCTGAGGCACAGCCCTGATGCCTGGCTGGAGCACCAAGAGCCTGTCATCCACATGGCTCAGAATAAAAGGGAGAAAAAAAAGAAAGAAAAAGAAGATAAAATAAAATAAAATAAAGTTATTAAAATAAAAAAAATTATTTAAAAAAATGTTTAAAAAGTAAAAAAAAAAAAGAAAAGAAAAAAGGAAGAGAGCAACCAAACCAAAAAACAAATCCACCAATGATAACAAGCATAAAAACTATACTAAAAAAAAAAAAAAAAACCAGACAGAACCCTAGGACAAATGGTAAAAGCAAAGCTATACAGACAAAATCACACACAGAAGCATACACATACACACTCACACAAAGAGAAAAAGGGGGAAAATATATATATATTGTTGCTCCCAAAGTCCACCTCTTCAATTTGGGATGATTTGTTGTCTATTCAGGTATTCCACAGATGCAGGGTACATCAAGTTGATTGTGGAGATTTAATCCGCTGCTCCTGAGGCTGCTGGGAGAGATTTCCCTTTTCTTTGTTCGCACAGCTCCTGGGTTTCAGCTTTGGATTTGGCCCCACCTCTGCGCGTAGGTCGCCTGAGGGCGTCTGTTGTTCGCTCAGACAGAACGGGGTTAAAGGAGCAGCTGCTTCGGGGGCTCTGGCTCACTCGGGCGGGGGGGAGGGAGGGGTACGGATGCAGGGCGAGCCTGCGGCGGCAGAGGCCGGCGTGATGTTGCACCAGCCTGAGGAGCGCCATGCATTCTTCCGGGTAAGTTGTCCCTGGATCACGGGAGCCTGGCCGTGGCGGGCTGCACAGTCTCCCGGGAGGGGAGGTGTGGAGAGTGACCTATGTTGGCTCACAGGCTTCTTGGTGGCGGCAGTAGCAGCCTTAGCGTCTCATGCCTGTCCCTGGGGTCCGTGCTGATAGCCGCGGCTCACGCCCGTCTCTGGGGCTCCTTTAAGCGGCGCTCTTAATCCCCTCTCCTCGCGCACCAGGAAACAAAGAGGCAAGAAAAAGTCTCTTGCCTCTTCGGCAGTTCCAGACCTTTTCCCGGACTCCCTCCCGGCTAGCTGTGGTGCGCTAACCCCCTTCAGGCTGTGTTCACGCAGCCAACCCCAGTCCTCTCCCTGCGATCCGACCGAAGCCCGAGCCTCAGCTCCCAGCCCCGCCTGCCCCGGCGGGTGAGCAGACAAGCCTCTCGGGCTGGTGAGTGCTGGTCGGCACCGCTTCTCTGTGCGGGAGTCTCTCCGCTTTGCCCTCCGCACTCCTGTGGCTGCACTCTCCTCCATGGCTCCGAAGCTCCCCCTCTCCACCACCCGCAGTCTCCGCCCGCGAAGGGGCTTCCTAGTGTGTGGAAACCTTTCCTCCTTCACAGCTCCCTCCCACTGGTGCAGGTCCTGTCCCTATTCTTTTGTCGGTTTGTTCTTTTGCCCTACCCAGGTACGTGGGGAGTTTCTTGCCTTTTGGGAGGTCTGAGGTCTTCTGCCAGCGTTCAGTAGGTGTTCTGTAGGAGTTGTTCCACATGTAGCTGTATTTCTGATGTATTTGTGGGGAGGAAGGTGATCTCCACGTCTTACTGTTCCGCCATCTTGAAAACAGTAATTTTTGAAAGGAAATACCAAGTACTTTATTTACAAAGTTTTCTTGTCCCATTTTATTCATGAATCAAAGCAAGAGTTAGTATTTACTACATGCTTAACATGTTGTGTTTTCCACTCTTGTGTTCACTGAAGTTTGTTTGCCAAAAAATAAAGTGGAATATTTCTCTTCCCTGGAAGCCTGGTTTTCCTGCTGTGAAACATCTTCTGGCAACATCTCCTGGGGTCGGCAGGGAACAGTCAACAAGGGGCTTGGCTGTCAGGCTCCCTACCTTGGTCACGCCTAGAGGAACTGAAGCAGTTCCTTTACTCACTGGGCTGGAGTCCATCCTACCAGAATTATTCTCTTCTGGGTGGAGTCCAAGTTTGTTCCAATTTGCCGTGTCCCTGATGGCCTATTTTGAAGCAACCTTCAGAAAGTGTTTCTGGGGAATTCGAGTCTGAGCTCAGCAATGGTGCCTGCTGGTTCTGGGAAAATTTTAAGAGGCAGTAAGGTGGCAGCCACTGCCTCCTCTACTGCCGAATTCTGGCATCTTAGCTGGCAGTGTGCCATCGTGCTGACACTTAGAGGATATTTGGGATTTCTGGTTCAAGGAACAGGCCAGAAAGAGGGACCAGAGGTAACTACTACACATCAAGCATTCCTATCAGCTTTCTGGGGATATTAATTGATACGAAAGTGGCTTAGACTACACTGATTATAAGGAAGCGTCAAAATACCCAACTAAAAATGGCTTCAATAAGAAGGCAATGTTAAGTCTCATTTAATGGGGGTATTTTGAGGTTCCAGGGTCAGTTTGGCAGTTCAACAGAGTCTTCAAGGACTAAGGTGCTCGTCATATTTCCCATCTGGACTATAAGGACATCAGGGAAATCTATTCTCATAGTTACAGCATGGCTCCAGCAGTACCAATTATCTTGTGTTTCTGGATGTGTTATATGCAGAATTATATGCAGTTATATTACATATGGTCCAGCCTCTCTGAGGCACATGCGGAGCAAAGATTGGGGAAAGGAATTCTGACATGAGTGCCACATGGATTTGGCATCTGCGTAAATTTTTTGTGATTTTTAGTAGGGAATAAGTTGTGAATGTTTTCGTGCCTTTTCTACTAAGGAGGAAAATCCTTCCCACGATCATTCAGGAGGCCTCATTCTGGGTCTTTTTGGTCAGAACTGGATTGCATGCCCACCTTTTATGCAATTATCACAGAGACTCTATGTAGCCTCAATCTAGACCAGTCACAATTGACCTGCTAGGAATGGACACATCGCTACTCAACAGTCCTTTTAGGAAATAAAGGATTTAATATAAAAGGACCATGACCAGCTGTTAACTATCTTTTCCAATATCTGGAAAGAGAAAATTGACTTTAATGACATTAAAGAGAATTTAGAGTGCCTCTAAAGGAAGAATGTGCAGACAGGAAAGTGATATTATGCACTGGATCATATTATTGAGAGTGAGTCTATTTATTTACTAAAGATCTTCTGAAAATAGAATGAATGGATTTTGACTAGAATATAGTTTAACCTTGCTTGGAGGCTGGAAGCTGGATTAAATGACCTTAAGAGTTTTCTTCATCATGTCGGTAAGGAGAAAGGTCATAAACAAGGAATTAACTAAGAACTGTATTCAAATTTTAAATGGGTTTGCCCTGTCAAGCTTTGAGAGGCAAGTTCAGAAGCATAATCTGTTTCATTTCTGTGATCATGTTTTTCTAGTTCAATTGGTCTTATACTTTACTGTGCATAAAAATGAATTGGGAGCTTGTTAAATATTATAAATTCTTGTGCACCACTTTCCAGAGATGTTGATTCAGAAGGTGTATTCGTTTTCTGTTGCTGCATAACAAATTATCAAACTTAGCAGCGTAAAACAATACCTTTTTATTATTTCACAGTTCTGTAGTCAGAAGTAGTTTGGGTGGCTTCAACTGGGTTCTCAAGTTAGGGTCTTGCAAAGTTGAAATCGAGGTGTCAGCTGGGCTGGGCTCTTAGCTGAAGGCTCCAGGGAACAATCTGCTTCCAAGCTCCCTCCAGTTGTTGGTAGAATTGACTCCTTCATGGTTGCTGGACTGAAGTCCCTTTGTCTTGCTGTTGACCAATGACTGTTCTCAGCTCCTAAAGCCTGCTCCTAGGTCATTGCCACATGGCCCCCTTCATCTCAGTGGCAGAGAACCTCTCTATACCCATATCTCCATGATTTCCCTTCTGCAACTAGCCAGAGGAACTCTGTTTTTAAAAGGCTCATGTGTTTAGGTTAAGCTCTCCTGGATAATCTCTCTGTCTTAAAGTTAACTGAGTAGTAACGATTACGTGGGCAATATTCCTTTTGTCAAGTAATATAACATAATTATGGGAGTAACACCAGATGGCTATCAGGGGGGACATCTTAAAATTCTGCATACTACAGAATGTCTGCACAGGACCCATGCAACTCCACATTTAACAAACTCCACGTAAAATTCTGATGCAGCTCACAAATTGAGTAAAGAGGTCTTGCTGACATGACCACAGCTGTTCTGTGGATTAAATCAAACCTCTTGAAATTAGAAGTCTTAGAAAGGGAGGCAAAAAGTGTATATAAACAAAAAGTTAGTGTTGATCCAAATCTGAGTCAAATTGCTATTGCAGTATAAGTGATAAATGATCATTTGCATTTCCAGGGTCTGGAGAATGTACAAGTGTGTCAGTCAAGTAGTAAGAACTATCAGTACCTCTTTAACTCTGGGTTAGACCCCGAACTGCTTTACAGTTATGAGGAATCATGTTCTGCTTTTACTTTCTTTTTCCCCAAGGATGGAAGGGGTTGTTAGAAAACTGACCAGCTTATTTGGCATATTTATATAAAATAAGGGTGTGTGGTAGAAGTGTTTGAATTTATAGTAAATGATCTAGAATGTTACCTAGTAGTTGTTTTCCCCCTTCTTGGTTTTTTTTTAAATTAATTTTTATTGCAGTATAGTTGATTTACAATGTTGTGTTAGTTTCTGCTGTACAGCAAAGCGAATCAGTTATACATACACATATAACCATTCTTTTTAGATTCTATTTCCATATAGGTCATTACAGAGTATTGAGTAGAGTTCCCTGTGTTAAACAGTAAGTTCTTATTAGTTATCTATTTTATTTTATTTTATTTTTTAACATCTTTATTGGAGTATAATTGCTTTACAATAGTGTGTTTTTTTCTGCTTTATAAAAAAGTGAATCAGCTATACATATACATGTATCCCCCTTCTTGGTTTTTAAGAAGATACTTTTTCTTTTTTTCTTTTTCTTTTTGGCTTTTCTTGTTCTGGCTTCTTTTCACCCAGCATGATTATTTGAGATTCTTCCATGTTGTAGGTATCATTCATTTATTTCTTTTTTATTGCAAATAGTATTCTATGGTATGGTACAATAACTTGTTAATTCACTTGTTGATGGACATTTGGGTTGTGTCCAGATTTTGGCTATTATAAATGAAGCTCCTGTGGACATTCAGATACACATGTTTGAATAGACATAAACTTTTACTTCTCTTGGCTAAATACCTGGGAGTGAAATGGTTGGGTCATACGTTACGTGTGTGTTTAACTTTTAAGAAATTGTCAAACTTTTCCAAAGTGACTTTAACATTTTACACTCCCACCAGCAATGCATGAGAGTTCCAGCTCTTCCACATCCTCATCTACAGTTGTTATGGTCAGTCATAAATTTTAGCAACTCTAATAGGTGTGTAGTGGTATCTTGTGGTTTTAATTTGCATTTCTCTGAAGACTAATGATGTTGAGCATCTTTACCTATGCTTATGTACCATCCATATATCTTTTTTGGTGAAGTGTCTGTTCAAATCTTTTGCCCACTTAAAAAAAATCAGATTAAAAAATTATCACTGAGTTTTGAGGATTCTTTATTTGTTTTGGATTCAAGTCCTCTATCAGATATATGAATTGCAAATATTTTCCTCCAGTATGTAATTTTTTTTCATTCTTTTAACATTGTTTTTTAAAGAGTGGAGATTTTAATTTTGATAAAGTCCAATTTATCAATTTAAAAACATTTTACATATCATGTCTTTGTTGTTGTATCTAAGAAGTCTTTGCCCAACTCAAGTTCACAACGATGTTATCCTATATTTTCTTCTGGAAGTTTTATAGTTTTAGGTTCTACATTTAGGCCTATGACTCATTTATAGTTAATTTTTGGATATTGTACAAGGCATGAATTGAAGTTCGTTGTTTTACATAAGGATATCCAGTTGTTGCAGCACCGCTTATTGAAAGATTATGCTTTCTTCACTGAATTACCTTTCCTCTTTGCATATTAGTTTTCCTTGTGTGGGTTTATTTCTGGACTTTCTGTTTTATTCCACTGATCTATCACTCTATTTTTACACCAATGCTATGGTGTCTTGAATATTGTAAATTTATGGTAAGTCTTGAAATCAGACAGTGTTAGTCCTTTAACTTTTTTCTTCTTTTCCTAAGTTATTTTGACTATTCTAGGTCCTTTGCATTTCGATGTGAATTTTCGATTTATTTTGTCAATTTCTACCAAAAACTTCTGCTGGGATTTTGATTGGGTTGTGTTGAATTTCTAGACCAATTTAGGGAGAATTGACTTCTTAACAACAGTGAGTCTTCCAACACATGAATTCAGTATATCTCTCTATTAGTTCAGAGTTTTAATTTCTCTCAGCATTGCTTTACAACTTTCAGTATTGAGATTTTGCTCATCTTTTATCAGATTTATATCTAAATATTTCATATTTTTTGAGGCTATTATAGTATTTTTCCCTTTAAATTTCAGTTTCCTTTGTTTGTTGCAAATATATGAAGATCACAATAGATTTTTGTATATTGATGTTGCCTCCTAAAACCTTGCTAAATTTATATGTTACATCTGGTAGCTTTTTTGTAGATTCATTGGATTTTCTATGTGGTCAATTATGTCATCTGTGAATAAAGACAGTTTTACTTACTCCTTTCTACTCTAGATGCCTTTTCTTTCCTTATAACACTGACTTTAATTTCCAGCAAAATACTACATAAAAGTGATGAGTGAACATCTTTGTCTTATTCCTGATCTTAGGGGGAAAGCATTTAGTCTTTCATCATTATGATGTTAGCTATAATTTCCTCCCTCCCTCCCTCCCTCCCTTCCGACCTTCCTTCCTTCCTTCAATGCTCTTTATTAAGTTGAGGGAATTTCTTTTTATCTTTTTTATTGGGAATGAATGTTGGATTTTTGTCAAATGGTTTTTTGGGCAGCCATTGAAATTATCGTATGGGTTTTCCTTTTGAGTTTGCTAATATAATGAATTACATTGTTTGCTTTTTAAAAATGTTAAACCAACTTTGCATTCCTGGGAAAACCACACTTGATATATTGATTTTTTTATGTTGTTGGATTTGATATGCTAAAATTTTGTTTTAAACTTTTGCATTCATGCTCATGAGACATATTGGTCTGTAGTTTTATTTTCTTGTAATGTCTTTGTCTGGTTTGATATCAGGAAAATGCTGGCCTTTAGAATTAGTTGGGAAGTATTTCCTCCGCCTCAATTTTTTGTGTAGAATTCATATTATTTCTTCTTTAATATTTGCTTGAATTTGCCAGTGAAGTCATCTGGGCTGTGAGTTTTCTTTGTGGGAAGGTTTTTGGCAAATTCAGTTTACTTACTAGCTATAGAGCTATTCTGGTTATCTATTTCTTCTTGAAAGCTTTAGGAGTTTGTGTCTCATTTTCTCCGTTTTGCTTTTTTGTTTCTGAATTCTGGAAGCTGTTAAAGTTCTGAGCTTTGTTCTGGTTTCCATCTAGAAAGAGGTGGTGAGTGAATCTCTCAATGCTCATAGAAAAATGCTTTAAGCCTTCTGTATATACCTAAGTAGAACATCTATACACATAACACACTTTTCTTTTACTAATATTAACCGTTATTCAGAGCATAATTTTAAAAGGTAATTATGTAAAAAGAAAGCCATTGTCTCTACTCTGCTTTACCTATCAGAGCTTGGGAGTGAGGAGGAAAGAAAAGAGCTGAGGAGAAAGGAAAATTTAGTGGTGCCACAATAAAATAGTAGGCTAGCCATATGAAACATGGGCAGACTCAATATCTGAGCTTGAATTTACCAGTTTCACCAGAATTTGAGCAATCAGTTTCTTTGTTTTCTTCTAAAACTGAAGAAATTCATCAAGTCCTGTCCTGTGGCCTCTGATGCTTAGTGGACCTGACTGAGTCTATTTGTTCAAGAGGCAGAAATAGACTAGACGGGATCTTGGAGACCTTTAATCCAGAACCTCTTTCTTTACAGTACTCTAATCTCTAATTTTTTGAATAGCCTAAAGTTCCATTGTATTTTGTAGTCCAGCTTCTGTCCAGACTTGCCTAGTCATTTTGTCAAGTGACTCAGAAAATGAAGTGTTCTTTCTTGATGACCTCATGGAAAATTACCTCAAATTAATTTCTTTCTTTGCTTCAAATCATCTTTAAATCAGCATAGTTTAAAATGCAATTGCTGGGCTTCCCTGGTGGCACAGTGGTTAAGAATCCACCTCCCAATGAAGGGGACACGGGTTTGAGCCCTGATCCGGGAAGATCCCACATGCTGTGGAGCAACTAAGCCCGTGTGCCACAACTACTGAGCTTGCGCTCTAGAGCCTGCGAGCTACAACTACTGAGCCTGCGCTCTAGAGCCTGCGAGCCACAACTACTGAGCCCATGTGCCACAACTACTGAAGCCCACACGCCCTAGAGCCCGTGCTCTGCAGCAAGAGAAGCCACTGCAATGAGAAGCCCGCACACCACAACGAAGAGTAGCCCCCGCTCACCGCAACTAGAGAAAGCCCGCGTGCAGCAATGAAGACCCAATGCGGCCAAAAATAAATAAATAAGTTTACTTAAAAAAAAATAAAATGCAATTGCTATCTAAAAGCAAGTTATTAGATTTGGGATATTTGGAATCTGGGGGGGAGTTACATTTTTCTTCACAATAATTATTTACACAATTCACAAATTAAAAAAAAATCCCAAATCTATAAAACCTAACAAAATCCTCATGGAAAAATAGAGTAAGGAGCCCTCAATAGTTGTTGGGTTGAAAGAAGTGTTTTTGAGGGTGTGGTACATGGTGAAGGAGAGATTAATTAATAGGAAGAGTAACTACAGAAAACATTTACTGTAGACATACAGACCACTGGCTGAAATTCACTCCAAGAAAGAAAAATCCTGCAGGTGTTATGCAGAGATTCTCCATGCTGTTTTTGCTAATGTGACAGCCTACAGAATATTCTCTGGTGTTGCTTTGGTGGAGGGGAATATTTGTTCAAAAGAGGAGGAGAGGTTTTCTTTCAGTTAAATAACTTAAAAAAAAGATACAGCTGTGATATTCCACTCGAATATACATAACATACTTTCCTAAAGACAAAAATAAGAGCAAACACATTAACAGTAAGTATGCCTCAGGTCCAGATTATGGCTACGGAGAAGGGGTGGAGAAGAGAGGGAGGGCAGAAAGCAGAGGGAGAGTGGAGGAGAGGGTGCTGGACTGAGGAGAAGAGGATGGAGAGGGAAGTACCCATAGACACAAAGAAAAATGAAACAAAACCCCAGGAACAGAGCAAGGCACAGATTTAGAGAAGAGAAGAGAACAGAAGGCAGCAGCAAGCACTGTGGACTCTCACTGGAATCGAAAGTGGATGAAGTGTTGTTCTCACTTGAACTTGGACCTAATTAACCGTATTGGACAATTGTGTATATGTATGAGTGTGTGTGTGTATGTTTATGTGCCTGTATCAGGTAGAGAATATATTATCTTTTAACTGCCATGTTTTTATAAGGATCTTTTAAACTAGTAGCAAATAAATAGGCTGTCAGTTTTTATTAATAGTAGGCTCAATCCATAGAGAATGCAGAGGAAACATTATCATATAAGAGATGCATGAGTCCACTGATAAGAGATGCATGAGTCCACTTGTATGAGATGCCTCCAATCTGTGAACCTAGGGGCAGCACAGGAATAAAGATGCAGACGTAGAGAATGGACTTGAGGACATGGGGAAGGGGAAGGGGAAGCTGAGACGAAGTGAGAGAGTGGCGTGGACATATATACACTACCAAATGTAAAACAGATAGCTAGTGGGAAGCAGTTGCATAGCACGGGGAGATCAGCTTGGTGCTTTGTGACCACCTAGAGGGGTGGGATAGGGAGGGTGGGCGGGAGACACAAGAGGGAGGAGATATGGGGATATATGTATATGTATAGCTGATTCACTTTGTTATAAAGCAGAAACTAACACACCATTGTAAAGCAATTATACTCCAATAAAGATGTTAAAAAAAAAAAAGAAAATGCCTTTTTTTTTTTACAACAATTTGTAATGACATTGAATATGTTAAATTTTATAGCTTCAAAATTAATATATGTTCGCACTCTATTACAAAGGAGAAAGAAGAGAAAAGCAATCTACAGCAAAATTATGCATGCGCGCACACACACACAAACACACACACACACCCCTATGTGCTTTATCACAACTATCCTGTGTGACCTCCAAATGCACCCTAGGGGTTGTGCTACCCTCCTTGGATTTGGAACCATTGTAATAAAGTAGCATTTCACACAACTCTTCCTTGCTAGTTTGCCTTTGGTATTTTTCTTCTCATTTTTATCAATGTATTTCCTTGTGATCCCTGACAAATGAGTACTGTATAGGAATAGGAAGGACTGGATTTATGCCATCTACTTCTTTAGGGTGATTTTAGCCAGGGGATTTTGGACATAGATGACTTACCTGACATATGCACACGTGGGTATGCCGTTTAGACCTAAGTCCTGCACTTCTGTATCATAACATTGTCAGTTTCTTCTGAGGCGACATAAAATGATATCAGTCCAAAGGTTTATAATGATGACATAGGATATTTGTGGTGTATCTAGATTCTTTACTTCATGGTATTTTATTACCAATACATTTTCAGAAAAAAAAGTTATATTCTTTCTGCTAAGATGTCACTGATTAACAGAATAAAAAAATCTCCTCTAAGATACCTTTGAGACAAGGCAATATCAATATGATATTTATTGAAGTGAAATCTTCTGACCCATAATGTCAGGTATTGCCTATAGTATACATGATGCTACAAAATTTTATTGGGAACTTAAATTGTGTATTTAATTTTAATAAATTAAAAATCAAGATTAAGTAGCTTTAGTCATTTGATCTAGTAAGAAATTAAGGAGCAGATATGTGCCTCGAAAACGAAAATTAAAGGTCAGTTTGGAAAATTGGGGGCATACAGTTAAAAGAAGTCATACTCATGGGCATGTAATTAATTTTAGGATGCAAGGTTGTAAAGATGTCATATTAAAATAAATTAAAATTATAGTTTAAATATTCCTGTTCATAAATTTTTCTCATCTGTGAAATACTACCAATCCTGTGGAAAATTGTTAAATAGTATCTGTTTTTCATCCTATGGCCAAGTTGGTGTAACCTCTCTACCTAAGAGGCTGTATGGCATGGAGATTAAAAGTGTGCACTCTGAAGGTTTGAATTTCAGCTCTGCCACTCATTAGCTGTGTAAACTTGGACAAGTCACCTAACCTCTTTGGTCTAATAATAGATATAATAACAATATCCACTTCTAATGAAGTCGTTGTGGGATTAAATGGGTTAATGTGTATAAAACACTGATAGCTGTGCCTGGCACAGAGTAAATGCAGGTATGGGTCAGTTATGGGTCTTACCACATGTGAGTGAGGACAGCCGATCTCTCAGTTCCCTCTCCCTGGATTGTTCATATCTGTCCCTAGATAGTTATCATCATGCCCTTGAGTGAGTGGGCACAGCCCCCCTGTTTTAGCCCAGAGGTGTCCCAGGATGGGTGCCTATTTTAGCTTGGGTTCCCGAGAAGCTGATCTTGAGAGGATTCATTCCTATGAATGTGACTTATTAGGAAGTTTGCTTAGGAAAGCTGGTAGGAGGTTGGGAAAGCAGGACCAGAAAGGAAGCAAGCCCAGCAAGGACATGATATTAAACAAAATCTCAGGAGGGCAGCTGACTCAGTCTTGCAGGCGGGCCCTGGAGACACCACAGGCCACACCCTGGAGGTGTCCAGACCAGGGCAGGGGACCTGGTATGACCATAATCCCTCATCCCTTGGGCACTGGGTTAAGGGCTGCTCCTGGGGAGACAGAAATTTCCAGGCACTTTTATCTCTGCTATGGGGCTTGAACAGGAACAATATTTGTCTGGATTGTTAAAGATACTGCTGTTCAGGGCCGTACAAAGTATTAGGTTTCTTTATCCATAGTGAGTGAGTTGACAACTTTGATTTTGCTTCATAAGTGCTGGTCACTTCTGAGATGCCTGTGTGGTTTGCTTTTCAACTAGATTTTGGAAAAAAAAGAGCAGATGATATGATTTAGTAGTTTAACTTCAACACTCTGTTTAATTTGGTTGCTTAGTTTCTCCCTAAGTGTGCAAAGAAATGTTCACCCCAGAGTTTACAGTGGTGCCGAGAATCTTGCTTCACACATGAACAGTGGAAAGAAACTTGTATCAATGAAGACATATTATGTGCTAGATACTGTGTGATAGGCTCCTGAAGATACTGCATTTAGTCCTTATCACATGCATGTGAGTTAGGCGTTATCCTAATTTTAAGGCTAGGGAAATGGAAGTTCAGAGAGGTTAAGCTTTATGCCCAAAGTTGCACAGAACTAAAATTAAAACTGAAGTCAAAGACTGCACTCTTTGCTAGTTCCTATTACATAGGAAGGTAGGGAAAAGCTTTATATCCTGATTTTAGGTTGGCATCTGGAGACACAGAATTTTCTGTCTTTGAACAATTACAGCTTTTTAGTGTCACTGAACTGTGCAGGAGGAGGGAGTTTTGGGTGTGTGTGTGTGTGTGTGTGTGTGTGCACACGTGCACATACATCTGTGAGAGAAAGAGAATTAGCATAAGTGACGTAAGTTGTTTATAAATTTTATTCCTGTGAGTACTGAAAAGCACAATGAAAAGTTGTGGAGCACTGTTTGGAAGTTGCCCACCTTTTAAACAGTCATTGCTTTTCAATGTAAAGGGGCACACTCTTTGGACATGAGAAACAGTAACTCTGGGTAAAGGATTAAGAAAAAAATGCATTTAACTCATTCTTCTGCTTTCTCAGAAGCAGAGTAAGGCTCACGCCTTCATTTAGGTCAATCTGCGTGCACCTAAAATTGTGTTGATTCAGGGTCCTTGACTCCTTGGTTGGAATTGGTTTTAGACAGTTGTTCAAATGCAGAGAAATTGGACTGTAGACTGATTCTTTGGATGCCTCAGAGTGCTATGCATTATTTGCTTAATAGCTGGATCTAAATAGTCCCATAGAGCTTGACAAGTCAAGAAAGAATCTTGAAAGTTCTTTTGGTTTTATCAGGAAGATGTCTGCAAGACTAATTCCCATCTCTCAGGGGTGTGAGTAGCTGCTGCGTAACATAGAAACCTTACCCCAGGCAGGAGTGGCTCACCTCCCTACAGCCCAGAAGTTACATGGTTTTTCTGGGGTCTGCTGTGATTGGAGGGAAGTTCCGTAACGTGCTTTCTGGTAGCTGATGCTTACTTACTTCACCAGCGCCATTACATTTCTCATGTTGTTAAAGACCAGATGTTCCTCTATTTGTATTGTATTTCTTGAAGTTTACACATGATTTCCTTCAATTTAGATATATTTTTAAGAAATATTTTCAATTAGCCTCATTGTTTACTATGAAAAAAACCTAGAAAAACAAAAATGTTTCTATTCAAGTGGACCATAAATGTTTGATAGGATCTTTAAAAATTCACAACTACATTGTTTTTAGGAAAAGTAAAGGGAATGGCTTAGAGACTTTAGAAGTGAACCTTACAGTTAGGATCAAGTTAATTTTTAGGAGGAACTGTAATTTTCTGCTGTTAAACCTGAAGAAAATTCCTTCTGAGTATTGCAGTGTTTGACATTCCTTTCACTTAAGTCTGCTAGTTATTTTTTTCTGAGTTTAGACTTTCTATTATTGCAATATTTTTTCAGCTTCTAGAAATACGAAAGAGAGACTTGTGGAATCATCAACAATTAAATAGTAACTAATACAATTGTTATTGTCCCTGGTTAACAATTATAACTAACAATGAGCCACTTGCTAGTTAAAAAGTAGCTGGTTCACTTCCTCTTAAAGAAGGGTTAAATGAATAGTTGGTCATATGATGTGATGGGATATATTAAAAAAAACACCGAATGTTTATTAATTACATACTTTTAAAATATGAAGAGGGGTACATAAAACTGTTTGCTGTGACAAAAATATTTAAAATGGGCTTTACTAAAGTGATTATTTTAGCTAGTCCTAAAATTCTACCTTTAAGAAAAAGTAAAGGCCTTAGTAGAAAAAGGGAAAGCTTCAAGTTTACCTTTTATCATCTCATAAACACTTTTCATTTCCCCTTGCATCTTATAATAATAGAAACAAAGAAATCCCTGTGATACAACACTCTGTAAAACTGAATTCTTTAAAAGTTGAGAAAAAATAGGAAATTTTATTCCGGTACCAAGCTCAAAGAAACTGTGTTGAATAGAGTCAAGAATTAATATTTATTTTGTTAACCAAAGACTAATATTAAAAGAATCTTTAAAATGACCAAATTTTGAATGTTACGATTCTTTTTTTTCCATTTTGTTATTTTATTTTGCAAATGGAGTCCACAGTTCTATAAAGTAACCTTCATGTTGTAATGCTTTCCATCTCTCATCTCACGGGTGTGTTTCAGAGTAAATTAAAGTAGGATCCAAAGGAACCTTGAGCCACCTAGAGGGGCCTAGTGGTCTCTATGGGCTAGGGGTCCAGAGACAAGCTGAAAGTCTTCTGCACTGATGTTTTTCTAGTTTGCTATCTATCATAGTCATTATCACTGCCGGCATTATTTGTTGTATCATCATCATTAAACACCAGGCTCTGGTTATTCAAAAAGGGCCCTTTGGTTCTATAGCACCTCTAATCTTCCTGAATATTACTGAAGGCTTTTTTTTTTTTTAAACTTTCTTCCTTTGTTCATTGATCTATGAAAAGGGAAACTGTTGCTTTAAGATGACAACACCTGCACATTTAGAGAAATGATGTCACTCTATCAGCCAGTTGTATAAAAACACACCTTCAGCCAAAGACATTTCTTACAAGTTAGATTATAAAATACGATTCTTAATTTAAACTAGTCATCCTTCAGAATCTATTCTCTCTTTCTTATTCAGTAATAGACATACTAGAACTTCTAATTTTTACCTGGCATGGGCATGTCTGGAGTAAAGACCTTATTTTCCAGTCAGCTTTCAAGAAGACATGGCCATACGACTAACTCTTGGTCCGTGGGCTGCAGGTTGGACAGTTAGAATCAAGCAACCATCTTGACCTGTGAGGTAGAAACTGCCTGCTGAAGATGGCAAAGCAACAAAGTGGATGGAAGCTGGGTGCCTGACATCGTGGGATGCCATACTAGACCTGGCTTGATGACCTCTCGTCTTTTTCTTTTTTTGATGGAGAGAAATAAACTATTGTGTTTAATCACCGTATTTTCAGTGACTGGATTTAGATCCCCTTTTAGGGTCCAGGGATACTGAAGTTAACCTTGACAGAGACATCAAATTATTTTTCTTTTTGATCACTTGTAAGATGATTTTCTGTGTAAATAAATTCCTCAGGATAATAAAGTTCAATGCAACGTACTCAGATCAACAACAGCATTGAAAGCCGGTCTTACAATAAGACCTCATGTGTCAGACTCAGTGATCAGAGAACTCAGTTGGGTAGAAAAGGTGGATGGACCTGACTCCTGAAAAAGAAAAAAGAAAAGAGAGCCTATACTGAGTTCATCAAGACTTTATATTCAGCAGCTGTTGTCTAACACCTGAACAAATCAAACAACCAACAGGTGTATTGGGAGCCAAGGGGAGATAAATATATTTTGATATTAAAGTGTTTTTGATATTAAAAGTGGGTCTAAATTTTCCAAAAGGCACAGTTTGGAGCATAGAAGATGGAAGCGTGGTGTTGGTGTCTACTTTATTCTGTCACCACGATTGCAGATGGTATTTCTAACCACATGTTTCAGATGTACCCCATTAGTCACCATGGGAAGTAGAGGACAAACTCGAAGCCACCTGCAACCCCGAGCACAGCCCTCCTAAGACCCATTATTTCTGTTTTGGTCCGTATCCAAAAATCTTCCCAGACAGATGGCTCTGCCTAAATGGGAGACAAATTTAGGCTTATAAAAATGCTGAGGATGAAACACATTTACTTGGGATAAGCTTCCTAAATGGAACTTTGTATTCTTTCAAAGTTATAAACATACAAACCTGAACTTCTCATTGGCAGTTTCTAATGAAATCATAGGTATTCACCCCTGTCTATTGTAAGCTTTATGTTTATGTGACTGCCAGCCCCCCTTCAAAGCAGGTTGTCATGTTAGTTGATTTTGAAGAATTGAGAATGATTCTGGCTTGCATGTTTTTAAGTGCTGGTTGTAACATCTACGCTGGACAGCGTATCTTGAGCACACTAAAAAATGTTATTTTCTTTTCCCCATAAAGTTAAAAATGTTTTGCTTGTATTTAAATGTTAGGTCTTTTTTGCATAATTTTTCCTACATTTACTGATGTTTGCAACACTTCTCAATTTAGTACCATCTGCGAATCCATCAGCTTGCTATTTACTGCCTCTCCTAGATCATTAAGGGAGATGTTATGGCAATAATGCTTTATTTACACGTCACTTTTCCAGGAAACTCAAAGTATATTTATAAAGTTATTGTATTAAACAATGGCATCCCTGTGAGGGAAAGAATTTTACAGTTAGAAAGCATTTCAACATTAGTATCACATTTTAGGTAGAAGGGAATATTTAAGTGGTTCTAGAGTTTACGCATGTCTGTTATTAGGTGTTCTTGTTGTTCTGAGCCATTAAGGAAGTTGTTGCAGTAGTGTCTCATGGTTGTATAATGACCTGAGAGGTGGGAGTGATTGGGTTAGACTGATGAATGCATTTTACTTTTCTTCCAGTTCCCTCTTGGTCCCAACGTCTAAGTCTTAATTACTGTGAAGTGGCAAAAAGCCAATAAAATTAGAGGAAGACAGAGACACAAAAGAATCAGGTAAAATGAATTATTAAGGATGATAAAGAATTATTAAGGATGATAAATTCTCCGTATTGTCTCTCTTCCTTTTAAATTATGGTAGTGTCAATGTTTATGCATGCTTCTAGAGGCCTGCAGACCAAGGAATCCTTTGTAAAAATGGGGAGAATGAGAATCCATTTTGTTTACTGAATGTGTGGATTTTATTTTATTATTTCACTTTTTAATAGTGTTGTTCTGTGGCAGTCTGGTTGTGCTTGGTTAAACACAGAAAATAATGAATCTCTTCTGTAGTTAATCAGTATTTTTATTGACTGTCCAGTGGTATAACTATTAGCAAATGCATAAGGAACCTCAGCTCTGGTTTAGCCCCTTTTTATCCATAGTTTTGAATGGCAGAAGTTAAATGTCGTCGGTTAGCAACTCATACCATATTTGCAAGTTAGTTCGAGAACTTTGGTCTCCCAGTTTAGATAATGCAGGCTGTTGCTGAATTTAGTTTGAGATCTATCAGTTATTTATTATGGAATTAAAGTTATAATCATCCAAAAGAGTTTCTGGTGTTTAACAGGATTTCTAGCTGACATTTGACTTCTAAATTTATATTTTCTCTCATTTCTTAAACTCATTAATTAATTAACTTAGGATTTATTTATAAATTAGCTTAATGGTAGAGAGTCGAATAAATATGAAGGGACAGTTACAGGCATCTCTCTCAATAAGAATATAACCTTTATGGCATGTTTTGGGTTAGTGGAGTTTTGTAATATTTGCATTTAAGTTGCTCACCAGGAGACTGAAGAATACATGTGGATTTGTCTCAGGTTGCTGTGTCTGCTGGGCAAGGCAGTGGCTTCTAGAACTATAGCTCATCCAGTTCATTGAGAGAGTGGCATCTAGACCCGTGGCTCAGCTGGGAGGGCCATCCAAAGTTGGCATTAAGTCTCCGTTGTTAGAACAGCAATGAGATCTAAGGCCCACATGAAACCCAAGGCGATTAGAACAGAGCCTCCCAAATTTAACTCATTTGAGTATCATCCTCTCTTTTTTGCCTTATATACCCACAACCTTCATCATTTATCTAATGTTTTGCTTTTAAATCAATGCAATTTAGGGACTTAAATAAATTATTTTAAAACAGAATATTATATTACTACCACAAATCAGAAAAAATCCTCTTCTAAAATAGATGGTAACTATAAAATTTAATAGGATGAAAAATCAAAAAAGTATACAGTTCTAGTTAGATGATGTTACCTGGAGGCTCAGTGCCTGAGAACATCTTTGTTCTGTTAAAACAGCAATAGAGAGATGTTAAAGACCTACTAGCACTAAACTGAGATTTTTCTCCTTGTTATTAGAAAATCAAAAAGGGAAAACTTCGTCAGTCTCTGAGTTAGGGTTTGTAATGCACTGTTACCACCTACAATGATATCCTGGACCATGCTTTGGGAAATAATGGATTAAAAAAACAAATAAAGAAAATGGATCCAATAGCCTAACCAACTCTTTCACTTATTCATTCATTTGACTTACTATGCGCCCCCAAACTGGGTATGCAATATTGAACAAAACATGCAAATCCCTGCCCCTGTGGGCTTACCATCAAGTATGGACCTTTCCTTCCAACCTCTCCTACCATGCATGCAGTCCTACTTCCTCTTTTTTTCCTCTCAGCTCTTCTCTCATTGCCACCCCAGTCCAGTGTAACTTATTGTGGGGAATAGAAACTCCAAAGGGTCCTTGTTCTCTTCTGACATCATTTGGGTCTCCTTGTCTGAGGTTCAGCCTTGGAATGCACCATGATCTTGCCCACAGGCAGAACTTCTCCAGACCTCTAGCAAATTTAAATAGTATTTCAAGTGTCTTACGCAGTTTCCACAGTTCCTGCACAATCAGAGGAGTAAGAACGCCAGGAGGCACATCTAATATTAGGAGGCCCAGGGTCCTGGATATTCTTTGCATTTGTGTTCCTGTTTGGTAGTGAGCTTGGTTTTAATCCCAAAATGTGCTCTGAGGCCTTGGATATGCAATCAGGTCACATCAGTTATCTAAATACTGCCTGGTAAAACCACTTCACTAAAGGTGGTTAATACAAAAGATATTTATTTTACTCATATTATTTAGTATACTAGTAAGTGCTTTTCTAGGTTTCCATGTAAAACCTCACCTCTGGTGTTATTACCAAGCCTCAGAACTTCTTCAGGGTCAATACCTATGAACTCCTCAGTTAACTCTTCCTTATCCCCATAGAAATTAATCACAGTGCAGATTATCTGACGTCGTGAGAGTTTAATAACAAAGATTATGGTCTCATGTTCCATTTGCCAGAGGAAAGCAGTTGTGGCCAAGACCAGCTGTGCTAATAAGGCCCCCCTTTATCTTATCGGAAGAAATATAAGGAGTTGTCTATTGTTAGAGTGTGGAACCTCCAAATTCCATCTGTTGTTCTGATCTAACCTCAATGTGATTATATAAAATGCTTTGAGGAGGGGGTATACCTGTTCCATTATCCTTCTAAATTTAGCTGTGATAAATTTTGACATCCTCTAGGGGAAGAAAAATCTTGAAAACTCTGATGAAAGCAAATTTACAAACAAATTAAAAAAGTAATGCCAATGGTAAATTCCAGGAATAAAAAGCTATTTACAGAGTATGCTAGGAATATTTGGAAACAATACCGGGAAATATGAATGTGCTAGAATGGATGAGTAATAAGTGTTTTTTAAAGTTTGTGATGGCATCAGTGAGCCTATATCTGTGGTCTTATTTGAAAGTGAATTTATCTTGTTGCTTCTTGAAAGCTTTACTGTGCGTACCTTCAGTTGTGGGTTCCACTAAGGCTGTCTATAAGCTGTGCATCTGCTAGTCATGTACCCCTCGGGTAGTCAGTAAAAATGCTAACCGAAAAGAGTTGAATTGCTCCCTTTTTATGCTGACTTTTTTTTTCCAGAGAAAGCTTCAGGAGAGATGATACTGGCTGCCCTCTTGTACTTTACTAATGATACTAATTTGGAAATGAAGTCTTTGAAAAGCTTGGCATGCAAGACAGGAGAGAACAGTTATACAGCTTAGATTGAAAAGACAATAAGTATATGTTTGTTTGCTGCTAGATTATCCATCAGCTTAATACAACTCTGCAATTCCTCGCTTTGGTATGACAGTGTATTTATAAAAAGAAATTATAATTTGCCATCTCATTCCCCAGTGTGTGTGACCTATGTCTCTTGTAAGTGGCTGCTTTTGAGGGTGCTGTGATGTTGGTGGGATTTTGACATCTGGTGGATTTTCCTCTAAATGCTTTAGGAGAAACTCTTGTAGACATTTCTGTGGGGTCATACCAGCAGGTACCTGTCAGGATTGGGAACCTTACTCTCTTCTGAGCTGGAGAAGTGCCAGTAGAACACAGTATATCAGGAATAATGCCAAGAAAATATTATCATTATGGGTAGCTGTGGAAAAAGCACAGCCGACAGGATGGGGTAGTTTCTTAGGAATTTTCTGGAAAGGGAGGGAATGACTTTCCCAACTCTAGTTTCTTGGACCAAAGCCCAGACTTCCTATAGACATATCATAGCAAGAATTCCTGGCAACCTAGCAGTATCTCCAGTTGTGCTGGCACAACCTTACGGAGACATCTATGAATAGGAAGGACATTGACACAAGGGTATTGACAAAGTCACAGCTCTTTTATTTAGATAACATTTAGTATGTATAATTTTAATTGGAAAAGGAATCTCTGTCATAGGCTCCCTTAGAGTAACGTGAAAAAAAATGTTTACAACAAATGCCAGAGATCAGAGAGTTAATTTATTGGTGATTTGTTTCCATTTAAATCAAAGAAGGTAAACTCTTGTTTTGTCAAATTGAGAAATGTATTAATTACATTAAATTAATATAATATTAATCTATTAAATTAAATACATTAATTTGAAATTTATTTGAAATATTAAATTTCAAAGACATCAAGAAAGTATTGAATTGTTTCACAAATTTTATCCCTTCAGGTTGTATAAAGATTTTTGTTTGTGGTTTTTTTTGTTTGTTTTTTTTGTTTTGATTTTTGATTCTTTAGATATTAAAAGTGCAAACAGGCTAATATTAGTCAAGGTGTTGAGGAATTCTCAGTGTATGACCTCCTTTATTTACAAATATACGTTGTGAGCATATAAAAGTTAAAATTTGGGGTGTTAGAGATGGTCGTTGTTGATTGGATGCAGTTGGGACTAAAGTGCCCTGAAGGTGCTGCCGGCTTGGACTCCAGGAGAGGCCTTGGCTGCAAACGAACAGGGGATTATCTCTGTCACTTGCCTCAGACATTTTTCAAAGAATCCTTCAGTTGTCCTTGAAAAATCACCGGTGAGGGAACTGGTTGAAGAATAAGAGAAATAAGTGAAATCTGAGGCAATTTTAATTTTTATTATGAGCCAAAGACTCTGTTCCATTGCCTTGGACTTGAAGCCTTGCTTTCCATTTTTCTTTATGATATCTGATATTCCTGGAAGGGTATATAAGACCACTCCTGAGCTTTGACTTTGAATTCTGAGGTAGAAACCCTATTTAAGCGCAAGTCTGATGGTGGAGAAATTAACTAGCATCTGAGTTGCCCTTTCTCAACTCTCTAATAAAATAACTCTGAAAATAAATAATAGAAAGAACATTCAAATAGCTCCACTAACTTAGGGAAAGATCCAGGTAGTTTGTGCTTACTTAGGCCTACTCTATTCCATCAGGGATATAAATAAGAAGGGCTTTCTCCATATAACAGAAACTGTCCCCTCTTCCCCCACCCCCCAAATATAACAGTGGCTTAAACATTTAAAAAATTTAATGTGGAGGTAGGTGGTTTTTCCAGCTCAAGGATTTCAGAGTCTATGTCCTGAATCTTTTGCCCTTTTCTTTGTGGTCTTCTTGTGGTTACAAGATAGCTGCTCCATCTTCAACATCACATCCATATTCTAGGCAGAAAAAAAGGGAGGGCAAAAACTAAGGCAACATGAGTTTACTCCATTTTTGATGAACTGCTCAATCAACTTATATCTCATTGCCCAGAATTGTACTTCATAGTATCTTGTGTCTACCAGAGAAGCTGGTTATTGTTTTCTATATGAGAACATTACTGTCCTGCACTCCCCAAATTGCTATTCTCTTAGGAAGGAAGATGGAAAGAGTAGGAAGTTAGTCTGTTACAAATATTCATCATTAATGTTACCTCATGTAATTCTCAGATCTATTTATTTTTCTGTATTTCCATTTACACGATATTTAACAAATGAGAACTAAGATATCAGTTAATTGGATTGATCAGGGAGGGTCTCGTGGAGGAGGTGAGACTTAAAGATGAGTCTTGCAGTTTAACTATAATTTGGAGAAGAGCATGTAAATTCTAAGCAGAAGGAAAGAAGGGATAAAAGCCCCAAGATGGAAATGATTATAATACATATGAGTGTGATTATGGTTATGGGCAAAGAAACTATTAGGAAATTAGACATGCTTGAGCTGAGGTATTTGGAAAATCTTATAGCTATTTCTTTAAAAAGTAGAATGGATGGGGAGAACTAAGTCAGATACTCAGATCTGATTGTTGTATAGCATTATGGAGAAGCATGAAGCAATCCAAATTATAGTCCAAGGGAAGCTCTAATCCTTAAGATCTGAAAAAGAAACTCCTATCTAAGTGTAGTCTCTGTCAATAGCTATTTAATATGCACTCTTCATTTCTATAGACCACCTTCTTTGCGGCTACTTTGAATTTTCTAAGTTTTTAGGGTTATTTACATTTCATCGCCTTCCTAGAACATAGGAAGTACTCATATGTTTGCAGAATCAAATTACATTGAATTGTGCCCTACTCACCAACACTCCTGGGAATGGCCCATAGCTCCTGCTGGTGGGTCAGGCCTAAGCTGTCATGTTGGTTCCTCCAGACATGTCTTTTTTCATAGAGTCAGAGGAAGCTCATTCACAGCAGATGATTTGAGCCAAATATATTTGCTCTTGTGGAAATGGGGTCACTGACAACCAGATCTAAGTGATGAAGGGGAGGGGAGGCCATAATCCCAGAATAATCAGAGGAAGCTATTTTGCATGGTGAAAAGTACAGGGTAAGGCATCATCATTCCAAAGACATCAAATTTTCCATTTCTCAGGTTTGGCTTGACTTCACCTTTCCTTCCATAATACCTACAGTATCCCTTCAGTAAATTTTCTTAGACTGGTATGTATAGGTTTCTCTTTCTTGTTATCAATTATGCCTAATAAGGACAGAAATATATTTGAATAATATTCCTATATATCCCTATTGGAGGGATGAGATTGCATTAAAAAGGGAGGCACTCTTAATACATTATATCTTTTTAAATGACAGCATAAGAATTGGTGCAACCACATTCCAACCATCTTATTCTTGCATGGTGAGCATCATTACTCATTTTTGAAAATTGTAGGGTTGATAGTGAAGTCTTTTTAAAAATGAAAGTCCGTGTCATCTCTGAAGTTAATGCAGGTTGTCTTAATCTGCTATTATTTATGTGTTAGTCCAGTTAATTATCACAATTCATTCAGTGATGGAACTTCTAATAACATAGGATAGGAAGGATATAAGTGGATTTTCCACATTTTTATTGGGAAAATCAGAAGGTTCTACAGGGGCCATTCAGCAGTGTGGTTAGTAAAAAGACCACAAATCCATGGTCCCTATTGCGACACTTCCGGTCTTACCACAGACATTACATTCACCTCCTTGATCTGTTGGATGAGAATTACCTAATGGGCCAAACTTGACCTTAAGTGGTTCATCAAAGTGAATCCAGGGATGCTGCAAAGCAAGCAGTGATTACAGGCAAAGGTATAGCTACCACCGCTCAGTTTAAGCAGCTGCCTGAGACGAAGAATGAAGGATGGCAGACCATAGCAAGTGTCAAAAGCATCAGTCATATAATTTTATTTGGTTTGTTTTCGTCTTATGGAAGTCCTCTCTAATAGGAATAAAGATGTTTAGAAGGAAAGGACTTGTTTTGAATTCTGATTAATTTAGAAGATATTCCTTTGGAGGGGTTGTATATTGTCTATGCTAACCTGTACCTGTGTCTGACTCAGAGGCCTCGGAAAGGTGAGGTTATAAAGAGTAGGGTGAGTGGATGCAAGCCTCCAGTGTTTTACCCCTTAACATATTAGTGGAGCTTTATTTTGGGGGGAGAAAAAAGAAATGAGGCAGGATAAGGAAAGGACTCAGGGCTACCCAGGTCCTTTGGACTGGGCAAAGAGCATCTGGAGGCCACAGCTCAGGGAGATGGGGAATGTGTGAGGGCATGAGAAGTATTGAGTAGATGGGAATTCAAGAAACAGGAAGAAATCCTCTATACTCACAAAACCCTTTTATTTCCCCTCCCCCAACTGTCCTCTGCTTGACGCTAATGAGGGATGGTGAATCATTGAGCAGCTGCTACAAACCAGGCTTTGCTTCAGGCACTGCATGTCCAACCTCTGCCCAATCCACCAATTGTCCTGGGAAAACTGCATAGTGAAGTGGTCCATGGTAGTCTGATTAGTGTAAACTGTCAACTTCTCAGTGAAAGTTCACTCAGGTGACTGTGGAATCAGAAAAGGAATATCCATTAGAAGGACTTAGAAATAACATGTAGAGAAGTTATTTCCCGTGTCTGGGTACATTTATTTTTGATTGTTTATACTGAATTTATTTTTTTGTTTTCCAAGTATTTTTTTTCAAAAGAGGGGCAGAGAGAGAATGAATGTCTGGAAAGCTGAATACTTGAAAATTATTTTGCTAGCGAACACTAGCAAGCATCAGATTTGGTGGCTTTACAAGAATCATCAATTTTATATTACAGGTGGTTCTCAGGTTGTAGTTCCAGTGTTTTATACATGAATCCAGTCTGTTTTCTGCAACCTAGAGGGATGAACTGTTGATAATTAGTTTTATGCCATAGGGGTTCTAACTTTGTATTAAAAGATATGTGTGATGTCCCTTTGCATGTAATGTGAATGAGTTATTTGATTATAGGAATTAGTTGTTTAGTCTGTTTGCTTTGAGAACAGGGGACAGTTATCTTATCTGGGGAGAGATCAGCTTTCATCTTTAGTCTGTATTATTATAAGTCTTTTTTCTTAGAGATAACAGATAAATCGCATTACTCATTTGTATTAAGTTATGCTTTTAAAACTTGAAAGAACTTTATTGGAGAGTTTCAGGTATTTTATTAAAATTTATTGTAATTTACTAGACATAAATTATTGTGTGATAATTATCTCCCTTAGGAGTAATATATGAAATAAAATTTTACCAATGTTAGCTCATTATTTTCACTCTATTTTATCATTTTTATTTTCTTTAGTTTTAAGTGTTCTGAAATAACCCTAAAAAAAAATTAATGCGTTTTGTTGAGAGAATTAATTATGCACCCAAGAAAATCTATTTTTTTATTAGAGAGCAGATATTCTAGCTATTTGCTTTGCATTGAGAGAAATTTATAAAAGATAAAGATAGGTATTTAGATTTATTTTTAATAGGAAAGTGATGTTGGTTTTCCATGTGAAGATTAAAAATTATTACACATGAGAAAATTACTATATAGCAATGCAGTTTGTTATATGTTTATGTTATATGTTATTTGGAAAGTGGACAAATAGATGAATAATATATTATTTCTCTGACAAAAACTCTAAAGGTAATCCCAAGCCAATGAATTCCATGTAATTCAAAGAAAACTCTGCTGTGAAATGTACAATAGATAATCTAGTGTAAATTACTTCCTTGGAGAGTTAATTTTTCTCTGGTGGCGAGTTATTAGTAGAGGTAATTGAGGTGGTCATTGATTCAAAGGAAATTTGTGGAATTAATGCCAGTGATATCTCAGAAATCCATAAATTTGATTACTTAATGAGAAAAGTAACACAAAGAGTTTTTTCACTTTTTATATGGTAATACTTTGTAATATCATTTGATATAACAGAGGGTTTTGATTCTCCAAGTGGCCTCAAACTGATGGCAGTTAGTCCTTCCTCTCTCCAAACTGGTATAAACTGAATTTATTTACATTGGAGAGTCAAGCATTTACAGGACAGGATGTTCCTGTTTGATATTTTATGCTCTCTCATTTTCATCCACTGTGAATATATTTTCTTGAGCTCTTTTGGCAAAGGGAGAAATTAGCTTAGCACAACTATTTTTTTCTGACCTCATTTTATTCTTTGGAAAAATCCTTAGTATTTTGCAGCATCAAAGTGGCAAAAATAGAAGAATTTGAACTCACATATATAGGGTCTGTGGCAGGACTAGAAAGTAGCCCTCAGTACACAGAAGTTGCAAGTCACTGAGGGAAATTGAGCAGCCGGAGTCAAACTTCTAAGTCATACTGCTGATCAGAGCTGAGGGTCATGGTTAGGAACTTTAAATAGAAACATCATACTGGTTTTCTTTTACCCCATCAAGCTACTCCCTCACCCTTGTGTACTCCTTATAGACTTCATTCTGATTATATGAGGATCTAAAAATAGAACAAAGATGGCTACATCTTTTTGTGTATGTGTGTGCTGTAATAAAAAAAGAAAGAGATGAAACAATTTTATTGTTTATTAACTGTAATATAACCTTAAGAATTTCTATTAAATGTGTTTACTTCCTTATAACTTGTACTACACTAGGCATTGTATCTGGCAAGAAAGGTGAAAAGTACACTTTTTTTTTTTTTGCCAGAAGTCAATTTTATGTTGTATAATATTATATACTACCTATCAGTATAATACTTTTTATTTTTTAAGTTAAATGTGGTGATGCGACAATTCAATAAACACTTGTGCAGCATTTATATGCTAAGAGCTGTGTGTAATAAAAAAAATATGGGAGATTGTAATTTAGCAGGGGAAATGCCTATGTTTGTTGACTGTATCAATAATATGAGTAAGTATGTATAAAATGGATAAGAGAGGTAAAATGAAATAGAACTATTAAGAAAGATAGCATTAATTTTGAGAGGCTTTGGAGTAGAGATGATATTAAAAAGAGGTTCCTAGAGGGAATAATGTTTAAACAGGGCCTTGAAAGATAATTAGGATGGGGGTGGGAACATTCCAGGATTGGCAGTGAGGTGGCCTAACATGAGTTAAAGCGTAGCCATTGATGAGTCTTAGGTATGTTTGGAAATATCAAATAATCCATTTTTTAGGTGGAGCCTTAAAGAGTAAATTTCGACCAGACAATGGAAGGGGTTGAAGGCTGTGCTGAGGAATCTGGACTTCATTCTGTGAATTATGGGGATTCTCTGAAGGCTTTTGAGTAGAAGAGTTATCTTTAAGGACAGTAACTGATGACAGTAGGAAGGATGTAGGTGAGAAGGAGGCAGAGGGAGGGAAGGAGGGGCCTGGCACATGGAGATATTTCTTGGCAGGCTACCCGTAGTTCAGAGACAATGGGCAACAATGAGAAGATCACAGTGAGAATGGATTTCTGAATAATATGGCTGGGGTTTGATAGCTGATTGACCTGGGAAGGGGAAAAGGGAGAAAGAAAGGAGTCAAAAATTTTCCCCTCAATATTTTGACTTAGTAACTTGGAAGATGGTGACGCTATTAGCTAAAGTTGGGAATATTGGAAGACAATGGGGAAAATAAAAAATTCCACTTTGGTCATATTATACATGAGAATTAGTGGGATGTCCTTGTGGGGCAATCAAGCTCATGAGTTATGGTAAAAGTAATATTGATAAACCGATTTCTGAAATCACATATATATCAACATTTAATACATGAAATAATTAAATTTTAAGTGTAGATACTCTTCAAGTTCTGTGATCTAATACAAAACTCTCCAGTTGTCTTTTTAAAAAAATCTATAAAACAAAAGCTGTAAATGTCCTTTTATCTCTGAAATTCCATGATTCTGAGTGGTTAGGGAGTCTTTAAAATTGTTTTTTTCTTAAAACAGCTTCATTGAGATATAATTCACATACGATAAAATTCACCCATTTTCAATGTATAATTCAATGGTTTTAGTATACTCATAGAGTTGTCCAGCTGTCATCACAATTTGGGAACATTTTCATCACCCCCCCCCCACAAATAAATTCCATATCCCTTACCACTAAGTCTCCATTTCCTTCCAATCTCCTGAGTCCTAGGCAACCACTAATCCACATTCTGTCAGTATAGATTTTCCTGTTCTGAACATTTCGTACAAATGGAATGATACAATATGTAGTGTTTTGTTTCTAGCTTCTTTCACTTAGCATAACACTTTCAAGGTTCATCCATGTTTCAGCATGTATCAGTACCTTATTTTTATTGCCAAATAATATTCCCATATATGGATATACCACATTTTATTTATTGATTTGTTAATTAATGGGGTTTTTCACTTTTTGCCTCTTATGAATAATGATTCTGTCAACATTTGTGTTTATTTGTACTTATGTTTTCATTTCTCTTGGGTATATAACTAGAAGTGGAATTGCTGGGTCATATGGTAACTCTGTGTTTAAACTTTCAAGGAGTTCCCAGACTGTTATCCAAAGTTGATGCATTATTTTGCATTCCCACCGGTAATGTATGGATTCCAATTTCTCACATCATTGCCAACACTTGGTATCATCTGTCTTCTTGATTATAGCCATCTTGGTGGTGTGAAATGGTATTTACTTGTGGCTTTGATTTGCATTTCCCTGTTGGATATGATGTTGAGCATCTTTTCATGTGCTTATTGGCCATTTGTATATCTTCTTTAGAGAAATGTCTGTTCAGATCCTTTACCTATTTTTAATTGGCACACTTGTCTTTTTATTATTTAGTTTTTATTATTGAATTGTAAGAGTTTTTTTAATGTATTCTAGACACAAGTTCCATATCAAACATATGATTTGTGAATGTTTTTCCTGTTCTGTGGGTTATCTTTTCACTTTCTCGATGGTATCTTTTGAAGCACAAAATGATTTAAAATTTGATGAAGTACAATTATTTTTTCTTTTGTTGCTTATGCTTTTGATGTTCTATCTAAGAAACTATTCCTAATATGAGATCATGAAGATTTACACCTATGTTTTCTTCTAAGAGTTTTATGGTTTACCTCTTGCATTTAGGAATTTGATCCACTTCAACTTAATTTTTGTATAATTTTGTGAGATAAGGGTAAAATTTCATTCTTTTGTATGTGGATATCTAGTTGTCCCAGCACCACTTACTGAACAGACTGTTTTTTCCCCTTTAAATTTTCTTGGCACCCTTGTCAAAAATTAACTGACCATAATTGTGAGGGTTTATTTCTAGACTCTCAACTCTATTCCATTCATCTTTATTTCTACCCTCATAATAGTATCACACTGTCTTGATTACTGTGTCTTTGTAGAAAAGTTTTGAAATTAGGAAGTGTGAGTACTACAAGTTTCCTCTTTTTTCAAAATTGTTTTGGATATTCTGATTTCTTTGGATTTCCATATTAATTTTAGGATTAGCTTACCAAATGTTGCAAAGATGCTAACTGGGACTCTGATAGAAATGGTATTGAATCTATAGATAAATTTGGGGAGTATTGCCATTTTAACAATATTAAGCCTTCTGATCCGTGAATAATATCTTTTCATTTATTTAGGTCTTTTTAATTTCTTTTGAGAATGTTGTATAGTTTTCAGAATATAATTTTGCACTTATTTTGTAATTTTATTCCTAAGTTTTAAAATTCTTTTTGATGCTATTGTAAATGGAATTGTTTTATTAATTTCATTTTCAGTTTGTTCATTGCTACTCTATACACAATTGATTTTTTTATGTATTAATTTTGTATCCTGGAACCTTGCTAAACTTATTATTCCTAATAGTTTTGTAGTGAGTTCCTTAGGATTTTGTATGTTTAAGATCATGTCATCTGCAAATTGAGATTGTTTTACTTCTTCCTTTCCAATCTGGATGCTTTTTATTTTCTTGTTAATTGTTCTGGAAAGAATCTCCAGTGCAATGTTGAATAGAAGTGAAGAAGACATTCTTGCTTGTTCCTAATCTTAGGGGAAAGTATTCAGACTTTCACCATTAAGTATGATGCTGGCTGTGGGTTTTTCATAGATGCCCTTTATCATGGTGAAGATGTTTTAATCCTAGTTAGCTGAGGGTTTCTTTGCTTCCTCTGCCTGGAGTGCCCTTTCTTTTCTCTCATATCTGGTGAATACCCTCATATCCTCTAAGACCAGCTTAAATGTCTCCAGTCAACAAAGCTGATCCTTTCCCTCTTTCCACTTCTGTCTTTAGGGTTATAAGTCATAAAGGAATGGAAGAAATTGACTTACTGAGTCACTTTTAAAAAGGTTTTTTCAATTTGGAAAATATCCAATTATTAATTCAAGGCACTAAGATCAGAGCCCTCACAGATCATTCCATTTAACCTGCCGTGGGACTGATTTTAAGGCACAAAACTTGCACAGTGAATTTGCATAATACATTTTCAAAGCACATTTTCAAAGTACAAACTGATGCACATCTGTCTGCATAGTTAGTAATCATTTTCAAAGTACAAACTGATGCACATCTGTCTGCATAGTTAGTAATCCATGCGTTTGCAAAAATCTAATAAAAATGTGTCCTGAACATACAAGATCTAAAATGATAAATATTGAATATTCTGCAATAGAAAAGACATTGTGAGCTATCTGATCCAGTGAAATGAATTTTTCATTAAAATGGCATATTAATTGAAAACTGAAGATTAATGATTTTTACTTACCTGTATATTAAGTCACAATTCACTTCTTCCACTTTTCAAATAGTGAAAGCATTGAGTTTTGCCTTCACTTGAGCAGGTTAGCTTTTAACTTATTTTGCTGGCTTTCTTTCACTCACTCATTTACTTACTAACTCACCAATTACTTTATACAACTAATTTTAAAATGCTCATTTATAATTTCTATAGGAAAAGTAAATAAAAACAGAAATCCCTATTCTGCAGGAATTTATTTAATTAGAGAAATTAAAAGAATATAATGTGAAGTAGTTGATACAGACTTCTAGTTCAAGATAGCAGCCTCAGTACATGTGTCCGCTTCCCTTTGCCCTAACATATATGCACATGTCAGACATGCACGCACACAAAGGGTAGGCAAGCTGGGAAAACAGACTTATAAAACCATAGAAGAAATGTAAGCCTATTATTTATACCAACAAGTATAGTCTGTGATTCATAAACATAAATGGATGCAAAATATTACCAGATACTTGAGAAAACCCAGCAAAATGAAAGATGAACCAGGAGAGAGAATTCTAGACCAAAAAAAGAACAAAATAGAAATTAAAGTTTTTAAATTAATATCTTCAGGAAGATTCTAAATTTTTTGCATCCATAAATTAATATAAACATGATATGAGAAAATGAGCAATCAAAATTAAGAAAATAATCTGGGAAGTTAAATATATAATAATAAATTGCAATAAAGTTTGAGTTGGCTAAATCATGAGATGCTTGTAGTTGAAAATAAAGTAAGAATCTGGAAGATAAAGTGAAGGAAACTGTGTTAATTTCTTAGGACTGCCTTAACAAATTACCACAAACTTGGTGCTAAAATAACAGGATTTATATTCTCACAGTTCTGGAGGCTGGAAGTATGAAATCAAGGTATCAGCAGGGCTGGTTTCTTCTGGAGGCTCTGAGGGAGAATCTGTTCCATGTTTCTCTCTTAGCTTCTGGTGACTGCTGGCAGTCCTCGGTGTTCCCTGACTTGTAGATCCATCATTCCAATCTCTGTCTCCATCTTCACATGGCCTTCTCTTGTGTGCCAGTGTATCTATTTCTCTCCTCTTCTAAGGATTTGCCATTGAATTTAGGGCTCACCCTAATCCAGGTTGGTCCCATCTAGAGATCCTTACTTTAATTACATCTTCAAAGACCCTTTTGCCAAATAAGGTTATATTCTGAGGTTTGAGATGGACATATCTTTTGGGGTCCACAATTCAATCCATTACAGCAACATACCACAGAACTGGAAAATATGAGAGTGAAAGTCTTTAAGGACCCAAGGAATAAATCTAGTTGGAGGTACCATTCAAGATATTTAACCACTGATACAGCATAGGCATAGACTGATCAAATGGAGGCTATCCAGTCAGAATTGATGCTAACTGAATATTAGCTCTGGATTCCAAAGCAGAGAAAGGGGGCAGTGAAACACAGGAAATAATCAAAGACATAGTAGAAGAAAATTTCTTCAGGCTTAAGAAAGGTTATTTCTTAATATTGAAAAAGTCTGGTAAGTATGTCAAGTAAGATAAATGAAAAAAAAAAAATCCTAGGAGAAAATAATTTGAATACTTTCTAGGGGAAATCCCATCCCTCCATAAGAGAAAATCTGAAAAGTTTCCAGTGAAAACAAATGGGTTACCTACAAAGCAATGTTAGAAATATGAATCAGATTTTTCATCCTAATTCCAGGTGCTAGAACACAAAATAGCAATATCTTCAACTAACTATTAGAAAAATTAGGAAAAAACAGTAATAAAGAAACTTTGTGTTCACAGTTTCTGGGCATTGAAACTGGAGTAGGTGGTGGGGAGAAACACTCTTCATTTTCATTTTATGCCCTTTTGTACTTTTGTTTTTAAGAACAGTTTTAGGTTCACAGCAAATTTGAGTGGAAGGTACAGAGATTTTCCATCAGGTTTCGCCCACTATCTGGAAGTAGAGTGTTCCCATAAAACCCTTTCTAAACTGAAATGTCCTAAAGCAAAGAAGCAGTTACCTTAAGACACATCTTTTTGGATGGATGCACAAAATAAATCAAAATAAAACACAGATGCTCACAGACACAGTTCAAAGCTATGGTGGCTTGATGTTGAGATGCTGAGTAGTTCCCAGGGAAGGAGCTTGGAGGTGCCACTTTCGCTGCTCAGGGTGCAAGCTGCCTTTGTAACACCTCACTGCAGAACAAAGGCTGAGTGCTAGTTTTGCTTTTTGCCTTTTTTGGTAAAAGCGAAAATCCTCTTTGGGTTTCTTTCAGTTAATGAAAACAGGTACTAATGTAGGTCTCTCATAAAAGCCATAAAGTGGACTTTGGAAAAGCGGGGCATACCTGTATTCCCTACCCCACCTATGGAAAGCCTCCTCCATCATCAACATCCCCCACCAGCGTGGTTACATTTGTTAAGCTTGACAAACCTATACTGACACATCATAATCTCTCAAAGTCCATAGTTTATGGTAGGGTTCATGCTTGGTGGTGTACGTTCTATGGATTTGGACATATGCATAATGACATACATACACCATTATAATATATAGAGTATTTTCACGGCCCTAAAAATCCTCTGTGCTCCACGTATTCATCCCTCCCAACCCCTGGCAACCACTTACTATCTCCATGGTTTTGCCCTTTCTGGAATATCAGATAGTTGGAATCATACAGTATGTAGCCTTTTCAGATTGACTTCTTTCAGTTAGTAACATGCATTTAAAGTTCTTCCATGTCTTTTCATGGCTTGATAGCTCATATAATTTTATCACTAAATAATATTTTAATGAAATAACATTCCATTGTCTTCCAGCCTCTACCCATCCATTGTCTGGATGTGCCACAGTTTATTTATCAGTTCATCTACTGAAGGGCATCTTGGTTGCTTCAATGTTCTGGCTGTTATGAATAAAGCTGCTGTAAACATCTGTGTACAAGTTTTTGTGTGGACTTAAGTTTTCACCTCTTTGGGTAAGTATCAAGGATCATGATTGCTGGATCGTATGGTAGGAGTGTTTGGTTTTGTACGAAACCAAACTGTCTTCCAAAGTGGCTGTATTGTTTTTGCATTCCCACCAGCAATGTATGAAAATTTCTGTTACTCTACATCCTTGCCAGAACTTGGTATTGTCAGTGTTCCAGATTTTGGTCATTCTAATAGATGTATCTGGTATCTGATTGTTGTTTTAATTTGCATTTCTTTTATTTGCTTATTTTCCATCTGTATATCTTCTTTGGTGAGGAGTCTGTTAAGGTCTTTGGCCCATTTAAAAATATTGTGTGCTTTATTGCTGAGTCTTAAGAGTTCTTTATATATTTTGGATAATAGTCTTTATCAGATGTCTTTTTTGCAAATATTTTCTCCCAGTCTGTGGCTTGTCTTCTTATTGTCTTGACATTGTTTTTTAAAGAGCAGAAGTTTTAAATTTTAATGAAAGCCAGCTTATCAATTATTTCTTTCATGAATTGTATCTTTGGTGTTTTACCTAAAAAGTCACCACCATACCCAAGGTTATCCAGGTTTTTTCCTTTGTTATCTTCCAGGACTTTCAGAGTTTTGCATTTTACATTTAGGTCTATAATCCATTTTGAGTTAATTTTTATGAAGGATGTAAAGTCTATGTCTAGATTAATTTTTTTTTTGCATGTGGATGTCCAGTTGTTCCAGCATCATTTGTTGAAAAGACTATCTTTGTCCATGTTTTGCTGAAAGACTTACTTTCAGCTTCAGGTTCAGAGATTCATCAGCAAAATAACCACTCCACACTTTAATGAGCAAGAAATAAGGAAATTTATTATATAAGTAGTAAGTTACAATATAAGGACAAGTAATATGTATATATACAGAGAGAGAGAAATAAATGTACATACATCACCAATTTTGGGAGAACTAGCAACGTCACCAAATTGGGAAAACAAGCAACATCACCAACCTGGGAGAATTTGCATCACCAAGTTGGGAGAACAAGCAATATAAATATATAGATAGATAGGTAGATAGATATAGATAAAAGCGCATACATCACCAATTGGGGAAACACCTACATCCAGATCCAAGCAATGCTGGGAAGTCCCTGGAACAGCAATCTGGAATCCCAATTGGAAGGTCCCGGACAGTGTGTCCACCCCACGGGTGAGACTTCAGAGTGTCGCCCAAAGGAGTCCTGTTTTTAACACCAAGCCGCGAGCTCATAATCATCAGCTTACGTGCAAATATGCAGCTCTGGCTATTATCATAAATGCTTTGATACTTTAGTCATAAGTCTCAAGGTGTTCACTGATCCCGGGAACTGGCCAGATTCCCAAGGCCCAGGAAGTTCCGTGACTTACTCCCTTCCTTATCTGTTGGTTCCCAAGACTTGCTAGCACCATTTCAGCTGACCTGCACATAGTCCAGCAGTTCAGTATGTAGCTTCTTTCAGGGTCTTTGTTTAGTCAAAAGCCTATTGTTGCCTCTGAAGCCTGAACAAGACTATTAATTTTCCCAACAGTCCATTATATTGCCTTTGCTCCTTTGTCAAAGATCAGTTGACTGTATATATGTGGTTCTATTTCTGCGTTCTCTATTCTGTTCCATTGATCTATTTGTCTGTTCTTTCACCAACATCACACTATATTGATTACTGTAGCTTTATAGTAAGTCTTGAAGTTGAGTAGCATCAGTCTTCCAACTTTGTTCTTTTCCTTCAATATTGTGTTGGCTATTCCCAGGTCTCTTGCCTCTCCATATAAACTTCAGAATCAGTTATAAATAACTTGCTGGGACTGTGATTGGGACTGCATTGAATTTATAGCTGAAGTTGGGAAGAACTGACATTTTGATAATATTGAGTCTTCCTATCCATGAACATGGAATATTTCTCCATTTATTTAGCTCTTCTTTGATTTTATTCATCAGAGTTTTGTAGTTTTCCTCATATAGATCTTACACCTACTTTGCGAGATTTATACCTTAGTATTTTATTTTGGAGGGTGTTAATATAAATGGTACCGTGTTTTAAATCGCAAATTACACTTATTCATCATTAGTAAATAGGAAAGCAGTTGACATTTGTATATTAATCTTGTATCCTGCAACCTTGCTGTAATTGCTTGTTAGTTCCAGGAATTTTTAAAAAATTGATTCTTTTGGCTTTTTCTGCATAGATAATCATGTCATTTGCAAAACAGATAGTTTTATTTCTTCCTTCCCAATCTGCATACCTTTTATCTCCTTGTCTCACTGCATTAGTAAGGACTTCCAGCACGCTGTTGAAAAGGAGTGGTAAGAGGGAGCATCCTTGCCTTGTACCTGATCTTAGTGGGAAAGCTTTGAGTTTCTCACCATTAAGTAGGATATTAGCTGTAAGTTTTTATAGGCTTTTTATAATCAAGTTGGGAAACTTCCCCTCTATTTCTGGTTTACTGAGGATTTTTATCATGAATATTGTTGGATTTTGTCAAATGCTTTTTCTGTGTCTATTGATATGATCATGTGATTTTAAAAAATTCTGTTGATATGAAGGATTATATTAATCGATTTTTGAATGCTGAACCAAATTTGTATACCTTGGCTGTTGTCTTAGTTTGTTCAGGCTGCCATATGAAATATCACACACTGGGAAGCTTATAAACAGTAGAAATTTATTTCTCACAGTTCTGGAGGCTGGAAGTTTGACATTGGGGTGCCATGGTCAGGTGAGGGCCCTCTTTTGGGTTGCAGACTTCGCATTGTATCTTAACATGGTGAAGGAGCTAGGGAGCTCTGTGGGATCTCTTTTACGAGAACAATAATCCCATTCACGAGGGCTCCACCCTCATGACCTAAGCACCCAAAGGTCCCACCTCCTACCAGCATCACATTGGGCATTAGGATTCCAACATGTGAATTTTGAGGCGGTGTAAACATTTAGACCATAGCAGTCATGGTGTATAATTCTTTTTTAAAATATGTTGTTTAATTCTATTTCTAATATTTTTGTTGAGGACTTTTGTGGCTATGTTCATGAGAGATATTGGTCTGTAGTTTTCTTGTATTGTCTTTGTCTGCTTTTGGTTGTAGGGTCCTTTAATACTTTTAAAAACATATACATGTGTTATCTCTATAATTTAAAAAGTTAATTTCAATAATAACAAAAGAGTAGTATATGGCAGTGCTTCTCCAACTTTAATGTGTATATGAACCACTGAAGAAACTTATTAAAAACAGATTTTGATTCAGTAGGTCTTGGGTGATATCTGAGATTGTCTGTTGCTAAAGAACTTTCATGATAAGCTGATGTTGCTAGTCCTAGAACCATACTTTGAGTAGCAAAAGGTATACAGTAAGTCCAATGAAGGGCGTAATAGTTTTTTTAAACCAAAATAATTAAATTGAAACTGGTTGAATTAAAAAATTTATTTATACTTAATGGCTAATGAGGGTTTAGAAGCTACCCCTAAAAAGTCATTTTATGATAATTAAGTACTACTTGGATTAAAAAAAAAACCTGACAGGAAAATTAACGACTTAATGTCCAGGGCTGGAGAGGGATGAAAGTCTGTGACATGAGTCTTAATTTGCTTCTGGAGATCAATACTTACCATCATTAACAAGATCAATATAGCAGTGTAGCTTAGAATAAAAGAGATTTTAGTTTTTTCTTGAATATTCTTTAATTCCTCTCTGAAAATTGCCGGATTTTCAATCCTGACCAATGCTGGGAAACATGAGTATAATATTTACTGATGTTGTCATTTATCCATTGGTTGGTTCATTCCTTTGTTCTTTTATATTTATTAGACACCCATTTTGTGGTGCTGAGTAAAGGAAGAGAGCATGTGCTGCTCCCTGAGTTCCCAACCATGCCTGGACACCCATAAAACTGAATTTCTATCAGGACATGAGCCTGGGACATACAAGTCTGCAAAATGCAAAAGTTTGATCTGTTTTTCTTTTAAGAGGGGGAAAATCTCTAAGAATTACAGGCTATTTAACTTTAATAAGTTGGTTAAAAATGGAATACAGTAGATTAATTTATGATAAATTGAAAGTATATTTTGTTTTTAATTTATTTAAAAAAATTTAAAACTTTCTATTTTATTTTTAACTCTACAAGTAACATAGATACTGTTTTTATAGCAATTAAGTAAATAAATGGGGACAGATAAAGTCTCTTGAATACTTCCCTCAACCCTAGTCACTATGCATTAAATATATATATGTATATATGTATGCATGTATATGTATAAATATACATTACAGATAGATTGAGAAAGAGATAGGTCGCTACATAAATACATACATGAGTGGGTGTGAGTGTGTGATGTGTCTACATAATTAGTGTCTTACTGTACATATTCCACAACTTGATTTTTTTCATTAACATGTCTTAGAGATCTTACTGTGTTAGTCCATAAAGATTTACCTCATTGTTTCTGCTACCCAGAATCCCTATTTAACTATTGCCTGGTGGATGATCATTTATGTTGCATCCAGCTTTTGCTCTTACCACTATGTACACTGCATTGAACCTCCCTGTGTGTGCCTCATTGTGCCCACCTGTGTGGGCATTTCTATCAGGTAAACACTGAGTAGTTAGACTGCTCTGTTTTAGGTTATACATCTTTTATGTTTTGTTAGATACTTCTAAATTGCTAAGTTAATTTGTGTAGATCTAATCTTATTGATATTACAAAGTATTAAATATTAAAAGTGGGCTTTGAAAAACAACTTGTTCCTGCTCACTTTAATTTCCTCAGTAACAAACCATAGCCCTGGAGATAAGGAGGGGGAGAAAGAAAAGCAATATATTTGAAGTGAAGCTTTGGATTTGAATTAATAATTTTCTTACTAGTGAAATTTAGAAAACTGCTTTGAAATATACAGTGGTCAGACACCCAGTTAGCTGGACTGCCCAAACCTAAAGCCAGTAATCAATAAAGTAGCATCAATCTGAGGGTCGTTATTGAAGTTCCTCTGGTTTTACTCTTAATTAAAAAAATTGAACAGAATAAAAAGCAAGCTTAATAAAACTGAACATAGCTTAAGAATAATGGGGGTGTTGGGCTGTTTTGAAAAAGTGACCATTAAAAGTAGAATCTTCCTCATTGGTGATTCATCCAGTGATTCATTTCATTTATGTTTAGACTGAACTCAATCAGCAGGTAACTGGCTCTCCTTCTGGCTGGATACTTTCCACCCTCAGCTCTTCCCAACCCTTCTCCACCTGGCTCCTCATTCTGTGGTCCAGTGCAGACATATCTGCCTTCACTGTTCATACTCAGGCTATTAGTGCTAAGTCTGTGTTTCTTACAGAACTCCTTCATACTCTTATGGATTATATCTGTTCTTTTTCCCCTCTCTCTTCACTAGTCATTGGACTCCTTGAGGACTGAACCATGAATTATCCATCATTGTAGTCCCAGCTGGCAGCACTGAGCTTAGGAGCCTAGTGGTTAAGGATGTGAACTTCAGACAGATCTGTGTGCAAACTTCAGCTCTGCCACTTTCCAGCTCTGTGTATTATTGGGGAAATTGCTTGAGACAGTGATGCTTCAGTTTGCTTATCTGTAAATTGGGGCTGTCTACCTTAAGAGATTGTTTGACCAGGATTAATTTTAATATCTGAGTGCTTGGCGCAGTATAAACAATGAAGTGATAACTGCTGTTATTATTATTGTCATTGTTGAAATATAGTTTAAGAAGAACTAAGTAAGAAAAACTTAGTTCTGTAAAAGAGGGCTAATGTATTATAAAAATGTAACCCAAATTTCCCAGTCTCTTTTATTTTCTAATATAAGGAATAGATATGAGTTACCTTCGTTTTCATCTAGAATAAGCTGTATCTCTCTGCATTTATTTAACACAGACTTAGGGCTCTCAATGCAAAATATATTTAGGTTTCCAAGATGTATGTTTTATCAGGCACTTCAAAATTTGACACTTACTCTTAATAATGATGAAAATATTCAGGAATGAACAAGCACCCTGAGTACCTCAGTGGTCTCCTATTTGGCCCAAGGTAGCAATTTCAAAAAGGTGAGGGATCACATCTAAAGAAAACAAATGAACATTTTTAGAATGCGATCTCCTAGCTGGCATACTCATCTTCCCAGATCTTTAATTATCCTTTGGGGGTTAACTCATATATCTCTCTAGTTTCTGTAGGTATAAAGTAGTCTTTGCACCGAGAGCTATACTGCTACCATTGAAATCTGGGTCTAGGAATTATGATTTACCTCTTAGCTTAGTCATTTTTTGCCTACTCTTCCCAGTGTTTATTTCAGACAGCCCCTGTGCTCTTTTAACAGGGCATCTGGATTCAAACCTATACCTTTTATAGTGTCTGCCTGTCAAATTGGTACGGCTTCTGAAACCCTTTCTCCTCCCTCCTTTCCTTCTCTGATTTTATGTGCTTCCTTTAATTCTCTCTTTCTTTCTAGAAAAATGCAGGTCACCAGCAGAACCCCTTTCTAAAAGCAGGGGAGCTGCTTTTAGAAAGCAGGGAGCTCCCAGGGAGCTGCCCAGGGAGCTCCATTTCCTGTGCTCCCCACCATTGCCGAATATCTCCTGCTTTCTATTTTCTCTTGTCTTCTGTCACAATAGTCTCTCTCTCTCTTTTTATTCTTTTAGAAATAGATATGAAATATTATCTCTTTTAGAAGAGTGAATTTTTATTTTCACATCCCCTCTGAGCTCCTGTGGGTAGTGGTAACAGGAAAGCAGATATTGTATATCGAAATTGTCATCTCCAGTCAAGTTGTCTCTGTGATAAAACTTGAGGTTCTGTGAGGCTGCTATGTCCTGGAAATGTCATAAGCAAGAACTTCTCTGCCGTTGATCATTCCGAATCCCTGGACTGTATTATTCTAGGGTGTGCTGTGAATAAGGACACTCTTGGTGCCACTCCCTGCACTTTGATTGCCTGCCGTCTCTCAGTCTTGAGATTCAAGGTCTCGAAGGCCTGGCCAGACTCCACCTCATACTTCTGCTGCTGACAAATTAACCAACCTGCCTTTCTATTTTGAACCGTCTCTGAAAGCTTTCCAACAGTTTCTTATTGCCAAGGTCTCTGCCCCCAATTTGAAAACCTTAGAAGTCTTGCCTTTTCCCTTCCATCCATCTGGCCTCATTTGATCAATGACCACCCTCATGGCTAGGTCTCAGTTTCTTTGGGTGCTATTTTGTGTGTTCAGAAAGTTCCTTTCCATGCCATTCACCTCCTGCCCTGATCCGAGGCCCAAATGTGGAGCAGGCTATTTTGGTTGCTTTTTCCTCTTGGAGGGTTCCGGTTTAGGCATGACCCTGAACGTGGAATTTTATTTTCTTTCATGTAGGTGCCATAAGAGTCATTGTTATCTCCAAGATATTGGTTAAAAACTAAGGTGTTGGATAGTGATTATACATATTCCTGAATACCTACATAAAATAGGAGATTTTTGAAAACAGATCCTAAGAAGGAAACTCCTAATGATGGAAAGCCAGTGAAGTGAGTATTTTAAAGGGTGTCTTACTTGTTTTTCCCTCAAATCATGCCTGTGGGTACCACCTGATCATAATATAAGCCCCTGCCCTCCCCTTTCCTTCATACAGCTTCAAGTTCCCGTTCACAGTAACAGATAACTTCTCAAGGCAGTGGAGTGGGTGAGGCAAGTTATAGGGAGCCAGACTGCCTGGGTTTGAATCTCACCTTGGCTACTTATTAGGTGTGTGTTTTCAAGTGACACTTTTTAATCTGTTTTGTAATTTTCCCATGAATAAAATGGGCATGATAATATTACCTACCTCAGAGGGTTCTTAGGTAAATTTTATATAAGTTAAAATCTACCTTATTATTGTCTTGAACTAAAATAAGGAAATGCACTCCTAATTATCTGGGCTGTAGCTGATAAAAGACTAAAATTTTTTCTTAAGTTATGTACATTTATCACATCTTTTATTCTCTGCCTGTATGCTCCTTGTATGTTTGTCCATGTTAACAGCCCATAGTTTATCTTGGAGAACATTGGATGGCGAACATGTTCCATATAAATATTACTTCGTAAAGGCTTTTCAGTGATCTTGGTGATAAAGTGCACATTTTCTTGGGTTTGCAAGGCTCTCAAAATATTTAAATCCTATAGTCGTAATCAGGCTCATTTAACTCTGTATATTTGGTCTATTTGTTAACTTCATCCAATGCTTTTAATGTAAATATAATCTGTTCTCCCAGAATGGTGAGGCTTGAGCGAGGTCATCTATGAGTGAAAATCCTTTGTAAACAGAAAGATGCTATGCAAATAAAAAATATATTAATAATAGCCTTATGAACTCACAAAATAGTGAGTTATCTTCAGGTGAAAATAAGGCAGGTGTGGTTAGATTCATATAGTCATGAAAGCCTTGAAGATGATAAAAAGCACATGAAGTTTGCCTCTAATTTGTTGATCAATGACTATGATTACTTATTTGCTTGTAAATATCTTCAGCTATTTAACTTTAACCATGCTTGACGTGATTTTTAAAATATATCAAGTTTAGGAGAGCATAATTTTGTTGCCCTCTAACATTTATTAGGGTAGAACTCATTTTAAAGTTTTGAGGAAAGTGACTACTCTCCTTCGAAAACTCAAGGTAAATCCACTTAAATGACAGGTGAAATGTTACCTGCTTTACATTTGATAATACTTTATTCTCAAGATTCTAGTTTCTCAAGAAACTAGAGCCCTCAAGAATCCCGGCATTGGGGAAAGTAGCCTTGAAGGTCTAACTCGCATGTTGAGCACCAGTGGAAGCCCTACAGGTGGACTCAGTGTTACGCAGGGTCCATACAGCAAAACAGCCAGCTTTGCAGCCCTCTCAGGGGGCACACTGAGTGGTGGCATTCTTTCCAGTGGCAAGGGAAAATACAGCAGGTTAGAAGTCCAAGCCGACGTCCTAAAGGAAATTTTCTCCAAAGACACAGCCAGTCTTGGTGCAATTAGTGACAACGCAAGCACTCGTGCTCTGGCCGGTTCCATAATCAGTTCCCACAGCCCACAGGACAGAGAATGCAACAATATGGAAATCCAAGTGGACAGTGAAGCCAAACCAAGCCACTGTCAGCTGGTGAGTGGAAGCAGCACAGAGGACGCACTCCATGTTCATGCGCACATGGCGGAGAATGAAGAAGAGGGCGGTGGTGGCGGTGATGGTGGCGATGGTGGCGGCGGTGGCAGCAATGAAGAGGAGCCTCCTCTGCAAACACCAAAGCTGTGCACAGAAAGACTGCCAGGCCAGCAGACCCTGGGGCACCAGCCTGGCCCAGCCCAGAGCATCCGCAGTGACCTGGAGAGCTCCGATACGCAGTCCGATGATGCGCCAGACATCACCTTAGATGAGCGTGGCTCCCCCGGCTGCCAAGCTGCAGCCCCTCAACACCCAGAGCCCCAGGTGTGCCGAGCCCAAGTGCGCCTGTGAACCTCTCTGCCCCAGCTCGGGGGGCAACTGTCTTGAAGCCGGAAGATGCAGAAGCCAGAGTGTGAAGTGGAATGAATGCTTCTGTTCTGAGAAGCACGCTTGTAACTGCATCTTTTGGAATCTTTTTTGGGGGGGGCAGGGATTTACGCATTTTATTGCAGAGATTCTCTGGTCACAGGCTTTCCCCAGGGGAATTCTGAGAAATTTGCAATTTCTTACCAGATGAAACATGGAAACTTTGCCCTTAGTTCCACCCCGCATCCCCTTTGCCCCTCACCCTTATTTAGTTTTAATTTATTGGTTAAACTGATGGTGGCAATCCGTGAGCTGTGTCGAAGAGTGTACAGATGTATGTGTGTATATTGTATGTATGCTAAGATATTACTGAAGGACGCATTTTAATAAAGATTTCTGTCGTAAAAACAAAACACAAAAAAACCTTACCTGCCCACGTTCTCCGCTTCCATTCCCTGCTGCCCCTTGCGCGCGCAGGTACTCCCGCCCGGCAAGCGAGCGACTTTTTTTTTTTTTTTTTAAATAAATTTATTTATTTATTTATTTATTTTTGGCTGCCTTGTGTCTTAGTTGCTGCTCCCGGGCTTCTCATTGCAGTGGCTTCTCTTGTTGCGGAGCCCGGGCTCTAGGTACACGGGCTTCAGTAGCTGTGGCTCGTGGCACACGGGCTTAGCTGCTTGGCGGCATGTGGGATCTTCCCGGACCAGGGATCGAACCTGTGTCCCCTGCATTGGGGGGCGGATTCTTAACCACTGAGCCACCAGTAAAGTCCTAGCCTATTCACTAGCCTATTCACTATCAGAAGATCTCACCAGCAAATAGTGCATTCCCTCAAGATGTCTCTGCTGATATGGAAAAATAGGAAGGAAATATCACTGGAACCATAATAGGCCTTTATAAACTTTGGCTTCACTGTTGACACAAACAGCCATTGTGTTCTTAAATCCTCTGACACCCTTTAAGTATCCTAGGAAGGCTGATAATGACAAACATGTAAGCTAAAATAAAATCTGCTTTATTTTATGGTATATGGTTTTAAATGCTTTTTCAAGATGTATAAAAGCATTTGTCAACTTCTGTTAATTTTTATTAAAATCAAAACTTACCCCCTTGATTGTAACATCTTTACATATACATATACAGATATATGTATACATATTTACACTTTCATTGTATTGTATACATATTTACACTTTCGTTGTATCCTACCAGTTCCCTAAAAGAGATTTGAAAAAGGTTAAGATAAATAACACATGCATAATAAAACTCACGAATTTCTACTAGACAATACTTTAGAACTTGGAAAAGAAAAGGAAATAGATTTGCTCAAAAAGAGGCTAATATAGTTATGTCATGACCAGCTGATTTATTTGACCCTTAGCTTCTTGGAAACCAGGAGAAAAATGGAAGTAGTCTGAATTATATATTCTCAGTATCATAAAGGAAAAAAAAAGTCAAATTCTTAATGTATTATATTTAAATGTGGTTTTATATACATGATTTATCGCACATTGGAAAAGACTAACACAAAACATGTGTCTGTTTTACTAAATTTATATTTGTAAGTACTTTGCTTAGGGTAATGTGAAAAGTTTTTTCATTCCCTGGGCGTACTCTCTCTGTGCACACAATTTTGGGTAGCAGAAGGGTATGGGTGATAGGGAAAATTTTGCCATAGAGAAAAGAGTGAAAATTTTGAGTGTATCTAATTTTTAGAATATTGGCCATATAGATAGGATTCTGACTTTCATAGTAACTAGCTGTCGCAACAATTGGGAAGTAAGGTTGAATGAAAAGAAATTGATTTTAAAGTTTGGAATTTGTCTAGAGAATGAAGACCTGTATCTTTAACATAGCTATTTGGAATTTGATTCCCAAAGCTCTGGTCTCTCTAAAATCTTAGCCTAGGAAATTCTTCTTTATTCAATAGGAGGGGAAGACAAATGGATTACTCACTATACTAATGCACTTGTAACATATTTGAAAAAATTAAAGGAAAGCAACTCATAGAGACTCATAACTGAGAGGCATGGGATGAATAAGAAGGTGTAGTGGTAGAAAAGAAAAACGGATTTCTTCTTTGGGTGAAACGATGAAGACTCTGGCAGATGGCTTTCTAGATTAATAGCCTCCTTTACAGATTCATATGTGATAGAAGGTAATGTCAATATAGATTGGCTTATACTCTTGTATTTTCATTAGCGTTATTAAACCTTCTGTTCGAAACCTAAGGGCACATAAAAGTTTCTTTAAAAAAAGCTTTATTCTGTGTAAATTAACTTTTAGTCTAAACACAAGTATTTTTAATGTGAACCCTGGCATATTTTAACATATCATGATGAATAGATTTTATGTTTTCATTATGACAAGTAAAATGAAAAGAATAGAGAACATGAACTTACCAATTTGTATTTATTTCTATTAGGTACTTTGTTCTTCAGAATCAAATAACTTGTAATAAAGTTGTAAGAATTCATAACTAGCTGTACAAGACTTTCCCTTATATTTGACTCATGCTGGTTCACACCATTATCATCCTCCATAAAACCAAATATATAAGTTAATTTTCAATTTCTTTTGGAGTTTTGCAGGTTTCAGAATTGTAGTCTCACAGAGGAGTTTTATTTATTTTTGGTTGCTTATGTTGTCAAAACAAGAGTTAATTCTCAAACTTTATCAATTATCCGTGTAGTAAATCAATCTCTTCTGTCAAATTTCTTCTCAAATATACATCAAATAGCATTTGTATAGTACTTAAGACATGAAACATGCTTTGTGTCTTAGGTGTGTTCATTCATTTATTGATTCTCCAAATGGTCTTGATAGGGAAGGAATTATTTTTATCCCTGTTTTTCCAGTAAGGAAACTGAGAAGCAGGCAGCTAGTAAGTGACATGTATTTCAGGTTTCAACAGCTCAACTCTTTTCTGGGTTTCATATCGAAAGTTAACACTTAAGTCGATTTGTTCCCAATTTTGCATGGGAGGAGATTAAAAAATCAATGTCTATGGAATATGTGTCTAAAAAGAAGAGGTTTAGCAGGGAAAAAAAATACATAAATAAATAAATATATAATCAATACATAGTTGATTAACCATGTTGTGTTAGTTTCAGGTGTACAACAAAGTGATCAGTTATACATATACGTGTATCTATTCTTTTTCAAATTGTTTCCCCATTTAGGATGTTACATAATATTGAGCAGAGTCCCCTGTGTTATACAGTAGGTCCTTGTTGGTTATCCATCGTAAATATAGCAGTGTGTACATGTCAATCCCAAACTCCCTAACGATCCCTCCCCCCTGGTAACCATAAGTTCGTTCTCTAAGTCTGAGTCTGTTTCTGTTTCGTAAATAAGTTCATTTGTATCATTTTTTTTTAGACCCCACATATAAGCCATATCATATGATATTTGTTTTTCTCTGTCTGACTTACTTCACTTAGTATGATAATCTCCATGTCCATCCATGTTGCTGCAAATGGCATTATTTTGTTCTTTTTAATGGCTGAGTAATATTCCATTGTATATATGTACCACATCTTTATCCATTTATCTGTCAATGGACATTTAGGTTGCTTCCATGTCTTGGCTATTGTAAACAGTGACGCAATGAACATTGGGGTACGTGTCTCCTTTTGAACCATGTTTTTCTCCGGATATATGCACAGGAGTGGGATTGCTGGATCATATGGTAGCTCTATTTTTAGTTTCTTAAGGAACCTCCAGACTGTTCTCCATAGTGGTTGTACCAATTTTGGTGTATTGTTTTTGATAGTGCAGAACTGGTTCTCTCAATTAGATAACTGACTCCAGAATAATTGAATTCTGTCATTATATTCAGCACCTCAGACATCTTTTTCTCATGTCTTAATTTTTGTTTTTAATTAAGATAATGATGTGATTTCTTAGAAGTGACTTCTCTGTAGGCTAATTGGAGATTCTAAATGTCTGGGCATCAAAATTCAGTGGCAATTCCAGAAGACATAAATGGTGGAGAGCTAATTGTATCCTTTCCAGATTTCCCTTCCAGGCTGTAGTGTGCCACTGGCATGCTTGTGTTAGAATCACACTCTGCTTTAAAACACAGCAAAATTGAGGCAGTTGAAGGCCATTAATAAAAGGCTGATAGCTTCATCTTCTAAGCTTACTTTTCTCTGGAATATACTTCAGTCTCTTTGTGTATTATGTCTCTCCTGCCAAGCATGGATATTAAAGCCACCAATCAATATTTTCCATGTCATTTAATCTCCCAGTCTATTTGTTGATTCTCTGGAAGTGCACAGTCGGGAGGACATGATAAGTTAGGTGTTTTCTGAACCGACAAGTTTAGTTTATTTAAACCTTAAACACTAATTACACATATGTGGAAAAATGCAAATTATAGCCTGTGCAAATTACATCATCATCAACAGTATTTCACCGAAGTGTAAGCTTTAGGGTTCCTATTCCCCACACACCCTATGGTGTGGAGAGATGTTGTAACAGAAAAGGGGCTTTATCTCTCAGTGATTTCAAGGCTTTCTTGTTTTTCCCCAGCTTTATTGAGATATGATTGACATGTAACATTGTGTAATTTTAAGGTTTACAGTGTGCTGATTTGATACACACGTATATATTGCAAAATGGGTACCACAATAAGGTTAGTTAACATAGCCTTACCTCACATAATTACCATTTTGTTGTTGTTGTTATGGTGATAACATTAAAGCTCTACTCTTACAGAATTTTTCAAGCATACCAGTATTGTTAACTATAGTCACCACGCTGTAATTGGATCCCCAGAACAAATCTTATAACTGAAAGTTTGTACCTTTTGACCTACATCTCCCCATTTGAGAGATTTGAGGGGTTGTCTCAGCCCCTGGCAACCACCATTCTATTTTCTGTTTCTATGAGGTTGAAGTTTTTAGAGTCCACATATAAGTTAGATCATACAGTATTTGTCTTTCTCTGTCTGACTTATTTCACTTAGCATAATGCCCCCAGGATCCATCCATGTTGTTACAAAAGGCAGGGTTTCTTTTATTTTTCATGCCTGAATAATATTCCTGTGTGTGTGTGTGTGTGTGTGTGTGTGTGTGTGTGTGTGTGTGTGTGTGTGTGCATGCATGCAACATTTTCTTTATCTGTTCATCCATTGATGGACACCTAGTTTGTTTCCATGTCTTGGCTTATTGTAAATAATGCACATTCTGTATTTCCTTGGCTGGTGTACCTTGCCCTTCAAGGCCATCAGACCAGCATATAAGATGCCTGCACGGTATCTCCACAGACATTTCCTTGCCTCCATTCTCAATATCATGGCTTCCTTTTCTTTCTGTCCTACAACCATGCAGACATTAAAAAAATAACTTACTGAGGTTTAACTTACATACAATAAAAAGCACAGATTTCAAGAGTACAGTCTGATGGGTTTTGACAAATGTGTACACCGTGTATTTCCGGCATCCTAGGAAGTCCCATCATGTCCCTTTGCAATCACTCCACTCCTCTCACTCAGGGAGCCACTGATCTAATTTTTGTCACCATAGATTAGTTTTGTTTGTTATAGAATTTCATATAAATGAAATACTGACTTCTTTCATTCAAAATGTCTGTGAGATTATCTGTGGTGTTGCATGTATAGGCAGTTCATCAATTCTTATTTCTGAGTAGGATTTCATTGTGTCACTATACTACAAGTTGTTTCTTCATTCACCTGCTGATGGACATTTGGGTTATTTCTAGTCTGAGACTCATATAAACCATGCTATATGAGACTGTATGTATGAGACTCTGTGTTTTAGTAAAACTTTTTATTTTGAGATAATTATAGATTTCACATGCAGTTTTAAGAAGTAATATGGAGAGATTCCATGTACCTTGTATTCAGTTTTCTCCAGTGGTAACATCTTGCAAAATTACAATACATTATCACTACTAGGAAATCGATATTGATACAGTCCACTGATCTTATTCAGATTTTTCAGTTTTACTCATTTCTGTGTGTGTGTGTGTGTGTGTGTGTATTTAATTTTAGGCATTTTTATCCCATGTGTAGTTTTGTATATCCACCACCATAGTCAGATTCAGAACAGTTCTGTTACCACAGAGATCTCTCATGTTGTCCTTATATAACCACAAGCATCTCTCTCATTCCTTACCCCTGGAAACCATTAGTATGTTCTCCATCTCTATAATTTTAGCAGTTCAAGAATGTTATAAAAATGGAATCATGCAGTGTGTAACTATTGAGATTGGAATTTTTTTACTCAAATTAATTCCCTTGAAATTTACCTAAATTTTACATCTACCAATGGTTCCTTCCCATTGAAGGTTGTTTCAGTTTTTGGATATGATACATAAAGCTGTCACAAATATCAGCTTACAAGTTTTTGTGTGAACATACATTTTCATCTCTCTGGTATAAATTGCCCAAGAGCACAGTTGCTGGGTCATATGGTAACAGTATGTTTAAAGAAACTGCCCAACTGTTTTCCAGAGTGTCTGTACCATTTTACATTTTCAGCATCAGTGTATGAGTGACCCAACTTCTCTACATCCTCATCAGCCTTTGATGTTGTCACTATTTTTTACTTTAGCCATTCTTAAAGGTTTGTAGTGGTATCTCATTGTGGTTTTAATTTGTTTCCTTAATGGCTAAAGATGCTGAACATCTTTTCATGTGCTTATTTGCCATCTGCTTATCTTTTTTGATAAAATATCTCTTCATGTACTTTGTCCATTTTCTGTTTGGATTGTCTGTTTCTTTCCTGTTCAGTTTTGAGAATTCTTCATATTTTCTAGATACTAGACCTTTATTAGATAGGAAGTTTGCAAATATGTTCTCCTGTCCACAGCTTGTCTTTTCATCCTCTTATACAGGTCTTTCACAGAGCAAAAGTTTTAAATTTTGCATAAGTCCATTTTATCAATTTTTCCTTTTACTCTCTTGGTTTTGGTGTCATCTGAGAACTGTTTGCTTAGCCTTAGATTTCAAAGATTTTTTCCAGTGTTTGTTTCTAAAATATGTTTTTTCTAAAGGCTTTATGTTTTTACATTTTATATTTAATCTGTGATCCGTTTTGAATAAATTTTTGTATTAGGTGTTTAAGCCTTAGATCGAGGTTCATTTTTTTTCTTTTTTGCCTAAAAATGGCCTATTGATCTAGCACTGTTTTTGATTTTGAAGTGGCTATCCTTCTATTGAATTTTGTTTGCATCTTTGTTAAAAATCAGTTAGTGTATTTTGTGGGTCTTTTTCTGGGTTCTTTGTTCTCTGCCATTGATCTGTTTTCTATTCCTCCACCAATAGTACACTGACTTGATTATTGTATCTATATAGTAAAAGTTATTATCAGTTAGAGTGATTTTTCTCTCCACTTTATTCTTATTACCACTGTTTTAGCTGTCCTAGGGCCTGTGCCTCTCCATATAAATTTTAGAGTAAGCTTGTCTATGTCTACAGAGATGGGATTTTGATGGGAATTTTGATAGGAATAAACCTATATATCAATTTGGAGAGGATAACATTTTACTATGTTTAGTTTTCCAATCCATGAGCAAGGTGTGTCTCTCCATTTATTTGTCTTTGTTTTGGTTCATCAGCATTTTGCAATTTTTAACGTTTAATTTTAAGATCCCATACATGATTTGTTATTTTTATACTTAAATATTTAATTTTTTGAAGTGATTCCTATTAGTATTATGGTTTAACTTCAGTTTCTGCAGATTCATTGTTAGAAATGTGATGGATTTCTGTGAGTGATCTTGTATCCTTGCAACCTTGCAAGCATTAGAAACGTTCAGAATTAAAGTGTTTTATTTCCTGAAAAAATGTGTCAAGAGTATTTTGAACAGTGCTTGCCACTTTCTTCTCATTGTATAACCTGTGATACAGAGTGAGCAGCTTCTTTATCTTGACAAATTGTCATACTCTTTTCTAAGTTTGGATCAGCTTCCAATGTTTTATCCTTTGTGCCTTCAGTGTCATAAAATACATCTGAGAGTGACTTCAAGGGGAAGTTTTTGGCAAGTGTGACTTCTGGGACATCTTCACCTTTCCATCACAACCACTTTTCTCGTTTATGTCAATAGCTGTACTTCACTAAGTTCCTTTAGCTGCCTGTCTAGAGTTTCTCCAATGGTGACAGTGTCAACATTTCCACAGTCAGCTATTTCTTCTATAATCTCATTTATATTTGATTCAAATTTCACTTCCAATGATGCTGTTGTTTGTTTCTTTAATATGTTTTCATCTTTGTTGGCCAATTCTCTCTTCCACTTACTCATTTTTGTAAGATGTCACATGAGTTTACCAGTGGGAGACAAGGAAGCATCAAAAGTACATTCTTTGCTATTTGTGAATGAACTGAAGAACAGATACACAGTGACCAGTTGCTAACAGACATAAAAAGAAGTGATATGATTAGTTACTGATCATGATGCACATGTTTTTTACGCTGATTTGTGAACTGAGGGCCTGGCAGCAAAATTTGTGCTTTATACAATTACTTACAGTTAATCTATCATGGTAACTGAACTGTGAACTATGTTATTGAGGCACTGCTGTTTTTAACTAAACCATGATCACTGAACCCCATGCATGTTGGAACTGTGCAAAGTGAGGACTGCCTCTGTGTGTGTGTGTGTGTGTCTATAATACAATGTCAAGATGTGTGATAATTGCTGTGAAGTAAAACAAAGAGGGAATGGGGATATTAAATGTGAGTGGGGAGTGCTGTTTTATATCATTATGGAAGTCCTGTTCATGAGCTAACTTTTGAGCAAAGAGACCTGAATGAAGTGATTAAATAAACTAACACACCATTGTAAAGCAGTTATACTCCAATAAAGATGTTAAAAAAAAAAAAAAACTACAAAAAAAATAAATAAATAAAACATTGCTAAGGTCAGGGAGAGGAAAATATGTGGAAGGAATAGCAAATGCACAGTCCCAGAGGCCAGAGAAGAGATCATATAAGGCCTTACAGTCTATGATAGGGAGTTTGGACTTTACACTTTGTATAATGGAGAGCCACCAGAAGGTTTTAAGCAGAGGTGTTATATAATTTTATCTGCATTCTTAGGTCATTCTGGCAGCTGAAGTAAAAACTGATTGCAGGGCAGCTATAGTGGAAGCAAGGAGACCCATTGAGAGGCTTTTGCGAGAGAAACTTATGGTTTGGATCAGGGTCTTAGCAATGGATATGGGAGAAGAGGTCAGCTCCAGGATATATCCTGAAGACAGACTGAGCAGACTTGTTACTGGATTGGGTGTCAGCTATGAGGAAAGATCATTCCTAAGTTTCTGACTAGGACAAGTGAGGGTATGATAGCATCACATGCACAGATGGGGAAGATGAGGAGGCAATAGATAGGAATAGAGGATATAAAGTTCTCTTTCAGATATAAGTTGAAATGCCTATTACCACCTATTTAGAACTCAAGGAGGAGATGGGGGCTAGAGACACAAACTTGGGATTCTTCGATACATAGATGTTATCTAAACGCCCAAACTGGATGAGATCGTGTAAGTAGTGACTGGAGAACAAGAGATGTTTATGGACTGTACCTTGTGAAATAGAGGGGAGAAATCCAGCAAGAGGTTACAGAAAGGCAGCCAGTGAGGCAGTGGGGAAACCAAAAAGGCATAGTGCTCAGAAACCAAATTTTGATAGTGTTTCAAGAAAGAGGAAGTTGCCAGTTTTGTCAAAATGCTCCTAGATGGTCAGGGGACGTGGACTAGTTAACCACTGAATTTGTAGTATTAACCGGGGTTGTCTTGTAGTATTAATAGAGCCTAGAGGCCACCCGGAATGTCTGAGGACAGACAGGGTGGTGAGGAAATGGAGACAACAGTATAAACCGCATCTTCAATGAGATTTGTTCTAAAAGGGAGAAAAGAAAAATGGAGTGCTATTTGTTAGGTCTACGGAGAGGTTATATATGTATATATATTTTTTCCATTTCAGAATATTATGTTTGTATGCATGAGTTTAGTTACCACAGGTTAGTGAAATAACACCGGACCCTCAACAACATGGTTCACATTTCCGTTGCCACAGTATATGACCTGAGATGAAAGTACAGACTTCGCAGCTACCCCTCCGGTCCACAGATCATGACAGCTTTTGCAACTCTTCCCTTAAGTCTTCAGTGTGCTAGTCTACCTCATCAGATTTTGGACTTGCTAAGCCTTCACAATCACATGAGCCAATTCCTTGAAGTGAATGAATCTCTCTCTCTCTCTTTATAACACACACACACACACACACACACACACACACACACACACACTACACACACACACAGACATCTTATTGGCTCTATTTCTCTGGCTAATACAGGTACTATATATGTATTATGTACAAGTATTATATGTGTATGTATTTTTTTTTTTTTTTTTAATGAAAGCTCAGTGGAGACAAGGGCTTTTCATTACTCATTGTTATGTGCCCCAAACCTAGAACAGTGCTGGGCATGCTCAACAAATATTTGTGAAAAATACAAATTTTATTAATTGACATAAAAAAGTTTCTGAGTCCTTTCACATCAACTAGCTCACTTGATTTTTCAAGGGTACAATAAGGTGTGTAAATAAGAGTCACCACTACTTTACAGAGAAGAAATGTAGACCAGCGCCATCCCATCAGGTAGGAGTGGGTGGGGCCTCTGAGGCTGTCCTGAGGACACTGTGTTTATGTAGAGGAAATGTGGCCTCAAGAAGGCATTTCCCCTTACCCTTAAAATGCAATTGTACTGAAAGTCTGGACTTAGCCAGAATCTATTTCAAGTAGTCTTTACCAAAAGTCATCCGTGAGAATTCTTTGGAATTTGATTTGAAAGTAGATTTTTCTGTGATATGGGAGTCAGGGGATTTTTGGTATGGTAGAAAGAGGATATTGCTTTGGAGATTCTTCTAGTTTCTTCCATGGGCCACCAATTTGAAATCTTCTATTTTCTCCTCAACTAAAACTATAGCTTCATGAAAGAATAAAATTGAAAGGAACCAGTATTTGTTGAACACAGGTACTAAACAGCCACACTAAATGAAAAACTGAGTCTAAGAACAGGAGGTTGGTTTAAAGCTTCTTGTGCCATTTCCTGCATGTTTTCTCTGCTGAAAGGCAGTGAGTGTTCAAAGCTATCCCTCTTAGTTTAAAACTCACCTGGCAATAATGAATCGTGTCAACTGAGGAAGGTGTTAAGAGCTGGAGAGGAACCAAGTGCTTGTCAACATTGAGGAATGAATTACAATCTCACAGGAAAATTTTTCACTCAGAATTTTAATTTAAAAAAAATGGTTTAAAAGCACAACATGAGTTTAATTCTATATTTTTCCCACTATGTCTGAAGAGCAAGTGTTTTCTTGCATTATTTTCTGCAGTGGTATGAAAATTCTTCACTAAAGCATGGATCTTATGCCCTTTTCTCCTCACTTACCAAAACTTAACAGTTATCCCAATATGATAATAAATGTTGAAGTAAGGAAGACAGGGAGACAACATAGGAAAAAATAAAGGAGAATGCAAAGTATGGCTAATGCTATGGGAGTAGAAAAATCCAGTTGGCTTTCTAATAACTGAATAAAATGTGTACGTGAACTTAGTAAATATCCTGTTGGTTTGTAGAAACTTTTTTTTTTTTTTGTATTTTAGAATAATTAAAAAATGGTAACTGCCAATTTATTGAGTGCTTACTTTATGCTGACTCTATTCTCAGTACTTTCCATGAAATAACTCACAGAATCTACACAACAACCTTGTGAAGCAGGAACCAAAACTGTCCACATTTTACATATGAACTGAATGAGGTGAGGTCACTTATCCTCGGGCCACATCCACTTGCTGCTTAAGTGGTGAGACCAAGGTTCAAAGGCAGGCAGCAGGGCTCCAAACAGAACATTGTTAAGCACGGTACTAGGCCCAACTTTGACATGGTTGGTGCTGTTGTTGCTTATCACACTGGTACTTTTTCGGATGGCTATATATGGGAACAAACAACTATTTTGAAATTGTTCTGCTAAGCCATTTCTGACTAAATTTAATGAACTTTCTAATTTCTAAATTCAATGGATACCAAATTGAACGCTTAAATATGATTTTAAAAAATGAGTTGCCACTCTGTTAATTGCATTATAGCACTTAAAGAAAAGTATGTTAGCTTTAAACATTATGATAAAAGTAATCCATTTTCGTAGATTAAAAGGTCAAGCAATGATAGATAGCTTAGAATAAAAAATTGTAGATCTCTCTCTCTTTCCTAGCTTACTCCACAGTGTCCTTCCTTTCTCTAGCCCTAAAATGAGGATATTAGCTCTCTTGTTTCTTCTGTATATCCCCCCAATATACTTTGGTTAAATTTTCATTAAATGCATTGTCAATGTTTTTAGTTTATGACTGTGTAAATACATTTCACAGCTGAGCCATGATGAATTTCCTTTCATGTATAACTTGTTCTCCTGTGATTAAAAAAAAAATTATGTTAGGTATTTCCACATTCTCCAATAACTCTATAATTTTCCACATGGTCAAACTTGTCAGATCTACTGCTCCCGTTTTTTTTTTTTTTCCTGGAGACATTCCTGCTGGAACCCTCCATCCCCTGGCTTCCATCTGGTCTAATTGCTCTTTAGGTTTGCTGATCCCTTGTCATTTAGGGACTTCTTTTGCTGTCATCCTGGAATTCCTATTGCATCTCTCTTGTATTGAATCCCATTTCACAGAGTCCATGGGAATCTCTTTTCTTGGTTTACTATTTTCTTTGGTGGAACATATCCTCCAGTAGTTTCCTGAGAAAAAATATTTGAGACAGAACTTTTCTGTTACTTTTTACATACAAATATGTCTTCACCCTACCATTTAATTGACAGTTCTGGGCTAAGAAATGATTTTCTCTTCATACTTGAAGGCATTATACTTTTGACTTCTGGCTTCTAATATTTCTTTGAGAAGTTCAAGCCATTTTGATTTCTGATTTTTTTTTTTGGTAATTGACCTGATTTTGCTATTGGATTTAGGATCTTTACTTTATCCCTGATTCTGAAATTTCGTGATACTGAACATTGATGTGAGTTTTTTTAATAGTTGTACTGGACACTTGGTGACAATTTCATATGCATGTTCTTCATTTTCGGGAATATTCTGTTTTCTTTTGTTTCCATCACTAGCTCTCTGTTCTTTTGGGGACATTCATTTACTCATTCAACAAATATAATTATTAAGTACCCTCTCTATGCCGTGTATTGTGATTTTGTGCCCAGTGAAACACTGCCCTCATTGAGCTGATTAGTCTGATACTGGGCCTTCTTGATTCAGCCTTTAATTTGCTTAATTTATTTTTCCTGTAGTCCATCTAGTCATCTACTTTGTTCTACTTATTGAAAAATTTCCATGGCTTTATCCTTCAAATCTTTTACTAGTTTATTTTTAATTTCGGTTGTTTTGTTTTTCATTTCCAGTTGCTCCTTCTTATTCTCTGATTATTCCTTTATAATAATATCCTGTTTTTGTTTCTTATCTTTCAATGAGGAAATTAACTAAATGGGTGTTTTCTTTTTCTCTTTCTTTTTTTTTTTTTTTTTTTAGTATTCTGTTCTCTGCATGATCTCTATTTACTCTGAACTCCTTTCATGGTCTTTCTGTTTGGGTCTGTTCATGTTGGTGGCTTTCTTTAAATATGTGATGAGCCTTGTTGATGTGTTAGTATTTAAGAGTTAAGCACTAAGATGCTGATTCGATGTTCTGCCTGCGCCTGTGAGTTTACACTCTGTTAAACTTGCTCTGTGGGTCAGTTATGTGGCCAGAAGGCAAAAGAGGAGAAAGTGAAACTGAGACTGGACATAACTGCTGGGGTCAGAGTGTAGTCTGTGTTGAGTACCTAGATAAACAATTTAAGTTTTATCCTGTGAACAATGAGAATCTAGGTGATGGTCATACTTGAGGCAGGTCTTTTGCAGTCACTCCCTTTAGTCCTAGGATGCAAATTTCCTGTCTTTGTTCCATTTTCTCATAAACATTTTCCTCTGGCTACAATATTTTAATCTTAGAGATTAAACATTAATTTATTGCTTCCAATGGACATATCCATTGCAATATAATTTAATTCTTGCATTTTGAATACAAGTATCAGGTAACAACTCTACTCAGTTATTCTCTTGCTGTCCAAGGAATAGCTGAGATCTAATTGATTGAAATCACTCATAACCTCATTGATCCCAACCTCAGTCATTCAAAAATGTATATTTTAAGGGTACATGATATAGGAACTACTTAAAGTAACATTGTGAGTCTTTGTTTTCCATAGTACATAATAACTTTTATCTGTTGTAGGCAATTCCAAGTAAATAAACTACAATGTTCAGTTCAACAAATTATACAAACAAAACACCTCAAAAACCAATTTCCTTTCATAAAGAAATGGCTGAAGTCTTTTTTATTATTTGGTTTATAATTTGTACAAATTACCGTGTGTGAACGAAGTGGGAACATGTTCAATGAATATATATACTTTTTTATTGTTAGGCTCTGAGCGTGTTTACTGTGATCTGTCAGTCCTTTGTACCCATGAGCTCTTGGAGATTTGCCCTGTGGTAATTAATACTGCCCCTACCCATGAACAAAAGATCATTGGCCTTAAAGCATGAAAATGGCTCACAACAGCATAAGAGATCCCATACTTTGCTTTACTCATTCAGCAAATATGTCCATATGCAAATATTGTCCATCTATTATGAATGTGGCACCACTAACAGAAAGCAAATTTTACATCTTGGTAACTGTGCAGCACCTTATGTAGTAGCAGATATCATACAGGCACCAAATAAATGTTTGATGAAGGATGTGGTAATTCATCTATGGCTGTGAAGAAGGTCAGGGAAGGCTTTCTACCACTCTGGCGGTTAAGTAGAGCGGAATCCTCAATGAAGCTTCTCATATAGGAAGAGTCTTACAAGTGACATGAATTATGAGCTGCTTTTTACAAGAGAGGTAAGAATCTAGCTAAGGGACATTGGAATGTTTAAGAATCTAGCTCCTAAGGGTTTTCATGAAAAATGCACTTACCTGCATTTTGATTACATTGCCATCGGGGAGGAATGTTTTGATGTGAAGAGCTAATAAATGCTTATAGATCAGGCTCATCTGTTTGGAGCATTTAAAGCTTTTAGGAAAGAAGAAAAATGAGAGAGAAATTCCTTTGAGTGGCATAGAAAAGAATAAACACACTGATTCCACTTTCTCCTTGCGGGGGAAAAGGTGTGGAAAGCCAGGTCTCAAGCAGTCTGAGCAATTTTCACTTCCATATAGGACTGGAGCTCATTGTTAGTGTATGAAAAGCAAGAAGTAGCCTTGTGTCATTTCAGATATGTCAGGAGAATTCTTTAATAAAGACTTAATTCAGGGGATACCACTTACCAATAGTGACCACAGATTTAATATCAGTACACACAGGAACTGAAGCCAGCAAGTAAAATGGTAGCAGTGGGGTTACAGAAACTTTGGCCAGGAGCCCAGTTACAAGAAAAGGGGTGTTACTGTGGTCATTACAAGTTCTGAAAACGAGGTAGACCTAACAGCAGGTCAAATGCAGAATTCTGGACCAACTGGGGAGGTCAGAGAGAATGGATAGAGATTCAAGATGGACAAAGACACAGGAAGCAGCCGGACAGAATCAGAAAGTACAAAACTATAAGTCTTCGTTTCCTTTCAGACCAGGCATGAACAAGCAAGTAAGGAACTGAGGGCCTTTCAGTGTTGGAGAAATGGAGACTCACAGATCAGGACACATAAGTCTTGGTTAATTTTTGTGGTTGAGTGTCAAGCAGTTTTCAGGGCTAATGGTTAAGTGTAACATGCGAGAGTTAAGGAGAATTTGCTTGTGATCTTTGCAGCAGACAGCTAGATCTACTGAGAGGTCCCCAGCAACATGTGTTTTGATTTGATCTGTGAATGGCATTTGAATTCCTCTAAGCAATTCACATCTGTTATCTTGTTGATCCTTACGATAGATCCTTGACATACATTGATATAGATACATATCACAATTTTTCAGTATCAGGACAAACAATTCCACACAAAACCACCAACTAGGTCAACTTCATGTCTACTGTTCACTAAATATCACAGGTTGTGTACCACTAATACAAAAAGGGAGGGCCCCAAGTATCTTCAGTGTTTTATCTTTCCAAAGTACAAAGTAAAATGACATAAGGTCATTTGTTCTAAGCTAAGGCACAAATGACTAACTTTTTACCAAAATGTCATCTCTCTTTTTCATTCTGTAGAGTTGACTGGCGAGGCACTACCCAGCAAGGGGTTAAATATCTCAGCCTGTGATTAATCTAGATGGGGCCATATGACTACTTCTCACCAATAATTTGTGAGTGGAAACTATGTCACTTCTGGGTCAAGGCAGTTAAGTGAGTGTCCCTTAGCTATCCTTCTTGCTCCTTCTGTTAGTGGATGCAGGGACTCCCTCTAAGTCCTTGGAATGGCAGAACCACAATATGAGAGGAGCTTGGGTCCCTAAATGACCATTTAGAGAAAAGCTACCTGCCAACTAGGAACATTCACATTAGAAAGTAAGAAACAGACTTCTGTTGAGTTAGGCCACTTGGAGTTTATGTTCAGCAGCTATGATCACCCTAATTCCTGTTACAAATAAGAATTAAGAAGGCTTGCCAGTAAAGCAATTATACTCCAATAAAGATGTTAAAAAAAAAAAGAAGGGTTGCCAGATTTAGCAGATAAAAAGATAAGATATCCAGTTAAATTTCGATTTTAGATAAATAGCAAATAATTTTTAATATATTAATCATTTAGTATAAGAATGAATTTCAGCATAAGTATGTTCCAAATATTGCATGCATAGTTATACTAAAACTTATTCACTGTTCATCTGAAATCCAAATTTAACTAGGCATCTTGTATTTTATCTGATAACCCTAGAATTATGAGTAAGCAAATTAGAGTAGGTGACATAATTATGTTTAATAATTAATTTGTTGTATGAAGCATTTTATTTTGGAAGAGATTTGTTTCTGAGCAAATGTTTTCTTTAATTTCTCCTTCTATGATGAATTGCAGAGTTTGAAATCCCAAGACATATACTGTTACAGACAGTCTAAGGTGAGAATTTGCTAAGGGGCTGCTTGTAAACCTGTCCTAAAAATGAGTAAGACTGGAAAGTGGTTAAAAGAAGAAAAGAAGGAAGGAAGGAAGGGTTAAATGTTTTACATAAAGGGATAATATTTTGAATGGAGACAAATAATTCTAACACTTTAATTTCATACTCTTTTGATGGAGAGAAAGGAAAAAAGCTCAGTGTATTTTCAAAGAAAATTATGCAGAGCTCAGGAATACCATCACTGTATACAAGGGCTGGTTCCTTTTCTGCCTGCCTGTGAAGTCATAGAATATATGAACTCAGATGCAGAAGTAATAAATCATAGGTACAAAGAATTTCAAACAGTTTCCAATTAGAGAATATATAGTTGATTGACATTACAGTGTTTTAATTTAAAACCCCTTCACATAAACTAGAAAAGCTGTAAGAAAAATGCCTTTCCAAAATAAAAGCATGACATAATTAATGTGGCATTTAAATTAAGAGAATCAGTGATTCTGTACTACCTTTTTTTTTTTTTAAACATCTTTATTGGAGTATAATTGCTTTACAATGGTGTGTTAGTTTCTGCTGTATAACAAAGTGAATCAGTTATACATATACATATGTTCCCATATCTCTTCCCTCTTGCGTCTCCCTCCCTCCCCCCTCTTTTTTAACAGAGAACTGAGGCCCAGAAAAGTTACAAATATGCCCCCAAGACAGCACAGCTAATTAGTTCTACAAATCCCAGACATACGTACTTTCTATGTTATCTCTTTCTCCTACAGAGAATTTCCTATAATGGAAGCAAATTTGGAGAATAAAAAGACCAAATTCTGTTTCATCATTAAGAGGACAATACTTCATTTAACGGCTTGAAAAACAAAAGTAGAACTTCTGTGATATGACTCATCTCTCAAGAGTAGCAAATCAAAAAAATTTTAAGACATTTATGTGGTTTATACACTAATGAATATACAGCATTTTTCAACACTTGTACTATAGAGAGCAGTACTGCTACTCTCTATATAATGATAATGTCTTATCACTCAATGTTTTATTTTTTCCTTTCGTTTGAAACAGTGCAGGGATTTTCTCAGCAGAAATGAACCAGAAGAACATTTAGAATACCTTCATAATAAAGGATGAATTTTTAATGTTAAGTTAATGCCAACCAGGAAACATCAATACAGGGCATATATATATATATATGGGCTACAGCACACTTAACAAACATTATCTATCTAACCCAAAGGTCACAGTTTATCTAACACCTTGGCAACTGAGGCCATCTTCATTCAGTAGTTATTGATCCTAGACCTGGTGACAGGAACGGGGCCAGGCCCTGGCACAAACTTGGGCTTTTCTGATTCTTTCTACTTCACTATAGTAAATCTTTAACTCTTTAAAAATAAATACAAAGTTAAGATATTTTGGGTAAAAGTAATTATAAGAACGTACTTTAGATAGTTAATATATAAAGAAAACAAATTTTGATGTATAAATTTTTTAAAATTCTTAAATATATTTTAATGGTCAATAAAATTAAACTTCTGAAGGTCTGGATCACATGGACTTGTTAAAGAGTAAGAATGATATTCCTAATACTGCTTTCCAGTTTAGACCATCTTTAAGGTGTGACTTAGTATTTAATCCTTATTCCTGCCAATATTGTGCCTTTGCTGAGTAGAGCCAGAAAATGGTGCCAAATGATGCTGTCAGGTTTATATGTAAATCCTCAGGGAAAAGCACGAGGTTAAGTAATGTTCATACTTGACAGATTAATGGTGATCGTGACATGGAATCTCATTGTTACAGAATGAAGTAGGCTGTTATCGAAGCTGGGAGAAATGAAAGTAATCCAGAATTTTCCTTGCCACTAAAATGATGTGTGTGCAGCTTTCACAGTTTCACATTAGATCACGGCATTCCATTAATATTTTAGCTGAAATGTCTCAGAGCAGTATCGTGAGTCTTATTGGAATAACCCTTTAAAAAATCGTTTGATAAAATTTTACTGATATAAGATAGCTATAGATTTAGCCGCATGTGTGGTAGCTTGACTGTTTCCCTCACAGCCCATAAATAATCTGAAAGAGGAAGTCATATTGCTTTGTTTTCATTTAACAGTGTCCCCTGCCCCCATAACTTTCCTCCTCTATAATTTTAAGCCAAAAGAGAAGTGTTGAAAAATGCTGTCAAGTAATTGTTTCATTTCTTTTTCAAAAATATAATTTTTAGTATCTTCTGTTAAATGAAGAAGAAGCCTTCTCTCAAAGAAATGAAGTTCTGTTTGTAATGGAATACATAAATAGATAAGTAGATTGAAATCTACAGATATCTAGATATAACATTACATTGTAAATGTTATGTTTGTCTCCCTCTAAAATATTATTAATACTCTTCGTAGGCTACTTCTCTTCTCACTTCACATGTTTTTCCTGGGTATCTCCTTTACACCAGTAGTGTCAAACTGTCTACATACTTAATGACTTCCAGTTCTAAATGCCTGGAGACTACTGCTCTACTGACTTCCAGATCCACACTCTCAACTGCCCACATGACATGTCAAGTCTCCCACATGGACCACAGTGTCTTTCCTACAAACCCAACTCTAATTCCTGAATTCCCCTATGCTTCTTCATATTATTTATATTTAGGAGTATAGCAGAGCAATCAAGAGCATAGGCCGTGAGACCAGCCTGCCTGGGTTCAAATCCTGACTTTGTCACTTTCTAGTTGGTGATCTTGGGCAAGGAAGTCATCCTTTCTGTGCCTCAGTTTCCTGATCTTTAAAACTGGCATAATATCTGTCTCTTGGTGGTAAATGAGAATTGAATGGACAAAGATCTCAGGACAGTCCTAGAACATGACACATGTTCTATAAATCTTAACTGTTATTACTGTTTCCAGTATGTGCACAATCTAGTCAGTCTCTCAAATTAGAAACTGCTAATTTTCCTCTTTCTCACAATTCATTTTATCTCCTAGACATAGCATTACTACTTTCTAAAAGTCTATTTTATTTTTCCTTTCTTTTTCCCCCTGACACCACTATTTTAGTTCAGGTCCTCATCATTTCTCACCCAGGATAGTATTTCTCCCTGCTTCCATCTAATTCTCCCTTACTAGTTGCAATTTGTCTAATAATATCACTTACTTGATTATAAAACTTGAGTAACTCCTTATGGCCCACAAGATAGTATCAAAATTTTTGTTAGTACATACACAGTCCTTCATGACCTGACTTCTCCTGCTTACCTTTCCAAATTCTTCTCCTGGGATTTTCCCATGCATGCCCTCCATCCATACCTAGCTATTTGCAATTCCCCAAACATACTGTGCTGTTCTCATGACTTCGTTTCTTTCTGCATGGATTACCTCTTGTACATGAGTTATGTTTATCTGTTTATCTGTTTGGTGAATTTCTCATTTGTTATGACTCAACTTGAAGGCTGTCTCTTCAGAGAGCTCTTTCTGATCTCTTCAGGTAGAACTTGATGCTTCTTTCTTGGTATATCCATTTTATTCATGGCACTTTCCTTATCTATGTGCTATACAGTGCATCTTCCAGACAAATGACTCTCAAACTTCAATGTGCCTAATAAGCAAGAGTTGAACTTACAAAAATTCAAAGTTATGGGTCCTACCATCAGAAATCCTGATCCACTGGATCAAGATGGAGCCTAGCTTCTGCATATTTTGAAATCCCCAGGTATATCTGCTGCACGTCCATATTTTACACCATTGTCCTGTTTAGTTATCTCTTGATTCTTAGAACCTAGCACAGTGCATAAAGTATATATTATGTGCCCTTAGCAAACTCTTGTTGGAAGTAAAATATGGCATTCTGTTTCTGTTGAGCTATCATACATGGTGATAGAACAGCTAATGTACCTGGCATGTAGTAGGTCATCAGAAAGTTTGTGATGTTTGGACATATAAATGAGTGATTAAATGAATGAATGAATAAACAAATGAAAAGAGCTCAAAGAAGCTAGAGGAAACTATTAACATGGTCCCTTGAACCTCTCAAATATTGCAAAGTTCAGATATGTTATCTGAACTTTGGGTATTTGAATTTTAAAGTCACTGGATGAGCTCTCTGAAGGCATATTTGGAGACAAGATATTATGGTTTGGATTTTTTTATACTAGATGAACAGATACGTCCTTTTATAAAGTTGACAGCCTTTCATAAAAATCAGGTACCCTGACTTGAATTTTTCTCTAGACATGATGTCATTCTACTTCCACATTGTCATAGACTGGGATGGTTGCTTACATAAAACATGTTTTCAAAAAATAATCTTCTCAAGAATATGGTTAAATACTAATTAGAAACTCAAAAATTCTGTACCATAAAGAAAGAAGATATATTTGAGTTTTAACCATTTGCTTTTGAGTTTATTTATCTAAAATTACATATGCCATTTAAATTACATGCCTTTTGGAAAATTCTAGGAATAGGCTTGCTTTAACTTGGCTATTTTTTTTTCTGGATCTCTAAAAATAGTGTCCTTAAAATATACTAGATTTAATATTTTTTGCAAAAACATATCCTATAATTTCAAAAGCTATTGTGGCCTTTTTCTTTTCATTTACACTCTATTTTCCATCTCAGCCAGGTTCTAGAATTAGTTTGTACACAGAGGGTTATAAAATTTTTCTGCAGCATTGTATTACACAAGGGTCTACAAGAGAAGTGAAATGCATCAAAAAATGTTTTCTGACTAAAAAAATGAGATTTTGCAATAAATGAATGATCTGTAATGACCAAAAATACCAAGGGAACTTGTTTGCCATTTTACGAATGCTCACAAAAAAGAGCAAGATGTCATCACAATTCATATTGTACGGATCTGTTCATCAACAGCCAGGCTCAGTATATATAGTATTTTGGTCATGTACGTTTATTGCCAATTCCATTTATTCACTTAACCAAGGACTTTCTTTAAATAGGGTCATATATAATTTCTTCTAGGTGTTGTAGATATACTAATATAAACTTAGACTAAATACTGATTTTTGATGAACTAGAAACGGGTTGGCAAGTGTTTTCTCTAAAGAATCAAATAGCAAATTTTTTAGGCTTTGCAGGCCATGCAGTTTCTGTCATGACTGTTCAATGTTGTCATTGTAGCAGGGAAGCAGCCTTAAACAATACATGAAGGAAAGGGTGCGGCTATGTTTCAATACAATTTTATTCACACAACCCATAGCTGGCTGAATTGGTCGTGAGCCGTAGTTGGCTGATCCCTGATCTACATTATCATATTTTTGATTCCAAAAACGAGAAGCTAGAATAGGCCATAATGGCACGTGACTTTGTGCACTGTCTTCTTGTTTATAACTAGACATCTTAAATCTTTTTCCTAGTATTTTCAATGATATGTTTAGTTGTTATTCCTTGATTTGAAAAATAAATTAAATACAAATCTCTTGCCTGCTGTAGCCCCATCTATACAGCTGACCATGGGCAAGTTGCTAAAGTTTTCTATTCTCCAGTTTTCTATATGGGCAGTTGAATTTCTCTGCTAGAATAATATAAACTAGAAAATTAACTTTCAATATCATGTCTATATCTAGAGTCGGTGCAAGTAAATTCATGAAGTATTCAGCTTCTCTGTAGGGCACCCTAGGGTCCAGTGCCTTTATCCTGTCTCTTAGCTCTCCAGGGCCTTTTATGGCAGCATCTTCTATGAAAAGAGAAAAGCTAGCCAATTAGTTAGTATATGCTAATACGTAACGCTTTTTAATGTATTTGGATTTCCATATGCTTTCTTAAGATAATTTTAACCCTCCAAGGTGAAACTCTCATTTATATATGTGTGTGTGTTTATATATATATATATATATTCTTACTTTTTAAAAAAAAAAAATTTTATTTTTGGCTGTGTTGGGTCTTCGTTGCTGCGCACAGGCTTTCTCTAGTTGCAGCGAGCAGGAGCTACTCTTCCTTGCGGTGCACAGGCTTCTCATTGCGGTGGCTTCTCTTGTCGCGGAGCATGGGCTCTAGGTGCGTGGGCTTCAGTAGTTGTGGCACATGGGCTCAGGAGTTGTGGCTCACGGGCTCTAGAGCACAGGCTCAGTAGTTGTGGCACAAGGGCTTTGTTGCTCCGTGGCATGTGGGATCTTCCCGGACCAGGGCTCGAACCCGTGTCCCCTGCATTGGCAGGCGGATTCTTAACCACTGTGCCACCAGGTAAGTCCCTATTTCTTCTTACTTATTTAGAATTTTCTCATACATCCTGTGGAAAAAGTATTTGGGGCACAGAGTAAATCTTAATGATAACAATATTGGGTACCTTATTAAGGTGATGTGAGAGCTTTGGGGTGAAGCTTTTAGTTACTCCTCAAATCATACTTCACAGTGACCTTGGCTGCTCTGTCTACTCAAAGGGCCAGCCATGAATGCAGGCTAAAATATGAATTAGTAAAGTTTCACCTGTATATCAGATACTGGGAAAATTATGTTTTATTGCCAAATCAGTGTGCTGAAATATTTAGTTTTAAAGTTGGTTTGTCGCTTTAGTTGACCAGTGACTTGGATATGAAAACCTCCATATTTTTGTACAAATATTTCCAGTTAATTACAGAAAGAGGCAAAGACATTTTACAGTAAATATACAGATATTGATATAAGCCCAGATTGCTCGTGTTGGAATCTCAATCGGTATGTGTTCTTTAGTGAGTCATTTAGTCTACTTTTCTTTGTTCATTATGTTTAGAATCATTATCAGTGTATCTGTGAAGAAAGCAGATAAGGGTTTTTAAAAAACCATAGAATATCACATGCTGGGGAAGTAGTGTTTGTGAACAAGACTGGTTTGAGATAAGGTAGATAGAGAAAGGGATTACTGCATAAATTAAAACTTATCCACACTACTGTGTAATGTATATATAGTATAAGTAAAAACCACAAAAGAGGTTTCCAAAGTGGTTTGGGCATTTGGTTCAGAATAACTCTAATTCACCCTGCAGTTCAGATCATCACTTACGAGGTGTGTTTGTTGACCCTGACATGTATCATGGACAGCCAAGTTGGTCATTAGTTTTCTCTTGCTATGTAGTAAATTATCATCAATTTAGTAACTTAAAACAACACAAGTTTATTATCTCACAGTTTCCATGGGACTGGAATCAGGCTGCCTTTTCTCTGGGTCCTCTGCTCAGAATCTCACCAACTGTATCAAGATGTGGGCCGCACTGTGGTTCTCCTCTGAAGCTCGGGCTGCTCTGCCAGGTCCCGTGAGGTTACTGGCAGAATTCACTTCCGTGTGGCTGTAGAACTGGGGGCCCTTTTGTCTTTCTGGCTGTCAGCCAGGGGTTGCCCTCAGCTCCCAAAGGACAATTCAGGGCCTAGCCATATGGCAGTCTCACGATATAGCAGTTTAGGTCTTCAAAGTTAGGTGGAGAAAGCTGTCTCCAGTCTGCTGCTGGGAGGTCTGTGTAATGTGAACAAGGGAGTGACGATTCCATTAGGTTTGTCAGAGGGTGGAACCTAAGCGAGGGAAAGCCTATCCTATCATATTCACAGGTCTCCCCACACTGAAGGGAAAGGGATTTTACAGGCTGTGAACACCAGGGGGCAGGAATTTGGGGGCCATCTTAGAATTCTGACTTCTACAGTTAATGTGCAGTTTAGGTCTCCTTACACGGCTTTGAGGGCTGTGCAGTTTAATGGGTTCCGGCCATCTTGTTTGTAGGTTGATCTCTTGGAATATGGTTAAAATCCTAAACTTGAGTGCCAGTCTTTACTTTTTGTCTTTGTTACAGGCTCCATTTGGGGGTCTTAGGTTTAAACATTTCTAAAGATTAGGGTGTCAGGATGCCAGAAAACTTACTTATTTCCACCTTGGTTTCCCTCTTTTATTAGCTATTAGAAAGCAAAACAATTATACACATGCTGATTAGTTTTGAAAGTTTATGTATACTTGAAGGAATTTTATACTCAAAGGGATTAAGTAAACGAGAATTCAACAATCTTGCCAAAACCTTTCTTAGAATATAAGAATGTGCCAAAGCCCCATTTTCCACTAATTATATGTTCACGATTTCCTGCTTTTCCCTTCTTATAACGTCCCTCTACAATATGCCTTTAATGTCAGCTCAACATCTCCTCACCTGTGTCTTTATATTCTAATAAGGCAATTCTTTCTTACTTTTCTAATCATTCTTCTTTCTATGTACACTGCATGATATGAGTAGAATGCTAATTAGCTAATATTTTTCTTTACAGCAAAGGACTAGAAGGAAATTTTTATTTCGCCAATAATTATTGCTGTGTTTATATTCCTAATGCCATCTGTTTTGTTTCTGTTCATATTCATTGGGTATGTTAACTATAAAATTATGCAAACTTGTACTTTCTATTTATAAAACATAGATACCCAGCATAATACCTAAATTTTGATAATCCCCGTCTTCTCTATAAGTCATAAAACTCATCGTATTCTCCCTGTAATCAACTCTAATAAACCATGGAAAGAACAAAGTTATCACAAAATTTATTTACTGTGGTCACACTTTTCACTCTTATAAAAACAATTCTGATATTTACTATTATGAAAGGTACATCATACTAAAAGTTAATATTTCCAGTATTCTAGGTGATCTAGTTTTCATTAGCTTTCTTTATTGTTTCACTCATTTAAAAACTTCCTCTATGCAGGAATTTGGGGAAGTATTACAAAATTTTAGTTACAGGATTGAATAAGTTGTTTGCCATAATTACGCAGAGCCCCGGTCCTGGTTTTTCAGTTAGGATCCTGCATCATTTCATTTTGAGGAAGTTAATTTATGTAAGCTAAAAAATTCTTAATTAGTATGTAAATGTGGTGGCAGCTGTCTTGTTCATTATGTTGGATGTTAGAATTTTATAGCTGCAATGGGACTTACAGTTCATCTAATTCTATTCCTTTATTTCACAAATGAGGAAGCAAATACCAAGGGATGCTCAGCCAGGGGTTGCCCTCAGCTCCTAAAGGACAATTCAGGGCCTAGCCCTATGGCAATCTCACGATATAGCGGTTTAGGTCTTCAAAGTTAGCTGGAGAAAACTCTCTCCAGTCTACTAGTGTCTACTAGTCAACACCTAGTAGAAATGTGTTCAGAAGCTGGGAGTGGTTCCCTGGCCTCCAGCAGGTTTTATGCCAACAGGTTTCCGTTGGCATAAAAGCTTCATTTTGCTGCATGAGTGTGCTGTACTCTTTGATTGCATTACCCTAAACCCGGCAAGCTTCTTTGTATTATGAAAGGGATACATCATAGTTAAAATTAATTTTTTCCAGTATTCTAGGTGTTCTAATTTTCTGTAGCTCTAATTTTTATTAGCTGCTCTAATTCTTTCATTTCATAGAAAGAAGCTCGCTTAATAGCTGTTAGTATGAAACAACTGGGCCCTGGGCATGCACCTAATTCACCTTTGAGGGAGGACACCGTGTGTCAGATATCTGTTGGTGGCTGAGTGACCCAGTGTGACCAGATGAGCACAAACACATGACCAGTACAGCAAGACAGCAGCTCCACGGTCACCAACAACCCAAAGGTTTCTGTTGGCAACATCATTGTTATATCAGATTCTAAGAGCGTTAAAATGTATTTTATCAGAAAGGAATATTTCTTTCAGCATTAAAAATTATTTAGCAGTTTTTTCAAGCATGATTTTCAGGTTCGAGAGATAAAAATATAGTTCCTTAAGTTTTTAGAAGTACAATAAAAAAGTCTTTGATTTTAGAAAGACGAGCACGGGTAATTCAAAGGCCTCTAATTACTCATTCTCTTTGGAGAGAAAAAAAACCCAAAACACCTAATAAACAAGGACTGTTCCTAATGAGGCTTCAGAATCCTGCAGCCCTTCCTGGTAACTGAGAGCGCTCCGTATCCTCTTTATGGGAAAGCATCTTGCCTCACTACCTCTTGATCACTCCTCAGAGACAGAACCACAGAGCAGATTCAGGGACATATTTTTTATTACTTTAAACCTTTGTCTATCTGTGGCCATTACACTGAGCTTTCAAACTTCAGTGGAGACTTTAATGCTTACAAGCATTTTCTCTGATTTCATTCTGTACCTTTGTCACTGCACACAGATCTCTGAGGGTCAGAGGGAGAAATGTAGGTACCACAGAGCCTGAGCCTGCTGTCCTGGGCATAGTTGATCGCGTGTGTGGACTGCTGAGCTGGTTAGTCAAACTGGCCAGGATTCAGTTTAGGTTCATCGATCTTTTTGTATGTATACAATGATTACCATAATGGTATGTTGTTGGTTAAGGGGTGCGGTTATGTTTTCTTTTGTTTTCCCTCAGTGGACATGGTGGATTTAGAAGACCACATGCCTGTATCCCCGGGGATGTGTGTCTGTCTTCCCTTTATCAGATGACTGGTTGGGACTAGGGAGGTGTGTATTCTGCTGGAAATGAAAGGTTATTTGGGATCAAGTTCATGTCTTTGGTATCCTGAACAGGTATTATTAGGCAGCTGAGCCAACTACCACAAAGCCTATGTGGACACGTGTTCCTGTATCTAATCTATCGAATCAGTTAACGTGAGATTTTTTTCCCTTTGGCAAGCTTCACACAAACATAGGAATATAAATAAAGCATGAAGCCAAAAGTTATCTCTCCCCTGGTACCCTGCCCTGCAGGAATATTTGCCAAAATAACAAAACAAAGGAATAGAATTTAACTACAATCCTCGTTAGTGAAGCTAAATTGACATAGATTCACTTCCTGGATCCAACCATATCCATTTTCTTTTTTTTTTTTTTTTCAACCATATCCATTTTCTAGAGCTAGTATTTTTCTCCATATCTGGTAACATTCCCTAGTTTTTAAATAGAGAATTATTATAGATATTATTCATATATTTTCTGATGAAATTCCAAAAAGAAGAGCTGAGAGTTAAGGCCCAGCATATAAGAGGAATCTTGTGCCCTACACATAGAATGCATTTCTCTGGCTTTTGGTTTTCAGTCTGCTGTGCCTGAGGCTTCCTGCCTAAGCTCAATTTCATTGCATGCCTAATTTGAAGATGCAAAAATAGTGGAATAGAATTTGGAATGATCCTGGTGTTTTGATTGGATTTAAGTTAGGAATAAATCCAAATTATCTCTCATTTTTGAATTCCCATTTGCATCTTATTTGAGTGGTGGAGAGCAAGTGACATTATTTTTAGGCTTTAGTTCAGTTTTTCTTTAGTTACTGTTTTGACTATACTAAATGACTTTTAGATTTTAAAAACTTGTGTTAATTGCATTCATAATCTAAAGCTCTCTTTTCCATACTGTTTAACTAGTTTAAAGGAAAGATAAATGGCAAAGTATTATCTTTGGCTATAGCCTAGAATATTCATCAGTAAAGACCTAGAATATTCATCAGGAAAGACCTAAACAAGTGTTGGTATTTGCAGCTCCTGGTTGTCTAGGGAGGAAGCCCTAGGATGGGTGTGTGTGTGTGTGTGTGTGTGTGTGTGTGTGTGTGTAAAAGACAGTAGTGAGGGGCTATTCCAGGAGTGCCGGCCTCCCTGGTCGGAGGCATTGGGTCAAAGGATGGAGCAGAGAGGAAATGCCAGGTAAGAGACTACTCTTGGCCTGTGGAAAGAAGGATTTTGCCTGAAAGTTAAAGTAAGTGGCAAATGGTAGGATCTCCTAATCCTAATAGCCAAGTCAGAGAGGAAGGCAGGCAAGTGGGGAGGTGGGATGACATGGTGATATAGCATTACTGAGAGTCCAAGATGGTGTCAGTAATGGGCTGTATTTATCTATTAGGTCCTTCTCTTTTGTAGAGCTGTAAAATAATGGCCCTTGCAGATGTTATCACCTGATAACAATAAGCTTAATGCAATAATATTATATTTAAAAATATGTATTCTTCCCATGGTATCATTTTTAGATGTTACAGCCTTTAGACACATGAAACAGAAAGTCAGTTGAACTTGAGTATTCTTTTTACTTCCTGAGAATAAATGCTAAATAAGTCTAATCCTTATATTTTTGTGGTATTAGAAAATGATATAATAACCGTATTTCCTAGTAGCAAGAGATTCAATTTATTCATAAATTAGATTTTGTTGTTGTTGTTAACTTTGCCTTTATTTTAATCTAAAAATAGTTGGATAAGACTGCTAATGAGGAAACCTCTCTGCTAAAGTCTATGTTTTTACTGTTAAACCTCACATATAATTCATTGATTCTTACTTAGGATTCCATAGTACAAAATTTAATTAGCTGATCAGAAACAGCAGTTAAGAAGGACAGTTGTTCTGCTAGAGGGTAGCTCCATGACAGCATGAGTTTCAGTCCAATGTCAAGAGCAAAGGGAAAGAAGTTAGAAAGCAGAGACATAATTGCTGCATTAACTCATAAAATAAAAATGCTTATAACATTCCAGCCACCAACAAAAGCTTGAATTATCATTATTAGGTTATATACTTAAATCAGATATGGAGAACAGATACTATCTTTCATCAAAAATTGTTAAAATATAAAAACATTACTTTCATTATCTGGGGAGTTGAGCTTCTGTTTTCTAGAAATTTATTTGTATAGAACAGTTCACTCTACAACTTCGTAGCAAAATGTGTTGTTTGTAGAGAAGTGGGCCAATTTGGGACATATAAAGTGGAGGAAAGTTTTTGTTAAAACCTATGAGCCCATTGGTGAGGATGGAGCCTGTGAGATTTCCCATGAATAATTTGATAAAGAGCCCAGAGCTGCATCCTGTTCCTCTGTGTCCTTCTGCCAGGCATGAGACAGCATCATGGTGGGTGGGTATCCTGTGGAAGCAGAGACTGCCTGTGAGACAGAGTGAAGAGGATGCTTCTTAGTAACCCATAGTTTTTGTTATTTTTTGGCATTTCTGTCTTTCCTTTTAGAGTTTTAATTTTCTTGTCATTAGGAAATGTAATACCTTTTATTTCCACAGTAGTGTTTATATTTCTCTTTCATGTCTATCATCACTTATAGCCCTTCACTTATAGCCTTTTCTTCACTGGCTTGAGTCACTCCATGACTTTAAGCAGGATAGTTGCTATTTCTTACCATGCCACTGGCTCTTCTCCCTTTTAAATGTTATTTTATGTTAATAGGTAATCAAGGTGTACACAGTGGGCCCAAGGTGAAAGGTCCAGAGCAATCACTGGTTAGAGCCCAATGAGCTCTTTTCATTCCTATTGGTTCTATGCAAATAGACTCTGAATTTTGACTTGGAAACAGGCTTTTGTTAAGTTTTTTCATTAAACAGAAATTAAATTTACAACTTTTCATGACTGTGTCCTTGGTTCACAACCCCTGGTTATATTATATTTATGTTTTTCTTTACCCACAATGACTGTAATAATGGAAAAAACAATTATAGTTTTCGGTTTTCTGGGAACTGAAGACTTTGATCACATATGTCTGCAAGGAAATGTGACACAGGGCCTAAACTGGAATGAAATTTCCAAGCATGCTGAGGAATTGCTCCTTGTATAGAAATATCATGTTAGATTCCTAATTATAATAAGCACACGTTCTATCTTTAAAAGTTATTATTTTTCCTGTTCGCTTTATTTCTTGGCAGGCAGTTCAAATTAGTACTAACAATAGAGATAAGCCATGATTCTTGTTAACTGGAGACTTGGCAATAAGAAGAATCACATGGTGTCTTTCTGTAGACAATGACCAAGCTAAAGTGTGTGTGTTAAACTTCCTAATAACTGAGGTTAACTATGTGTATGGACTTCATGAGACCTGCCTTAGAAATTTTAGACACTTATAAAAAAAATGATAGGAAAGATTCTAATGTCAAATCAATCTGAGTCAATAATGAAAAAAGAAATTTTGAATATATTTCAAAAGGAATCAAGTTTTACTTCCTTTAATTCATAGTAGCTCATCTACTGAGACATTTTATAAGCATGTGATAAATGACTATGATGTTTTGTTGAAAAAGGAAACTAGCATTAAGTAAAGTCTTATTGTGCTATTCAGGTAGTTTTTCTTAATGTCTTCACCAATAATTTCTCTAAAGAAAAACATTTTGGCAGGCATCTTACTGCCTAACATAGGTGTATGACTTGCTCTAATCAACATTCTTATTTAAATAAAGGTAAAAGTTATATTTTTATATGAAAACTAGCACTAGTACACCAAAAAAAAAAAAAAAGAAAAGAAAAGAAAAAGAAGGCAGGGAGGTAGGGAAGATGAGAGAGAGTTTGAGAGAGGAAAAAGAAAAGAAGAGAAATCAAGAAGACAATGTGGATGACCAGAAGCAAGGACTACCTGATACTGGTATGTGAAGCCACTCTCTTTTGACAGTTTGGTATCAGATGGCAAAAAGGAGTAAAACCCAATCAAGACATATGGGCCTTTGCTTTCCAAAAAATGGCCAAACTCTCAGGTCCTTGCGTATTAACAGCAGTGTTCTCAGCTGAGCCAGGATCTGAGCGTCCCCCAACCACGTGAATAAGTGCTAGACTGTGAGGGTGTTAAGACTAAGACAGATACCCTTGATGTAGTTCCCACAGTGACTGTAGGTAAGTAGTGGGTTTCTAAACTTTCTTTAAAAAGATTGTTTTCTTGAGTAACCAGCATATTCCCGTTGCAATCTTTATACACTTTTTGTTTAGTCAAATCCTCTTAAATGTCCGTAACAAAGGCAAAGGTTAACTTTCTGATAATAAATTCTACATTTGTAGGAAAGAAACAGATTTTATTAAAACATCGGAATGTATGTATCGTAGTTAGCAAGCCTGAGTAAATTGCAACAAAAAAAGTTTCAACTCGGTACAATCCCATTTTTAAGGTCTTTAGGAAAGAGAAAGCATGGGTAAACCACTCTGCCCTGTGTGAAGGGCAGTGGATATTGTTCTTGATGAGGAAAGACACACCAAGTCTCTTGGGTTTATTTTGTGCCTCCTCTGTTGGAAAACACCTCCATTCTGAAACTGCTGATCATGGAAGGGATCCATAGTCTTTTCTAGTACATTCTCGTTAAATTGTTCTTAAAGCAAAATAATAGTCCAAACATTTATTGTGACAACTGGTTTTCAGAGTAATGAAAAAAAGAAAGTGTTTTTACCCTTTGAAGATTTCAAATCTTTAAAATACTAGTCTGTTTTGAAAGTTTCTACATAGAATAATTTTGTGTATGATGAAAGATTCCTTTTGTCCTCTCAAGGTTTCTTTTGGAGTATAGAGAAGGAATAGAAGAATCAATTGTGTTCATTTATTCTTTTCATGTTACTGATGGGCCCAGAACACCTTCCATATCGTGTGACAAAGTTCGAGGTTGCAGATGGACATGAATGATAGCTGGCACTTTGGGACTGAAGTCAGTGGAACAGGTTGGGACTTCCCTGGTGGTCCAGTGGTTAAGAATCCACCTTCCAATGCAGGGGACATGGGTTCCATCCCTGGTCGGGGAACTAAGATCCCACATGCCACGGGGCAACTAAGCCCGCATGCCACGACTACTGAGCCCGAGGGCCTCAAATAGAGAGCCCGCGTGCTGCAAACTACAGAGCCCACGTGCTCTGCAGCCCTCGCGCCACAACTAGAGAGCCCACCTGGCACAGGTAGAGAGAATCCTCTACGCCGCAATGAAGAGCGAGCCTGTGTGCCACAACTAAGAACCGACGCGGTACCGCCCCACCAAAAAAAAAAAAAAAAAGAACAGGTTACCCAAAACACAATTTTTGCAAATATCAATTTTTTGAAGGAGTGTATGATTACTCTCCTGAAGGCAAAAGCCTATCTATCTTCTCTAGAAATGAGACATTTTCTCCAAATCCAAATCATAGCTGCATCTGCGAGCATGAGGGTCAGAGGAAGACAGGAGGTCAGGCTGAAGTGAAAGCTGATTTAGCTCTTGATGAAGAGATGGCATTGAAGAGGAGCCGGGACAGGATGACAGTTAAGTTCTCTTTAAACATTAAATTGTCATTTAAAGAATTTGCCCATCCTTCTCTGGATTATCTTATTTTTAAGTGGAGCTTAAACTTTGGAAGTTGACTACTATTCCCTTATGCATTTATTATTCAATCATTTTTTTAATGTTATATTAGTATCAGGTGTACAACATAATAATTTATTAAGCCCTACTAGGTGTCAGGTTACATGCTAGATATTAAAACAGAAATTAATGACGATTTTCACTTTTAAGAAGCTCAGAGTTTAGTGGGGAGCAGGGTTAATAGCACTTAATGTTGCCCATAGGGAGACAGCTTCTGCAGATCAGTAGTTATTTAGCTTTAGGCCCTTGTTCCTGCATAAGTAGCTACAAGTAGAAACATTTGGTCTAGAAACTGATCTTTCTGTGAATAGCAAGATTTTTTCTTATCTAGTATGAGGCTCAAAATACTATTTTAAATTAACTTTTTAATATTTTAATAAGGTTGATTTTAAGACTCCTTTTAAAATTCCTTTGACTAAAATAGTTTTGGAAATAAAGAGATAAATGTAAAAAGAAGCTCTCTTGTTCCAAGAGTGAGAGGCAAAGATATTGCAATAGGCAAATCTTGCTCTCACCTGTACTCATTTTCATTTGACATGCTGCAATTTTTGGATCTTTTAATTTCCTTAAGAAATTTTCATTTGCCAGAAAGTACATCATGCAAATATCTATAAATCTCTAATCCTGTTTCCTCTTGTTGGGTGTATTCTCATAAAGCTTCCTAGATTACAAAGACATTTGGAATGGTATAATTTAGTTCTATTTTCTTTGTTTTGAGTAGCAAATGTTTCTGGCTATTAGCATGCATGCATTAATTCTTCTATTCTTGGCGTTTATACTTCAGGCTTTGACATGAAGATCTAACTTTTTTGGTGGGTGTATTAAATCATTTATATTTCTTAATTGATGTTAAACTAATGTGAGTATTGAAAGAAAAAATTCTAAAGGTTCTGAACAAATTCTGGTTTTCTTGAAAATTTAAACTAATTTCAATATCACACTATAAACAACTCTTAAAATACATATATATATAAACATGTAAGAGTAGATATAAATGAAAACTCTGACCAATTCAACAATTCAGAAAAGAATCCAATGGAAATAACTGATAATGGGATTGTCTAGATACATTATATTATTTTGTATATAAAACATAATGTAATATACATTACTTTGTCCAGATACATGACAGATACTAGTTAAAAATTACCAGTCCAGCTAACGGGCAAGGTCTACTTTTTATATTCTAGAGGCAGTACCAGTCCAAAAAAAGAAGTGAACATAAAGATAATTGTACATTGTGATAAGGACTCCAAAGGGTGATAGGATAAGGAACAGCTGGTAGGGGGTGGGCAGCAGGAGGGACAGTTGCTTGTATGGATTGTCAGAGAAGGTCTCTATGAAGAGGTGACACTTGTTTCGTGAGCTGAGAGGTGAGAAGGCTGACTATTGCTTTTGTTAGCAGACCTTTTCCTAAACTTTTCAGAGGCTCTGCCAGACCAATACATGAGTTCCATGGAATTTCAATTTAAATAGTTTGTTGTTTATATAATAAGACATATTAGAAAGCAAACGAAATGAAAGAACAGATGATTCTTTCTGCATATATGTAACTAATATAGTGTTCTGTCATTATGATTCTTGCTCTTCCAGGAAGTTACAGGTGAGTGTAGTAAGATCCTGGATGAGGCTTGAGAAATCTGTGTTCTTGTTCAACTCTGCTGTCACTATCTTCATAGCATATAATCCCTCTGGACCTTATTTTCTCTCCTGAAAAATGACGCAACTGGCTTTAATGCTCTCTGCATTCCTAACCAGATCCAAAAACATTATCATTCTAATAGGGCTATAACAGGAAAGTCTGCGAATGCATTTTGGTATACTATAATCACGGCCTGTTCACTCGCAGACATAACACAGCTCTTCTCCTGGGAGAATGAGAAAGGGATATTAATTGAAATTATTATGAAAGATGGCCAAAAATGGGGGAAAACACTTCTAGTTAAAAAATGAACTTGAGGTAATATTTAAACTAGCATGATTGTTATCTAGAACTAGAATTTTAATGGTTTTGGTAGGACTTTCATTAAGTATCATATTCCCTATAATTCAGTATTCATGTATTAATTCAGTGAACATTTTTTAAAAAACATGTTGCATACCAATCATCAAATTGAATTTGGGGGGAACCAACACTTTCCTGACTTGCAGGGAATAGTCTTTACTGGGGGTTAGCAGACATAAACAGAATTATTTATTCATTTGTTGTTTTTGCTTTATTCCACAAATATTTGAAGCAGCTTACAATAATGAATATGCCAGTACAAACAAACAATCAGGAAGAAGGAAAATATAGATGAAATGGAAAGCAGTGTTACACAAGAGATCAGCAAACAACAGAATTCCACAAAGCTGCTAAAGTTGAGGTGAAATTTTGGCTATGATCTTAGTAACAGCCAAAAAAAAGTTCAGTGTCTGTAAAAGCAAAAGTCTTCTGGAGAGGCAAAGCCTTTCCTAGAATGAATGTCTTAAAGAAATTGCATGAAACTTTTGTATTGGGGGATACTGTTTGATGATGACATTTATTGAGCACTTTCTGTGTACTAGACGTGTTCCTAAGTGTTTTACAAGCATTTTCTCATATAATCTTCACAACAGCTCTAGGAGCTAGGGAATATCATGTTTTTTTTAAATTGAAGTGTATTTGATTTATAATATTAGTTTCAAGTGTGTCGCATAGTGATTCAGTATTTTTTACAGATTATGCTCCATTAAAAGTTATTTCAAGATAATGCTGTAATTCCCTGTGTTATACAGTATATCCTTATTGCTTATCTATTTTGAGTAGTTTGTATTGCTAATCCCATATGCCTAATTTGCCCTCTTCTCTTCCTTTTCCCCACTGAAACCACTGGTTTGTTTTCTGTATCTGTGAGTCTGTTTCTGTTTTGCTCTATACATTCGTTTGTATTACTTTTTAGATTACACATATAAGTGATACCATATAGTACTGGTTGGCCAAAAAGTTCCTTTGGGTTTTCCTGTAAGATGTTATAGAAACACCCTAATGAACTTTTTGGCCAGCCCACTTGTCTTTCTGTGATTTATTTCACTAAGCATAATATTCTCTGGGTCCATCCACATTGTTGCAAATGGCAGAATTTCATTGTTTTTTTATGGCTGAGTAATATTCCATTGTATATACATATATATATACCACAATTTCTTCCTCCATTTGTCTGTTGATGGACACTTGGGCTGCTTCCATATCTTGGCTGTTGTAAAAAGTGCTATACCCACTTTGCTGAGAGTTTTTGTCATGAATGGATGTTGAATTTTGTTAAATGCTTTTTCTGTGTCTATTGAGATGATCATGTGATTTTTGTCCTTCCTTTTGTTAATGTAGTGTATCACATTGATTGATTTGTGAACATTGAACCATCCTTGTGTCCCTGGAATCAATCCAATTTGATCATGGTGTACGATTCTTTTTGAATATTGTTGGATTCAATTTGCTTATATTTTGTTGAAGATTTTTGCATCTATATTCCTCAAAGATATTGGCATGTAATTTACTTTTTTTTGTAGTGTCTTTGTGTGGTTTTGGTATAGGGTAATGGTGGCCTCATAGAATGAGTTTGTTCTGTTCTCTTCAACTTTTTGGAATAGTTTGAGAAAGACAGGTATTAGTTCTTTATATGTTTGGTAGAATTCTCCTGTGACGCTATCCAATTCTAGACTTTTGTTTGCTGGAAGTTTTTTTGTTATTATTACAAAATCAATTTCAGTACTAGTGATTAGTCCGTTCAAATTGTTTCTTCTTGATTCAATCTTGGCAGGATGTATGTTTCTAGAAATTTTTCCATTTCTTTTAGGTTGTCCAGTTTGTTGACACATAACTGTTCATAGTATTCTTTTATGATTTATTGATTTTCTGTGGTATTGGTTGTTATTTTTCATTTCTTATTTTGTTTATTTGAGTCCTCTCTCTTTTCTTCTTGGTGAGCCTGGCTAAAGGTTTATCAATTTTGTTTCTTTTTTCAAAAAACAAGCTCTTGGTTTCATTGATCTACTGTTTTATCTCTGTTTTATTTATTTCCTCTATCATCTTTATTATTTCCTTCCTTCTCCTGACTTTGAGTTTTATTCTTTTTTTTTTTTCCCTAATTCTTTTAGGTTAGGTCGTTTATTTGAGATTTTTCATTTCTTAGGAAGGCCCATATCACTATAAACTTCCCTCTTAGAACTGCTTTTGCTGCATCCCATAGATTTTGGAGTGATGTGTTTTCATTATCCTTTGTCTCAAGGTATTTTCTGATTTCCTCTTCAATTTCTTCATTGACCCATTTTTAATTTTTTTGAGCAAGTTTTTTATTCTCCACATGTTTGTTCTTTTCCCATTTTTCTTTCTGTAATTGATTTCTAGTTTCATACTGTTGTGGTTGGAAAAAATGCTTGATATAATTTCTGTCCTCTTAAATTTGTTGAGACTTGTTTTGTGGCCTAGCATGTGTGTATCCTGGATAATGTTCCATTATCACTTGAAAAGAATGTGTATTCTGCAGTTTTTGGATGTAATGTCTTGTACATATCTAATAAGACACTGGTCTGTTGTGTCATTTGAGACCACTGTTGCTTATTGATTTTCTCTCTGGATGATCTTTCCATTGCTATAAATGGGGGTTAAACTTCCCTACTATTATTGTGTCATTGTCAATTTCTCCTTTTATATCTGTTGTATTTGCTTTGTATATTTAGGTACTCCTGTATTGGGTGCATATATGTTAATGAGTGTAATCTCCTCTTCTTCTATTGATCCCTTTGTCATTAAAAATGCCCTTCTTTGTCTTTTGTTATTAGTTTTGTTTTAAAGTCTGTTTTGTCTGATATGAGTATTGCTAATCTCGCTTTCTTGTCATTTCTGTTTGCATGAAATATCTCTGTCTCCTCACTTACAGTCTGTGTGTGCCTTTAGTTCTGGTCAGTCTTTCGTAGGCAGCATATAGAAGGGTCTTATTTTTTTTATCTAATCAGCTACCCTGTATTTTTTATTGGAGCATTTAGTCCTTTGACATTTAAAGTAATTCTTGATAGGTATGTACTTATTGCCATTTTATTACTTCTTTTCTGGTTGTTTTTATAGTTCTTCTGTGTTCATTTCTTCTTTTTGTTTCTTCCCTTGTAGTTTGATGTTTTCTTTAGTAGTATCCTTGTGATCCTTTCTTGTTATTTTTTGTGTAGCTATTTTAGGTTTTTGATTTGTGGTTACCATTGGGTTCCTATATGTTGACCTATAACTATATCTACTTGGCTTTAACCTGGTAGTCATTTAGTTCAAACACATTCTAAAAGATCTACATTTTTGACTCCCCTCCCCTGCATTTTGTGTTTTTGATGTCATATGTTACATCTTCATGTTTATCCTATAATTATTTATTGTGGTTATAGTTGATTTTATAATTCTTTGTCTTTTAATATTCATACTGGCTTATTTAAGTGGTTGATGCTCCGTCCTTCCTATATATTTGTCTTTCCTATAGATTCTTATTCTTTTTGACTTGGAGAAGACCCTTCAACATTTCTTTTAGGGTAAGTTTAATATTGATGAACTCTTTTAGTTCTTGCTTGTCTGGGAAGTTCTTTATCTCTCCTTCTATTCGAAATGATAATCTTGCTGGGTAGAGTATCCCAGGTTGCAGGTTTTTCCCTTTCATTACTTTGAATATAGCATGCCACTCCCTCTGACCTACAGAGTTTCTGCAGAGAAATCAGCTGATAGCCTTATGGGGATTCCCTTGTATACAACTCTGTTTTTTACTTGCTGCCTTTAGAGTTCTCTCTTTATCTTTAACTATTGCCATTTTAATTATATGTCTTGGTGTGGGTCTGTTTGGGTTCATCTTGTTTGGAACCCTCTGTGCTTCCTGTACCTAGAAATCTGTTTCCTTCTTCAGATTTGGGAAGTTTTCAGCCATAATTACCTCAAATACATTATTGATTTCCTTTTCTCTTTCTTCTCCTTCTGTGACCCCTGTAATGTGAATGTTGATATGCTTAATGTTACTCCAGAGATGTCTTAAATTGCTTTCACTTTTTTAATTTTGTTTTTCCTTTTGCTGTTCTGATTGGGTGATTTCCATTATTCTATCTTCCAGATCACTTATGCTTTCTTCTATATCACTTAGTCTGCTATTCATTCCTCTAGTATATTTTTTACTTCAGCTATTGAATTCATCATTTTGGATTGGGTCTTTTTTATATTTTCCAGTTCCTCATTAAAATGTTTACATCAGTTCTTTTCCCTAATTCAGTTCACATTTTTATTACCAATGTTTTGAATTATTTATCTAGTCAGTTCTTTTATTTCTGTTTTGTGATTTTTTCAGAGGTTTTCTCTTGCTCTATCAATCAAGAGTAGTTCCTCTGCCTTTTCATTTTGTTTAACTTTTCCTGCCTATTTGAATTTAGGTGAAACAGCTACCTATTGTGGTCTTGAAGGGGTGTTCTTATGTTTGAGCATCCTTATACAGACTGCATGTTCCCAGTGCCTTTGGTGGGAGAGCTGGATTTAACATAGGCTCAAGTCACATCTTTCTTCAGGATATGCTGGTGGCTATCACCTCAGAAGGGGGTGGGGCTGGAGGTGGAGAGGCTAGAGCTGGCACCGGGTGTGAGGCAGGGCTTCCCTTCTGCTCTCTGGCTGTCACCACCCTTTTGGGGGCAGAGTCTGATCCCAAGTTGCTGGAGAAGAAGCCGTGAGGATCAGGACAAGCTGGCTCTGTTTTCTTTAAGTGTGTTTTTCTCCCTCTCCCCACACTGGGACCCTTGCAGCAGAGCTGGGGGAGTGCTGAAGCAGGGGAGGCCCATGCACAGACAGAGGTCTGATGCGCTGCCTGTGCAGGTTCCTGCTATTCCACTCTCATGTAGCCTCAGTTACAAGTCCCCTTTGTCCCTCACAGCCAATCACTGCCCCAACTTCTGCCATCCTTACTCTGTTTTAGAAATGCTCCACAGGGCGGGTAGGCCCCATGTGGACTCTTGGTGTGTATCGGGAGGTGAGCCATGGTAGAGTGGCTGAGGTCAGAGATCTGGGCTACTTCTGGATCGCTGCTTGAACAAGCGTCCACAATAGCCTCTGCTGCCCCACCCAGGCTCCACTCCAGGAATGGGTTGCTTCTGTCTCCCAAGGTCGAGTCTTTTCCGCAGTAGTGGTTGCCCCAGATCCAGTGCTGCACTATGATATGGAGTGAGTGGGGTGAGAGCATTTGGTTGACTTGTGCTAGGGTGTCTGGCAAGGCAGTTGCAGGAAACCTGGCAACTGCTAAAGCAGACCTCTCTCTGCCCTGCCTCGGGGGCAAGCCAGTGAGCTTGTGCTCCTCGTGAACAGAGTTTAGGCTTCACACAGCCCTTCTGTGTGTTCCAATAGCCTTCCAGTCAGCTAAGGGGGCTTGTCTCTCCCATGTAGGACCCCAGGACTTAGATGTCCAGGCTGTGGCTAAAGCTGCTCACTCCCCAGGGCAGGTGTCCACCTGTGCAATCTCCCTTTTCCTCTGAGTCCCTTCCTAGGGGGACAGGTCCCAACCCAATTGCTTTTCTTCCCTTCCTACCCAGTTATTTATGTATCTTTCTTACAGCTGTGGTTGTACAGGAGTCCTTCTGCCAGTTTCCAGTTAATTTTCAGTGAGGAATGTTCCACATGTAGTTATATTTTTGATGTGTTTGTGGGGGAAGTGAGCACTATGTCCTCTCATTCCACCATCTTGATCCCTCCTCTCATTCAGGATTATCATGTTGTTGATGACAAAACTAGGCTTAAAGTGTCTAATAAACTTTACACGTCACATAGTGACAGTTGAGGCAGGGCTTGCACAACTGCAGTCTGTCCTTTTCATAACTAGTTATACCTCCTCTCTGCAGTGTTCCCTGCCTTCTCTTGCAGGAAGCAAGGTCTTAAACAACTAGCCAGCAACAAATACAGCATTAGATTTCATAGGGCTGTTGCTTATAACATCTCTGAAGGTAAACTGGGGCGTTGTACTGAAGGAATTCAGGAGAAGAATATCTGCTACAAACTGAGAATAAGTAAGTTAAATACTTAGCTTAGTAATTGCTTTTGTTGACTGAGTTTTAGAATCTAGACTGTTTGGGTGAATAGAAGGAAATAATATTTGCAAAATATAATTTTTTCACAAATAATCTTTGCAAAATATAATTTTTCCACCTGTGGTCTTGATGCAATTGATCAGGGATGAAATTGATCTTGATGAAATTGATCAGGGGACAGTTCCAGGCAGGAGGCTAGATTTAAGGGCACATCAACATGAATCAGGAAGGCTTAGTGGCTATTGCTCTGGCTTGAGGTTGTCTAGACCTTTATTAATTCTCTTGCCCTGCCTTTTCCTAATTGTGAGATTCTGGATGAGGTACTGAACATCTGTATGCCTCAGTTCCTTCATCTGTTAAAATAGGGGTAATAATAGTATTTACCTTATAAGACTATTGTAAACATTAAAAAAGATAATGTATGTAAAACCTCGAGCAGGGCGCATCGTAAGCTCTCCAGGAGCTGGTACTGCTACTTACCCTCACTTCTCCCTCTTCTCCTCCCTGACTTCTTCTTCCCAGTCTTCCTTCCCCACTTCACCCCTCCTTGATTTTCTTCCTCCCTAACTTCCTTCTCTCTCATCAACTTCTCATTTTCCATCTTCTATCTGCTCTCTCCACCATCCCAATTCATCCTCCTGTCTTCAGTTGAACAGATAGCTTGAGCTGGTACCTTGTCATGAATCTGAGTTATGTAACCCAGGCTCTTCCTGAGTGGACAGGGCAAAGCCCCAGGAAACAGCTCACGGGGTAACAAAAACTGTCCAGGAAGACAAAGTACCTCCAGCACTGTGACAGCACAGAAGTGAGTGGGCAGTTATCTCTGCTTGGGGACATTCCTACAGAAGGTGCCATTTCTCTGGATCGTCAGAAAGGAAAAGAATAGATGGAATTGAAAAGAGAGGGAATGAATGTCAAGGCATAGAATCATCATTATTAGGACCTGTACATGTGAAAGGATCAAGTGTTTTAATGTTCCTGGAGGGTAGGAGGTTTGTGCAATGTAGAAGAGGAGGGTAATAAAGTAGTTCAGGGACAGATTTTTGAAACCTACTCCAGTGACATTGAAGTCTATTCCAATTGCAAAATTAGAGTCTGACTCTTAATAAGTTTGTTATTTTCTGAAATAGAAAATGTTTAATGAACTGGTTTGAACCAGTAAACCAGGCTATAATTTTTCTCAGTGTATTGATCCAGAATACTTTAATATTCACTGAACCCAATAAGATTTCATTTGACTTAGGAACTTGTTTATTTCACAGGACTTTTAAAATTCAGTCGTAATTGTCATCAGTATCCTCAGTTTACCATCATTATATGTATATTTTTTCTTTCTTTCTTTCTTCTTTTGTGATCTTTTGGTACTTCTGCTCCCTGACTGAAAAGTTGAGAATATGTATTATTATTCACTATATTTTTCCAAAGTTATAAAAACTGCTTCCATATTTGTTCTGAAAACATAAAGTTTTTCTTCAGTTTTATGTCTCTGCCCTGGTACTGGAGCTGTGGTGATCTAATGAAATATTGATTTTTCACATGCCTCAGTGTCTGAGTCTGACCTTTTTTCTAATTTGGAAAAAAGAGGATATTTCTTTTGCCATCAGACAAAAGTGAATCAAGCCTCTAGGAAAGCAATGTAACATAGAGGTTATAATAAACCACAGTTGCTATCCAGAGATTGCATATTATTTAGTCAAAGATAGTAACTGCACTGGTATTTTGAAAACTGAGAAGAAAGATAATTTTAATTAAGCTATTATATTCTATAGCAAGTTGTTACTATGATAGCCTCCAATTAATCACTCCTCCCTAGATCTGTGTTCCCTCTGACGTTGAGCTCGACCATGTGATTTGCTTTGACCATTAGGATATTAGCAAAGTGTTGCAAACAGAGGCTGGAAAAGCAGTTGAGCTCTTGCTGTTTTTGGAATCCACGTGCTATGTGCAGAAGCCCTGGCTAGCCAGCTGGAGAATTGTGGCCCCGCCAACATCAAGCACCAGCATATGTGGGTGAGGCCATCTTGGACTATCCAGTCCCAGCTGCAGAGCTATCTGATTGCAGCTGCATGAGTGAGTGCAGCAAAAGAACTGCCTAGCTGAACCCAGCCCCAACTGCCAACCCACTGAATTTTGAGCTAGTAAGGTGATTGTTGTTTTAAACTACTAAGTTGGAGAGGCTTGTTACACAATAATACTGATGTATACGGTATGCCATTCTTTTATATGTAATCTCACCTGTAACATACGAGAGTATACAGATATGAGAATTGAGGCTAGGTTAAATATTCAAAGGCTTTTAGTGGAATAATATTTAATAACTCAAGAGATTATGACAAATAGTTTAAAAAGCATAAACTTAAAATACTTAAAAAACTTGACTTTGGAAAAATAGTTTTCTAATATTTAGTTATTATTTATAATCTCACTTATTTACAGAATAGCCTTGAAGCATTTTATAGTATGAAAACATGCAGACTCAAGGTAATTAAGAAAGGTAGAATAATCAATCAGAAAGATAAGATGAAAAGTGAATGCAGAGTGCACTAATCCTTGTTATCAGGAGCTCAGCCTCAGTCTGACTTTCTTGTTAGCCAAGAAAAAGTGAAACATTTTGGCTTTAAACAGTTCTTATTCTAGTAGGGAGCACACAAATTCAGCCAAAGAACAAACCTTTTTTTTCTTTTTCCCATAGGAGAAATTTACTACATGGACCTTAGTTGCAGACAATAAATTTTTGACTCTTGTTTTGCAAAAGTTACAAAAATATTATTCTAATGGATATTTCTTATATTGTCTCTTGTAAAAAGCTTAGTACATATGATCAATTCTTACGTCAGCTCAGGAATTCCCGAGAGGGACCAGGTAATTAGATGTGATGATTTTCATATGAGTCCGAGGGCTTGGTCAGTATTCATAAACAGTCATCTCCAGTGTTCCCAGCACCTCCTCTGGTTTCTGTCAGGTGTTCATCACCCAAGCGATGTGTGCAGGATTGATGAATGCATTTCTTGAGCACCTGTTTGTGCTGGGCTCAGCAGGAAGCACTGGAGGGACTGTGGGGGGTGAAATAGCCGTGGCCCCTGCCCTCGTGTTTGTTAGGTAACTGTGTATACAGATAGGAATCAGTCACCGTATGTATAACCTTCTGTTGCAGTCAGTGCTACAGAGCCACAGTGCAAGGGACAAGAGCCTCCCCTGAGGAAGCAGTGTTAGGGCTGGGGTCTGTTGGGTGAGATGGTGCCACCAGATAAAGGGAGGGGCCGTGGGAGACAGCAAACCTGGCAGAGGAGGAGCCATTGGCAGCAGGACCCTGGCGTGAGTGGCCGGGGATCTGCAGGAAGGCTGGCGTGCCTGGAGCACAGAGAGCAAGAGAGTGGGGCCTGAGATAAAGCCGTGGCCATCAGGCCACCCTCACGCTCATTTCCTGCACACTTTTCTGTTTTGTTATGCGTCTTTCAAGTTTTCTCCATCGAGCACAGGATACTTTTGTATCGGGGGGGAAAAAAAGTTGTTGGCAAAAAAAGGGAGTCCCTTGGAAAATCTTATAAAGAAGTATCAGTTTGCGAATCTTTCATGGCTTTCTTCTTGTGGTACTTAATGTCCTACCCAGCTCAGAGTATTTAATTTTCACAATTTAATTAAATGAGCGAGGGATGGTGAAACACACAGGTATAAAAGAACAAACACATTGTCAAAGGCGATTATCTAAATGCCTCTGAGAAGGGAGAGTTATGCATTCAGCCCAAATTGAAATATGCAGTCTGTACTGATATTACCAACATTATAGGATGTTACTAGGATGCTCTTTGTTCAATTCTGGTGATTGTGTAGTGAGCGATTTTTGTTGTTAATTCTCTATGAGATTGTCACAAGTCTTTGTTCTTTCAGATTGAATTTGACTTGGGGTAAGAACTAAATTCACTTGGAACAAAGTTTGATAAAGAAAATAGATGATCACAATGAAAAATGATAATTATATTGAAAAATAAGTACAACTCTAAGACAACAGACTAATATTTTATGTGGCTCATAACCAAAGCTTAAGAAACTCTCAAAAATTTTTTTGAGTAATGGCATAACTGGAATAAGGCTAGAGCCCCTTAGGGTGGCTATTTCAAGAGACAACACACTGATGTAACTATGCATTCTGGAATGCACGTTTATAAATATCATTTTACTTCATTTATTAAAACTCGTATACTCATTCATTTCTTTACTCAGTCAGTGTTTATTGAACATCTGCTATAGGACCAGCTTTATTCTAGGTGCTTGGAATACATCAATGAATAAAATAGGCAGAGACCTCTGCCCTCAAAGATTTTACATTTTAGTGTAGTGTAGCAGATAATAAAAAGTAAATGAAATTAAATAAGTAAATTATCGTATGTTGCAAGTGATAACTACTCTGACAAAAAAAAAAAAAAAAAGTAGAGCAGAGTAAGGGGATTGGGAATGTACCCAGACCAATGTGCCTAACATTGTAAAACCAAAAATGAGACCTAAACCATAGTAAATAATGAGGTTTACTCTTTAAATTTCTCTTTATTATTAAAAAGTTTGATCCTGTTTGAAGTCCTTACCCTAAGTTCCACTTCATGATCACAACCTTGGCCACTAATTAGTCTAACTCTGGGGTTATACTAGCAGCTCTCAAAATTTCATGATCCAGTGAGTAAGGGAAAAGTCCTTGGCATCAAAACCTAGCCTCGTGAACAGAAACAGGTCTGTTGACTCAAATCCAGTCCCTTAAGTCCTGTTTCCTGGAGCTCAGCCTGGCTGCGTTAATGATCCTGTCTCTCACGTGCTCGGCCTTGCCCTTTCTCTCTTGCTCCTGTTTACAGCATCTTAGGTCTGAGAGTTATGCAGAAGTAGTGTGAGAAAGGAGGGGTTTCCTTCCTTGTTTCCAGAGGCAACTCTTTGACAACATCAGGATCTGGAAAAGCAGCTCTAGTTGTTCCTCTCCTATCCCTGAAGAGCATGAGAGCATTTCAGCAGGGCAAAGGGAAATAATTGATACCAATTTTGGCCACCAGCCATTTGCCAGACTGCATTGAATATAGAATGTGAAGCCTCTGGTTTCTGAGCATTGGAAGAATAGTTTCAATTAAAACAAAACATAACAACAAAATGAACCTGATATTTTCCTCAAACAGATTTAAAGAGAATATTATAATTCATTGAGTGACTGATTTGTACCCTCAAATTCTACTTCATTGTACTTGGCTAAAAAGTCTCTTCCCAGTGGAAACGAAGCACCTGTTCTCTGCTTATGGCCTTGCTATCAGCAGCCCATCGCTCCTCAGTTACCTCCTAGTTTCTGGAGGGAAAAAAAAGACTCTTTCCTCACGGAAAGATTGAAGACCCCTGTATGCTTTGTGCCCTTATTTTATAGATGAGGCTGCTGTTCCCGGTGGAGGTTAGGTGAAGACCAGTTGTGGTGCGTCTTCCAGGACAACACATTTCAGTCAGATAGTTTGTTGAGTTACATTGATCTGATGCACTTGGTGAAAGCTCTGAAACTTGCATCAGATAAAGAAGATGCTGCAAGTTATGAGCTGAAAAATACCAGGCAAATAACTTGCTCTCTTCTTTTCCTGTGCTGTACCTCTCTTGTAAAAGGTTCCTGAGCTAGTGTTTATTTTAATTCTGCATGGTTTAGTAAAGAGTCCTTGATGTTTTGAGGAAACTGGGCACTTTGCTTTCCTGACAGTGCTTCATAAGTATGGTTATAATCTCATATTCCCAACAGAATAAACTTGAGTCATCATTTTTTTTAGGCATCTTTCACTCCTTTAACTTTCAATTCTGAAATGTTTCTGATCTTTTTTTCTGTCTCTTTGGGGTTTTTCCTTATTACTCCACCTGGTACTTACATGTTGGTGTTCCCCTGGTGGCCACTATAGGACCACTTTACAGTGTTTTTGCTGCTGTTGGAGGGACTTGTACTCTCTTCCTTTTCAAATAGCTTTATTGAGATATAATTCCCATACTGTACAATTCACCCAATTTAAAGTATACAATTCAGTGGCTTTAAATATATTCACAGAGTTGTACATCCATCACGTGATCAATTTTAGAACATTTTCATTAACCCAAAAAGAAATCCTGTGCCCCTTAATTATCACCCCCCGAATCTCTCCATCCTTTCTCTTCTACCCCACCCTGCCCAGTCCTAGGCAACCACTAATCTACTTTCTGTCTCTGTAGATTTTCCTACTCTGGATATTTCATATAATTGGAATTCTATAATATGTGGTCCTTTATGACTGGCTTATTTTCACTTAGCATAATGTTTTCAAGGTTCAGCCATGTTGTAACATCTATTAGTACTTTATTTCTTTTGTTCGCTCAGTGATATTTCATTGTGTTGATATTCCACATTTTATCCATTCACCAGTTGAATAATGTTGCCGTGGACCTTTATGTATCAGTTTTTGGGTGGACACCTATTTTCCTTTCTCTTGAGGGGAATTCCTAAGAAGGGCATTGCTGGTCATATAGTAACTCTACATTTAACCATTGAGAAATGGTTTGAGGAACTGCCAGAATATTTTCCAAAGTTCTCATCTACTCTTCTAGTTTGAACAGCCATAACTAGCTGTGGTGATGGTCCTGGAGCTTCAGACAAGTGCAAGGTACTCACTGCCGACCACACTTCTTATCTGGCCTCCCAGCCTTCAGCCTTTTCCTCTTCAAACCAAACCCTGCATAGAGACCAGAGTGAACTGTCTCAAAGGCATATCTAATCACATCATTTTCCTGCTTAAAACCGTCCCATGTTTGTCCATCATCACCTGGATGAGTGCAAGCGCTCGGTGACAAGGTGTCTGAGTCCCCAGCATCTGCCCGCCACCCTTCTCTGTAGCCTCATCTTGCTCCACTCCCTGCCTCCCACTTTAGGTCGCAGCAGCACCTTGTAGCTCTGGTTCCCCTCAGACATCATGCTCAATCTTTGAACTTCAGTCATATACATCTACTGCTTCGAGGCCCAGTCTGGGTTATTTCTATCCTGGGATTTGGGATGTTAAGTGTGACTTCAAAGGTAAAGAATTGAAGGAGACATGGTTTGTAGTAATCTGGAGTTGGGTGCAGGAGATTTTGTTGAATAATTAGACATTTGGTATGCATAGATTAGATCAATGCAAAATGGGGGAATTGAAACTGATTTTCCAGACCTGATAAGTTGTGAACATTAATTTCAGGGCAAGTATAGCTTATGTATATTGTTTCGTTTACTTATTTATTCACTGAGTGTTTATTGAGCACCTACTATGTGTCAAGCGCTATTCTAACCCTAGGGATACACCAGTCAGTAGCACAGAATCCCTGTCCTCATGGGGTTTATATTTTATTAAGAAAAACACAATAAAGAAACAAGTGAAAAGCATTCAGGTAGTAATGAGTGTTAGGAGTAACACAGGACAGTCTGATTTTATGGTGTCCTTGCATGGTGTTGCGGAAAACTTAGATGGCCAGAGAAAGCCTCGCTGAGTTGGCAATGTTTGAGCTGATATCTAAAAGACAAGGAGCCAACCAGTTGAAGATCCAGGGCTATAAATTCCAAATGAAGGGGTCATCAGGGGCAAAGGTGCTGAGACTCAGGTGGCAGCTGAGGTTAATTATCTAATAGCAGAGAGAGAGCTTGTGATCATATTATTGCTCTATCCTCTATATAACAGTATATATTTAAAACTGTTCCATCAAAACTCAAACTAGGCAATTGACATATCTGGAAGTAAACAAATATATACTTGTATTAGTCTTCTTGGGCTGCCATAACATAATACCACAGACTGGGTGGCTTAAACAACAGAAATTTATTTTCTCATCATTATGGAGGCTAGAAGTTCAAGGTCAGGGTGCCAGCACATTTGGTTTCTGGTGCAAGCTTTCTTCCTGGGTTGCAGATAGTCACCTTCTCGCTGTATATTCACATGGTTTTTCTTCTGTGCACGTGCAGAGAAACAGAGAGCTCTCTGGTGTCCCTTCCTCCTCTTATAAGGATACCAAACCCCTCAAATTAGGGCACCACCCTTATTATTACATTTGACTCTAATTACCTACCTGAAGACCCCATTTTCAAATGCCATCAAGTTGGAGGTTAGGGCTTGAACATGTGATTTTGGGAGGACACAATTCTGTCCAAAACAATACTACAAGACCCATTTTGCAAATAAGGACACTAGAAGGTTAAATAACTTGACAAAAGTTGGTAGGTGGTAGAGCCAGGATTTGAACCTGGGCGGTCTGGTTCAGAATTTCTTCTCTAAACACTACAGTGTTCTTTATCAGTACCCTGTTTCCCATCTCACCAGCACTTGACACAGTTGACAGTATCCCCCTACATGAGCCACTTCATCTCTAGGCCTCTGTGAACTACAAAGAGTTTTAAATTTTATTTTATTTAATTAATTTTAATTTCTTGCTTTCTTGGCTATTCTTTTTCTGTCTTACTTGCTGGTTTTCTTCCTCCATCAGCCCTTCAAGGGTACAGATCCCTAGAGCTCTGTCCTCAGCCCCCTTTTCACACACGCCCTTGGCTCATGGCTTAAAATACCATCTCTGCACTGCTGACTCTCAAATGTACATCTCTGTGCTGGTCTTCTCCCATGAGCTCCAGACTTACAGAGTCAGTGGCCTACCTTGCATCTCCATTTTGATTTCTGATAGGATCTCAAACTTAACATTGGCCAAGACAAAACTATTGATTCCTCCCTCTACCCAGCCCTGCAAAAAATCCCCTTCCTAAAAGCTTTTCATGCTTCAATTAATGACAGGAAGGCCATGGAAAGTGCATAACTATACTCAGTGCAAATTGAACCAGATTCTCTTTGGAGTGCTATTTTGGATTCCTGTGGTCAGTTTTTGGATAGGTGGTGAAAGTCTATGGAAGTGTTCTAGTAAGAGAGCTGGTGCCCATAACACAGGACCTGACTTTCTGTTGTACTTGTTCCAGCCAGTTACATGCTGCAGATACTATGAAAAATAGGTTCTTGGCCACAGCATCACAGCAAAATGTTAGAAGAGGATTGGGAATCAAAAGCTGAGAGAAGCTTTTAAGATGATAAGAGTGTTTTATTTTTTCATTTATTTTTTAATTGGGGTATAGTTGTTTTACTGTGTTGTGTTAGTTTCTACTGTACAGTGAAGTGGAGTTCCCTGTGCTATACAGCAGGTTCTCATTAGCTCTCTATTTTATACATATTAGTGTATATATGTCAGTCCCAATCTCCCAATTCATCCCACCCCCCCCCTTCCCCCTCCTTGGTGTCTATACGTTTGTTCTCTACGTCTGTGTCTCTATTTCTGCCTTGCAAACAAGTTCATCTGTACCATTTTTCTAGATTGGAATCTAGATAATAATGTTTTAAAGCATCATTTTGAGTCCTTTGTTTAATCCATACATCGTTGAATCAGACTTTCCCATTTTGTAAAGTGCCTTTTCCCATTTTATAAAGATAGTCTGACAGGTAGTATGTGCTTTCCCACACAGATCTGTCAGTTCACTCATTTTTATCCACCACCTCCACCTATGGTTCAAATTTGAAAACTTTCTGAAGCAGCGAATGCCAGTCAGCTAGAGGCAGTTCGATGAAAAGTCAAAAGTAAAAATTTGTCTTAAACCGTCATTTAAGTGGGATCCTAAGCTCCACCACAGTAGGTAACTGTTGGATGGATAAAGGCTGGGGCTTTTGTGGCATCCCTGAGGCCCCAGGTTGGGTACACAAACAGGATAGTGCTATTAAATTCATATATATGACCCTTAGAAACCTTTTCTTCTTTATGCATTTAGACATCCAAGAATGTCTCAGAAACTCTTATTTGTAAATTGCTCCATGACTTTATCCGAAAAAATCAGATCTTGTTACAATCCAAATGCTTTCTTGGAAACCAAAAGTATAATCTCCTTCTGAATGGTAAATTCTGCTTCTACTGAAGAAGCCCAATGATGTCTTCAATGAAAGGGGGCGACAAATATTTCTCATGAAAGGAGGTGGGTGTTTTTTCTTGCAAACCTCAGGATGGATGTCATCTCTTAAAGGAAAAGTATTTTCTCTTCTGAAATATACATTATGGATCCTCAGTGGCATGTAACTTTGGTGAAGCCTGCAGGGAGTCTAAGCTTGTGAATCTTGTTTACAGCTTTTTCCCTAAACCCGTGGATTAGAAAAATCAAACTCTTTACATATTATGTTCTATTCTCCCAATTTTTTAAAAAAGGCTTTATTTCACCTTCATGTTTTTAAAAAAATTTTATTTATTTATTTATTTACTTTGGCTGCGTTGGGTCTTCATTGCTGCGCGCAGGCTTTCTCTAGTTGCGGCGAGCGGGGGCTACTCTTCGTTGCGGTGCACAGGCTTCTCATTGCAGTGGCTTCTCTTGTTGCGGAGCACAGGCTCTAGGCATGCGGGCTTCGGTAGTTGCAGCACATGGGCTCAGTAGTTGCGGCGCGTGGGCTCAGTAGTTGTGCCTCACGGGCTCTAGAGCACAGGCTCAGCAGTTCTGGTGCACGGGCTTAGTTGCTCCGCAGCATGTGGGGTCTTCCCAGACCAGGGATTGAACCCACGTCCCCTGCATTGGCAGGCAATGTGCCACCAGAGAAATCCCTATTCTCCCAATTTTTTAAAGAGAGTATTTTAATAATTTTGTTTTTTAATTTGTATAGTTGACACATGCACGGGGCCCTCTGTTCAAAAGGTACTGAATGACCCAGTGAAAATTCTCTTTCTCATACTGTGTTCTATTACTTAGTTCTTCCAGGGGGGAACCAGGGTTACTAATTTCTGGGCACATACAATACTGTACTCTTTTGACCACTGAGTTTATATTAACTTGAAAGTCAGTGTAAATCACTTAAATTTTGAATATAGTTTTAAAATTTTATACTATAATTATATAAGTAAATGATATTAGCTGAGGACAACAAATAGACTCACAAGAAAAGTTTCAGTTCTAATAAGTATTTCTTTCATTCTTGTATTATATTTCCATAATATTTTTATTACATCTTACATGTTCTTTGCTAAGTATCTCATTTCATTGATTCTGAGGTGAACTTTTATTTCACATTTTAACATTTCAGAAACGAAATTGTTTCTTATAATTGTTGGCATCTGACATTTAGTTGGCAATTTTTTATTAATTGCTCAATAAATAATGGTACGACACAAAATAATTGTGTCTTAGATTAGATTAGATGATTCTTCTCTGATTTTTTTTCTTGAAACAGATGACAAATTGGAATTATAGTGGATAAAAAAAATGAGAAGGTTGCTAGATTTCTTTTTAGACCTCCAAATAAAAATTTAAAACATTTTAAAGTTTATTCCCAATCATAATTGCTTTTAGACTTTTAGGCTATGGCGGGATGAATATAACTAGCATTTAAAAAATACAATATGCTGACTTTCATATGTCACTTGATATTGTAGATGAAGAAGTACTGTGGGAGATTTTAAGCACAATGTTTAATAAGGTGATTAAATCTATATGTTTTAAAAATGCTAGTGTTAAGGCATTTATTCTAGGTGCAACCCCACTGAAATTAACTTGAGAACTGTCCTCTGGCATTATTCAGAGAAGAGTTTAGTTATTGGGAAAATGTCCAGCAGCACCTTCACTATAGCTGCTTTGTATGCAAGGTACAGAAAAGGTATCCTCATCCGTATTGACATGTGGATATGAGCTTTTTTCTCATAAGACATTACAGACAGGGGTCCAGTGGATAGAGTGCTGTAGTGTGTGTGCTGCTTTTAAAATATTTGCGGTGTTCTTTCTACCCACCTGGCGCTGTATTAGGTACTGAAGTGCAGGAAAGACCAAGATAAATCAGAAGTGGATGATTCCTCAGAGCTTGGGTCTATTAGAATATGTAAGTAGTGTGCAAATAGCTAGAAAGACAAATTAGAGAGTAATCAGTGCCATAAAAGGTACATAGATAGAGAAACATTTCATCTACCAGAGGAAGATAAGGAGAGCTTCATAGAGAAAGTACTCCTACAAAATTGATTGAAAATTAACAACCCAGGAAGTTCATTAGTTATTTGGGTTAGTTATTGGAAAAAATAATTCCACTGACCTCTTATGTTCAACTCAATTGAAATAGACCCTTTTCCAAGATAAAAGCAGTATTTTTTTATATGTATGGTTTTCAGTAAAAAGTTTGTATACTTCAAAATTCTTTCTGGGTAGTCTCCCCTTGTTTTTTGATGAGTGTAGCACAAAGTTAAAACAGGCGAAATTGCTTAAAGGATTGAGAGTGTGAGCTATGTGAGCAAAACACCTCAGATTAACCAACCGTAAAGGCAGCTGGCTTGGTGTGAAGGAAAAGATCGCAGACTTGGTCATGCTGTCTGCCCCAAGCTGTGATAGAAACTTTGTGGGACTCAGCACTTCCCATTTATTTCAAGCCTTTGTTCTTCAGGATGCCACAAAAGGGAACAAATCTCCCTGGGTCCATTTCCCTAATCTAGATCAGTATCAAGTAACTCATCTACTTTTCTTTTAAGGAGGCACCATTGTCACTAGTTACTATAAAAACAGATGCAAAATATACGACAGACATTTCCAATAGAATTTAAGTCATCATTTGAGCAAAAATGGATTGGCAGTTGGAGATTTATACCTTGTGTATTTTTTTGATTAAAAAGGAGGCGCAACTTTAATTTTAGTCGGAACCTTGGACATCTGAGCATGTTTTAGGACCTTATTTATTGTAGATTGTAAAGTATCTCCAAAGGAATCTTTTACATTAGCACCAGGAGTTGATGCTTTCTTTTTCCTCTTAAAAATAATAAGTCCCCTCATATGGCGCCTACTCCTGAGGAAGAGGGGTTGTTTTGTTGAGCTCTTAAGATAAAGAGTCCCAAGGAAGTATCCTTGGACTTCAGAAACTTACAGAGAGATGTAATTGACAGCAGAAATCTGTAGTCAGGTACTACTGCAATAAATTTTTTCACCTACTGTTTTAGTATAATGAAGAGTCCTTTTAAATGCTCAGATCGACCATAGAAATTCTGATTTTGGCTGAACTTAAGCCTCACCAGTGACTGTGATCTTGGGAGCAGGCCAGTCAGAGGAGAAATTTAATAATAAAATTACTAATATTCTATGCCACATATTTATGGCATAGAATATATGCAGCCACTACCATCTGAATGTCTACTTTGCCTATGGATGTATCTAGTAAGGTCAATGTGTCACTTAGGGCTTTGCTAGTGACTACAAAAAATAAAGTCAAGCATTTCGGTGGCTTAACACAGTAGATTTTTTCTCACATAACTTTCAGTATGTGTGTTTTTGAAGTTTTTCTGGAATCCAGGGTCCTTCCATATGGGGCTGTGCTATTTACTAGGGGTCTTAAAGTCCTCTGTGTTCAGGCAGAAAGAGAACATAAAGAAGAGAGAAAAGAAAACACAGCCTTCTCTCATCCACCTTGGCTAGTAAGTGACACACTTCTCTTGCATTTATGACATTCCTTTGATGAGAACCAGTCTTATGGACCCATCTAGATGCAACAGTAGCTGGGAAATGTCACTGGCTGGGCAGCTGCTTTCTAGGAAAACACACCAGAAAAGAGTGGGTAAGTTTGCTGGATCCACAGGATCTGTCTTACAGCAGGGAGTATACAAATTTTGTTAGAGAGTAAGCTGTCTCTGCACAGTTAGAGTTGATCGCACCAGATTAGAGAAGGTGCTGTGAAACGTCCAGTTGTAATTTGTTTTGAAAAGCTGTGTTGCTTTGAGGAAAATATTTCATGCTCACCAGCTGAGTGTAAGAATTTCTTGAAAGAGATAACCAGGATACGATGATAATAAACACTCACAAGTCAACCAGACACGGATTAGTGGTTTACTTATTATAAGCATAGTCTATGAATGTTTTGTTGTACGATTCTGAGAATCTAGTAAACCCACTTACTCTTTTTTTTTTTTTTAATTTTGCATATCCCTTTTAAAAGGAAATGGGAATTTATGCAAAAGTACTTTTGGCTTGTTTTGCTTGTCTGCAAACATTTGAGCTGGTGAAGTATGGATATAAGGAAATTGTCTTCTGACAAAGGTATTAACCTACAGCAGAATGTCATGACTAGGAACTGTTGTACTCAGAGACATAAGGTAGGTGTGTAAGAAATAGCACCCTTATTAAAGTCAGTATGTTTTTCTTCTGATCTTATTTTCTGCTTCTGTGTGACCCTAGGCAAGTCCTCACTATTTTCAACTGTAAAATTAGACTTGAACCTGATTTAGTGCCTGACTCTTTCTGGCACTAAAAATTTTTATCAATCTAGAGTTAGAAGACTCTGGAATTTAAAGGAATAGAAGTCATATTCTAAAGAGTTCATTAAATATTGAATAGCCTGAAGAGTTCAGAGTAAAGAGAATATTGCTAGCATATCAAGCACTTCATTGGTGAGCAACAAAGTAACCATCTTTTGAGTATTTATATTCAGAGAAAAAGATATTTAAAATCTAAATAAATCTAATAATGATTTTGTAATTATCTGCCAGTTTGGGGGACTTTTAGAATTTTGTTGTTCCTCTCAGCATTTTAAATTCACTCTGGTTTGTATTATTCTTATTTTTCCATTGGTACTCTGCCTTGCTTTTGCTTTAAGAGTGCATCCTCCTATATTGGAAAATGTAGGTCTTTTTTTGGTATTAGGGGAAAACCTAAGTGGTCAAGACTGACTGTGTTGAATGTGAACATCCCTGAATCCTGGATGGTCTGTGAGAGCAGCCGTACTTTCTGAAGAAAAATGTCACTGACCTCAGGCTGTGTGTTGACTAGTTCAGACTATTGGTAAACTTGTATATACACTGAAGCTGCCCTTATTAGATAACCTTCAAGTGCCAGGCATTGACTAGTTTTTCAATGAAAACAATTTTACCTCGATTTAATACCACTTTTCTTTTGTGATTTATTTGAATGACATAGTATTTTTTTCACTTAAAAAAAAAAGGAGCATCCATCGTATACTAGATACTTGAGCAATAGATAGCTACCTATTAATTCTACCTCTTAATATTTTCCCTGGATTTTCATCCTTTCAAGACTGTGCTGATTCTTCTAGATTTCTTTTAACCAGTGCTAAGAAACCTTGACAAATATTTATTAGCATCCTCTAGGCGTGAGGGACCTTATTACATGTATTGGTGGATATTATGGTACATAAGAAACAGTATCAGAAGGTGCAAAATGGAAAGGTTTCTGGATATGAGTGATTTATCAGTTGTTAGCAAAGCCAATTTTCCTTTATGATAGGGGGATCAATGTTATGAAATTGATTTGATTTGAGCGCTGCTGGGATGCCTTAATGGTCTAAAAACTTTGTAAGCTGCCTAGGTCTTTGAGATTCCATTGTAGTATTCCATTCCCTCTGCTTTGCTCTTTTAAAATGTATTACTGGCTTGTGTTTGAGCCATAACACATTAAGCTTGTTATTAATCATTAACACCTTGCTGTGAATAATTTTGTGAGGTTGCTCTATGCCAGTTAATAAGGTGTGTCAAGGCCTGGGACTTGGCAGGAGGCAGCTGCTCTGACTTTTAGCAAAGGTTCTTAGTTTCCATCTGGTTCTCCTCGTGGGATCCAGAGTCGGGCTGGCTGCTCTCATAACTGTACCCGGAATGAAGAGCACTTGAAGGGAGTATGGAAAAATCCCTTTCCTCTAGGACAGCTCAGGTGAGGCTCAGTCTTTAAAGAAACTGTTACTGGAGACTGAGGAAAAGAAGATAAAACCTGATGTATGGAAATAAAGAGGAATGCAGAGCACAGATATGTTATCTTTCCTAACTATAGTACACACCCAGATTGGTTTGGCAGATACCTTTACCTTGACTTAACCATGTTATTGGAAAGTGATCCCCCAAATTCCCTTTTGGTATAATCGTGTCATATGGCCTCTGAATGGTGAAACTAAATAGACTGAATATTATTGACTGACATTTCCCTAGCCCTGTTGCACCTGAAGAAAATTGCTTTTCAAGCTGTATATTAGCATATCATTCTTCCCTGCTTGAGAATTGTGAATGATCAGTACTGGGACAAAAGAAGAGAAATACCTTTAGAATTTGAGGAACTTTCTAGATATATGGAGGTGAGGGGCACATGGCCCTAGAAGAATGGAATAACTAAACTAAGAGCTCAGAAAAGTGAGAGCTAAAGCCAAACTTCATAGTTACTTCTTAGTTTTACTTAAAGTTTGCTGTATATGACAACCTTTGTATTCCTACCAGATTTATTTCTGTAAAAGTTATATGCTAATTCTATTTTATCTTTTTATTATGACCTACTAAAAATACTTTCGTAATAAAATGTTACTGTTATTTATAAATAGTGTATGATACTAATATGAGAACTTTGGGAAAGGTCTTTTTCTTGACTCAGCTTAAAGTTCTCATCTAGTTTTATATTCTTATGGGAAGTGCTACTCTTCACTTATTAAAAGAAAATGCCCTGAATCATTTCAATGCCGTGTCCTCCAGAGTACCTGATTCATAGGATGAACTAAGTAGATGTTGACTTGGCAACATAATCTCCCTCTTCATGTATTTTTAGATTGAAAATGAGTATTGATTAATGGTATCAAAGTAAACTACTTTAAATACAGAACTCTCTAAATGAACTCCTAGCTTATTACGTACCCATGTTTCATGCTGTCTCTGGGTTCATTTGTTTTATCTCTATCATAATTAACACTCAACTAAATTTAGTATGAGTTTTTTCTGCATTGTTATTTTTGGTACAGTAAACTTTGAATAAAGTATTTACTCTTGTGTTGTAGAATACTGTTTCTACATGATAAATATTCTGCTGCTCATAGAATAGCTTCTCAAGTATAATTTTATTCTTTGATTATTAGTCTGTAAAAATGTACTGCCAATTTTGTTTTTTAAAGCATGCTTACCACTTGGGTGGTATTCCCTTTCCTTGCCCTTCAAAATGACTGTTCTGGTCCAGTGAGATGGGGTCAATACAGATATTCGTGGTCTGTGCTTTCAAAACAGCATGTGGCCTGATAAGCTATATGGAACCTTTAAATCTTAGGTTTACTGCCAAGCACAGAATTCCCAGGAGTTCGGCAACTATGTTTAATTCATTTTTGTAGCCCCAGCACCTAGAACAGGGCCTGGCCATCAGAAGGTCCTCAATCAATGTTTGTTGAAGTGAATAGAAATACAGGCAAGTAAGTCAGGATTCTCTAGTTTTCAAGTGATTAAAAAAAAAAAAAGCCAGCTCAAACCAGCAAGAACAAAATAGGAATTTATTGGCTCAGGTATCTGAGATGTCCAGGGCTTCAGACTTGCCAGGATCCAGGGTCTCCCCAGTGTTAACAGAACACTGTGCTTCTCCCTTTCTGTCTCTGTGCAGGACTCTGCTGTCCTCTATGTTGGCAGGTTCCCTGCGTTTGGAAGCAAAGGGGACGTCCAGCAGCTTCAGACTTACATTGCCTTGACAGCTGGCCTTCTCAGGAAGAGAAGTGTCTCTGTAGATAGCTGCAGCCCAAGTCCCAGGTCTGACTTCTGAGTCTCAGTGGTCTGACTTCGGTGGCCTCACCATCCCTGAAACCATCCGTTTGCATAGGGGGAACAGTGTATTCTGGCCAGACCTGGGTCAAGGACAGCCCCCCTGCAGTCAGCTCCCTGCAGATGATCACCACCTTAGGGAAATGTTATTAAAAAAAAAAGAATGGTAGCAGTTGACAACAGATCGCGAATGCAAAATATACTGTAAATTTGACTAGGTTAATCTCCTTCCAATGAGCTATATGCTTCTGGTAGTCTTGGTGATTTTAGGGACTCAGTAAAAGATTTAAACCTCCACATGGAGGTTTAGACTCCATGTGGAGTCTCTGGGCCTCTAATCTTGTAAGATGTGGTGGGAAAAAATGTATTTCCTCTCCTAAGTGTGAGAATATTAAAAGCTTAACCATCATTTTTGCCCTGGGTGTTATGCCCATTGAGGACTGAATTATTTTTCTCTTAAAGATGCATCATGCTGGAATGGGCCTCCTAGGCCAAGTTCTGTTTAGTCTAACATTCGTTCCTGCTGCTGCTCGTGGTGACTCTGTTAAGGGACAATTCCTGGACTTTCCTCTAAGCCATGCTCCCAGGGCTCCATCCTGGTGGCAGAAGCTCTCCAAGACAAGATAGACAAACGAGGCCCTAATAATGACCCCAAGTTCCCTGAGAAAGTCCATTTCTGAGTTAACACAGTACCTTGACCCTGAGTTAAAGTACTGTCTTATGTTCATGAGGTCAGGAGAAGTTAAGAGTCATATCAAAAACTCTAAACCCTAACAGTAAACCGTCTTCTTTCTCCCCTTGGTTTGCAAATACAAGATGTACTTGCCCGTTGTCTGGGGCCCTCTATTACTCCTGAGATAGTAATTCCTGCAGACTTTGACTTGTATTGTCATTTCGTGACTGTCTGGAGAAATTGTAGTAATAAAAGTATTGGAAAGTAAGGTTTTAGCAGAATATAATAAAATTTCAATGAATATTCAAATAAACTTGTTTTCATTATACTGAGATGTTGAGTAAATTCATATATCAGTATGCTACTCTTATTTCATGTTATGGATATTTTTAAACTTATTGGAAAAGATTAATCTTTAAAGAATTTCCTATCAATTATTACTTGAATATAAATAAGCTTTCACTAACTGTGGTGGAATATACAGTTATAACCAAATAATACTGTTTTATTTATACTGTTATCTAAAGATTAATTTTCTAAATATTCAAGTCCAAATTAAAGTTCTTAAACTTTGGAAAAATTTTCTTTTAGCAAATTAATTCAAATGCTAGGCAAGCAGCTTCTATTTTGTACAGAACCTTTCCTATAAAATATAAATGGTGAGTCTTCGTATTATTTAAATTCATACATGGGTGCATCAAGACCCACCTGAGGATATGATTGCTAAATGTGTAGTGCTGTGTTTGCTTTCTAAGAAATAAGGGATTCTCACCATTCCTTAATAGTCAGCTTTATTATTTTTGTTGTTGTTTTGTTGTTATTTCCTGGAAGATATCTTAGAAGGTTACTTGAGCCTCCACAAACTTTCATCTTAATATTTAGCATGATATTCTTCTTTTATTTCTTTGTGGAAGATCTGATTCAGTACTATCACTTCTGTACTATTTTTACACTCATCATGGGTCAGATCTGTTCATCAAAACAAAATAAATGGTTATAGTAGACCAAAGAAAACACATAGCAGAAATACAGCCATATATCAATATCTTTTACTTTCTTTTAATTTCTTAATTTAGTTGTAATATTGTAATTCTCTTTCTCCTTTGATTAGTTTTTTCATTCATAGCATTGATTTTTAAAAATTACTACAGATGTATATATATTATATACCACAGATGTATAAATCTATCACAGATATATGCACATTTAAGTATATATTTCACATATGTGTGTGTGTGTATATACATATGTATATAATCAAGTGAAACAATAAAAATAATAACTAACACATACTAAGTACTTCCTATGTTGTTAGGAATATTAACCTCAACTTCAGTGGTAGTGAGGCATATAACATGGTGGTTAAGAGCATAGTCTTGGACACAGAAAGACAAATACCATATGATATCGCTTATATGTGGAATCTAAAAAAAGGGTATAAATGAACTTAGTTACAAAACAGAAGTAGAGTCACAGATGTAGAAAACAAACTTATGGTTACCAGGGGATAAGGGGCAGGGGGAAGGGATAAATTGGGAGATTGGGATTGACATCACACCACTATGTATAAAATAGATAGCTAATAAGGACCTACGGTATAGCACAGGGAACTCTACTCAGTACTCTGTAATGGCCTATATGGGAAAAGAATCTAAAAAAAAAGAGTGGATATATGTATACGTATAACTGATTTACTTTGCTGTACACCTGAAACTAACACAACATTGTAAATCAACTATATTCCAATAAAAATTAAATTAAAAAAAAAGAGCTTAGTCTTGGAGCTGGAGTGGCTGAGTTCGAATCCTAGTTCTATAATTTATTACTGGCCAAGGGCTGCTAAAGCAGCTTTCATTCATGGAGAGTATCTTAAGTATGAGAACTACACAGAATATATACAGCATACTGGAATAGATTGTTACAGTTCTATTTTAAAGAAATGTTTTTACTACCACTTGAAATATCTTTCAATGGCACACATGAATATGTACAAATAAATTTTTTCATAATAGATAATGGTAAAGGAGGAGCTTAGAGGATTTCAGTCATCCTAAAGAACATTATTTTATATTAATCTCATCGATGATCCTGCCTATTTAAGTGTGCATTTGATGACAGAAGTTTTACAAAAGCAAAGAAGGGTTACTAGATGTTGAAGATGATGGTTTAACTTTCCCAACCTAGTCAGATATTTGAAAACTACTTAGAAGTTTTCCTTGTGTTTATAAGAAAAACCATAGTATCTATTCTTTAGTACACACTTATTCTTGTAGTAGATTTTGGTATAGTAACTAAATTAAAATAGTCAACGTAATAAACGTACAGATTGTGGTGTAGATGAACAGAAACTGAACACAATATAAAACTTGAAAATATGGATCCGTAGGTGAGGGTCCCTGGTAAGAAGGGTCCCTGTGTGCCACCATCTATGGCGGATGCTTATATCTCGGGATTGGAGACGTGGCCAGTAAGGTTGCTCTTACTAAACTGACTATAGTAACCCACATAATAACAAAAGCTATTCAAAGTTTTTCATGTTGACTTCTGCTTTTTAAAAGTTTTTACTGTGGCTTTCTGTTTTACCAAACATTCACATTTTATGGGATAAATCATAATACGGCTTTTAATGTATGATCTGACATTGAACGAAATTGAGAGCCATGGGGTTCGAAGTTGGATTTTTGCTGAATTGTGTGGTTGGTTAACTGAGTTTAGAGAGCTATTATGAGTTTGAGTCTCATTAAAAAAGGGGAAAAGTTTCAAAATTTTACTTCTGGGACTTGGGAATTAGGTAAATCTAAATATACAGTGTTTATGATTTAATTCTGTTGGGCCCAGGTTATATAATGTAAATAATTGTATTATTCCTTTTATAATTGGTGCCTAAGGCAGTCACTTTGGCAATCATAGGCAGTAGATGGAGAAACAGAAATAGTACTCTGATATGATGGAGAGGATTATGGGAAGGAGTGGTCTGTAGAGAAGTTGGAGATCACAGAAATGGACAGGGCTGAGGTCAGATTTCATTCAATGCACCATTCAAATCTTTGTCCTTAACATCCCTGCCCATCCCCACCCCCCAGAATTAGTACTTCCAACCCATTATACTCATAGAAATTGATCCGTTTTCGTATTACAACATAACATATTGAATTGTAGCAATTTGCTTCCAAGGCTGTCTGACCTACTAGTCTGGAAGTCCTCTGAGAGCAGGACCTGGATCTTATTACTTGTCATCACCTATGTTGGAGAAGTACTGATCTATGGAAGACACTCAGAAATTGTTGTTGAATAAAGCTCAATGAATGAAATGCTGTCATCTCACCCCTACTTAAACAGAAAGTGTATCTTTTGATCGTTTTCTCAGAAGTCTGCCCCCCATGTTAATTCCTAATAAGAAGTAGAAATGGCTCCCCATTGCCTTTGGAGTAAACTCTAAACTCTGCTTTATATATGAGGTCCATCATGACCTGGCTCTTGCTATTTTCTCTGCCTCATCTATCATCAGAACCCTGTCCCTGGCACATTATATTTTGGTTACATTTGGCTTTTGCCATCCCACATATGTGCCAAATAGTTTTCACACTGCTCTATTTTATACTTGCTGTTCCTTCTGCCTGGAAAACCTTTTCTCCACTTTTATTAATTTGGACTTATTACAGAAACACAGAATATAAAAATTCAGGTAAAAAATTTGCTTCTTTCCAAGATTTACATATAATTTGTAGTGTTCAGTGATGTCTTTAGTTAGGATTTGTTTTATACTTTGTTGAAATACTTTTAAGTTCAAAGAAATATGTGCTTATGGTAACAAGAAAATAAAAACAATAATAATAGACAGCCTTTAAGTATTGATATATATTACATACTGGTACTACGCTAGCACTTTACATAGTTTATTATTTTTTTAATTGAAGTATAGTTGATTTGCAATGTTGTTAGTTTCAGGTGTACAGCAAAGTGATACAGTTTTATATATATAAATATATATATATTTTTTATTTCAGATTCTTTTCCATTATAGGTTATTACCAGATATTGAATGTAGTTCCCTGTGCTACACAATAGGTCCTTGTTGTTTATCTATTTTATATATAGTAGTGTGTACCTAGATATTATACTAAGGGAAGTAAGAGAAACAGGTATCATATAATGTCATGCATATGTGGAATCTTAAAAAATGATACAAATGAACTTTTTCACAAAACAGAAACAGACTCACAGAGGTAGATAACAAATTTATGGTTACCAAAGGAAGAAGGAGGGGAGGAGGGATAAATTAGAAATTTGGGATTAACAGATACATAGATTATTTTATGTATTGCTCAGAACAACTCTGTGTGCCAAGTACAGTTCATATCCTAATTTGCTGATGAGAAAATACTTAGCTGAGGTAATTTTCTGAGATCCCCATAGCTGGTAACAGAGCAACACTAAAAATTAATCATCTTCACCTCTCATACTCCAGTCCCATTTTCCTGAGCAGTTTAGTTTGTAGCTTTCCACACTTTTCTCTCCATTTGTATAGTATACACATACCTGCACAACCTCCACTACTTCATCTAGCCACTTGTGCTCATTTTCTTATCACTCAGCTAATGAATCACCTCCTCAAGGAGCTTCCTCTGACCCCTACTCCTAATCTGGGTCCTGGGCATCTCCCACATTTTCCTGAATGTACTACTATCACGGATTGCGACAATACCTTGTATAAATACCATTGAATTGTCTCTTCTACTTGCCTGAAAGCTCCTTGATGACGGAGACCATGTGTGTTCTCTCTGTATCCTCATACTTAGCACAGCACTGGCCCACCATGGGCATTACGTTAGATGAATTAATTTATTCAACAGCATATTTATCCATCTTGTGATGTGTGCTTTCTAAATGCCTGATACTGTGGTTGTTACTAAGTATAGTATTAGCTTTTGCTGCATGAATAACCACCTGTAAACTTTGTGGATTAATACAGCAGCCATTTATTTTGTATATAGTTCTGTAAGGTGTCGTTTTGGCTGCACTGAGCTGGGCTGAGCTGGGCTTTCATTCTGGTGTTGACTTGGCTTACTTATGCATGTGCAGGTAGCTTTTGGGTCAGCTGAGGCTGGCTAGGCTAGAATGGCCTCAGCTGCCTGTCTCTGGTTCAGGTGGTCTCATCCCTCAGCCAGCCAGCCTGGGCTTGTTCACACATGCAAGTTTGCAAGAGTGTGAAAGGCCTCTTGAGGCCTATGCTTGGAACTAACACAGCATGACTTCTGATGCGTCCTGTCGTTCAAAGCAAGTCACAAGGCTAGTCTCCATTCAAAAGTAGAGAAAGTAAATTCTACCTCTTAACAGGAGGAGCTGCAAAGTTACATTGCCTCCTATGTGAATACAAGGAGAAGTAAAAAATTGTGACCATGTTAGCAGTTGACTACATGTTGTGAGAAAAGGAAAAAAAAAACACAACACTGTCCCTGTCCTAAAAGCCATGATCTAGTGGATGAAATACTGTACTATTTGTGAGGTCACAAAGAACAGCTATCTACCAGTCACCTGAAATTAGAAACTATTGAAGGCGTTTACTTAGTCTTTGATGGGGGTTCCTTGGTTTAATTAACTCTTTAGCCCGTTCATGTAAACTCAACGTTCTCCATTTTCATCCTCTCCATTGATACCCATGCAGCAGAAGGCATTTCCCGTAGGAAACCTGGGAACTGCAGGAAGAATGGGATCACCTCCTGCTGCAGCTTCAATCTGACTCTACAGATTGAATCTGATTTTCTCTCTGCGGGGGGGACTTCTGCCTCCACTGCACCCTGCCCTGGGCACACACACTGCCTGCCACCCATAGTCAGGATCAACCTGATAGATGGACTGCACTCTTCATAGGGGCAGCAGTGAATCACTCACATCCCTGGTTCTGGCTCAGAACCCCCATTGCTTTGCTGTACTGACCACAAAACATAAATACAGGAAAATTGTTACTTTGATTAAGAGTGGACTTTGTATGTGTCACGTATATTGCTCTTTCCCTGATTGAACCAAAAAGAAGTAAGATGTTTTTTTTCCTTGTATATGCTATTTTGCACCTTGACAGGAAAAGCTATCCATTTTGAAATAAGAGGGTTTTGTTTCAGGATATAGAACTTTTTAAAACAAATATATCAGATATGGACTTTTTATTATTATTCTTTTAAAGAATTCTAATTCTCTCATTCCTTCTGTTTTTTCACCATTTCTCTTGTTAGGTGCTGTCTGAGCTTCCTGGATCTGTGGTTTGGTGTCTGACATTAATTTGGGGGAAATTCTCAGTCATTATTGCTTCAAATATTTCTTCTGTTCCTTTTTCTCTTCTCCTTCTGGTATTCCAATTACATTACATGTGGGTATACTTTGTAGTTGTCCCACAGTTCTTGGATATTCTGTTCTACTTTTTTTCAATCTTTTTCTCTCTTTGCTTTTCAGTTTTGGAGTTTCTGTTGACATAGCCTCAAGCTCAGAGATTCTTTCTTCAGCCTTGTCCAGTCTACTAATGAGTACATCAAAGGCTTTCATTTCTGTCACAGTGTTTTTGATCTCTGGCATTTCTGTTTTTTTCTTTTTTAGAATTTCTATCTCTTTGCTTACATTACCCATCTGTTCTTCATGTTGTCTACTTTTCCCATTAGATCCCATAGCATATCAATCATATTGTTTTAAATTCTTGGTCTGGTAATTCCAACATCCCTGCCATATCTGAGTCCCCTCCCCACCCCCTACATTTAAAAACAGGCAAAAATAGGATTTTGCTTGTATTGGTCTATGTTCTGCAGTCTTCTGCTGGGTCTTGCCACATCTGCTTCCTTCTCATCAGTTAGCTTTCTGCTCAAGGGTTACCTTTTCGAAGTGACCAACGCTTCTCGGCCACCTCAAGCTCTGCCCTCTCCTACCTGTCAGTCACCCACTATCACATTAGCCTGTATTATTTTCTTCATACTTTTTAGTATTTAATATTATTTATTTGTTTATAGGTTCATTTTCTGTCTCTTCTCACAAGTATGGAAATTCTGCTGTATTCTAAGACAGGACTGGCACAAAGGAGGTGCTCAATAAATATTTGTTAAGGACATAAATATGTTAACATTAGTTATTCGTGAGAGTTGGTATTATAGGCAATTTTTAATCTATATTTTTCAGAATTTTCCTAATATGTAAAAATAAACATTGATTACCACTGTAATCAGGGAAAAATATTGAAAAGAATAAGCCCTTAAGTCCTGTTACATATATGTGTTTGATCAATTATAATGCATAGTGCATTAAAACACTATGAAAAAACCAAAACATGATGGAATCACACAAAATTGTTAGCAAGGGCTCCCAGTAGAGCCACTTAGAACAGTATCGTATATAATATATATTTTTGACTGATATATTCATTGATGGGTTGAGAGCTATTTTGAAAATTCAGCTGATTCTTTCTCTTTCTCCCCATTTAATATTCATGAAAAGACTTTACAATTAAAATCCTGCCCTTTATAAGAAAAGGTATTTCAGGCCTTTTATGGTATTTAGCTTTTGTTCCTGAAGTTCTACTCCCATTTATTTCATGTAGCTCCGAAAGATGCTAAAAGCTTTTGTGCTTTAGCATGCTGCAAGAATGAGAGCTTCTTCCTTTTATGGAAACTCTTAAAGCAGACACATTTTCTCAAGGAAATTTTGAAACAACTCTTTGCTTTTCCCCTTCTCACTTTTCTTTCTTGCTTCACATGCACTCTGTGTCTTTCCTCCTTTTCATTCTCTGCTTCTAAGGCTCTCAGCAAGGCAGAAGCTGAGTAGCCTGTAATGACTCCTCTTGGAAGTTTCTCTGTTGTTACCAACGAAGCTATGCTGGTTGTAAGAGGTTTATTCCTTTTGTAAATGTATAGCTGTATCCAGCTGAATAAGCATTTAAGAGTCTCCATTTAGCCTGCTTGAGAATGAAAAAGTTCTTTGGTGTTTTGTCCACCAGCTATAATGGGGTCATCAGTTCCCTCTTAAAGAAGCTGTTGAAATATTTTGCTTTTTTTCATCCTATCAAAAATTTCTCTCAAGAAGTCACAATATCCACAATGGAAATATTGAATACTCTTGTGTGGCACAGATGGAACACTGGCATGTGCTCTTCTAGTTTTGTTTAGCTGAAGATGTGGCATTTTTAAACGTGTCCTTGTCCGTATGTCTTCACTGTCCTTAAGTCAGCTTAGTTCTAACTCTTAGTCCCCGTTCAGAGTGTCTGAGGCCCTCACTTCTGTAAGTGTCACAGTCTTCCCCTTGGAGGTCTTGTCAACCTTCAGGGCAGGGAACCCATAGCACTCTGTGCCTCCCCTTATTTCAAACCCAGTCACCACTCCCCCACCACCCCACTAACGTGGTATATCAATTCATTTCTTCAATGAGTTTAAATATAGGGAAAGTCAAGTAGAGTCACTGACTTCAGGCTGCCCAAATCCTTGCCCAAATCCAGCATAAGGTACAAAGAGCAGGGATGACACCTCAATTTCTAATCAGTTATCTTGACACAAATATGAGACTGGCAGAAGCAAAGTAAAGATGTGAGATCAGGACACCTTCTTTTCCCAGGGGTAGCACTATAAAGTTGAAAGTGGGTTGGACGCAGTTATTTTCACAATTCCCTGAGTTCTCACTGCTCTGCAAATAAACCACCTCTGCTTCACTTCTGACCTTGTTACTCTGTCCCTTGCTCTGTGATCTTTTCCTCCTAATTTTGTTGTTCTTTGCTATTGCAATGCTTGGAAGATGTTCATTAAAACAAACAAACAAAAACAAAAACACCTCTGTATGCCAAACATCTTAAACTTCTTGGAGGAAATGTATAAAAATCTAACATAGATAATAAAAGGAAAGTAGTCTGCCTTGGGAAGAACTGATCAGTAAGAGGCAAAGAAAAAAAAAAAGCTCACATACCAAGAATTTTTTTACAGAGGTAATTTGAGAGTGGTTGTATATTACAGAAAGAATAAAGGAATATTTAGAAAAAATATATACAGTATATAGTGTTAACAGAAAATTTAGAAATTCTCAGAAATGGTAATACCAAATGTTATGCTTAAGACTTTGAGAATTGCTTATAATTCCATACATTATGTGATAAAGCAGAACTATGTTTGTATTTATAGTTCAGTACTTACCAAAATCAGATTATTAAGGTTTAGGCAAAACAGTGCATGATCTGCTTATGAAGAAATGTTAGTGATTTTCATTAAATTTCATATTTTCTTAGTCACAAGTTATTTTCATCAGGGATGTCTCTCAGTTTATATGTACAAACTATTTTAACATTTGAAAGTGGATTAATTCTTTAAATTTTTTCCTTCGATTCATTAAAGTGATATCAGTATTATTAATTTGGTAATTCAATTTTGTGTAATTTGCATGTTATCAGTCAGGACTCCATTATAGATCCTATTAAAGATCCAGGAACAAAATATTTTGATAATTGATTTATTCAGTAAATGTTTAATGTTTCTATAAAGTTAAGAAATCATTCATGATCTTGAGGTGATTACAGTTTAGTGGCAGAGATCCAAATGGGAAAAAAGAGAAAGGTCTGGGACATAACTTGATCAGCTTTATCTTCTAGAAAATTTATGTGGAATGAGGAGAAATAGAAGACAGCAAGCAGGGAAAACAGAGGGTACTCCAGTTGTACTTTGCTGCATAACACACTATCCCAAAACTTAGTGGTTTAAGACAGCATCAACCATTTATTTTGTTCATCGACATGTAATTTGAGCAGGGCTTGGTAAGAGCAGATTGTCTCTGCTCCATGCAGTATCACTCAGCTGGGGGCTAGAGGATCCACTTTCAAGACGGTTTATGCAAACACCTGGAAAGTTGGTGCTGGCCATTGGCAGGGAGCTCAGCTGAGGCTATAGGCCTAGCATTTCTCCATATGGGCCTCTGCCTGGGGTACTTGGCCTTCCTGTGGTATGGTGACTGGGTTCTGAGAGCAAGCCCACGAGAGAACCAGATGGACTGTGTACCAGCTTTTATGACCTACCCTCAGAAGTCATATAGCATCACTTCTGCTGTAGTCACAATCCTGCTTAAGGTCAAGAAATCTCTTATCATCTCTTGATGGGAGGAGTGTCAGTTCCATTGCGAGAAGAGCATGTGCAACGGGAGAGATTTTTTTGTGCCTCTTTAGAAAATACAGTCTTCCATAATCTACCATGCAGCTACAGCTCACATCCAAATGTACTCATCTTCTCCCCCACGACCCTCAACTCTAAACATCCACTAGTTTTTTTATCATTTAAGGTCCTGGTGAAGATTAGACTCCTTCAGTGTAGTTCTTTAAGCACAGCTCTTAAATCTGAGGAACTGTGAACATAAGAGACAAGTTATCTGCCCCACCATGCCCAACTTTTTTCTTTTCTTTTTTAGCTTTAGTGATGTATAATTGACAAGTAGAAATTATATGTATTTAATGGTGTACAATATGATGTTTTATATATGTATACATTGTAAAGTGATATCACAATCAAACTAATTAACGTATCAATTGCCTCACATAGTTATTTCTTTCATGTGTGGTGAAAACATTTAAGATGTACTCTTTTAGCAAATTTCAAGTATACAATATAGTATTATTAACTATAGTCACCATGCTGTACACTAGATTCCCAGAGCTTATTCATCGTGTATAAATGAAACTTTGTACACTTTGACCAACATTTCCCCATTTCCCCCATTCCTCACAACACCCAACTTTCAGTGGCAGGACAGGCATAGGTAAAGTGCTGTAGACACACCCAAAGAGGGGAAAGCAAGAGGCACATAGCAATCACTGGCACATAGCAATTAAGAAATTTAGCCAGGCTCATGCTGCCAGTTTCTTCATTAATGCATAGTCCTTCTGCTGGGAATTGTATTTTCCAGCTCTTTTTTTGTGTGTATGTGTGTGGTATGTTTGTCTGGTTTTGGTATCTGAGTAATGCTGGCCTTGTAGAATGAGGTAATGCTGGCCTTATAGAAGTAGTCTTTCCTCTTCAATTTTTTGCAATAGTTTGAGAAGGCTAGGTGTTAACTTTTTAAAAAATGTTTGGTAAAACTCACCTGTGAATTCATCTGGTCCTGGATTCTTTTTGTTGGGAGTTCTTTTTTTTACTGATTCAGTTTCATGACTGGAAATACGAAGAGATTAATCTCTTCGTATTTCCACTTTCTTTCTGATTCAGTACACTCTTGGCAGAGTGTACGTTTCTAGGAATTTATCCATTTCTTCTATATTGTCCACTGTGTTGGTGGGTAATCGTTCATAGTAATCTCTTATGATCCCTCTATTTCTGTGGTTGGTTGTAACTTTTCTTCTTTCATTTCTGATTTTATTTATTGGGGTCCTCTCTCTTTTTTTCTGGATGAATCTGGCTTAAGATATAACAATTTTGCTTATCTTTTCAAAGAACCAACTCTTAGTTTCATTGATCTTTTTTTTTTTTAAAAAGATCTCTATTTTATTTAGTTCTTTATGAGTTCTTTCCTTCTACTAGCTTTGGCTTTTGTTCTTCTTTTTTCTAGTTTCTTTAGGTGTAAGGTTAGATTGTTTATTTAACATTTTTCTTTTTTCCTGAGGTAGGCTTGTATCACTGTAAACTTCCCTCTTAGAACTGCTCTTGCTACATCCCATATATTTTGGACCATTGTGTTTTTATTTTCATTTGTCTCCAGATATTTTTTTATTTCCTCTTTGATTTATTCCACGACCCATTGGTTATTTAATAGCATATTGGTTAGCCTTCAGTTGTTTGTGTTATTTGTAGTTTTTTTCTCGTAGTTGGTTTCTAGCCTCATAGCTGTGGTTGTAAAAGATGCTTGATATGATTTCAGTCTTCTTAAATTATTGAGACTTATTTCATGTCCTAGCATGTGATCTATCCTAGAGAATTTTCCATGTGCATTTGAAAAGAGTGTGTATTCTGCTGCCTTTGCATGAAATATAAATATATATTTATTAAGTCCATCTGATCTAATATGTTGTTTAAGGTCAGTGTTTCCTGGTTGATATTCTGTCTGGATGGTCTGTCCATTGATACAAGTGAGGTGTTAAAGACCCCTACTATTATTGTGTTATTGTCAGTTTCTTCCTTTATGTCTGTTTAATATTTACTTTATGTATTTAGGTGCTCCTATGTTGGGTGCATATATATTTACAGTTGTTATATCTTCTTCTTGGATTGGTCCGTTGATCATTATGTAATGTCCTTCTTTGTTTCTTGTTACAGTGTTTGTTTTAAAGTCTGTTTTGTCTGATATTGGTATTAATACCCCAGATTTCCTTTCATTTCCATTTACATGGAAGACACTTTTCCATCTCCTCACTTTCAATCTATGTGTCTTTAAATTGGAAGTGAGTCTCTTGTAAGCAGCATATATATGGGTCTTGGATTTCTACCCATTCAGCCACTTTATGTCTTTTGAATGGAGCATTCAGTCTACTTACATTTAAATTAATTATTGATAGGTATGTACTTGTTGCCATTTTATTAATTGTATTCTGGGTGTTCTGTAGTTCTTTTTTATTCCTTTGTTCTTCTTTTGCTCTCTTCACTTGTGATTTAATAATCATCTTTAGTGTTATGTTTGGATTCCTTTCTCTTTTTTGTGTGTATCTATTCTAGATTTTTAGGTTGTGGTTACCATTAAGTTCATATATAACACCTCTATATATAAGCGATTATTTTAAGTTGATGCTCTCTTAAGTTCAAACACATTCTAACAATCTGTATTTTTACTCATCACCCCCATATTTAATGTTTTTGACATCATGTTTTACATCTCTTTGTTTTGTGTATTCCTTAACTACTTATTGTGGATATGGATGACTTTACTATTTTTGTCTTTTAACCAGTTGATCAACTACCTTTACTGCATGTTTGCCTTTACCAATGAGATTTTTCCTTTTGTAATTTTTATATTTCTAGTTGTGATGTTTTCTTTTCTCCTTAGAGAAGTCCCCTGAACATTTCTTGTATACCTGATTTCGCAGTGCTGAACTCTTTTAGCTTTTGCTTATCTATAAAACGCTTTATCTCTCCTTCAAATCTGAATGATAACCTTGCCAGGTGGTGTATTCTTAGTTGTAGATTTTTTTCCTTTCATCACTTTGACATATTGTGCCACTTCCTTCTGGCCTGCAAAGTTTCTGCTAAAAAGTCAGTTGATTGTCTTATGGAAATTCTCTTGTACATAACTAGTTGCTTTCCTTTTCCTGTTTTTAAGATTCTCTCTTTATCTTTAATTTTTGCCATTTAAATTATAACGTGTTTTGGTGTGAACTTCCTTGGGTTCATCTTGTTTGGGACTCTGTGTGCTTCCTAGATGTCTGTTTCCTTTCCCCAGTTAGGGAGGTTTTCAGCTATTATTCAGTAAGTTCTCTGTATGTATAGCTGATTCACTTTGTTATAAAGCAGAAACTAACACACCATTGTAAAGCAATTATACTCCAATAAAGACGTTTAAAAAAAAAAGTTCTCTGCTCCTTTCTCTCTCTCTACTCCTTCTGGGAGTATAATGCAAATCTTGTACACTTTATGTTGTCCCAGTGGTCTTGCAAACTATCCTCATTAAAAAAAAACTTTTTTTTTCTGTTCAGCTTGGATGATTTTCACTACTCAGTCTTCCAGTTCACTGATCCATTCCTTTCTATCATCTAATCTACTGTTGATTCTTTCTAGTGTATTTTTTATTTAAGTTATTGTATTCTTCAGCTCTGTTTGGATCTTCTTTATATTTTCTAACTTTTTGTTAAACTTCTCACTGTGTTCATCTCTTCTCTTGAAATATTCTCTTTGTTGAGAATATTTTTGATCATTACCTGGAACTCTTTATAAAACAGGTGGCTTACCTCCATCTTGTTTTGTTTTGTTGTTTTTTTTTTCCTGAGGTTTTGTCTTGGTACTTCATTTGGAACATATTGCTCTGTCTCCATTTTGCCTGATTCTCTGCTTTATCCTCTGCCTTGTCTCTATGTATTAGGTAGGTCATTTACATTTCCTCATCTTGGAGAAGTGGCCTTATGTAGGAGATGTCCTGTGGGGTCCAGTTGCACATTCCCCTCTGGTCACCAGATCTATATGCTTTAGGGGTACCACCCATGTGGGCTATGTGGGCCTTTCTGTCGTGTCAGGGCTGACTGCTGTAGTGTGCTGGTAGGCAGGGCTGGCCCCCAGCCTGGTTGGCTGCTAGGACTGCCTTATGCAGTGGCTGCTGACCTGCTGGTGGGCAGGGCCAAATCCCAGTGCATCTGGCTCCACAGCCCTGGGGGGTGGTCTTGGGGCTGTTGCTGACCTGCTGATGGGAAGGGCTGGGTCGCCAGGTGGCTGGCTGTGGAGGCCGGGGAGTTCCAAGACTGGTGCTGCCCTGATAAAGTAGTCAGATTTTTAAAACCTACTCTTTTAACAACCATGGAATATTGCCTCAAAAATGACTTTAAAATTCCTAAAATGGTTTTATGAAATGGAGACAATGCAAGGAAGAATGGAAGTAGTAAGAGAATGAGAAGAGAAATATGAAGGGGCCCCAGGAGAGGGGCCTGAGTGTGGGCTGTGTTGAGAATTCTCAGGTATAAAACTAGGGAAGTAGTACTGCTAGGGGAGTAAGCTATGTTTTGATGACCAGACTACATGAATTGTGTAAGCAAAGATGGTTGGACTGTTTCAGAGAAGAGAGAACTGAAAGAAAGAAAGCATTATAGGTATTGTCTCTTTTTGTTGAGTGCCAGTTTATGAGCTGGTTCAGAAGCATGCTGTATCTCCCAAGATGACAGTTTCTGGAAAGAGTTTATAAACTTAATCAAACACCAGAGACGGTAGGGGAATGCAACATATCCCACACTTAAACAGATCTTCTGAATTCAGGATTGAGTTAACTTTGTAGACCCTGTCTGAGAGGGTCTAAATTGGATTGTTTAAGTGGTATAGCAACCAATGAAGTCCTTTTCTCACTATTTAAATAGAAAAGTTTCCTTCACATTTACTACATGAGTCAGAAGGTATTATTTTTTACCAAATCTATTCCAAATTATTATTTTTAATAAAAGTTGGCAATTTATGGATCTGAAAGTTCCATTTTCAGTTTAAGAGAAAGTGTGGTTTAAAGTCGGATGTATACATATCAATTTCTTTATGTTCAATGCACTTTTATTCTGAAATTAAGCTTCCTCATTTTCTAAGAGAAAATGACCTTTAAACTAAACTCTGGAATATTTGATTCATCTTAGATTTCTCAAAAGTATTCCAGTCTTTACTTCCCAGAATTTATAAATGCAGAAATAAAAAGTATTCCTTTAATTTCCTCTGCAATAGTGAGGAAAAAAAGTATAGAATTAAATTTGTCACCCTCCTTGGATATATCTCCTAAGAATAATTGTATCTAGGCCTGTAGTATTTTATGGTGGTTACTTGCTTCATAATTCTCAAATATAGAAGAATTGCAGTTTTTCTAATTGGTGTATAATAAAGAGAAATGATATGGCATAAATTTTTCCCCTTGTGTTTCTATCTATCCTCCTGAAAAATTGCACTTACAATAGTATAGAAATTAACATTTGAAATTTGAATCTTCATCATTTCTTCCAAGGAAACATTGTAAGAGTAGCACAAGACTGAAAGCGTAGACTTTGGAGACAGACTGCCTATGTTTGAATCCTGGTTATGCCACTTACAGGCTGTATAATCTTGAGCAAGTTACTTAACTTCTCTTTGCCTCAGTTTCCTTATCAGAATAAGGATATTTTAGTGCCCACTTCATAAGGTTATCATGAGGAAGAAATTAGTTAATACTGCTAAAGTACTTAGAACGGTGCCTGGCATATAATAAGTACACAGTGCATGTTTGGTGTTAAAAACAGTGAAGTGAAATAAAGTATACAGACAACAAGAGCACAGTGTTTAAAGGTGTGGATTCTAATCCCAACTCTAGTACTCGTTAGCTGTGTAAATGTGGTCAGGTTACTTAACCTCCTTAAGCCTCCATTTCCTCCTTTGTAAAATAATTGCCAAAAGTACTACTAGCTTCACAGAGTTTCTGAGGATTACATGGGATGGTCTTTAGCAAGCACATAGCACGATATCTGCTTCCTAGCGCTGATGATTGCAGATATGTATTTTCATTTCTGTGGGCATTCTGTCCATGTTCATTGGGTTTTCTCTTTGATTCTTCACTTCACACTTCTAGGTCACTTCTGGACCTTCATAGAATCAGATAGGAATCCTTTGAAAGGTATGGCCATGGGGACAGAGTGAGGGTAAATGAGGTTGTAAGATAAATTACTTAAGCTCCCAGGAGGGCTTGCAGGGTGGACTTGTGTTAGGGCATTTGCCACTGTCCATAGTCTGGCACAAAGCCCTGTGGGCCCAGAAACCACACTCGTCAGCAGTTCCAGAGCCCATTTGTCCCCCAGAGCTGGGCTCATATTAACAAAGCTCATATGACTAATGTACAGGATCAGAATGCCAATGTTTCCATTTACAATGACAAGTGAAACTGCTGGGGTCTGGTGGCTCGTGTTCCCACCCAGCCCTTTTTGTGCCTGTAGGCAGGCCACTACTAACCAGGCTGCCAACTTATTAATTTATAATGGGAGACATAGCTGCTGAGTTGCTCCTTTTTTTTAGAGGATTTCTGGCTTTATTTATTTATTTATTTATTTTTGGCTGTGTTGGGTCTTCGTTTCTGTGTGAGGGCTTTCTCTAGTTGCGGCAAGCGGGGGCCACTCTTCATCGCGGTGCGTGGGCCTCTCACTGTCGTGGCCTCTCTTGTTGCGGAGCACAGGCTCCAGACGCGCAGGCTCAGTAGTTGTGGCTCACGGGCCTAGTTGCTCCGCGGCATGTGGGATCTTCCCAGACCAGGGCTCGAACCCGTGTCCCCTGCATTGGCAGGCAGATTCTCAACCACTGCGCCACCAGGGAAGCCCGCTCCTTAAGTTCCTCAAATTTCCAGCAAGTTCTCCCTAAAGTCATGTAAACAGGGTACCAAATTCTAATCAGAAAGTAGTTTGGTGAGCATGGAGTCAGAAGACAGTTCGTTCTCAGACTGATGGGTTTGATGGAATTAGACGCAGATTTATAATAATAAGGGACATGCCACCAGCCCAGAGCACCCTCGCCCAGCATTTGAATGGCCATGGCCTATGCTTGCTTCTGAGATTGCTTTGCACCTATTCCCTTGTCTGGACCATGTCTTTCTACTGGCAGAATCAGTATGTTTAATAGATTATTGTCATGTCTGAGGATCCAAGACTGGCTGCTCCATGGGCACATCTGACCTTCAGAAGCTTTAGTTTGTCTCATACTATATAGAGGCTAAGATTTAAAAAGCAGGAGTATTCACATAACCAGAAAAATTGGAAAAAATATTTGAAAAATCCAGAGATCTAGCCTTCCTGGGCCCTTCCCACATGGGGTCAACTCTCTGGAGCTGAGTACAGACTGTCCCCTGTAGATGAGGCTGGAGTACTGCCCTTTGGTGCATTCACACAGGTCCCCACCAGGTCCACGACATTGATGCATTACCTACTGGTAATGCACACGCCTTCAGGCGTTTGATTTTGTATCATTCTGACAATTAAACTTGCCTTTATTTATCTATGTGCTCTGACCTACTGTAGTTTTATTTCAAAGGTTAATTCTTAAATGGCAGTCTTATTTTCTCTTTTCCAGATTCATTTTACTGTCACCCCCAAGTGATAAATTGCAAACACATTTGAGTTTGTAAGTCCTAGAGGGTTACAGTGATAGAAGACTGAAATGTAAAGCTGATAGCTTCAAGGAAGTGGGATACCCTTAATCTTTGCAGAGGAAATATGTGATGCTGCTGGCCACCTTTCTCTATTTCTAGCTCGAGTCCTTTCTTCCTCCTGAGTGAAGAATATTAAGCACTCTCATATTCTATACTTTTTAAAATGCTCTAGATACTACCTACACTGAAAGAAACATAATATGAACATTGTATTTACAAAAGTGGTAAATATGGATGTTTTGTTTATAGAGGTATTTACCATGGAATTTCTTTAAGGAATAAGAGCTTATTTTTAACTTCAGTATTACAAATTATGAATAATCAGATACAGGAAGATTTGCCATTTGTTATGATTCCTAAGAACTGCTGGCTTTTTTTTTTTTTTTTTAACTTTGATGAATGGAGAAAATGTCATTATGTAATTGGATTACTGATCGTAAAAAGGAATTAGCTTCCCAAGGAAGCATTTTTTTCCAGTGAATAACCTGTCCCTTAATTCCTATTAATCTTCTAAATAAATTAGGATTAATTTATGAGTGACCTATTTGGGAAAATGGATTTGCTTGAGAAAAGAGAAATGTCAGTTGTAGATCCTCCTATATCTCACAGGTCTCTTTTACCTCAAATTTGACTACTTGATATAATCTTTGGGGTGCAAGGTAATAATAATCTTTTGGGGTGCAAAGTAATCTTTTGAATAATCTTTGGGGTGCAAGGTAATAACATATTCTCTTCTCTCTGCCTCATAGCATTTTATATATATCTCTTACAATAACATTTACTCCATCTTACTTAAACCAGTCCTAAATTAAATAATGAATTAGCACAATCTCTGGCACATAGTTATTTCTCCATTTCACCATCTTCATCATCTGCTCCTAAGTTTTCTTTCCTCAATTAGACTTCATATTTCTTGATTATATGGATTGCTTCATGTGTGTGCACAGTGTGGGGCACATAGCAGGTAGTCAGTAATTGATGAACTGAACTCATTGGAAATAGGAGTTCTTCTCAGATCCTCTTTAAATTAATTTTATTTATTTTATTTTTGGCTGTGTTGGGGCTTCGTTTCTGTGCGAGGGCCTTCTCCAGTTGCGGCGAGTGGGGGCCACTCTTCATCGCGGTGCGCGGGCCTCTCACCGTCGCGGCCTCTCCCGTTGCGGAGCACAGGCTCCAGACGCGCAGGCTCAGCAATTGTGGCTCATGGGCCCAGCCGCTCCGCGGCATGTGGGATCCTCCCGGACCGGGGCACGAACCCGTGTCCCCTGCACTGGCAGGCGGATTCCCAACCACTGCGCCACCAGGGAAGCCCTCAGATCCTCTTTAGATATGCAGTCTGCCATTATTTTTGGAAATGCTTCAGGAATCATGACTGAGGAACACTTAATTTTCACCATAATTTTGACTCAAGAAATATAGACAAATAACTGGAAAAAATAAAGTTTTAAATTAAAAAACCATAAAATTTAAAAATAATAAACCACAAAAGATATTGTAAACAATGATAAAACAAACCACACACTGAAGGGTGATATCTATAGCTCATATAATTGACAAAGGAGCTGAACTGTAATATAGAAAGACCTTCCCAAAAATAAGTAAAAGAAAGACAAACAACCCAATAGGGAAAAGGCCAATAATAATTAGATAAGATGCTCAACTTCAGTAGTAATCAGGGAAACCATAATTAAAACACTGAGATACTATACCAGTCACAAACAAATGGCAAAAATGTCAGAGTCTGGAATATCAGTACTGTGGATATTGTTTCTAGGAATCTAGTGCAAGGAAGACTCTCATACACTGCTGGTTGAATTGTAAATTAGTCTAATTATGTTGGGATGCAGTTTGGCAATTTCCAGTAAAGGTGCAGCTGTGTATATGCTTTAATCCTACAATTCTATCCCGTTATTCACCTTTAGAGAAATTCTTGCACATGTACAAGAATTACAGTAGTTTAATAATAACAATAAATTAAAGACAACCTAAGTTTACCAACAGGGGAATGGATGCTTGGATTGGGATGCTATATAGCAGTTAAAAAGAATAAACTATGTAGAACTACATGAAACCTCAAGGTAATGCTATGCAAAAACAAAAAACAAAAAAAACCCAAAGCATCTATATACCATGATACCATTTTATGAAGCTTAAAACATGCAAATCAGTATCTTGTTTACGGATAAACACATATTTAATAAAATATAAAAAGATGTATGGGGATGATGAAAGATAATCCTATAGAGTGTTTACCTTAGGAGGGAATGGAAGGAGATAGAATAGGCAGGGGCATATGGTGGCTTCCATTGTATCTGTAATGTTTTATTTCTTCCAGGAAATCTGAAGCAAATTTGGCATAATGTTAAGATTTTCATTGCAGGCAAGGATAATGGAAGGAGAAAGTCAACAGACTCTGTAGGAGGTTTAAGTTACCAGGATAAGTGGGCTTTGAGAATAAAATAGAGCAGTACTCACTGTTAACAAACACATCAGTGTGTCAGCACTGTGTAAATTCCAATTCTGCTTGGCTTTAGTGAGCATCAAAAGGGCCCTGACTCCTGTCTCACACTCTGGGCATCTTTAGCTGTGTGATTTTTAAGGAGGGAATACTGTGGAAATCTAGGGAATACAAAAGCAGGAGGTGGTACCTAAGATAATGTGAAGATTTCTGAGGACTAGATCAAGCCAAGAAAACAAGAAAGGTTTAGATTTTATGTTAATTAGGAAAGCAGTTGTGCCCAATTCAGAGACCAGAAGCCTTTCAGTGAGCTGATAATAGGCCAGTTTATTTACTGTGATCCAAGACTATCTAAATTAATATAAAGATTATTATTATAAATATTTGGCTGTTGGTATGTTGACAGTTGAATAAATCCAAGCTGTATTTTTATGAAGTCAATAAAAGTGCTTTCAGGAGGCCAAGAGAAAAAAAAATCAAAGACCTTAGCCAATCTTAGAAGGTGCACTGGAGATTCTCTTGTAGCTTGCTGTCTGTTCCTATCTCTCTCTGTCCTGTCTTTGTCTCTCTCAACATATCTTTTAGACAGACTGAAAAAGTAGACAATACATAAATTTGGGCTGGTAAAGAATGGAAAGAGTGGGGTAGAGAAGAGCACTTTCATTTCTGTTACATTGTTTTAAAGAAATAACAAGAGTAGTCCACTCAGAGTGAGAATGATGTAGTACAATGAGAAATATAAAATATCAAGTTGTTATTTTATTTTAAAGAGTAACATGTTCTTTTCAGATTACCTAAGGAATACACGAATTCGTTTTCATTTTGTGAGATTTATGCAATAGGTAATAAACTAAGCAAAATGATTGGCTCTCTCCTTGTCCCCCATCACCCTCTTATTTCGAATCTCTTTCCCAGACATAACCACTTGTCCACAATTGGTGTGCACTCATCCAGGTCCTTTTCTATGACTTTGTATATAAAAATTCATGTACCCAGAACTGGGATAATGTATTTTTCTGCAACATGTTATTTCCATTTAATGTCTTTTAGGGAGCTTTGCTCTCAGTGCATCTAGATAGCCTGTTTTTTTATTAGCTACATAATATTCCTTAGTATAGATAGCTCATTATTTATTTAACCCTTCCATTGTGCATGGCCCATTGCAAAGTTCCAGTTTTTTACTATTATAAAAAATTCTGCAGTGAATATTCTAGTACATCCATCATTACAGCAGAGGGCAGATGTGACTTAATGAATGGCCAGATCTAGGAACTACAGTAGTGTTATCCAGAATCTGCCTTTCTCATCTTCGACTTCGGTTTTTTCTTGGTTGGCCTCATTTTCAGACAACCTCACTTCATGTGGTAGCAAATATGTCAAACAGCAGTTCCAGACTTACATTCTACAAACGTTACAACCTCTCTCCCAATGTCAGCAAAAGTGTAAGGGTTGCCTCTCACTGGACCAGCTTGGGTCATGTGCCCATCCTTGACCCTATCACTGCAGCTCTGTGGATAGTTTACACTGGTCGGTCAGGCCTGGGTCACATGCCCACTTCTGGGGCTATGTCAGCATGATATAAACCACATGGATTGAGAGGGAGGGAGGAATAGGTGATTTGCTAGATAAAAATCAGGATTATGATACTAGTAGAAGGAGGAGGCACGTTGCTGCTCAGGCAAATATATAATTGTCTCTACAAACGTCTTATAGATAATATTTTATGTTTTTGTGAGTAGCAGATAAATAGATTTACTAATGGTATCTAGATTTATGTCATAAGGACCAAAGGATTCTTATAAGTATCTTTTAGAATCTTTGCTAGAGTAATGAAACAAGTATATTGTTTCTATATAATATTGTGTGTGAAAAGAAAGCATGTTATAGATTGAGGATCATTAACATTATGAAAAAGAGATAGTTTTTCAATTTAGAAAAGTGTTACCCAATATATTTGCTAAATATTCAGTGACAATGATAGATTGTATCAACGACATGATAGATACTTGGTCTTAAATCACATTTCTTAATATTCTACTATTCGCCAATCCATAATACAAATTCTGTATTTTATTTATTCATTTATTAAACAATGTTTATTAAATTTTGCTATGGACTGATCACCATGCCAGGGGCTGGGGATGAAATACTGACTACAACAAGATCCCTGCCCTCAGGTTTCTTACATTCTTGTTAGGGCCCACAGACTATAAATAAGTAAACAAACAAATAAAGAAGAAAATTCCAGGCTGTGAAGGAAATATAAAGGATCATGAGATGCAAAGTAATTGGGGAAGGTCGTTTCAGGTAAGGTGGTAAGGGAAGCCTTCTCTGAAGAGAGAGCATTTGCACTGCAACTGAGGACTAAGAATGAACCCAAAACTCTAGACCTATGCTGAAGCAATATGGTAGCCACTAGCCATGTATTGGCCATTGAGTACTCAAATGTAGCTAGTTCAAATTAAAATGTACTCTAAATGTAAAATACACATCAGCTTTCCAAGGCTAGTACAAAAATTATAAAATATTTAATTAATTTTATATTGATTATAGGTTGAAATGATAATATTTTAGATATATTAGGATAAACATTATTAAAATTAAGTTTACGTGTTTCTCTTCCCTTTTTTAATGTGACGACTAAAATGTTTAAAATTACATATGTGGCTTACCTTATATTTCTACTGAACAGTCCTGGTCTAGATGGTTTCAGTGTATTTGCTACTATTAACATGTGTGTTTTCATTTTTTTGTCCTTACTTTTGGTGATGGCAACTGAATTTATGTAGTAGATTTTTCTCCAAGGATCTATGTCTATAATGTTTATTGACTGAGCTGTCCAAACATAATAATTCAATGTGTGATTAAGCTTAGTACAGCTCAGAGTTAAGAGGTATTGGGAGGTGGGTAAAGCACAGAAAATTGCCGCACTTACTAGAGGAGTTGTGTCATTAGTCATGTTCCTTTAGAAATGTTCACGAAACAGATAAAGGAAGGCTCTGAGTTGGAGAGGTAGGTAGAGCTGGCATCACACGGTAATGACAGCGTAGGACTGGATTTCTGTGGGAATCAGCGACAGCAAACCACAAAGATCTATTTCCATTCTCTACTTAGTGAAGAAGATTCTATTGTGTTTTGTGGAATTGCTACTTCTTGCATGTTAAAATAGAGTTTTATCCTACACTGTGTTTGCACTGATGGAACATTAGTGACTTTATTGTGCCTCTTTTTGTATCTCTGTCAGAGGGATGTTGGCAAGTTCACACACATTTAATAACATTATACTAATTCACTGTGGAGAGCAAGCAGGGTAGTTTTTCTTTGTGCCATGCTATTATTCTAATTTCCATTTGCGGTTTGTGCCACGGGGAAGAAGTTGACTAAAAATGCACGTCGGATTTAGCAAGTTGACTCAAAATGCACGTCTGATTCAGTTTTAGTTTGTAAACATTTGAGGCCCCCAAATGTGATGTTTGTTACGCAATCTAAGTTTTATGAGGGGAAACTGTGTCCCTACTGGTTTGAGAGAGAGTTGAGTCATATCCTGTGAATGTGAAGCAACGGTGTTTAAACATCACGGGTTCCTCTTACTTTCATTCTAATTCGCTGCCGTTCAGAGCAGCAAGTGCTATCTGCGAAGAGGCTGCTACTAGCCCTTGGAGGAGAGCAGCCTCTCTTGCTGGGATTCAGTAAAGAAAGCCAAGTCTGAAGATGCAGTTCTGTCACTGGAGTGAAAGATGTTTTGTTTGTTTCTAATCAACTATGCTATATAGCTGCAAGCTGAAAAGTGCCTGTAACTTGCCAGTTATTTATAATAAGGTAAGTGTTATATTTTGGTTCACTCATTGTATTGTGGCAGCCTTGAATTAATGTGGCAGTTGTAGTATGTGATCATGCCTCAGAAAATGCCTTCTCACAGGGTCTTGACAGTGGCTTTGAGATTCTCATGCAAATAATTTTAAATTTATGGTACAATCCATTTGTGAGATACTTATTAGATTGATATTGCTTGTATGATAGTTTTTAATGAATAATATAGTGCCTGAGATGTGGAAAGATTATAGTAGCTTTGTGTCGTTTTAGTTGTTTTTTTCTTAAGGATTAAGTTGTACCAGAATTATTTTTTTCTTTTTGCTACTCTATTGTCTTGGTTAAAGGTGAAACATGAATGCATAAAATTCATACCATTATACTTGGATTTTTATTCTAAATAATCATAGCTCAACAACTATGTTTCTCCATTACAAAAAAAGTCTTAGTAATTTTTAGAAAAAGTTGAAAGTTGAAAAGTAACACCTCTTGCTTAGGCTTTTTATTTTAAGTGAAAGGCCATCATATTTTTAAACTTTGGCTCTGTTTGTTTCAAAATGTGTATGAGTTTGTCACAAGTCCATTTCCTCAGTTGTTGTTGGAGACACATATACGTTGTATGGATGGAGAAATCTGTGGATAGAGAAGTGAACAAGAGGTTTGCTTTTCAAATTCTTGAAGCTTGCTGTGGAAAGGTTGGGGTGGAAGACAGGAATGTTGTCTTGGTTTTTTATTGATTAAAGAAATGACATCAAATCAGAGCTAAAGGTGTGTCTGGTGTCACATCACTTTGGACAATCTTATTTAAGTCCTTTGAATTCTTTTGAGGTGAAAAGGTTAATTTGATTGTGAGAACTATAGCTGTGAATGTGTGAGACGTTGCTGAATTGACGGGGTTTTGTATGTTTAAGGACAGTTGGCATTAGAATACTTTTTTTTAATTGACCCACTATCATGTTTGGAGATCGTTTCATTTCTATTCAAAATTATGCCCACTACAAAATTGCTAGATTCTAACTACAACTTGGAGATTATTTTCCATTAGATACATACTCAATAACTCAAGTTTTACAAAGGTTGAAGGGAAGGCATGTAGTTTTCCTCTTCTGTGAAGGGGAAATTAAAATTAGTTCAACTTCCAAACATTTGAAGGCCGTATTCTGAATTAGAAGAGAAAAACTTTAAAGAAAATGACTTAGCACTTTGAGAGCCTTTGGGACCTTGCATAGTGAAAAGGCACATATCCCAAAAGATGAGAATCAAGATGTTATGAATAGAATATCCTGATGCTTGATATGTATAAAACTCTGCTTTTTTGCCAGGGCAGGGACGGGGCTATTCTGGTGAGTTAAGTGTTCTGCCTGAGACTTTTTTCTTATGCTATATGCGAATTATTAAATGTCAATAAAAAGATAGAATGTAATACATCTACATCAAGACAAAAGCATATCTTATTGCAATTTGCACCGTTTCAGATTCTTAAATATGGATTATAATGGCCATCCAAACTGTTGTTATATATGAAAACTCAGACCGATAAAATGTTGTAAAATCAAGATTTGATAATATGCTCTGTTTCAATTGTAGACTTAATTTTTTATGACATTGTACAGCCAACTGGTAGCTACCTGATTAGATTATTGTTTATTCTCCTTTCTTTCTGTTTCCCCCCATCCTTTGGCTGTTTTCCTGCTTCTTTGCACTTCCAGGAGGAGTGTGGGTAATGGGCAGGGAGAGAGAAGGAAAGTGAGCAGACCAAATAGTGTACTGCTTTTATTTCTCACCTCTCATGATGGTTTTGATGAGAAATGAGGTCAGGAAGAGGTTAGATATAATGACAAAAATGAGTCTTTTAGATGACCTTTTAGATTTCAGTTATTCAAGAAATTCCTTGACCTCTGAGATGAAGAATAATTGGGAGCTTGGTTGGGACAAGCTTATCTACCTTACAGAATTGTTGCAAAGATGAAATATCACATCTGTTGTAGTATTTTATTAACTGTAAAGTTGTATACATATTTATGAGGAATTGTTTTTGTGTCTTCTTGAAGTAAAGGTACTGACAAGGCATCAGAGATACTCAGAATTCCACTCTGGATTCAGAATACTTATTTTTAGTAGTAAGGGTGTCCTTTTTCTCTCTTTTTGTAAACTATTTTACTTGTTAATTTCCAACCTATATAAAAATAGTAGGCAAAGGTAAGCTGCAAAAAGAAAAATAAAAACCCAATTTTACCTAAGCCTCAAGTGCTGTTTAAAAATTTCAAATAGCTGGAGGAAGCTCATTCTTACTCAAAAGATACTTATCAAGTGGCGATTGCATTTTATCTTCAACCTAAAATCAACACGCAATTAGGGGCAGCATCAGCAGAAGCACGTAACAAGACTTTTTTTCCTTTTTAAATATTTTTCTTTTAAGTAAGGCTTTATTTGAAGGGTTCACGATGAGGAACTACAGAGTAGGAAGAAATTATTTTATGAAGTACTCTTTCTGACTCCTGAAAACTAAATCCTTCTGGATTATGCTTTAGATCTAGGGTCCCTAGTGAATCCTACTGGATATCAAAGGCAGCACACTCACTGGGTAAAATACACAGTGATCACTCCCCTACCTACTTCTGAAAATCAGTTATGAGGATCACACAAGACTGTTGTGTGACAGTGCTTGTGAACTCCACAGAGCTTATACATATCACTATCACCAAGTAAGATATACAGAATTATATATTTGGAAGGGAACTTAGATGTCATCTCATATCTTCTTATTTCACAAGGAAGAGAATTAAGGTCCAGAACGCTTAAGGAAGGTGCTTAACTTCACTCAGCTAGTATCTAAACCTGGATTTTTTTTTTTTCCTCCCAGGTTAACTAGAAATTGATCAGAAGATTAGCTGTTTCCTACGGTAAAGAGTTTTTTAAAAGATAAATACTATTTTCAGTATTGATTAACATCCTTATAGGAAACTATATCCCCAGAGAATGTTTCAAAACCTGTCTACAGGTTTTGTGGGCTGAGAATTCTCATTGGATCTAGTTTAATGGAGCATGGATTTGTGGAGTGATTATCAAATTATAGCATATGACTTTTGCAATCTCTTAGCTATTGCCACAGTAGAAGTGTCCAAGCCCTTACTCTTCAGAGTTGTATCATAAGAGTAAACGTGCATAATGAATGGGGGTAGATTTTGTGGCTTTTAAAATTATAGTTAGCATGGTAGATTGTTTTGATGCTTGTTGAAAGTAGTTAGAAAAAAGAGATTCCCCAAACACTTACCCTTAAAAAGAGACTAGGAAAATTTAAAAAAACAAATGAACTTACAGCCATTTCTGTTAGAATTGATCTGGCTATTTTATTTTTATGGAACACTATTTTTCAGAGAGATGAGATGGGAGAGCCATGACCTTTAATAATTATAAAAGTTAATGATATATATCCTACTATACTAATGAACAAATTAGATTCATAAAGAAAATTTTTCTTTAAAGCCTCTTAACACTAAAATTAGAAGGCAGGTTAATTAGAAGTTTTTTTTGTATGTTGGTGGTATTAATAAGGGTTATATCTTACTCCTAAGAATTCAAAATATGGTTACCATTTCCTTTAATAAAAAATGTAACTCTTGTGAAAGGTATATACCGTATCTTCATTTGCTGTGCTCCAATTTATAGCTTCAATAAATAAGTGGAATTTAACATCATCCTATCTCATGAATAAATTCTAGCCCTGCTTTGTAATAAAATTCATGTTAACTTTGATTTCAAGGACTACATGAATCTTCTTTATAACTATTAGGAGATAAAGGAAAACAGATGAGATAAATAGTTTAAAAACTTTGCTAAATGTAAGTGTGGTGAGATTGTGTGTGGTCTGAGGGACAGAGATCTGGGCTATAGGATGGGTGGTGGGAGAAGCAGTATTTCTTTGTACTCTTGACCCCTCCTGTGGTTTTGGAGCTGACAGGGAAGCCCATGTCCTCTTTTGATTTTGTTTTCCAATCTACAAAGTTGAGAAGACAACTTTCGTGCGAGACGACCATCCCACACATCCTGCAGGTACTTCGTAAATATTGGTTAATAACCCTATGAACATCAAGGTGGGTGAAGCACTTTCAACTCAGTTGCAGAATCCATAGATGTGCCATTGGTATAAGTGCCAAGGCTGGTAATGAATACCCCCTTGAGAGAAACCCAAGTAGGAAAGTTTTGGAAATGGTTTGTTGGGTTTTAATTCCATCTTAATTTAGTAGAGGTACTCAAATTAGTCACTTGGTCTCCCTTTACTTGAGTCATTTCACTAATGGGATAGATTAGTAATAGTTATTCATGGCAATTTACAGCATACCCAAATATAACAAATCAGGTTCCAAATCCCTCACTCCATGAGTGTTTCTCTCCAAGAAGAAAATAATAATAATGGCTAACATGTAAATCAGGCTGTATAATACTGTATCTTTTAATGAACTGTCTAATTTATTTCTTAAAACTACCTTATGAAATTTGGGCACTATTATTATTATTCCCTTTTCACAGATGAGGAAACTGAAGTGTAAATTAAGTGACTTATCCCAACATCACACAAATGGTAGTAGAATGATCAGAGTTGAACCTAGGTAGTCAGGCTTCAGAGCCAAGATTCTTAACTACATTCTGTGCCGCCCCCAGTTTGAATCCCTTGATCCCAGTAATATGAAGTGACTCCTGTAAAGTGCTACAGAGAGGAAAAGAAATATTTTAAATGTTACTACATTTAATCATTTTCAGGACACGAACATTCTCATTTGTAGTGAAACCCATTATGAGCCAGAAATAAACTAAAGTTATTTGAGAATTCATGTAGAATGAGGCTAGTAATAATGCAAAATGCATCTGGAATGAGCAGACATAACTGAGTTCTCCTAGGTGATTGTAGTCTTTGGTGATGTGAAAAGATTTCCTTTTTTTGAGAGAGAGAGAAACAGCTCTCGACGTACACATAGTCAACAGTCCTAGGAAAACTTGTGGGAATTTGTATGTTTTGAGGGAGGATTAATGTCGTCTCCTTTTCTTTGTACACTCCCTAAACATTTCCTGATGAAAGTCATTTGGGGGAAGGAGCACACTGAATGAATGGTAGAAGGATTTTAGGTCTGTTGTGCGACTAGATCCATTTTGATCTGCCTTCTCCAGAGAGTCCACAAATTATGCTTGAAGTTCTTGGGTAATTTTCATACTTTCTTGTTTCCTTAGGTCTCACAAACAAGAACTTGCTTCACGATGTTTTATACCCTCAGTGCTAGCACAGTGCCTAACATATAGTAGAGCTTTAGTAAGACTTTCTGGCAAGATGGCTGGATGGACACATGGATGGATGATAGGGATAAACTAGGGCATATCCAGATCTGCTTCAAGTCATGACTCATGTAGCTGAGACTGGATTGGGACCAGACTGTTACTGAGCTTGTGGGCACAAGGGAATGAAGTATGAGATGTAAAAGGATTTACCTCAGTTCATCTCATACTTCATCATCTGATGGTTTTCAGTGTGAAACTGACATGCCTATAAGTCATTTTTTGCCACAAACCTTTCCCACTGTATCATATTAGAGATTCTTTAATTACACTTAGGAACCATAATTGCTTTACTCCCTTGATTCAAAAGCTAAATTAAAGCAGATATTACATATATAATTAATATACATTATACATATGCAGAGAGAGAAATTAAGTAATAAAATTAAAAGGTCAAAATAAATGTGAATATCTAAATTAATGGGAATTGTCAAAGTTTGACTATTTTAAAATTTATTGTGGGAAACAATAAAAATTCAGAAGAACAATTGAAGCAGCATATCAAAGAAAAGAAAGGTATTTTTAAAAATCATTTTAAAATGCTTATTTACAAAAGTATAGACTTCTTTCCATCTTGGAACAGAAGCTTTGTTTTTCCACAAAATTTCGTTAGAGAGCTCAAATAAGAGGTCTGAGAACCAAAGTTTACTTGGCATAATCAGTCAGTTGTAAAGGATGGTTTCCAAAATGATGCTGGTGACTAAGGGCTTGGGTTAGGAAATGCTGCAGATTTTGAGAGCGGGTATTAAGGTGGTTATTGTTTCAAGTTTTCCAGTGGGGGAAAACACAGAGAAAACTGCTGTACAAACATTTGATCAAAAATAAAATATATACAAGTTTTAGACAGTGGGAGCAATCTTTTGTGAAATTTATGCATTTGTCCTTGACCCAAAGCAGTCATTAAAAACAAAACAAAAAAAGAAAAGAAAAAAATCCCAATCATCAAAAAATTTTTGGATGGATTTTCTTTTCCCTGGTCCTAAACACATTAGCATATGTTCACTGTTCAAGGGTGTTCTATTTTTTGGTGTACAGGTGCCTTGTGTTATTTGAAATGCATTTGATTCTTGCGGCTGTTTTCTGGAGGTGATTTTCCTACCTTAGAAATAGCATGTTCCAAGTCAGCAATCAGTGGAAAGTGTTAACCTGGCCAACAGTAGACCTGCATTCTACATCATAGAGTCTGGCCCTCAGTTTCAACATCCATCAAATGAAGGATTCATCCTGTAGTGCCTCTCACATTTTCCAAAGACTAGGAATTATTATAAGAAAGGATTCTTGTATTATTTTAATTTTTCTTTCCATTTTCAATTCAGTGGTTGCTGTGAATATTGAAATCAATTCTGAAACTTCCAAGGTTATCTAACCAAAGTGGCTACAGAGCTTTTGCTAAGCCCATGCCTGGAGTTTGATAAATGCTTATGCTATAGAGAGAGAGAGACAGACAGACAGACATACACCCCCCACCCCCCGCCACACACACACAGTGAGGTTAGTCAGATAGATAATTAGTTAAATGAATGATGGATGGATGAATGAATATCTCATGGCAAATGTGTATTCTAAATGTGTAAATAGCTACAAAGAATCATGCATACACCAGACATAAGAAGACTATGTAGCATTATTACCTGTTTTAAATCATTGATAAATTACATGGTATATTAATGTTCAAGAGTTTTTGAAAACTATATTGCAGTTCCAAAGATGTCTAGATTACTACCAGGAAGCCACTGATATCAACAGGAATACGACTTCTTTGGTTGCTTTCAAGAGACAGTATTAAGATGGTTATTGTTTCAAGTTTTCCAAGGGAGTAAAAACCAGAAAATTTTCCGGTAAAAATATTTGATCAAACACAACTAAATAGTGTCAAAAATATATGCAAGTTTGAGACAATGGAAACAAATCTATTGGAAAAATAGTTTTGTTCTTGGGTCCTACATGGCAGGTGCAAAGAGCAGAGGTCCCATTTGAGTGATATTTATATAACAGGCACTAATATAATTTTTTTAGAAATCAACTAAGGTCTGAAAACTATATTTGCTGCATTGAAATACTTTTTTCGTTGTACCCGGACCTCTTCCTCATTGTCTATTATTTTTTGTAAGGTTTCATGAAAGATTGCTATTACATTTTCTATTTTAATTGAAGCTTTTAAACAAAAATTAAGGAAAAAGTTAACTAAAAACTAAACATCAGTTTTATCTAAAAAGTACAGTGTTATTTTATCTAATAAGTCAAATTAGTTCAACATGCTGTACCACCTGTAAAGTTTCCGTGATTCCTTCCTTTACCTGAGCAGCATGTAATTCATATTCACAGACTTTTGGAATTAGGAGGTACCTTAAAATAAACTAGCTCAATTCCTTTAATTTGCAAATGAAAAATATTCTGGCACAAGCAAATTAAATGACTTTTCCAAGGTTATATGCACCCAGCTCCCAACAGAGCCAAGCTGGACCTGGAGTTCGAACATGCAACGCTGTAGTCTTTTTACTGTATCAGTCAGTGAGAGCATCACTGTCTGAATTTAGTATTCAAGTGGTGCATTGGATTTTCACTTCGTATTAAAATTTTAATTGTGCACAGCATAAATCAACTTAAGTTTGTCCTAATTTCCTTTTGGCCACTAAACAGTTTTTATCATACTTTTTTGGAAGGGCATTTTTTTACCCACATATTCTCCATAGACGCTTTTCCTAACACCTGATAGTTTACCTTGATTCTATTCACTTGGCAATGCAAATGCATTTGTAATTACAGAGACAGGTCCACATTTAACCACTCGTGCACATCTAAAACTGGTTATATTTTCCACGCCCTCCAACTTTCCAGATCCTCAAAATAAATGCATTACATCAAACTGACAAAAAACTCCATAAATGCAAATTATTGTATTGGGAACGACATACACATCAATTCAAATCATTTAACCAAACAAATGGAAACAATTACTGAACAATGCTCTGTACTAATCACTGTACTTTTGTCATCAAAGTAGTGATGTGCTGCAAGTTCCCTGCCCCATTGCCTTGCTCCGTGGCTCCTTCAGAAGCTGGGTGGCCACACCCAGGCAGCAGCACTCAAGGTGCAGGGTTCTCTACCTCTCCAGGTGGAAGGTCCCCTTAGGAGATGGCCCAGGTACAGATGGCACCAGGTAATCTGGTCCACTCTCTTTCTTTTAGATAAGAACCAGCAAAGATTGTGCCTGATTTGGCTCCTTATTTGCAACTGCAGTGGCAAGTGAGGAAAGGAGATTTTTTCCAGTGTGTTCTTTAGAATACTAGTTCTATGAAATCAGCATCCTATAATCAAATAACTTTGGGAAACATGGCATATTGTATTCCGTTTTGAATATTCACACTAGAGGCAAAAGGCAAACACTTCACAAGCTTGAAGTGGGGATAGTTTAATATTCTTTAACCCGGTATTTCCCAAATAAATCCGTTTTCAAAATATGACCTATTCAGATTGTGGAGCACACTTGGGAAACACAAATTAGACATTTTCCTCACTGACTGTATGTCCTGGAAAGAGGGTAGTTTGGGAAATGTGAATTTGATGTTCCCTTGGGGTCTCTGTCCCTACAAGTCTCTCATAAAATGAGCTCAGTACTGAGTGTAAGGATAATTTTGACTTTGAGATTTTTCACCTCATTCAATAATACTGTTCAGTAGCACCCAAGATGCTGTTTCTCTGAGCTGGTTGGATCACAAAAGAAGAGCGGCTCAGGGCAGGGAGTGATAAACCTCTGAAGTGGGAGATGGAGAAATTTCATAGAAATGCTCCTTAAGCTGCATCTGGAGGGACGTATTGGCATTTTCCCGGTGGATAAGAGCACATGCACAGAGGCTTCCCTCAATGTAAGAGTTCAGGAAACTGGTTTAAAAAAAAAAGTGTCTTTGGAGTCTGAGGTGGAAACGGGCATGGCTGATGAAACAAGTCAACCCGGGTCAGCTCGTGCATGAAGTTCTTTCACTGCTATGCTGAGAAGCTTGGCCTTCACCTTGTAGGGCAGTGATTCTTCAACCGGATGGTGCATCAGATTCACCAGGAATCTTTTCCAAACTCTGTACCCTATGCCCAAGAGATTCTGGTTCATTAGGTTATGGGTAGAGCTCAAGAATGTAAATTTTGGGAAAAGCACCCAGGTGATTCTAATGTACACTCTAAGTTGAAGAAATTTGGGGCATCAAGAAATGGCGTTAAGGAGAGGGATGTTGTAATTGGAGTTTTGAAGACTTTGAGGAGGAAGGGTTGAGAGGAATGTCCCCAAAGGCAGGGAAACCATTTGGAGGCTGTTACACCAATTTGAGCAAAAAACAACTAGGAAAACAAAAAGGCAGTGATGTGGGAAGCGGATAGGGGACCACAGGTCTGGTCCAGATCTGATCCATAGTATTTGGTGGCTGACCAAATGACAGGTGTAAAAAGGAGTGTCTGGGTCCTTGGCTTGATGATGCTGACAGCCAGGGCAGGAAACACTGAAGGGGATGCACCTGAGCTCCTGTTCATTCCTCGCTCTTCTTCTTCCACCTACAGCTTTGCTACCGTGTGGCACGTCTAGCTTGCCTCCACCTCATAGCGCTGTCATCTTCTTCCATAACTTTTCAACCATTAGACCTTCTGTGCAACTGAGCACCTCCTTGTTGAAAAGATACCAGAGAAGCCCTGATCTGTTGGGAGAGCTGTCCTAGGACCAAGAGGGCACTGGAGGAAACATTTTGAGCATGGGCGTAACCACGTGGGAAGACGTACGTGAATGGTGGATCTTTGTAGAACTCACAGAGCAGCCTGTACTGTGACCCTCGTTGGGGCTGTGACCAGCCACTTCCCCACTCCATACTCAGTGAGGCTGAGGAAGCAGGGTTGGGTAAATGTGTAGAATAGTCACAAAATGCTTCATAAATAGGTACCCTCAGTCCTAAGTCAAAGGCTCCCAACCAAGCCTCAGCAGCAGAGAGGAGTTAAGCCATGAGTCTGGATGAAGAGAAAACTAATGAAGTGAGGAAGCTGAGATTCTGTTGAACGATCAAAGAATAGCTTTGGCAAGTGCCACGATGTGGGCTTTGACCCCACCTCTGCCCAAGGCTAAAAAGAATTAAGAGGCTCCTGGCGTGGGGCTTGGTGAACTTCCTGAGAAGCTCAGCTGTACAGTATAGCTGGGCCAGTGAAAAAGGTCCTGTGAGCTGTGATGTGAATGCAGGGTATTATGATGAGCTATAACAAGGAGCAGAAAAGGCCAGGTGGCACCAGGCTTGAGAGAGGCTCTCAATACATCCCATGAAAACAGGTGGTAAGTGGAGTCCAGACTTGGAGCTAGAAGACCTGGGTTCAAATCCAGACCCCACTATATACAGAGTATGTGATTTTGAGAACATTATTTGACATCTCTGGGCTTCAGTTTCCAACTTCAAAAATGAGAATAAAAATACCTTCTTTGGAACTAGCTAGTGGAGGTTAGATATAGAGTGTAATGTGGGCCCCACCGTGCTGTCAGTATTCCCGCCTGATCAATGCCCAAGCCTTTTCGCAGTATCATAATTCAAGCTTACACTGGTCTAGTGGTCTGTGGAGCAATCAATTCATGTGAGAAAGTCTTGGGCAAAAATTGAAAAAGCCTGTACTCTGCAAGGTGAATTTGACAGGAGAGTGATGGATTAGAATCTTGTTTACAAGCTCTTGTTTATATTTCCTCAGCCTTATGTAATTTGTTTCATTCAGGATTTAACGGAACTAGGGTTAGAAGGATAGGACTTAATGTACTGCAGAACTGACAGGATGCTTCTTAATACTGATTTTACTGGAACATAAGAGCAACTAATTAAACTATGTTTCTAGATGAGGTGAGGGGAATGGGGTCCATTGGTGCCTCCAGAACCAAAGTCAAAATATGCTTAGCATCAGTATGCCAACCGACCCCCAAACACAACACAACACACACATGGCTGGGAGAGGTGGGAGAGACAGAGAGAGACAGAAAGAGAGAGAAGGAAAATTGTAATGAATAGTCTCATATTAGAGTCTCTGAGAAATCCAGTTGTTAAGAAACCTGTGTATCAGTTAAACTTGTTTACGCTAAAGGAAGACTTGTTTTTCTCATGGACCTATTAAAATTTCTCTAGCAGTTTTTCTGTATAAATATACTGGAAAAGAGTACAAATAGATGAACTTTCAGAAGTGTGTATTTCTACCCATCCTGATTTCTCAGAAGTTCAGCAGAGAAGTGAAATATAAAATTCACCTTTCATATGATTGCCAGATTTTAATAAAAATCTAGTAAATATTTTATTTAAGAAAGTCTCATTTATGTGATCATGGATGTCTTTCTGATTTTTAGATGCATTGGTCTGTGCAGTGGCCACAATCCCATAGGGTGAAACTTCAAACCTAAAAGGGCCTGTGTAGTCACATGCGATTCACTGGTTGTTTCAGTGCATTCCTCTCCATACATTCAAGGGTGCAAAAATATTTTTTGAGAGCCTTTGTGTCAGATGCTGTGGGGACACATTTAACAGATAAAATGAACACAATGTATGCCAACAAGAGGCTTTAATCACTCTCACGCGTATCAGATTATAAGCTGTCCTGAGTGACATTAGATAAAATAGATGATGATAGAATATAATAGGGGAAGTTAATTTAGATTATGGGCTCAGGGAAGTTGACTCTGAGAAAATGACTTTTAAGCTGAGACTAGAGATGTGTAGAATTAATTTTGGTTTCCCATGAGCTTTAAAATTTTTTATTTTATACTGGAGTATAGTTGATTAACAATGTTGTGTTAATTTCAGGTGTACAGCAAAGAGATTCAGTTAGACATATACATGTATCTATTCTTTTTCAAATTCTTTTCCCTTTTAGGTTATTACAGAATATCTAGCAGAGTTCCCTGGGCTATACAGTAGGTCTTTGTTGGTTATCTATTTTGTATAAAGTAGTGTGTATATGTCAATCCCAAACTCCCAATTCATCCCTTCCCGCCACCTTTCCCCTTTGGTAACCATAAGTTTTTTTCCCAAGTCTGTGAGTCTGTTTCTGGTTTGTAAATAAGTTCATTTTTGTCATTTTTTAAAGATTCCGCATATAAGTGATAGCATGTGATATTTGTCTTTCTCTGTCTGCCTTACTTCACTTAGTATGATCATCTCCAGGTCCAACCATGTTACTGCAAATGGCATTATTTCATTCTTTTTAATGGTTAATATTCCATTGTATATATGTACCACATCTTCTTTATCCATTCATCTGTCGATGGACGTTTAGGTTGCTTCCATGTCTTGACTATTGTAAACAGCGCTGCAATGAACATTGGGGTGCAGGTATCCTTTTGAACCATGATTTTCTCCGGGTATGTGCCCAGGAATGAGATTGCAGGATCATATGATAGCTCTAGTTTTAGTTTTTTAAGGAACCTCCATACTGTTCTCCATAGTGGCTGTATCAATTTACATTCCCAGCAACAGTGCAAGAGGGTTCCCTTTTCTCCACACCCTCTCCAGCATTTATTATTTGTAGACTTTTTGATGATGGCCATTCTGACTGGTGTGATTTTTAAGTGTGTGAGGATAAGAGAAAACTATGTTAGGTACCCAGCCCAGTATTTGGTACAAAAGATTTCCGGGAGATTCAGATCCACTCTGTCTCCTAATCAATGAATATCAAGCCAGACTCTAGAGACCAGCTGGTGGGCTGCACGTGCTGCCATCAGTTCTGGATTTGGGGAGTCAGTCCCAGGTCATCTGTGGACCCACTTGGCTCCACAGCCTTTCTGATTAGCCTTCACTGAGCATATCCTCTGCGCGAATCTCTGCACAAATCTTCTTTACTCCACATTTCTCTGCAAAGATGAGCACCCTGTTTCTCCCTTCCCCTGCATTCCAGTTCATCCAGTTTGGCTGTGGTTCTCTGTCTCCTCTCCTTGAGAATACGTTCATCTCCTGGAACCCCAGCCCCACGGAACTTCCCTTGAGCCAAGACGGTGCCATGTTCCCAATGAGGATTGTCAGCCTGTTGCCCCTCCACCCCCCAGACCACCTTAACCAGGTCATACCCTTCCAATGCAGTCCATAGTTGCATAGTTAAAATCAGAATGAGCTTTATCTGCCCCCTAGACTTTGTGGTTCCTGCTTCTGCATTGACTCCTGGGGGGATGGGACTAATGCTGCATGAGTTCACCAAGCCACAGCCCAGGCCTGCCTTTCCTCTCACCCACAGCCAGCCTTCCCTTGATGATCCTGCCTCGAACGCAGCCCAAACCCTGTGCGTAACTGGTGAGATCTCAGAGTTGCTCTGTTCCCTGGGCGCAGCAGTACAGGACAACTCCCAAGGCAGAGGGGATGGTAGCAGTGCTTCTATTGGGATCAGACCACAGTGGGCTTGCCTGAGGAGCATGATACCATCCTCTGGAGTGGGCTTGAAGTGGTCTGGGTTTGAATTCATTGTCAGAGGATCCAAGAGTAATTATGAAGTAACCAGAGTTACTGTGGAGGCTGGGAGGTTTGGAGCTCCCTGAAGGTATTCCCCAATCTGCACTGCAGGATTGGAGTCCACCTAACAGAGGAGAAAGGAACTAGAGGCTGTTGCAGGCCTTGCTGCCCAGAGTCATCAAAGGGCCGGGCACTGCAGCAGCAGAGAGAGCAGGCGCGCTTCCAGAAGCATTGCTCCAGCACCTGTTCTCTCCTCGGGCGAGATGCACAGCTGGGTTTCAGGATATCACCAGAGCAGCTGGCTTGTGACCATAGACCCTAGTGAGCCTTTCATGGATGAGGTGTTGGCAGATGTGTAAGAAGACAACTTAGATGCTGATCGGAGGGTGCTTTGATGTGGGTGTGAAAATGACAGGCTCCACCACAGAGAACAGGAAGACAGTTCTGCCTCTCTTTGTGGTTTCTGAGGTTTGCGGTTTTAAGGCTACTGGGACCACTTACAGGAAACGTTGTTCTTTTGTTTTTCTGTCTGAAACACCTGCAACAGTGTGGAGCCAAAAGGCAGGGGGTTCCAGGAAGAGCACACTTTGAGAAAGGATGCCTTTGCTGCTCTTACACATGTTTCCTATTTCCAGATACAGCCATAGACACACATATCAGATTCTACCCTTGCAGGTAAGGCACCTGGCTGTGTCATCAAAATGTAGCATATTTCCATATATTTTATTCTGTTAAAAAAAAAAGGCCTATGCTTTCAAGCCTGGGTTGACTAAGGGAAGGTCCTTATTAACAGTTCCTTTATTGTTTAATGTGATCAGCTTGATTTCTGCATGGAAGACCCCACAAAGCCAGTGAAAACTGTGATCTGCAAAGTTAGGAATGCATAACAATGCTTATGCTATGTGGACTTTTAAATGATTTTATGCTCAGTTTCTGCTGTATCTGTTTCTATTCAGTGACCTACCAAAAATATGGCAGAGCTCTTGCTATTGCATTAATACATTCTCTGTCACACCACCCCTTTCTTTCTGAGCAATCATAGTGGGCGATGAGAAAAATAGGACACGTTTGAGAGAAAATGGGTGGCTATACAAAAGACAAGTACATTTCTTTGGCTGTCAAAATTAGCTATGAAAATTAAGATTGAGAACATCTGTCTTAATTATGTATGTAGCACAGACTGTTCTGTTGTTTCACAGTCTCTTTCAGAAAAAAAAAAGAATAGTTACCTGCTAGTCTCTCATGATCTTCTCCTAAGTCTAATTTTCTTTTGGCTATAAAATGCTACTATTGATATTAAATAATGTTCTTATGTGCAAATATGTAAAATTTTTGCAATTCCTTTTGCAGACCGTGTATTGTAAGATTGGAAAGGACAGACTAAATACAGTAATCATAAATTTCAAAATAGATATGACTACCAAAGTGTGTTAGCTCGGTGTTTCATTAGGCATAGAAGCTTTATTTTTTGACCCAGTTGTGAAAACCATACTAATGCAAACTGATATCAAGAAAGCTGCTGGGAATAGCAAAGGAAATGGAAGTGAACTAAGTAGAAAGCAGATCCTGACCCACCAGGCAGTTGAAGGCTTGATATATTTACCATTCACTAAATGTCCTCAGAGTACTAGACACCACAGAAAACTAACCCATAAACTGCTAGGGCCTGTGCACCTGCCACCTGCCACTGAGGCTGTTGACACATTAAACTACAACCCTCCTGTTTTTGTGTTTCCTTTATTTTCCTTTTTAAGAATGATTGTGACCAAATTCCTATATTTACTGTCCCTTAGAATCAGATGTTTATTTTCCTCTTCTGTCAACATTTCGTTCTCTCCCTCTGTCTCCCCTCTCCCTTGCCTTTCCCTGTCCGCTTGCTGTGAATTAAATCTATTTTCTCTGGTTGGGTATTTCTCAGGGGGAAACCTACCCAAGACATTATCTCTGTCTTTGAGAAACTTACAGTCAAATGTGGCTCAGTTCACTTTCTAGTCTTGCTGAATGTATTTTTCATTTTAACTTGATTTGAATATAATAATAATAAATTTAATAGAATAGAATAATTACCTCTTTTTTCCGTATCAAAAAAGAAAGATCTTATTGAAAGAGTGAATTAATTTAATGATTTATGTTTTAAATTGAGGTTAAGAAATAGATTGTTTAGTTTATTATAACAATATCTATTTAAAATACTTAAAAATATATGTAAATATATTTCATAGGTTAATAATAAATATCGCTTAGCTTATATTTGCATAACAATTTTATTTTTCAGCAAGTTATTAATTTATATATTATTTGTAGATCCTTTTGAATTTTCTATAGAGGAAATCTATGAATAACGTCACTTTTATTTCTTCCTTTCCAAATCATATATTTTGTATTTTGTTTTCATCTTCACTGCTGTGGTCAAGACTTTGGTGAAACATTGAATTGAAGTGATGGTAGTGGGTATCCTGCCTTTCTTGCAATCTGAAAGGGAAAGATTTAATTTTTACCATAAATAACAATGATATGTGTTAATTACTTTTATCAGATTAAGAGATTTGCTGGCTTGCTGGGATTTTTAAAATTATTAGACATTAAATTTTATCAAATGTTTTTCCTATATCTTTTGAGATGATCATACGAATTTTGCCTTTAATTTCCTAATTGGTGAATTATATTAATTGATTCTCTGATAGTAACCCACTTTCGAATTCATAGAATAAGCCCATCTTGGTCATAATGTTTTATCTTTAATATACATTGCTGGATTTAGTTTACTAATATTTTGTTTGGAATTTTTGCATACACATTTGTGAGTGAAATTGGCCGTATTTTTTTCTTTCTTGCAATTGCCTTGTCAAATTTTGGCATTAAGTTATTGGCTTCAAAGAGTTGATAATTTTTTTTATACTCTGGTATAATCTGTATAACACTGAAATGATTTTTTAGATATAGGAAGATTTTAATTATGGATAACATTTGTTAAATAGTTTTAGTTAGTTCAAGTTTTCTAGCTCTTGAATTAGCTTTAATAGATGATATTTTTAGACATAAGTCCATTTTATGTAAACTTCAAAATAATTGACAAAATTTATGTATTGTCTTATTTTGTGGGAAATGCAGAAGCAGTAAAGATTTTTGAGCAGAAAAATGGCACAGTATTCAGAGATGTTATGCAAGATGAGCTGGATCAGGATTGAAAAACTGTAGCTCTTTATTGGTCAGAAATTTAAATGGCAACTGTAAAAGTCATGTTTGAAATAGTCATACTCAGCTTCATCAACATCTCAAGCATAACAAAATGATTGAATCTGTTGCTCATTTTTTAAAAAATTAATTAATTAATTACTTAATTTTTATTTTTGGCCGTGTTGGGTCTTCGTTTCTGTGCGAGGGCTTTCTCTAGTTGCGGCAAGCAGGGGCCACTCTTCACCGCGGTGCGCGGGCCTCTCACTATCGCGGCCTCTCTTGTTGTGGAGCACAGGCTTCAGACAGGCAGGCTCAGTAGTTGTGGCTCACGGGCCCAGTTGCTCCGTGGCATGTGGGATCTTCCCAGACAAGGGCTCGAACCTGTGTCCCCTGCATTGGCAGGCAGATTCTCAACCACTGAGCCACCAGGGAAGCCCCTGTTGTTCACTTTTAACTCTGTAAGATTTCCTATAAGATGGTTGTCTGTTGGTTTATTAAATGTCCAGTCATACTTTAAAGGAAAGTTCTGTGGGTAGTTCTATATTCCATTCTTATACGTCATACTAGTGTACCTATAGGCCTTTGTATATGGCTCTAACTCAAGGTTTCTCTGAGTTCATTGAACCCCTGGTGGGCCTCGAACATTCTCCACATGGACTGAGAACTCATCCAAAATGCCAAATTATTGTATTTGTTCTTAGGGTCAAATGACATTCATTCTTATGTACACATATAGGGTATTTACTAGTACCCCACTGAGTGATTTATTGATTACTGAAATTTGGTATTTGTTAATAAATGTAACATTATACCAGATTCTAAGGATATAAAATCAGTAGAATCCGAGGAAGTCCAGTTGTCACACCACAGCTGGCAGCATTGTGTAGCTCCTATTGCGTACACACGTAAAGAGTCAGAATCTTCACAGATTTCTGGATTAAGGGTTGTTAACAGTGTATCATTAGTGCCATTTTTAGGTGATTGTGTCTCTCAGTTGCAGCTATTTTTATGTAAACTATCATCAGTTTTGCTTCACTATTAATTCCATTTACTGCGGATTATCTGGTTAACCTTATAGTATGTAGATTATACATATATATGTGTGTATATATATATATAAACAGTTGTTTGGGAGCCACTAATTCCAGTGGTCAGACCTTAAGGCACGTGTTGTAGTTTGAATATGAACAATTCGTACATTTAGTACTAAAGCAGATGTTTACACAGTTTGATTAGTTGTGATGTTTCATTGTTATCACAGTCTTTCTTACACCTCCGTCTCCCTGTCTCCCATTGGAAAATGGAAATTGGTGGGGTAGGGTGGCTGTGGGGTTATTTACTTGTTATAATTGGGCTGAGATAACAACCTTTTGTGGATTACTCATTAGAGGCCTCCAGGGGTAAACATTCTATGCTAAAACATGAAGCAGTCATGAGTGAACATCCTGCATCGAAAATTCTTTTCTATTGTCTCTTAAGAAATACAGACTAAATGAACATTTCCTTGTTTCCTATTTCCAGAAGTGAGGCTTCTTCTGGAATTAACTTCTCTGCTAATGTATAATCTTTTGCTTTTGGCAGAGAAGGTGAGACTCTTGCAGCTTAGTATTTCTTTAAAAGAATGAATAGCCACATCAACACCACTGATGAGTTTGCTGTGATAGAAACAGTTCACAGAAGGGAGAGTACAGTGAAAGGGAAATAGAAACAAAAATGAAAATTGGAAGATCCCTGAGCTCTGGTGTTTGAAGGTCGGAGGTCAGCCTTCCCGGTACAGCGCTCTTCTACAGGGTCACCCACACGCATGTCCTCTTTATTCATCTGTGAATGTTGAATCCATCATTTCTCTATGGACATTGGGGAAACTTGTTTTGAAAATTATGCAAGGAAAGTTCCTTTTCAAAGATCAATTCCTAGACTCAGAAGTAATAAGAAAACATTGTCCTGATAATCACCGTCATTTGCAGTGCATATTAGGATATATTTCTGCATGCCTATTTGAATATGCTTGGATTTTTCTGGCTTAGAGAGAATTTATAATTACTGAAATTAAATAATGCAGTTGCCAGAAGGATCTGTGGGGACTGTTCAGTTTTTTTGACCTGTCTTATGCTGAAGGGACTCTCAGATGCGTTCCAAATACCAGACTCTCATTCATGTTCCTGCTGCTTATCTGATTTCCACATCTATAAAGGAAGCTGGATCTTAGCATGGGGAGGGAACTTTGAAGCTCTTTTCTTGTATCTTAAACTGGAGTGCATGCTACTCTGAACCTAGAGATAGAGATACTACCAACCAAGAGTTGAAAGTCAGAATAAGTTTTGGACCCAAATAAGCTACAGTACATCAAGGCATTAACTGTGATGGGTTTTCCCAGCATCTTTTTTTTTTTTTAATCAAAATATATACTCTTCAATAAAAAACATAAAGGTCACTCATGGATTCTCTAAAATCTTGCTTGAGTACAATTTTTAATACTATAAACACATCAGAGGCTGAAAAAAATCAGTTATTGTAAAAAATAAATAATGCTTAGTAAATGCTGTGACCAGACCCCATTCATTGATCACATTGGTGGAAACGGTCATTCTTGAATCCAAATCTCATGTCTGTTGATTGCTTTGCTTCCCATTTTAACTATGAACTTGCTAACTACTAGCTGGGGCAAGTAACATAAACTCTCTTAACCTCAGGTTCCTTATTAGAAAACAGGGTGAGTATAGTGAGAAAGACCACAGGCTCTGGAGTTCGCCTGCAATTGTAGCCCAGTCTCCCGCCCCTCAATTGCAGCTGCTTAATCCGAGGCAAGTTGGCCTCTGTATGACTTAGTGTCCTCGTGTGTCAAACGTTGATCACCATAAAACAGCCTCCTGTGAGTTTCAAATGGGACAGTGAATGCCAAGCACTTAACACAGTGCCTTCCACAAAGAAAACATTCAATAAATATTCGTTATTAAAAACAACCTTGAAGAGGATTTGTGGAAATACATTGGACGTGCATTGGAAGCAAAAAGGCCATGTATAAAGACAGACCAAGGGAATCTTTTACCATTATGACTTTGAAAACCTACTTCCATTTGTAAGAATTCTCTAATTTTTTCCCCTGATTTATCTGTTTCATCAATAGTTGTTCTGCCTTTGATTCATCAGCCCACACTTTTTTAGTCTTTTCTTTTTCTGTATTTGGCATAAAAGGGGAAAAGAAAGATGTCAGAGAGTCATTGTGGCTGTATTTATATCAGCCCAACTTCCATGACTGGCATGTTCCCATCATTTCCCAGTGGAGCTGCCAGATGATCAAAGACTTTACTGACCTTTGGCTGGGAATTAAGAGTACAGAAACAAGCATAGGTTAAGGATAGAGTCTTCTTTAAACTTTGTTTTAATATATCATCTGGAATTCTGCATAGAACAAAGTCATTTTGGATAGACCCAGAAACTGTCAACAGAGGGCAGTGACTTTGATATACCTGCAGATGTGGCAGTGTTTTTTTGTTTTCGTTTTTTTTTACTTTTTTCATCCGTCTGAGTTTAGCAGTAAATTATGCTCTGCAAGGCTCTTTATTAGAAGGCAGGGTGCATTTTCCAACAAATAATTTTACGACTAATGAAAAACTTGCTAGAAGTCGGAAGCTCACAAGTCTGCTTAACCCATCGCTTGTTAAAAGTATGCTGGTGAGGGTCTCACAGCTCTGCAGAAGCTGGTCACCCAGAATGCCAGAGGCGCCCTGCTGCATGGGATGGGTTCTTCCCTCCTTCGCTTCCATTTGGTAGCAGGCAGATTAGGTGCCCCTCCAGCTTCAGGAACCTGGGATAGATGTTCCAAAGAGACAGAGATGAGAGAGGGGAGAGGAGTGTGCCTGATGGCTCTAGAAACCAAGGAGCAAGAGAACGGGTCAAGCATAAGCAGAGAAGAGCCAGGGGCTGAGGACCTGTGGCCTGCAAAGCATACTTCTTGTTTCCAGACTAACCCCTGGAAGGTCTCTTTTCTGTTCCAACAAAGATCCTAGGGTTGAGCTACATACTTCCTATTCCACTGCCCTCAATTTGTTGCTTTTGACTATGATTTCTGTACATCTTGGGTTCACACAATAGAATAGTCTGTCTCTCAATTTCCCTTCTCCTTTGCCTTTTGAGAAAGTGTGAGGGATTTTAGTCCAAGTGATAAAAGAAAGCTGACTAGAAATAAAGTGTTCTTATTATGCTTAGCCTTCCCGCACCCCATGCCATGACTGCTGTCACCACCCTCCACATCTACTCTTTCTCACCTCTCCTCTCCTTTTCACTTCGACCTGCTGGAGACAAGTCCAATAATAAAACTTAGGGCAGACAATGGACTCAACTGAGATTTCTGCAACTTTTCAGAGAATAATCTTAACACAGCTCTTTCATGCATATGGTGACAAGCATGTTTCTGAGCCCCTGGATCCCAGTGAAGATGGTGGCCCTAGACCCGAGGGCCTAAGATAGGAGCTGGAGATGTTGTTGAGTGGACCAGACTGAGGTCAAAGAACTATGCATTTTTTAAGAAAAGAGCATCAAAGAGACTAGAGTGTATTGCTCTCCTGATTCTCTGAAAACTTTGTTTGGGGTCATCCCTGGGGTGAAGTAAAAGGAGGAATAAATTGTCCCTGGTGGCAGGAAGATTTGCAACAACAAGAGGCATGAGGAGAGAAAGGAACATTCCCACAATCTTCTCTACATGGAAGTCTTTTATCCCCACCCTTGCATTTATTTTTATTTACATCTACGTTGCAGTAGTGTATTTTAAGTTTGCATAACGCTTAATAGTTTCCAAAGTACTTTCCCAAGCAGTATTTCATTTGAACCTCATAATAGTTGTAAGGTGGGCAAAGGAGGTCTCAAGACCCCTATTTTATTGAAGAAAAAAAAGATCCAGAAAGACTGAGTTACCAAAGGTCATGTACAGAGTGTGCAGTACAGATCTGGGCCTGAAATTCAATTATTCATTCACTGTTTTCCCTTCACATTAGAATTCTTCCTCATAGTACTGATCTTGACTCATGGGATTAGCAAAAATACAGTAATATGAAAATACAGTAAACTTAAATGTTTTACACTTCATGAAAATCTTTAAAAGTAAAATCTGAACAATGCAACAGATTATACTAAAGCAGGAATGTGTTTCCTTCAGTAATTCTTCTTTAACATTGTAATATTATATTAAATTCTATTGTTTTCTAAGAATCAACCATAAATAATTTATGTATTTGAATTATTCAGAAGAGATTTAACAGAATAAGAGGAAAGAGCTGAAGCTAATTCATTCTATTAGAATACAAACGGCAAGCGAAAGGCTGTAAAAATTGCTGGGTTGAAAATGATTTCACTCTGAGCGCTGATTTATTTCGAGAAGGCTGGTTTTACTCTGTAATTTAAACAAACACAGTTAGTAGAAATCAAGTTACTCTTTTATTATGAACAAGCCTGTAGTCATTGGAATAAATCCCATGAAATAGAGTGGACAATAAATGTTGTTCAGGGATGATTATCTAGTTTATTATAGTAGATTTACAATGTTGCATTAGTTTCAGGTGTACAGCAGAGTGATTCAGAGATGGACAGATATCTATATATATCTATACCTATCTATATATCTATATCTTTTTCAGATTATTTTCCCCTATAGGTTATTATATAATATTGAGTATAGTTCCCCGTGCTATGCAGTAGGCCCTTGTTGGTTATCTCTTTTATATATAGATATATATACTTTTATATATAGAAGTGTGTGTATATGTTAATCCTAAACTCCTGATTTATCCCTCCTTGCTTTCCCGTTTGGTAACCATAAGTTTGTTTTCTATGTCTGTGGTTCTGTTTCTGTTTCATAAATAAGTTCATTTGTATCTTTTTTTTTTTAGATTCCACATATAAGTGATATCATATCATACTCGTCTTTCTCTGTCTGCCTTACTTCACTTAGTATGATAATCCCTAGGTCCATTCATGTTGCTGCAAATGACATTATTTCACTCCTTTTTTATGGCTGAGTAATATTCCATTGTCTGTATATATCACATATTCTTTATCTATTCACCTGTTGATGGACACTTAGGTCACTTCCATGTCTTGCCTATTGTAAATAGTGCTGCTATGAATGTTGGGGTGCATGTATCTTTTCAAATTAGAGTTTTCTCCGTATAAATGCCCCGGAGTGGGATTGTAAGGTCTATGATAGCTCTATTTTTAGTTTTTTAAGGAACCTCCATACTGTTCTCCATAGTGGCTGTACCAATTTACATTCCCACCAACAGTGTAGGAGAGTTCCTTTTTCTCCACATCCTCTCCAGCATTTCTTGTTTGTAGGCTTGTGGATGATGGCCATTCTGACTGGAGTGATCACCCCACTCACCATTAAGGAATAAATAGACTAAATGCTATGAAAAAAATTACACCCACAGTATGAATAAATCCTTGATAATTCACTTAAGTAGGAAAATTATATCCATTTTTGATATTTTAAAATGTTATTTTGACAACACACATTTTACCTAGATTATATACTTCAGAACCTTAGGTAAGAAACCCTGAAATATAACTACAAAATCACTGGTGGTTTACCTACCATGATCTGATTTTCCCCAGCACCTTTTTCTTAAATATGTTTCTATCTGCACTTCTGTAAAATTTCATGTTAAAAAGACATGACTGCAATGAGAGAATTTGAAAATGCATTAAGGAGATTTTAAGTATAAGCATTCTTCAAGTGTATGCATTAAGAACTAATAATTCCCTTCAGCTGGAACACTGAATATGTGAAAACTCAAGTTAACAAAGAAATTAATATATTCCCAATTTCATGTAATATTCCAAGTCATGTACAATTTACTTCCACTCTTTTGTTGGGTAACACTGACTTTTATATTTTGATTGATGTCAAATATACACCATGAAATATGTAGTGTGTATAATATGTGGATAAATATTCACATAGACATTTATTTTCATTTCTATTTCACATAATTTATACTGCATTTAAATTGGTGTGTAACATATTAACCTTGTCATCAAAATATAAATTTTTATTATAGACAATGATAATAGCTACTGCTTATTCATTGCTTATAAGCCAGGCACTGTCCTAGCTTCTTTTCGTGTATTGCTTCTAGTTATCTCCCAAACCCTGCCCAGTAGATACTATTGATCCTACTTTACAAGTGAGGAAACTGAGGGAGGTCTAGTGATTTTAAGTAACTTACTGAAGGGGCTACAACTAGTATGTGGCAGAGACAAGATTTAAACCTACATCTGTCAGTCTCCAAAGCCAGTGCCTTTTCCATCACACCACATTGCTTCTTAGGGACATGCAGAAAGGCATGATAAACTAATACTGCCCATAAGATGATAGCCATTCTGACCAGTGTGAGGTGATACCTCATTGTAGTTTTGATTTACATTTCTCTAATAATTAGTGACGTTGAGCATCTTTTCATGTGTCTGTTGGACATCTGTATGTCTTCTTTGGAGGAATGTCTATTTAGGTCTTCTGCACATTTTTTGATTGTTTTTTTTTTTGATATTGAGCTGTATGAGCTCTTTGTATATTTTAGATACTAATCCTTGTTGGTTCCATCGTTTGCAGATTATTTTCTCGCATTCTGTAGGCTGTCTTTTTGTTTTGTTTATGGTTTCCTTTGCTGCGCAAAAGCTTTTAAGTTTAATTAGATCCCGTTTGTTTGTTTTTTCTTTTATTTCCATTACTCTAGAAGATGGATCCAAAAGAATATTGCTGCGATTTATGTCAGAGAGTGTTCTGCTTATGTTTTCCTTTAAGAATTTTATACTATCCAGCCTTACACTTAGGTCTTTAATCCATTTTGAGTTTATTTTTGTATATCATGTTAGAGAATGTTCTAATTTCATTCTTTTATATGTAGCTGTCCAGTTTTCTCAGCACCACTTATTGAAGAGACTGTCTCTTCTCCACCATATTCTTGCCTCCTTTGTCATAGATAATTGACCGTAGGTGTGTGGGTTTATTACTGGACTCTCTATCCTGTTCCATTGATCTCTATTTCTGTTTTTGTGCCAGTACCATAGTGTCTTGATTACTGTAGCTTTGTAGTATAGTCTGAAGTCCGGGAGTCTGATTCCTCCAGCTCCATTCTTCACAAGGATCTCTTGTGTTTTCATACAAATTTTAAAGTTTTTTGTTCTAGTTCTGTGGAAAATGCCATTGGTACTTTGATAGGGATTGTAGATTGTGTAGAGTAATATGGTCATTTTAACAATATTGATACTTCTAATCCAAGAACAGGGTAGGGTATATCTTTCCATCTGCTTGTGTTGACTTCAGTTTCTTTCATCAGCATCTTACAGTCTTCGGAGTACAGGTCTTCTACCTCCTTAGGTAGGCTTATTCCTAGGTATTTTATTCTTTTTGTTGTGATTGTAAACGGGATTGTTTCCTTAATTTCTCTATCTTATATTTTCTTGTTAATGTATAGAAATGCAACAGGTTTCTATACATTAATTTGCACCCTGCAACTTTACTGAATTCATTCATGAGCTCTAGTTTTCTGGTAGTGTCTTTAGGGTTTCAATGTATAGTATCATGTCATCTGAAAACAGTGACAGTTTTACTTCTTCCTTTCTGATTTAAATTCCTTTTATTTATTTTTCTTCTCTGATTGCTATGGCTCGGACTTCCCAAACTGGGTTGAATAAAAGTGGTGAGAGTGGTCATCGTTGTCTTGTTCCTGATCTTAGAGGGAATGCTTTCAGCTTTTCACCATTGAGTATGATGTTAGCTGTGGGTTTGTCATATATGGCTTTTATTATGTTGAGATATGTTCCCTCTGTGCCCACTTTCTGATGATTAAAGGAACGCTGGCCGAGAAATCCTGAGCTAGGCAATGGGTGGTCATCTCAGCAGGTGGGTAGACTCACTGTCACAGAATTGGGTGACTGCTGGGGATCTACCCTGCATATTTGGACTCATGTGCTAGGCTATAGTTGCTAAGTAACTGGGGATTCTATAGCATCTCAGTCTTTGAGAATCTGGAGTACTGAGAAGGTACTGGGATCCTCACGCCTGGGATGGGATTGGATAAGATGAGGGTACAAGGCATGCTTTGTCTGAAGCAATTAGCCCAGAGTCCAGTTCCTGTTACCATAGTTTAAAAAAAAGACAATGGAATGCTGATTTGATGTATGTTTATGTTTCTTAGAGCCGCTGTAGCACAAAATAAATGGTTTAAGCAATAGAAATTTATCATCTCACAGGTCAGAGACTTGGAAGTCTGAGATCAAGGTGTCAGCAGAGGCATACTCCTTCTCAAATCACTAGAGAAGGCTCTGTTTAGGCCTCTCTCCTAGATTCTGATAGTTCCTTGGCTTGTGTCAGCATAACTCCAACCTTCACATGGTGTTCTCCTTGTGTGTGTCTCTGTGTCTGAATTCCCCCCTTTTTATAAGGACACTCCAGGAAATATGGTTGCCAGATAAAATACAAGAATCCCAGCTAAATTAGAATTTCAGATAAACAACAAATATCCCTTTTTAGTATAAGTATTTCCCAAATATTGCACAGGAAATGCTTATGCCAGAATATTATTTATTTATCTGAATTATTTATTTGAAATTCCAGTTTAGCTGGGCATCCTATTTTTTTCCCTAAATCTGGCACCTGCCTAAATATCATATCGCTTGTGTCTTTTTCAGCTGTAAATGAGATTTTAGCCCTAATGCTATGGGACAGCACGTCTCTCAGATGTTTCTTTGGTGGCATAAGGACTGCCACATTATCTAGGTGGCTGCCAAAGAGTTCTTGGGGGAGAGGGTCACCTGGAGCTGTGCTTACTCTCCATCTCCCTGAGGGCCTAAAGAGGAAACACTGAAGATGTTTTTCAATTGTTTATATTGAACTTGAATATTCTTTCTTTATTACTATATTTAATCAGATTTTGATCCATGTGACTTAGGGGAGAAGATAGGGTGACAAGGGAGCTTTTAACATGCCAGCCATGGCTAAGCTACTTTATCCATTTTCAGGTGGGATTAGGTGAAGGGAGGTTTATTCTTTTTGGTTCTTTTGTTCTACTTGGTTCTAGAGCTGGTGTTTGATGATTTTGAAAATAGCATCTTTGTGCATTATGATAAAGGACATCATCATTAGATAATGATTAATGAATTGTTGAAAATCAGATAGAAGATTGATAAGTGAGGTAACAAATTTCTTTTTCCCAGGAGAATTATTTAAATAAAGAAGAGATTACCACCCTCCTCGGAGTCCAGTCTTTTCATAATCACTATTCTGCATTTTAGCCTTTTTAGTTTTTGTGCCTCTGGGTGCAATTTTATCCTTCTTTCTCTTTCTCATGTGGTTTTATTTAAATGACTTTAGTGTAAGTTTTTAGCCTTTATGATATTCCAAATTTTTATTTGTTCATCTGAGGTCTCTGCTTCAACAAACTTTGCTCTTATTAGTGGGTAGTAATACAAACCTCAAAAGCGTTTTGGCACCAACTCTGAGGTTGTTTTCCTTGAATGAGAGGCAAATGTTATGAAAATTAATGGGAAGTGCTAACTCCAGAAGTGTCTTGCTGACATTTATTTATTTTGCCCAGAAATGAGCTAATGTTGAGACTCAGCATTATGAGCTCCTCACACTTGAGCTTGGTGAAGAAGGTAAGACTCTGAGGATTCAGTTGCATCATTCTTTAATTAAAGATGATGCTATTAAAGAAATTAGAGGTGTGAGAGCAAAACAGCTAATGCCCAAACTTGGGAAGCTTTGCCACCAGTGCCTTTTAGAATTCAGTATGTCCAGATACACACAAAGATTTTCCATTAGTGCCACTTCCTGGCTATACACATTTCTCTTCCAATGCCTAGGATAAAGTTCGTTGGAAGTAGATGCAAGCAACCACCCATTAAGAGCTCTTTGCTCTAAAATTTGACTTCCTCTTTTCTGCAAGGAGGAAGATGATAGCATTGATCCTTTATCACTCTTCCTCCCTCCAAATCTCCTGCCCTTTGCTGATGGTGAAACAAATTGCAGAACTCTCTTAGCGGTTGTAACTTGTTATAACAAATACTCTCCTCAACTGAGGAAACTCTGAATTGGGCCCTTCAGGCATTCAGCAAGCAGCCATGCAAACCCATGAGCTTTGCCTTCAGACCAGCAAATCTAGTACATGGGCATCTTCTCCCCAACTATTTCTTTGGCGTTACCTTAGCTGCTTAGTAAGTGGGGAATTAATATGTTGTTGGGCAGTGGTGAACTCTTACTTCTGACGATGATTTATCTAAGCTTCTTATCTTCCCTCAAGGGAGGTAAGTGACATTTTGACTAGATTCCGTAACAATATTTATCATGATTATTTGGTAGTCTCTGCACGACAACAGTGGGCATAAATTCTTTATGAAATTAACCCTAGTGACAAAGGATTTATTTTATAATGATCTGTGTCTTTTCTTCCATGGGGTGTAAATTCTAGTAAATATTAAAGCAGTCAAAATAATATTTTTCTTCTAAAAATTTTCCTATAAACCATATGTTACACTTTTTCTTTGCCATCTTTAATTTACGGCAACAATTGCAACTAATGGCTGACAAAGGTTAAGAGCACATCAGTAAATTACTCACATTCTGGCTCCTAAATAATCTATTTTTCTCAAAGCACCAAATTCTCTTCCTTTGTCTGATGTTCTGGAAAGAGAGGAGAGGCAATTATGCTGCAGTTATGTTTGTTGGTTTGTGTTATTCAAGCACAAAGATGATAAGCTCCCTGTACTTAACATATTTTAAATGTAGTCATTATCAAAAAACTTCTTTTGAATATATTATTGATTTAATAACTTTTCTGCTTAATATCTCATTATGTTACATGCAATACCAAATTTATGAGTTTCCTAATGGTTTGGGAGCCATGTCTTAATCCATATTTGTGTATCTATTCCCTAATGGATGGGTGGATGGATGGAAGAGAGAGATAGGGGACGGGATAAAGAGGAATAGACGATGAGCAGGATTTTTGGTAATCAGAATTCGTATTCCTCAGAAATAATGACATGAATTTCTTGACTCGGTGTCAGACTACAAAAATGCCACCATTGTTCATTTTGTAGGAGGTACAGTGTTTTCATAGGAGGAAAGGAGAACGCAATGGTGATGGCCTTTTATTTTCTTTATTCTTTAAAACCTACGTTAAATTATTATTGAGTCAAAAAGAACTATACTAGTTTTTATTAAAAGGACAATATTACTAAAGTTTCTCAGTTTATTAATGCATTTGACATAATGTTTTAGTAGTGGTCACACAGTCATGACACACCACATGCTACCAGTTAAGAGCTTATGGAACCAAAACCTCCTCCCAGACCTTGACTTTCAAAGGATAAATTGTCCATGCCAAGGAGAAGCATTCACTGCTCCCGGGGAGCCATGTGAGTCTGTCCCATGGTGTCTGTGTGGTGCCCCACGGATCATTTAACAAGGCTTGTGTGAGGCACTAGGAAGAACAGATGTCACAGTGGCCACGGTGGCACAGGCTCAGGGGTCACTTTGCAGCCATACTAGGTATCTTTTATGAAGAATGAAATTATCTCTGTAGTTGGTGCCAATTGATTTTGATTTTTAATGTTCTCTTTACTTCAGTAAATATAAAAGTAAAAATGTTGACGAGATCTCCAACAAAAGGGACATGGTGCACAAATTAGTTTACTTTCAGCAAGCAGATCCTGAGTTTTCAGCGAGGAGAACTTCATGCCCCCTGTGCCACCTATACAACTGCAAAGAGTGTCACGGAGACCTGGTTCCAGCCTGGTACTTAAGGATTTTTAAGGCCTAGGAATCCAATCCAATCTTTGGAGCTGTAAATAAACCAAACACTGTTTCAATTAAGCCTCAACAAGAGTATTAAATGAAACATTTGGTAAATTTGAATTCTCATAGCCTTTGCACATCTCAGGGTTTGTGTTCACAGGTGATGTACAAAGTGAAATGGAGGCTAGTACATGGGAAAGACAAATGGTCTCATCATCTACTTCCGTATAGTTGTTGCAACCTCTGGTTAATTCTCAGGCCTGTTCTGATACAGGAACCATAAGTAGCATTTAAGCTATAGGTATCTCCTCTTTTCACTCTTTTAATATTTATTGAGTGCCCCCACATCAGACACTGTTCTAGATACATACTGGAGTGGATCACATAGATCCAAATCACTGCTCTCAAAGAGCTTATCTTCCAGCAGGAATACTATTTGAAATACTGCATTAGTGTCGAATATTAAACATGAATGTTGTCTTTCAAGAACTTCAGATCAATTTGATAAACCCTCATCAGGGTACCTGCAAAGATGAGTCAGTCCTAGGTCTGGTATCTAGGAATTCACAGTCCAATAGGGTAAATAGGAATGTGTAGTCAAGGGTTAAATACAGTGAGACAGTAACCGAGGTGTGACATAGCACAGGTGGGTATTGACATAGCACAGAGTAGAGGGTAACTGGCTGCAGGGAGAGGAGGTAGTGGGAGAGAGATGCTAATGGTGGGGATGGTGGGGATGGCTTCTTCTAGGATGTGACCCTGTCTGGTGAACTCCTAATTATCCCTTAGAACACTCATAATTAACATTTTAAGTTGAAAGTGGTGAGATAGTATTTATACTGCTGCTCATATTCATTTATTCTTTAGTCCTTGAATATTTTAACATTTCTTCCTGAGGCTTGAGAAAAATGAAGAATAGAGTTGATCAATAGGGAGCCTATTAGCATAATGAAGTAACAACCAAGATAAAAGTTAATAGGAACATTTATTTCTAAGAGCTCTATCTCTAGAGGTATGGAAGGGCGGTCAAATCGTGAAATTAGCTGTCAGAGCTGATAGAGATTTCACATTCGTTTAGTTGACCACAGCTTTGTTCAAGGTGTCTGTGCATCTTGGAAAGAATTGCGTGTATGGCTAATTAGCCTTTCAAACAAATTCTTTTCAAAGTAATAACAGCATATAAAATTACAGCACCTCTATATGTACAAATTTTCATGAATTGCCTCGTGTGGTTGGATCCATGGAATACTGTATTGCTGGGAGACATGTTTTCAGAGTTCATCCTCTCCAAATACAACCTTTGCTGCTATTTCTAGAAATAGAACACTAAAAGCTAACATTTGCATAGTGCTTACTATGTCCCTGACACTACTATAAGCACTGTACAATTTTTAACTCATCAAAATCTCACACCTGATGAGGCATGACCTCCATTTCACAGAAAGGAAAACTGAGGTACAAAGAGGTTAAGCCACTTGCTCAGGGTTCCACAGCTAGAAAATGTCAGAGCCAGGATTCATCCTCAAACAGTCAGGTCACAGAGTTGTATTCTTAACCACTATATTATGCTGTTTCTAAAATACAGAATGAGCACTCTTATCATGGGATTATTTTGAAAACTTTAAGTACCAAAAATTACCATGTAACCATATTTTAGATGTTAGGTATATGTTTGCATATTAGATACAAATTCCATATTCAATGATGAGGTCACCTTTGAATCTCTTTGGCTCACAAACAACCACTGTCCACAAACCCCTTTCACTGATGATGCTGGTTGACACATGACTCTAGCCTCACTTCACTAACTCCTGAGATACTTCACCAAATGCTGAGGCCTCGGTTGCCTCCTAAAACTGTATTCTGCTCTTCCTGAGGGCTAGCCCTGTAACTTTCACTGAGTGTACAAACTATTCTTCATTCATTCAAACAGCAACTGTTTATTGAGTGCCTTTGTGCCACGTGCTATGCTAAAAGCAGGAGTTACGAGGGTATACCACAAAGACAGAAAATCCACCAAAATCAGGTCACCTCACAAAATATTTCCAAGTTATGGTGTTATATTTAAAAAACAAAAACAAAACAGGTTACTGTGTTAAAGAATAACAGATGGAGAACTTCTTCAATGAGTGGTCAAGGAAGGCTTCTCTGAGGAGGTGACATGAGCTAACACCTCCAGGACGAGAAGGAGCATTTCATGCAAATAATTAGCCTGGGGAAGAAGGTTCCAAGCAAAAGTGACAGCTTGTGTATCACCCTTAGTGGCCGAGAGCTTAGCACACTCAAGAAAGGCACACAGGGCCAGCGTGGCTAACATGTGGTGAAGGGGGGAATAGTAGTGGCTGGAGATGAAATTAGAGAGGTTGGTGGTGAAGATCACAGGCCTTGTAAGCCACGATGAGTCAGTCCTCAGTGCGTGGGAGTCCACTGAAAAGTTTAAGGCAGAAGAGTGACATGATCATGTTTATGTTTGATGATCACTTTGATGATGAGAGGCATGAGTGGAAAGAGGAACATCAGTAGAAGGCCGCTGGGCTACTTGCGGTTAGAGATGGTGGGGAGTGCACTAGGGGAGTGGTGATGGGTTTGGAAAAAAGAGGACAGAATTCAGGCAGGTCTTGGAAGTGTACTTAACAGACGGGTCTGATGAGAAGGTTGAAGAGAAAAGAGAGCAAAGGATGATTCTGAGCAACCAAATGGATGGTGAACGCATTGCCTGAGTTGACGGATGGGGCCAAAGTGGGACAGTCAAGAGATGAGATTTGGAGACGTTAAGTTTGAACTGCCTGTGAGGCATACAAGTGGAGATGTCAAGTAAGTGGTTGGCTGCGTGGGCCTGAAACTCAGGAGAGTCTGAGCCCCAGGACATGGGTGTTACCTAAAGCTTTGGGAATTGGTGTATTCACCCAGGGACAGAGTGTGACATAAACGTGAAGAAGGCTGAATACACCCAGGATGGGGCACACCAGCATTTAAAGAGTGCTCTCTGTTCTCCCAAGCAGAGCTGTTCTTCCTCTCCTACCGGCTGGAAAGACAGAACTAGCCAGGCCATGTATCCTGACTTTTTCCTGTGGCGGCACAGAGGAGAAGGCCAGCTGGATTCTACAAGTGGAAGGAAATTCATGTCATTGCTTTTATTCTTCTCACCCTAGAGTCCCTTTCTCTCTCCCCTGGACTTAGTTCTGAGCCTCCCTCTGGGCAGAACCTCACTCTGTGATATGGCCCCCCACCATTGATAAAAGAGTCCTCGGACAGGTACTGGCCTCCCTCTGGGACACAGACACATCCCACACACATGCAGAGAAGGATAGGAAATCCATGCTCCTCCATTACATTTTTCTCCCTAGGAATGCTAAATTCCGTTGTATTGCCCAGGGAGAATCTAGCAAATAGCTTCTGGCAAAAAGACATTCTGTTGGAAGCCCTTGAGTGTCCAGTGTTTAGCAGGCAGAGCTAGAATGGGTGAGAGTTACCCTGAAGGTGTGCTCCCTGCTTCCTGGCTCCATCCACCCAAGCCATGTCCTTTAAAAGGCAGCTCTTACTAATCTCCTTAATTTACAAAGAGTACATGCTAACCAGTTGAAAAGAGCTCAATGTGAAATAAAAATGAGTCGAGGATATTCACAGGCAGGTCACAAAAAATACAAATGGCTAATAGACGAGAAAGACAGTCTCCCTAGTAATTAAAGGTGTGAAAACAAAACAAGGAGGTGCCTGTTTTAATCTGAGTGGTAAATGTTTTAAAATTTGTATGACAGTCAGACAATGTGGAAGGTATGAGCATTCATGATTCCCCACCCAGAATCTGCAACAATTTTGTGCTAAATTTGTCCCTCTTCTCCACAACTGCAGAAGAAAAATGAAGGAAAAGGACTTGATGGGAATGGTTTAATCATGGAATTGGGAGTCAGGGTAGAGATGGGAAAGGGGACACATGGGCCTCAAGAACGCGGGGACCTTGCTGGCTGGGCTGGAGGAGAGCAGTGAGATTAGTGAGAAGTACCACTTAGTAGGGGCTGACTTGTGAGTGGATCTAGGGGGGCAGATCTGTGCACAGGAGTTTTGGAGGAGGGAAGAAGGCAGTATTGAGAAGTGCATCCTTTGTATGGGGCATACCTGACACAGTGAGTTAATGCATTTATTGGCTCAGTAAATAGGCTTAATACCTCTTTGATTTGGTTGTATAAACAAACTCTTATGGCATTGGAACAACAGGCCACCGCCTGTGAAAATATGTGTGGCTATTGTAATTATTGATAACTAGGAACTTCTCAAAGTATTGCACTGAACCAACAAATAGCTGGTCTAATATCTTAGTTGATGAGGCAGTGAGATTCAGAACCCAAGGTAAGAGCTTCGGTCTTCAGACTTTGGCAATTGGAACTAGAACTTCTGTAGAAAGTGAGACACTGAGCTCACAGGTGGAGAGTTCTGTCTTTTCAATTAACAGCTAGAAACAGGGGACACATTTAGCCAAAGGTGTGAAGATGTAAAAGAGCTTAAAAAAACGAACAGCATTTTTCTGTAAAATGAAGGGGTGCATTTTAATCATTAAAATCAAAAAATAATTTTACAATTTAAATTATATATTCTACTTCCTTAGGAAAGATTTTTTTCTGTACTTCTGGATGGAGAAAGTTATATATTATTTCTTTACTACATGAACTAATATAAAGGCAGTATGTATGATTGTGTTGCATTTCCTAGTTATAAACTTCTGATTCTTATATACATTGAATAAGGCTTTTATCCCCAAATAGTATCCAACTACTTAGTTTAGTTAATGACACCAAAGAGACTTAATTAGAAACCAAAAAAAAAAAAAAAGCCCTACAAATTACTTAAAGTAAATATTGATAATAGAAGGGAGAGAAAAATATCTTTTCCATGAGAAGGATTCTGAATCTGTGATTTAGAAATCCTTGCTATTAGAAATTTAAATTACTTCTTCCTTAACCATGACCAACCCTTTCCTTTTGGTGTGAACTTTTAGCTAAGGAAAATTATGTAATTAGGGGTCCGAGAAGTTAAAACTGACTTGGAGTTTCAGATGTCTAGTTCACTTTCTGATTTTTTTTTTTTTTTTTTAAATCTGGGAGTAAAGCGTTAGTGTTGTGGTTAAGAGTGTGGACTCTTGGCACTGGACAGAACAGTTTGAATCTACTTCTACTTTTTCCTAGCTGAAGCAAGTCATTCAGCCTCTCTAATCCTTAGTTTCTACATCTGTGTTACTGGGATTAAAAGAGTAATTATTTCTTAGGTTTTTGTGCAAAATAAATGAGACAATGTTTGTACTCCATCATTGTTAGCTGTTTCATCAGTTGTGATGCTCTTTGGTGCACTTAAAAAACACAGCTCAAAATCTGGAAAATCTAGAGGTTCAACTTAGTGGTTCAATCAAGAATCTAGTGTATTTCTGTCTCTCCATCCAGCCTTCCCCATTATTAGCTTTATCCCAGTTTAATTCCCCTCATGAACCCAAGATGGCTGCCAGTGCTCCCACAGCTGGCTATATGTTTCCTCATTCTCATCCAGGAGGAATAATTGAGCCTATTTGTTCCAGCGTTCTTACCCAAGACCAAAGATTTACCCTGATTGGAAGAGCTAGGTCACATTCCCAACCCTGAGCCAATCACTGTAGTCACGGGGTTGGACTGGCCTAACCTTTGAGATGTCTCCACCCCTGAGCTGAGGAGCAAGTCAGCTTCCCACAACCACACTGATTATTAAGAGGAAATTGAGGGCCATTAGGAAGGAGAGAGGTAGAAATACCTACCTGAAAGGTGATCAATACCTGTCACCACTGTGATCACTGTTATCCAGGCACCACGGAAAGGGCTGTCACTGCCCAGGCAGGAAGTTATCTGTGTCCCTGGGTGGGCACAGGGAACACTTAAACCCCCCAAACTTGCTAAAATTGCTATTAGAAGCAGTGTAATTTCAGGAAAACAAAACAAAGCAAAAAACACATAACTCTCTTGCCAAGATAAATAGTATACGGTTCTATAATAAGTCAAAGCTTCCCAACATTGAATGCCCATTACTTAGAAACATTTGGCCATTTTAGATTATTGGTTTAATGCTAAGCTATGAGGAAGTTTTTAAAAATTAGAAATGACACCTAATGACTATTATTATCTACTCATATGATAGAGCTCAAATTTTGGCAGTTTATTGCTTTTTTGCAAGTAGTACTGAGAAAACTTAAGCTGTTGCATGCTTTGCTCTAGCAATTGGAACACTTGAAGAATATCAGTTAATTGAATAATTTAAGCTAATAATTTAAGTTAATTGAATAATAATTTATTAATAATTTAATAAATACAGTGAATTTATTTTCATTGTATTTACTTAGCTATTCTAGTAACCTCGTGATGATTTCTAGGATCTACAATTTATCCATAGCAGATCCTGCTCTAACATTTATTAATCCAATAGATTTTATTTATCTATGGAAAACCCTTCTTTATGACAGACTTGTGTACTAAGTAAATTAACACTCCTTCTGTGGTGCGACACTTTAGAATTTTAAACCTCATGAACAAGTTTAAAAACATACTACAAAAGGAAAGAGAAGTGTGTTTTTGATTTCTTGTCTTTTTTTATTATCCATGCCTCAGCCCACAGCCCTCTCACCAACTGTAGGTAAGAATAATTGAGAATGACATACTGTCCTCACAAAATCATACTCAAGCAAGAACATTCCAATTCATGGGCAAAGGGTTCTGAAGATCTGTGAAAATAGAGAAACCTCAATATTTATCCTTGACACACGGCTTCCTACAACTGCTCAGACTCTTCTCCTTTAAAGCCCTTCCTTTGTGAGTGTGTTTTAAAGCCTCAACTAGATACGAATCTATCTTTCATACCACCTAGTTTATGTTCTTATCTGTAATTAGACTGTCATTTTAAGCCTACAAAGGCAGGATTCAAATATTACGTGTTCACCATAGGATCCTAAGTTTATTTAAATAATCTTGACAACAACTCTATCAGGTAGGAACCATTTTTATCCCTATTTTTTTTTAAACGTTTCTTTAATTAATTAATTTATTTATATTTATTTTTGGCTGTGTTGGGTCTTCGTTTCTGTGCGAGGGCTTTCTCCAGTTGCAGCAAGTGGGGGCCACTCTTCATCGCGGTGCGCGGGCCTCTCACCGTCGCGGCCTCTCCTGTTGCAGAGCACAGGCTCCAGACGCGCAGGCTCAGTAGTCATGGCGCACGGGCTTAGTTGCTTCGCGGCATGTGGGATCTTCCCAGACCAGGGCTCGAACCCGTGGGCCCTGCATTGGCAGGCAGATTCTTAACCACTGTGCCACCAGGGAAGCCCCCTATTTTTTAAGGTGAGAATCTAAGCTATTGAGTGATGGAGCCAAAATTTAAAAAAAAAAAAAAATCTGACTGGAATCTGCTCTGTTTTATTTTGAAAGCAAGAAGGAAATTTGGAAGTAATATAGATCAACCTCCTCTTTCTACAGATGAGGAATTGAGGGTCAAAGAGAATAAGTTATTTGCCAGAGATAATGAAGTTACTTTTATGGATGAGTAGGATGTAAAACCAAAGTCTTATGACTTAGAGCCTAATGTGTGGTCACTGGGCTCATTCTTCTCAGTTACCTGCAGTTAAAATGTTTACAGTAGCTGTACTAGAAAATTATTTTTATTAAGCATAATTATTGTGTAACTGTATCCCTTAAATACGTCACCCTCATTTTTCTCATCTGTGAAATGAGAGAAGGGTAAGGGGATGGTGAGATGGGTTAGGTTAATCAATCACTAACATGCCTTCTATGAAGTGTATCATTATACTTACTGAGCAAAGACCAAGTTAGAACGGTTGCGCCTACCAAACACTAGGGTATCTACACAAAAGAATTAGCCCTACAGAACTTTTTAAAATTAAGCTCATTATTTTAGAGTATTTTTAGGTTTACAAAAAAGTTATAAAGATAGAAAGAATTTTCATATACCTCACGCTCAATTTCCCCTATTGTTAACATCTTACATTCTTATGGTACACTTGTCACAACTAATGAACCAATATCGATACATTAATATTAACTAAAGTCCATCCTTTATTCAAATCTTTAGTTCTCACTCAAGATCCTTTTTTTGTTCCAGGCTCGCATCCGGGATACCACATTTTATTTAGCTTTCATGTCTCCTAAGGCTCCTCATGGCTGTGACAGTTTTTCAGACTTTCCTTGTTGTTGATGACCTTCACAGTTTTGAGTAGTATGGGTCAGATATTTTATAGATGTCCTTCAATTTGAGTTTTTCTGATGTTTTTCTCATGGCTAGACAGAGGTTATGTGTTTTGGAAGGAAGGCCACAGAGGTAAAGTACCATTCTCATCACAAACCATCAAGGGAGCATACTATCAATATGACTTATCAGCACTGATTTTAACCTTGATCACCTGGTTGAGGTAGTGTTGGCCAGGTTTCGCCACACTGTACTCTTCGGAAGGAGGTCACTATGTGTGGACCACACTTAAGAGTTGGTGACCAACATCCTTGAGGAGCAGTATCTACGTGAATTATTTTGAATTCTTCTGCACCGTAGACTTAGCTCTTCCTCCCCATTTATTTATCTATTTATTTATTCAAATCATTTAGTTATATCCGTATGGAATCATGGTTATTTATTTTATACTTTGAGTATAATCCAATACTATGTTATTTTTTTTTTTTCACGTTCTTTTATTTATTTATTTATTTATGACTGTGTTGGGTCTTCGTTTCTCTGCGAGGGCTTTCTCTAATTGTGGCAAGTGGGGACCACTCTTCATCGCGGTGCGCGGGCCTCTCACCATCGCGGCCTCTCTTGTTGCGGAGCACAGGCTCCAGACGCGCAGGCTCAGTAGTTGTGGCTCACGGGCCCAGTTGCTCCGTGGCATGTGGGATCTTCCCAGACCAGGGCTCGAACCCGTGTCCCCTGCATTGGCAGGCAGATTCTCAACCACTGCGCCACCAGGGAAGCCCCAATACTATGTTATTTATTTTGTTGCTTGAAAACTCTTCTTCTGCCAGGGTTTTCAAATACAGTAAATAATTAAATAAAATCGCAACTTTCACTGAAGGCTACTTTGTGCCAGGCTCCGTGGAAGTTCCATGTTTGTGCTTCGGTTATACCTGTGAGGAATCACTTGATATTTGCACAACTGGGTGTATGAGATCCTGCTTCAACCACAGCTGTGCACCTGTGGCCATGAGATTGTTTAAAGGGATAAAATATGCATGAGTTTCATATTAAGCTCATATGTCAATGAGAGTGGTACATTGATATGCTTTGCCCAGTGTGAAGGCGTTTATTAAATCAAAGCAAATTTATAAAACTCCATTCCATAGAATCCTTAACACTGTTATCAAAGGGTAGAAGCAGCAGAGAATAGTATTTTTTTATTTTCAAGTCTTGAACTTATTAGAACAATATATACTATACATGTGTAGAAAATTTGAAAACTTCTGAAAAATAAGAGGAAAGAAAAATTACCTTTAATCTCATTGTCCATAGAATAACCCCTGTTTACGTGTTGTTATATTTCCTTCCTTTTTTTTCCAATGCATAGATATATTTAACCTAGTTAATTTCATTCTGTATGCAGTTTTGCATTATACTTTTCACCTCACTGTTTTTTCCTAAGCATTTGCCCATGTGATTAAAAATGATCCTCCATTTTAAGTGACTCAGTGAACAGAAGAGGTCAGAGCCTGAGAGCAGGCAGGAGGTTATGGCAGTTGATATGCAGAAGATAATTATGGTGTAGACTGGAGTGGTAGAAAAAGCTGACCAAAGAAACATGTTCAAAATATAATTGATAGAACTTCACCATTGCACACTTGGGTCCAGGTATAGTTGGTGCTAAGTTTCTAGCTTAGGTGGATGGGCATTCCATAATGATGCCTCAAACCCACATCCAGAGCAAAGAGGAGAAGCAGCAGGTTGGAGAAAGAGAGAACTTCTCATTTATTGCCATGAAACACCTCTTGTCTTGTTTTTCCATGTTGGCGTTTAAACTTTACGTGCAAAACTGTCTCCATGATAGTCTTTGAAGGAAAAGAATGTGTTCAAACATCTTTCTTTGTTCTCCATAACATTGATTCTGTGCTGGGCATCCAGTAGGGGACTGAAAAATAGTAACTGAGTGAGTGAATGAGTGACATGCTGAATGAAGATGAGGTGAACTTTGGGTGTTTGGGGTACTGTGTTGGGGGTGGAGATTAATTACTAAAATTTGCTAATTGCTTTTTCAGAAAAACTACTATCACCATGGTTTCCTCCCAAGAAAACCAAGTGTTAGAATAAAAGTAGTAGTAGAGGTCATGTTATCTAGAGCTGTTTCATGTTCTTTTTAAAGATACCTGTATAATTTTACTGGAAGGAGTGATAAGACATTCACACAAACTTGATATCTGATAGAAACACTAAAATCTTACTTTGATTCTTTGGTTTTTTCCTGGCTTTCCTTTGAAATAAAAAATAGAGTTGTGAAAAAGAAACCCAAATGAAAAGTACTTGTATTCACAGAAAAAAGAAAAATTATAGAATTATTCCAAAAAAAGTAGATATATGCATTTAAGTCTAATAAGAAGGTTTCTTTGTTCATCACAAAAGCTGGTGAGGCTTTGGATCTGTGTGAATGCATAAAAACACTAGAAGTATTTTTCAGCAAAATCCCAAATGTTTAGCATCAGTCTAACATCTGTTACACAAGATTCTCTCTCTGAGATTGTTAGAATCTCAAAAATTCAAATCCTCTGAAAGGAAATGTTTTCCTCTGCACATGATCCCCAATTTTGGAAATAATAGAACTAGCTTAATCTGTTTAAACATTCATTGGTAGAAGTATTCATGGCAAGGAGGATAACATCAATAAACAAGTTAGTATATTACGCCTTTTTCTGACAAGTCTTTTTTTCTCGGGGTTGGGTTTTTTGCAGGTAGCTCTGCACTTTTTAATGCAGTTTGGTTTTCTTTGGGCAAGAAAGAGCATGCTGGGGAACTCACCAAAAGACAAAAGGTCAGAAGAGTTAATACAAATAAAATCTATCATGCTCTCAGGTCTCACAAATATTATTCTGGTGAAATGGTAAAGATAATAATCACTAAGTAATATAATAGTACTGAAAGCAGAAGAGTCAACCCAAGCATGATCTACTTTCTAATCTCTAATTAACCATTAATAAACACTAGCAGTAGTAATACATACATAATGTATATTATTATTTGAAAAAATCAGGAAGAAGCTACTTTGCATTTGTAAATCACTGGACTCTTTACAAAGCACTTTAAACTACATGATTTCTTTTAATTTTTGCAAGTGTCTTTTTTTTTTTTTTTTTTTTAAGAAGAAGAAAATTAGGCTCATAGAGCTCAGAGCAACTTAATAATATAACTAGGTCTTGTATACAGGTCTTTGTGTTTTGACTCCTGTAATCTTTCCTCTATTTTATAATAGCTCTTCTCATCACCCGCCCCCAAATAACTACTTATATTTAAATAATTTCTTACATTTACAAAACATTTTTACATATTTCATCTCATAATCAAAACAGTCCTTTGTAAGGTATTTTATCACATTTTAAAAATGAGAAAAGAAAGGTGCAGAAGGGATAAGTATTTTTGGCTGAAATTAAATAGTTGATATCAAGCCTGCCCTTTCATCATCAGAATTTGCTTTTTGTAACACAAGGCTTGGTTATAGCGTCTAATTACAAAAGGGAGTGGTCCATGTACAAAAGGGTTGGGAAAAGAGAATTTTTTATTTGCTTTCCTTTGGCTCAGGTTATTTTATATACCGTATGTGTAGGTGGGAAGGCTCTCAGTGATAATGAAGTGATGCTGCAGAGAAGCAATTTAGCGGACAAGCCCAGGGTGAGTAATCAGTGTTGTGGGAATCCCAGAAAAGATATTTGGGGAGTGCTGAATTTCATATTTTTTCAGCAGCAGTTTACCCCCCCATACTTAATTATAATTATAGCAGCTGTGTTCCGATTTGGGGTTATCTGTGGGCCATTATGGCCTCTCCAGTCTGTCTATTATTACCCTTTGGCTTTAGCAGGCACTTTCAACTTCTTCTTCTCTCTGAACTTGGTCCGGACAACCTTTGCCTAATAACAGTTTTGCTGACTAACAACTTATCACTGACCAGCCTATTCATCATCTGCCTCTAGTTCAGGTACCTATCTCTGGAATAATCAGCTGTGAACAAGGGGCAAGGAAGTTAAGTTTACATAGACTCAAGCATAAGCTGCCCTTTCCGATGGGGCTGCAGATTAGACAGGCACTATGACCAGCATATTTAGTGGGGGATGCCCATTGGTCACCATAGATTTTCCTCATTTTGTGTGGTTTCAGTTTTTGAAGTCATTTACTCAGTTGACCTCTAACTAATTATAATATTCCCTTGACAAGTGAATCCTTGAGCTTCATTGAACTTTGAATATCCCAGTGACTTTTGAGTTCTGTTTTTTGAAAATTGAGTTTTAAAAACCTTTTATTTCCACTTGATGGCAGTTTCACTGTGCAAATATTTCTAATGTCATAGAAATTAGGAGAGATGACTAAGTAGCATTGAACAAAATTCATCACAGCAGAGCTGCAAAGAAATAAAGCCTTTATTTGGGGTCATAGAATTGTAATTTGGGAGACACAGATTCGAGTAGGAGTCCAAAATGTGTTCCAAGGAGGAGAGAAAAGGCAGGGTTTTATAAAGGCAAACTTTAGGTTTGCAAAAATTGCAAAGGTTGCAAAAGTTGTTTCAAAAGAATTATGATTGGTTGCTGGCAAACTGAAGCTATTCTTATGTATACATATTTGGTTGCTAAAGGCTATCACTAGAGAAAGGTGGAAGTCTGGTACTGTGACAAGTTGCAGGTTTTCTTGCAGTGTCCTTAGAATATTTGTGGTTTGGCCCAGTTCAAAAGTTTATGGTTCTAACCAGTGAGGACGTGCACAACCTTGCTTCCTTGATGGTCTCGAGGCTCCATTTTAAATAGCTCTCTTATTGTATGTGTATAACTGATTCACTTTGTTATAAAGCAGAGCTAACACACCATTGTAAGGCAATTATACTTCAATAAAGATGTTAAATAAATAAATAAATAAATAAATAAATAAATAGCTCTCTTAGCAATACCGACTCCATTTTCAAGTCCCTTTTTCCACAGTAGAAAGTGGTAATAACTAAGTAGGAATCCTTAAGGATACCTCTTGATATCCCTGACGAGGTTGTTAAATTTTAAAAGTTAAAAACTTCAAAGCTTTCGTGAAGCTTTCCACTTTCATGAAGTGGATTTTGTTGATAGACTTAGAGCTGCACTGAGCGTGGCCTGAGCATGTGAAACAACTTAACCAGTCTACCATCCACTGGGCACGGCAATACTAGGAACACCCAAGAAAACCTCCTCGAATGCAGACTTAGTTCTCCTTTTCTGTACACTGCTACAATAGCTACTTCCTACTGATAATAAGGGTCAACCACCCCAGCTAACCCAGTAACCCCTTTTTTCCTGTAATGAAAATCTTAAATAGGCCAGGCCAACCTTGAATTCATCATCACCGTTATATCTTCTGGTGGAAGCTTTCTTCACTTAGGTAAAAAAGCCTCTTAAGCAGCAGAACTCAAAGTCACAGGGACCATCATATTGATTCCCATAGATATTCCCCAGGTGTTTCATGATATAAATTTTTAAAGTCTGGAAATTCTTTGTGTATAAACTTTCTCAAAGATGTGCTTTTACAATTGGCACAATGGGTCAAGCTAGTGTGCATATTGAAATCATCTGAGGATTTGTTAGAAAAAAATACTAATACCTGGGTCCGACTGCCAAAGTTCCTGGGTGCCTAGCCAAAGACCTCAAGGTTGAGGACCACTAGGCTATATAAAATGAGGGAAAGAAGGGTTTGGTATGAGGAAATTTGACATCACATGCATGGTAACTGTCCTAGTTCAAGCAAGCCAGGAACATTAGAAGAAGGGTTTCTGTAAAAATGGTGGCTTATTGGAGTAGAAGATGTGGGTGCTGTGGTCATTATAATCCTTCTGAATGCTTCCTTTCACATTCTCATGGTCCCTCTCTTCCACAGTCTTGTTCTGACTTTCCTACAAGTGACCTGATAAGGCTGCAAATTTCACTTCCGTTATAATTTTCAGTTTCAAATATTGCATCTGCTTTTTGGCTTCGGCAGTCCCAAAACTTAATTGAGCGTTGTCATAGAAACCTCTAACTGTGCCTAGAACTCCGAATTTAAAAATTTGAGCTTCTTTCTTTTACATTCCCACCAAAAGTATACAGGGATTCCCTGGTCTCTCTCTGTCCTCACCAGCATTTGTTATTTTTTATTATTTTCATAGTAGCCATTCTAACAGGCACGGTTTTGGTTTTCAGTTCCCTGATGATTAGTGATGTTGAACACCTTTTCATGTTCCTATTGGCCATTCATATTTCTTCTTTGGAGAAATGTCTATTCAGGTCCTTTGCCCATTTTTTAATCAGTTTGTTTTTTTGCTATTGAATTGTATGAGTTCCTTATATTTTACGTATTAACCCCTTACCAGGTACATGGTTTACAAATATTTTCTCTCATTCCATAGGTTGTCTTTTCATTTTGTTGATTGTTTTCTTTGCTAGGCAGAATCTTTTTAATTTGCTATAGTCCCACTTGTCTATTCCTGCTTTTATTGCCTGTGCTTTTGGTGTCATATCCAAAAATTTATTACCAAGACCACTGTCAAGGAGCATTTTTCCTATGTTTTCTTCTTGAAGATTTACAACTTCAGGTCTTGCATTTAAATCCTTAATCCATTTTGAGTTGATTTTTGTATATGATGTAAAATAGGGTTTAATTTCATTCTTCTGTATGTGGATATATATATTTACCAATACCATTTATTAAAGATGCTGTCTTTTCCCTACTTTATATTCTTGATGCCCTTATAGAAGATTAGTTGACTGTATATGTGTGGGTTTATTTCTGGGCTTTTTATTCTGTTCCATTGATCTATTTGTCTATTTTTATGCCCGTATCATACTGCTTCAATCACTATAGCTTTGTAGTATAGTATGAAATCAGAAAGTGTGATGTCTCCAGCTCTGTTTTTCTTAAGATTGCTTTGGCTATTCAGGGTCTTTTATGGTTCTATGTGATTCGACAATCCCTCTCCTAGGTACTTATACAAAGGAATTTAAATCAGGATCTCAAAGAGATACCTGCACTCCCATGTTTATTGCAGTATTATTCACAATATCCAAGATATGAAAACAACGTAAATGTCCATTGGCAGATGAATGGATAAAGAAAATTTGGTATATACATACAATGGAATATTATTCAACCTTAAGAGAGAAGGAAAATCTGCCATTTGCAACAACATGAATGGACCTGGAGAACATTATGCCAAGTGAAATAAGCCAGTCACAGAAAGACAAATGCTGTATGATTTCACTTACATATAGAATCTAAAATAGTAAAACTCATAGAAGCAGGGAGTAGAATGGTGGTTTCCAGGGGCTGTGAGGAGAGGAGAAAATGGGGAGGTAATGGTCAAAGTGTACAAAATTTCAGTTACGCAGGATGAGTAAGTTCTGAGATCCACTACATAGCATAGTGCCTATAGCTAACAATACTGTATTGCATACTTAAAATTTACTAAGAGGGTAGATCTCATGTTAAGTGTTCTCACCACATGCGCGTGTGTGCGTGCGCACACACACACACACACACACACACACAAATGATAATAATATAATGGGCGTGGGAAGAAACTTTGGAAGGGGTTGGATGCATTTGTGGCCTTGATGGTGGTGATGGTTTCACAGGTGTATACTTATTCCCAAACTCATGGAGTTGTATAAATTACGTACATACAGCTTTTTACATATCAATCACCCCTCAATAAAGTGGTTAAAAAAATAGCACCCATCTAAATGTGGGACATGGCAGTTTAGCAAGGGGAAGAGTATTTGAATTTCCTATAATAGTCACTAAATAAATGTTAATCTGAGAAAACATAAAAAATATTTTAAATGACAAAGTTTGTTTTAGAGCTGTGTGAGTGCCTGGTACTTCAGACACATCTTTCCTAATACATCCTTACATTTGAGAACTTAATAAACATTTGAAAAAGATACGTTATACCCATAAAAATTATATTTCTAGTATCCCTCCATAATCCAATTTTCTTCTTGGAACCATTTCACTGAGCCTGAGGGGAGATGTATCTCTAGATCTGTTTAAGTTCTTGACTTTCTTTTTTGCTAGAGTTGGGGGTATCCTTGGAGGTTGACACAGGGGTGGCCTGGAACTTGCTCCTCCTCTCTTTTCTGCTCTCTGCTGCTGACGTTACCAATCTCCCAGGAGCTCAGCTCAAACTTCCGTGTGACTCATCCATCCCTTTCCCGTATCCCCTACATCTTGTCAGTTGACAATTCAGTTGATTGACTCTCCTCAATGTCTCAAATTCATCTTTTATTTCCATTTCCGCTGAACCAGATCAGGCCCTTGTGACTTAAACTGGACTGTCGTAAAACCTTTTAAATAATTCCTGTATCCACAGGATTTCTCTACTCTCATCCATCCTACAGAGATAAAAGGCCGAGTTTCCTCCTCTCTGAAATCTAATCACTTAGTCCAGAACAGGAAACATGAAAGGTAGGCGATAAATGAGTCCTGTGGGATATCTGCACTCCCACATTTATTACAGCATTATTCACAATAGCCAAGATATGGAAATAACCTAAATGCCTGTCATAGAGGAATGGATAAAGAAAATGTGATCTATAAATACACACACACACACACACACACACATACACACACACACACACACATACATATACACAAAATGGAATATTATTCAGGCTTTAAAAAGCCAATAAATGTAAGTCCAATTGTTAAATGAGTCCTGGCTATACTGCTTCTCTCTTCAAGAGCCCGTGATGGTTTCCTGTTGCCCACAGGTTGAAACTCTTCTCAGGCTGGCATGACTGAACATCAGTCTTCCTTTCCACCTTATTTCTCACACAATCCAATGACACACCCTCTTGTGCCTACTCACCGTCAGGCTTGTGTTGATTTTCTCATCCTCTCTTCTTCCAAATCTTTACTTGTCAAAGTCCTACTCCTGTTTTCAGACTGCTCTATTGTCATCTCTGTGAAGCTACCTCAGATTCTTTTCCCACAATAATTGGTCTTCTTTCATGAATGACTTAATAACTCCATTATATCACAGTCTGTCTTTAAGGATAGCTCTTGAGTGGACAGGGTTTCATTTTAAGTGCAATTTTGATCAATTGTTAATGTCAGCCTAAAGCACTGTATTGAGAAGGTTTCTTTTGATAGAAGGTGCCAAAACAGATTAGATGCCATACACGGGCACAGGAGAGGAGAGAGAAAAAAGTGCCCATGGAGTAGCCAACTTTGTTATAGATCCCCGTGTGTGTGTCTACTCAGCTAGATCACATGCCCGTAAAGACATTTTCTATCCTCATAGTCTCCATCACATTTTGTGTTCAATTGGATGCTTAAACACCCTATTCCCTGTTGTTAAAAGTTTACAATCTAAACTGGAAAATATGACATTTTGAGTTATAATGTGATAATGGACAAGAAATATAAAGTGCTAATGAAATGATCCTTGAAGGGTGGATAGGAATACATAGCGAACAAGATGGGGAAGGTGCTGTACATCCAAAAGAAATGAAATCAGTTTCTTGGAGAGATATCTGCACTCCCACATTTATTACAGCATTATTCACAATAGCCAAGATATGGAAATAACCTAAATGCCTGTCATAGAGGAATGGATAAAGAAAATGTGATCTATAAATACACACACACACACACACACACACACACATATACATAAAATGGAATATTATTCAGGCTTTAAAAAGCCAATAAATGTAAGTCCAGTGAAGTCATCTCTTAACTAGGTGTTGAATTCTCAAACAGCAAAAGTGGAAAATCTGGTATAATTAAAATTACCTTTGGAAATTCCTTAATTTGCTCATGTAGTATACATTTTAAAATGTTAAACCAGATGCTCTGTAAATTATTCGCTCTAAACTTCAAGAAGCACTGAATAGAGCAGTGAAAGCTACAAAAAAATAAAGATATCTGAGCATTCAAACTTTTCTGACTTTAAGGTACCTGTCAAAACACTAGAAGAGGATGCAAGGTCAGTAGAAAATTTCTACTTTCCTATAGATTTTATTCCATTTTTTAGAAAGTAATAAATCTACATTTAATATTTGTTAGTGGATTTGTTTATTTTGAAACAATGTATATATATATAATAGAGCCTCAAGAAAGGCTTAGAACATACTAGGAGCTTAACAAATGTTTGCTGGATTTTAACTTAAATCTTGCTTATTTGTTAAACCCAAATACAAACTGTTCTTTGAAAAGGCATTCAGAAGACGTTGGTTGGCTTCCTCTTTCCAAGTGGGAATCATCTGTGTGGTCCAGTGAAGAGCTATCACTCTCTTACCATTTATGCTAGTTTGAAGACACCTTACCATAGTGCTGGAAATGTGTTTTGAAGAAAGATAATATTTTTGCCCATGAAACTTGAAACTTAGTAACATCCTGTGCTGACTAGGATATGGGAAATAGACACTTGCACACTTTCAATAGGAGTGTGAACTACTTAAAACTTTTTGGAAAAATTCATCCTGTAAGAGAAATAAAAACACAAGTTCTTTCAGTGGCAAATACTGAAGCCAACTCATATGTTCATTATTAGGAAAATAATTGAAGAAATTATGACAGTCCCAACACTGTGGAAAATCATGTACCTCAAAAAAAAAATAGATCTATGTGTATTGATTAGAAAAGTGCCCATGATATTTTTCTTAAGTTAAATAAATTGTGAAATAATAAGCAAAATGTAATACTTTGCTCAAACAAAAACTGGAAACTCAACCAGAGAAAAATTAACCTGTATGTATGTGTATTTGTATAAGACGTTCAAAATGTAGAAGGATATACTCTAAATTGTCAAAATTGGTAACCCCAAGGAGGTGGGGCAATTGGATGTTTGAGGAAAGTGAAAGAAAATCATTTTACCTTTTACTCCTCTCTTGTTTGAAGGCCTGATCCAAATTCTTGGTTAAAGGAATTAAAAGAAAAGAAAGAAAAAAAGGAATTAAAAGAAAAAGACAACCGGGAGATGTAACATGGAAATGAAGTGGATGGGATTTGGCAACTATTTGGATGTGGGAAGAGGGAAATGCTTGTAGATTTCTAGCCTGAGTGGCTGGGGGAATGGTGCTATCATTCATAGAAACAGGGATATCATGAAAAGAAGTGAATTCTTTTTTATTGCTACCAGAGGAGAGATGATAAGTTTAGGTTATCAGTCAAAGTTGTGCTGCTTCTTATTTTAAATGACAACTGCTCTCATAGGAAATCTCCTCATCTTGGTCTTGAAACATTAAAAGAAAAACTGCTTTTTGGCTGTATTTCATGTAAACTATAGAATTAAAGAGCTGGAATGGTATCTACTATTTTACCTTATCCATGCATATTATTCCAAAACAAAAATATATTTCTTTTTGAATTGGAAAAAAACTATAAGGATTTAAAATCACCTCGAACATGTGAAGAAAAGTAAGTTTTCCTGCTGTATTCAATGTGGCAGAAAGTATAAAATATGACCTGTAAAATTTTTACTCTATGTTTCTCTTATGTTGTTTTTTTTTTAAACATCTTTATTGGAGTATAATTGCTTTACAATGGTGTGTTAGTTTCTGCTTTATAACAAGGTGAATCAGTTATACATATTCATATGTTCCCATATCTCTTCCCTCTTGCATCTCCCTCCCTCCCACCCTCCCCATCCCACCCCTCTAGGTGGTCACAAAGCACTGAGCTGATCTCCCTGTGCTATGTGGCTGCTTCCCACTAGCTATCTATTTTACATTTGGTAGTGTACATATGTCCATGACACTCTCTCACCCTGTCACAGCTCACCCCTCCCCCTCCCCATATCCTCAAGTCCATTCTCTAGTAGGTCTGTGTCTTTATTCCTGTCTTGCCACTAGGTTCTTCATGACCTTTTTTTTTTTTCCCTTAGATTCCATATATATGTGTTAGCATACTGTATTTGTTTTTCTCTTTCTGACTTACTTCACTCTGTATGACAGACTCTAACTCCATCCACCTCATTACAAGTACCTCCATTTCATTTCTTTTTATGGCTGAGTAATATTCCATTGTATATATGTGCCACATCTTCTTTATCCATTCATCCGATGATGGACACTTAGGTTGCTTCCATGTCCTGGCTATTGTAAATAGAGCTGCAATGAACATTTTGGTACATGACTCTTTTTGAACTATGGTTTTCTCAGGGTATATGCCCAGTAGTGGGATTGCTGGGTCATATGGTAGTTCTATTTTTCGTTTTTTAAGGAACTTCCATACTGTTCTCCATAGTGGCTGTATCAATTTACATTCCCACCAACAGTGCAAGAGTGTTCCCTTTCCTCCACACCCTCTCCAGCATTTATTGTTTCTAGATTTTTTGATGATGGCCATTCTGACCGGTGTGAGATGATATCTCATTGTAGTTTTGATTTGCATTTCTCTAATGATTAATGATGTTGAGCATTCTTTCATGTGTCTGTTGGCCATCTGTATATCTTCTTTGGAGAAATGTCTATTTAGGTCTTCGGCCCATTTTTGGATTGGGTTGTTCGTTTTTTTGTTATTGAGTTGCATGAGCTGCTTGTAAATCTTGGAGATTAATCCTTTGTCAGTTGCTTCATTTGCAAATATTTTCTCCCATTCTGAGGGTTGTCTTTTGGTCTTGTTTATGGTTTCTTTTGCTGTGCAAAAGCTTTTAAGTTTCATTAGGTCCCATTTGTTTATTTGTGTTTGTATTTCCATTTCTCTAGGAGCTGGGTCAAAAAGAATCTTGCTGTGATGTATGTCATAGAGTGTTCTGCCTATGTTTTCCTCTAAGAGTTTGATAGTGTCTGGCCTTACACTTAGGTCTTTAATCCATTTTGAGTTTATTTTTGTGCATGGTGTCAGGGAGTGTTCTAATTTCATACTTTTACATGTATCTGTCCAATTTTCCCAGCACCACTTATTGAAGAGGCTGTCTTTTCTCCACTGTATATGCTTGCCTCCTTTATCAAAGATAAGGTGACCATATGTGCGTGGGTTTATCTCTGGGCTTTCTATCCTGTTCCATTGATCTATATTTCTGTTTTTGTTCCAGTACCATCCTGTCTTGATTACTGTAGCTTTGTAATATAGTCTGAAGTCAGGGAGCCTGATTCCCCCAGCTCCATTTTTCTTTCTCAAGATTGCTTTGGCTATTCAGGGTCTTTTGTGTTTCCATACAAATTGTGAAATTTTTTGTTCTAGTTCTGTGAAAAATGCCAGTGGTAGTTTGATACGGATTGCATTGAATCTGTAGATTGCTTTGGGTAGTAGAGTCATTTTCACAATGTTGATTCTTCCAATCCAAGAACATGGTATATCTCTCCATCTATCTGTATCATCTTTAATTTTTTTCATCAGTGTCTTATAATTTTTTGCATACAGGTCTTTTGTCTCCTTAGGTTTATTCCTAGATATTTTATTCTTTTTGTTGCAATGGTAAACGGGAGCGTTTTCTTAATTTCACTTTCAGATTTTTCGTCATTAGTGTATAGAAATGCAAGAGATTTCTGTGCATTAATTTTGTATCCTGCTACTTTGCCAAATTCATTGATTAGCTCTAGGAGTTTTCTGGTAGCATCTTTAGGATTCTCTATGTATAGTAACATGTCATCTGCAAACAGTGACAGCTTTACTTCTTCTTTTCCGATTTGGATTCCTTTTATTTCTTTGTCTTCTCTGATTGCTGTGACTAACACTTCCAAAACAATGTTGAATAATAGTGGTGAGAGTGGGCAACCTTGTCTTGTTCCTGATCTTAGTGGAAATGGTTTCAGTTTTTCACCATTGAGGACAATGTTGGCTGTGGGTTTGTCATATATGGCCTTTATTATGTTGAGGAAAGTTCCCTCTATGCCTACTTTCTGCAGGGCTTTTATCATAAATGGGTGTTGAATTTTGTTGAAAGCTTTCTCTGCATCTATTGAGATGATCATATGGTTTTTCTCCTTCAATTTGTTAATATGGTGTATCACGTTGATTGATTTGTGTATGTTGAAGAATCCTTGCATTCCTGGGATAAACCCCACTTGATCATGGTGTATGATCCTTTTAATGTGCTGTTGGATTCTGTTTGCTAGTATTTTGTTGAGGATTTTTGCATCTATGTTCATCCGTGATATTGGCCTGTAGTTTTCTTTCTTTGTGACATCTTTGTCTGGTTTTGGTATCAGTGTGATGGTGGCCTCGTAGAATGAGTTTGGGAGTGTTCCTCCCTCTGCTATATTTTGGAAGAGTTTGAGAAGGATAGGTGTTAGCTCTTCTCTAAATGTTTGATAGAATTCACCTGTGAAGCCATCTGGTCCTGGGCTTTTGTTTGTTGGAAGGTTTTTAATCACAGTTTCAATTTCAGTGCTTGTGATTGGTCTGTTCATATTTTCTATTTCTTCCTGGTTCAGTCTCGGCAGGTTGTGCATTTCTAAGAATCTGTCCATTTCTTTCAGATTGTCCATTTTATTGGCATAGAGTTGCTTGTAGTAATCTCTCATGATCTTTTGTATTTCTGCAGTGTCAGTGGTTACTTCTCCTTTTTCATTTCTAATTCTATTGACTTGAGTCTTCTCCCTTTTCTTCTTGATGAGTCTGGCTAATGGTTTATCAATTTTGTCTATCTTCTCAAAGAACCAGCTTTTAGTTTCATTGATTTTTGCTATTGTTTCCTTCATTTCTTTTTCATTTATTTCTGATCTGATCTTTGTGATTTCTTTCCTTCTGCTAGCTTTGGGGTTTTTTTGTTCTTCTTTCTCTAATTGCTTCAGGTGCAAGGTTGGGTTGTTTATTCGAGATGTTTCCTGTTTCTTGAGGTAGACTTGTATTGCTATAAACTTCCCTCTTAGCACTGCTTTTGCTGCGTCCCATAGGTTTTGGGTCGTCGTGTCTCCACTATCATTTGTTTCTAGGTATTTTTTGATTTCCCCTTTGATTTCTTCAGTGATCACTTCGTTATTAAGTAGTGTATTGTGTAGCCTCCATGTGTTTGTATTTTTTACAGATCTTTTCCTGTAATTGATATCTAGTCTCATAGCGTTGTGGTCGGAAAAGATACTTGATACGATTTCAATTTTCTTAAATTTACCAAGGCTTGATTTGTGACCCAAGATATGATCTATCTTGTAGAATGTTCCATGAGCACTTGAGAAAAATGTGTATTCTGTTGTTTTTGGGTGGAATGTCCTATAAATATCAATTAAGTCCATCTTGTTTAATGTATCATTTAAAGCTTGTGTTTCCTTATTTATTTTCATTTTGGATGATCTGTCCATTGGTGAAAGTGGGGTGTTAAAGTCCCCTACTATGATTGTGTTGCTGTCGATTTCCCCTTTTATGGCCGTTAGTATTTGCCTTATGTATTGAGGTGCTCCTATGTTGGGTGCATAAATATTTACAATTGTTATACCTTCCTCTTGGATCGATCCCTTGATCATTATATAGTGTCCTTCTTTGTCTCTTGTAATGGTCTTTATTTTAAAGTCTATTTTGTCTGATATGAGAATTGCTACTCCAGCTTTCTTTTGATTTCCATTTGCATGGAATATCTTTTTCCATCCCCTCACTTTCAGTCTGTATGTGTCTCTAGGTCTGAAGTGGGTCTCTTGTAGACAGCATATATATGGGTCTTGTTTTGTATCCATTCAGCCAGCCTGTGTCTTTTGGTGGGAGCATTTAATCCATTTACATTCAAGGTAATTATCGATATGTATGTTCCTACTCCCATTTTCTTAAATGTTTTGGATTTGTTATTGTAGGTGTTTTCCTTCTCTTGTGTTTCTTGCCTAGAGAAGTTCCTTTAGCATTTGTTGTAAAGCTGGTTTGGTGGTGCTGAACTCTCTCAGCTTTTGCTTGTCTGTAAAGGTTTTAATTTCTCCATCAAATCTGAATGAGATCCTTGCTGGGCAGAGTAATCTTGGTTGTAGGTTTTTCTCCTTCATCACTTTAAGTATATCCTGCCACTCCCTTCTGGCTTGTAGAGTTTCTGCTGAAAGATCAGATGTTAACCTTATGGGGATTCCCTTGTGTGTTATTTGTTGTTTTTCCCTTGCTGCTTTTAATATGTTTTCTTTATATTTAATTTTTGACAGTTTGATTAATATGTGTCTTGGCGTGTTTCTCCTTGGATTTATCCTGCATGGGACTCTCTGTACTTCCAGGACTTGATTAACTATTTACTTTCCCATCCATATTAGGGAAGTTTTCAACTATAATCTCTTCAAATATTTTCTCAGTCCCTTTCTTTTTCTCTTCTTCTTCTGGGACCCCTATAATTCGAATGTTGGTGCGTTTAATGTTGTCCCAGAGGTCTCTGAGACTGTCCTCAGTTCTTTTCATTCTTTTTTCTTTATCCTGCTCTGCAGTAGTTATTTCCACCATTTCATCTTCCAGGTCACTTATCCGTTCTTCTGCCTCAGTTATTCTGCTATTGATCCCATCTAGAGTATTTTTAATTTCATTTATTGTGTTTTTCATCATTGCTTGGTTCCTCTTTAGCTCTTCTACGTCCTTGTTAAATGTTTCTTGCATTTTGTCTATTCTATTTCCAAGATTTTGGATTATCCTTACTATCATTATTCTGAATTCTTTTTCAGGTAGACTACCTATTTCCTCTTCATTTGTTAGGTCTGGTGTGTTTTGACCCTGCTCCTTCATCTGCTGTGTGTTTTTCTGTCATCTCATTTTGCTTATCTTACTGTGTTTGGGGTCTCCTTTTCACAGGCTGCAGGTTCGTAGTTCCCGTTGTTTTTGGTATCTGTCCCCAGTGGCTAAGGTTGGTTCAGTGGATTGTGTAGGCTTCCTGGTGGAGGGAACTAGTGCCTGAGTTCTGGTGGATGAGGCTGGATCTTGTCTTTCTGGTGGGCACGTCCACATCTGGTGGTGTATTTTGGGGTGTCAGTGGCCTTATTATGATTTTAGGCAGCCTCTCTGCTAATGGATGGGGTTGTGTTCCTGTCTTGCTAGTTGTTTGGCATAGGGTGTCCAGCACTGTAGCTTGCTGGTCGTTGAGTGAAGCTGGGTCTTGATGTTGAGATGGAGACCTCTGAGAGATTTTTGCCGTTTGGTATTACGTGGAGCTGGGAGGCCTCTTGTGGACCAGTGTCCTGAAGTTGGCTCTCCCACCTCAGAGGCACAGCCCTGATGCCTGGCTGGAGCACCAAGAGCCTTTCGTCCACACGGCTCAGAGTAAAAGGGAGAAAAAATAGAAAGAAAGAAAGAAAGAGGATATAATATAGTGAAGTAAAATAAAGCTATTATAAAGCAAAGCTATACAGACAAAATCTCACCCAGAAGCATATACATATACACTCACAAAAAAAGGAAAAGGGGGAAAATTAATATATCCTGCTCCCAACGTCCACCTCCTGAATTTGGGATGATTCGTTGTCTATTCAGGTATTCAACAGATGCAGGCACATCAAGTTGTTTGTGGAGTTTTAATCCGCTGCTTCTGAGGCTGCTGGGAGAGATTTCCCTTTCTCTTCTTTGTTCGCACAGCTCCTGGGGTTCAGCTTTGGATTTGGACCTGCCTCTGCGTGTAGGTCGCCTGAGGGCGTCTGTTCCCCGCCCAGACAGGACGGGGTTAAAGGAGCAGCTGCTTCGGGGGCTCTGGCTCACTCAGGCCGGGGGGAGGGAGGGGTACGGAGGAGGCGGGGCGAGCCTGCAGCGTCAGAGGCCGGCGTGATGTTGCACCAGCCTGAGGCGCGCAGTGCGTTCTCCCGGGGAAGTTGTCCCCGGATCACGGGAGCCTGGCAGTGGCGAGCTGCACCGCCTCCCGGGAGGGGCGGTGTGGTGAGTGACCTCTGCTCGCACACAGGCTTTTTGGTGGAGGCGGCAGCAGCAGCCTTAGTGTCTCATGCCTGTCTCTGGGGTCCGCGCTGATGGCCGCGGCTCGCGCCTGTCTCTGGAGTTCGTTTAGGCGGCGCTCTGAATCCCCTCTCCTTGTGCACCGCGAAACAAAGAGGCAAGAAAAAGTCTCTTGCCTCTTCGGCAGCTGCAGACTTTTTCCCGGTCTCCCTCCCAGCCAGCTGTGGTGCGCTAACCCCTTTAGGCTGTGTTCACGCCGCCAACCCCAGTCCTCTCTCTGGGATCCGACCGAAGCCCGAGCCTCAGCTCCCAGCCCCGCCCGCCCCGGCGGCTGAGCAGACAAGCCTCTCGGGCTGGTGAGCGCTGCTCGGCGCCGAGCCTCTGTGCGGGAATCTCTCCACTTTGCCCTCCGCACCCCTGTGGCTGCGCTCTCCTCCGTGGCTCCGAAGCTTCCCCTCTCCGCCACCCGCAGTCTCCGCCCGCGAAGGGTCTTCCTAGTGTGTGGAAACCTTTCCTCCTTCACGGCTCCCTCCCACTGGTGCAGGTCCCGTCCCTATTCTTTTGTCTCTGTTATTTCTTTTTTCTTTTGCCCTACCCAAGTACGGGGGGAGTTTCTTGCCTTTTTGGAGGTCGGACGTTTTCTGCCAGCGCTCAGTGGGTGTTCTGTAGGAGCAGTTCCACGTGTAGATGTATTTCTAATGTATCTGTGGGAAGGAAGGTGATCTCTGCGTCTTACTCTTCCGCCATCTTCTCCAAGAATCTCATGTTGTTTTAATAATAGTTATTCCTCTTGCTAGTGCATTTATAACTCAATGCCTAGTATATTGTCGCTAAAGATATTCTATAGAGGTAGGCTTGCAAAGATTTTTAGTTCTAGAAATAGCTTGTGCACCTTTAGTCCATAGAAAGCAACATTAGGAATTTAGCCCTACTGAGAATTTATTTCTTGTAAGTACTGTCAAAATGCTGGTTGAATTTATTTCTGTATAATTGCATCATATTTTATGTTGGGGCTAAAATAGACATGGGTAATCCATCAGTATGAGCCCCTTTTCATGGATAAATTAATCAACAAAATCATCTGAATAAATCATTTTACTTTTCAATTCAGTTACCCATACCTTTATTCTCCATTCATCACTGATTGTGTTTTTACTTCAGACACTATTTCTTTGTTAGTCTTTCTTAGTTGAATTATGTGGGACTTTCCATGGGAAATGTTTTTGATATTTTATGTGTTATTCTAATCTGAGTTAAAACATGAATTCCTATAACTACTGTGTCTTTATTTTGAGTCTAAAGAATTTCATGAATTTCAAAACCTTCAGAGAACTGGGTGATTATGATGCTGTGTGAATTCATAAGATGATTTATTATATTGACTAATTCTTGGAGTTTGCATTTAGCTACACATGGTCCCCCATTGGAGGAAATAAAATAGAGATAATAAATTTAATATTTTGTATATTTTTCTTGGTTTTCAGAAAATAAATACTGCTGGAACCAGTAATGCAGATGTCCCCTTGGCTGGTCCCGGAATGTACCAATTGGACATTACATTAAGAAGGGGTCAGAGTTTAGCTGCCCGAGATCGAGGAGGTAAGAACATAAGAAAAATGTCACCTGGAAGCTTATTCTCTGTGTTTTTGACAAACTTTGTTTTCCTTGTGGTTGCTTAAGTTAAAAAAAAATCAACTATAATATCAGTTTTAGAAGTTGCGGTTCAATGATGTGGCTCGAAATATCGTCTGACTCCTGTGACCGTAGAGGAAGAGGTTATGATGCAAGTTCGAAAACTCTGAATTGTTCCAACCCAGACAGCAAGGTCCCTACCAAACTGCTGACAAATTAGACTCTACATTATATATAATTAGTGACATAATCAGTTAAGTAGATGAAGCACATTTTTGAAGCCATATCAGAATTCACCTTTTCACAGACCTGAAATTCTTTTTGCTGCATAGATTTGCTCCATTGAATCCCCTGATACTGCAGAATCTTGGACTAACATCTCACCAAAACTTTGGAGCAAGTGATTTTCTGAGGCTTGGTTGGACCTGGCAATAATCTCATGGTGGATTAAACAGTTCTCTGTAGTCCATGATGAAGGAAAAGACAAGGCAAATACTCTTTAGTTCCTGGATTCTATATCACAAGGCAATCTCCTGATGAACTTACCTGGGGTACGTTAATTATTCGTTGAACCCTGGTTAGGGGCAGGACAAAAGATAGACCCTAACCAGACCGTATAGCATCTTTTGCACGTTTTGAAATAACACCGCTTCGGGATGTGGAGATCTGAGGGCCTACATTCCTAAAGGAAGCTGAATTTGGGTGTAATTCCTCCCACTAAGAAGGAGGAGAGCCCCTGAGCTTCTAACTCATTGTCAGACGACCTGCAGAGTGCTCCTGGCATCACAAGATCTTGTTTTTCTCCTCCCACTCTTTTTGACATCCATACTTAGTCAGTGAAAGGAACCAAATAAGATCATAATTTGTAATTTTTATCTCCTGTCTCTACAAAAATAAACTAGAGAAAATGAGTAACATAACAGTGGGGTTTGTAAGATTAGAGGTGATACAAATAATAGATTTAATGTTTAAGTACAAACTAGTAAATATCAGAATATTCTTAATGAATGAAGGTATGATTAGAAATGTTAGAATTTAAATACAGGGGGAATTTGCAAAATTAACCATCGGGTTTAGTAGCTGAGGACAAATGTTTATGGAATTGAACTGCTGGTCTCAAAAGAAGTTACAATTAGCTTGGAGGACAAAAATAATGCTATTAACATAGTATTATTTCACTGTATTTATAAAACATGTTTTAGTCTTCAGAGCAATCTTAATTACATTACATTACAACATTTGATCTAAAACGGAATTGAACCAGGCATCAGGAGATCAAAATTTTAGTCCTAGATACGTCCTCCCAACAATATTAAATACATATACACACAATTATTTATTGAAGAATTTTTTGTAATTATAAAATGCCCATAAATAGAAGAGGTGGTGAAATAAGCCATGGTACACCCACATGATGAAATAATATGCAACTGTAAAATAAATAAGGAAAATCTTTAGGAATTGATATGGAAAGTGTTACAGGATATATTATTAAGTGAAAAAACAAAGTGCAAAGGGTATCAACATTATGAAATGTTTTAGGTAAGAAAGAAGGGAGTATAAGGGATTATGCATTATCTGTTCATTTCTCCAAAAAGAAATATCAGAAATAAAATCCAGAAATGAATGAGATCGATAACATAACATAATATCGGTAAGAACAGGTGTCCAGAATGTGGGATAGGAATGGGGTAAAAGGAGTAAGGAGGAAGTTCTATATGCATTGTTGACAAGAATGTCAACAATATACTTGTTACTATACAAGTAAACTTTCTTGTATAGTTCTAACTCTTTAACCATGGCAATATTACAGAAAGAAATGAATGAGTGGATGGATGGATGGATAGATAGATAGATAGATAGGTTCCTGCATCCTGTTGATATGTATAACCACACCTCAGGGGAATGGGAATAAAACAACTAATCTAAGTGATTAAGTAAAACCATATTTGGGTTATACACTATAAAACTGAAGACAAAAAGATCGATATATAAATAATGTACTTCAGAGAATGATTTTCAATTCTGAAACTACTTACTGCATATGCTAGGAATGAGCAAATAAGTAAGTACATTGTAGATAACAAGAGTCAGATTTCTTACTGCTGGAGAAAGAGGTCAAAGACATGGAATGGGGGGAAGCTAGAATGCACCTTGTTGTGTTAGAAAGGTATCAGTATGAACTGATGGTTTCTAATATATTTATAGATAGATAGCAATTAAGATGGATAGAGATGTGTGTGTGATCTCTCTGCTGAGAGGGCCTAGAAGCCATCACAAAGGTGTAATGACAAAGTAGAAATCCACATACTTTTGGCCCAGATCTTGGTTTCTAAATACAATTTCTCCAGTAAAAGTAAGCAGGGCTCCTGGAGAAATGGTTGATTGCAGATCTGGGGCAGGGACAGCACAAGATGAGCCTGGAACATTTTGCAGTGCCAGAAAATAAGGAAGTACTGAAAAATTGATGTCAGAATGTCAAAATGAAATAGGAGCCAACTTAAGGGAGCTCCTAATGATCAAAACTGGGACGATTTCAGCAACAAAGTAAATAGTGGTAATAATGGATTATAACCCATAGAATACTATAAATATCTATGATTTCATACTGGTAAATACATCATTAAATAAATAAATAGGTGTGAGATAAGGTGAAGCTTTTCCTTATGGTAGAATTCTAATGAACAAATGTAGACAGGAAAATAGAAATCACCTTTTAACAAACACCACCATAATAATTATTACAGGCAAAAATCATCAATTGAGGCTAAAACTATATGTGCAAAATTATGATGAGAAACAGGATATTTGCATCATTTCAAAGTATTTCCCCACAAGATACATATAAATTACAAAGGGGAAAAAAGGTAACTTTACAGTAGAGAAACTTGGAAGACATACTTTTAACCAAGTGTGAAGTTAACATCAGCAGTAATGAGACAGACAGATGTAATGACCCTGCTGATATGATGCGCTGAGAAAGGGACATCCTGGGTGACATTCTTGTCAACAATGCATAAAGTCAATGTCATCATGAGAAAACATCAGGCAAACTCTGGCAACATATGATGCCAGTTATCTGAGCTAAGTAGCATCTGCCCTCTGGGCAGTGCATGCACAGTCTTGTTCCACCGTGTCTCCACAATTGTGAGTCTGGATGGCACTGTGTATGCACCACTGTCTTTCTTGTAGTAGCACATTATTCTCTCCAGATGCCTCTGCCCAAAATAGGAATTTTTTAAAGATAAAATGGGAGGGCCGTGTTCTTAAGGAAAATGGGAGAGAAAATATTACTTTGTAGAAGTAAAGAATATCCCAAAATGTTTAAAATGCAAACTCTAATCCAGCTTCCCTATCTGACTCACTTGCCTGGCATTTATGAAGTTTTTAGTTGGTAGTTATGAGAGGAGATATATAAACAGAGGAAACAACCTGAGTTAAGTTTGGGATTGATTAAAATTTATCATAGACCCACCTGTAAATAACAGATGGTGTTAAGCATATGATTGGATAGATAGCATTGGGTCCCTTCAGATTTGTGAATTTTATATATCTACAGATATAGATATATAGATATATAATTTTGAGGGCCTGAATGGGGATTATGGTTGTGGAACTGGAGAAGGAAAGGAAAATGGGAGAGATGGTTTGGAGAATGTCCAGTAGCATCTGAGATCAATTGGGTGAGGGGGGTTCAAAAACCTATTGAGATTTTAAGGCTGCTGATGACTCAGAGCCGTGTGGACTTTGGAAAAAGGTGCATGTAAGCAAAAATTTTGTAGAACTATTAGAATTAGCAGAAATTACAGTCTCTTGTCATTTATTACATTGATACCCTCACCTACTGTCCAGCAAAACCAAACTGCCTATGCCTTCCATGTCCCATCTCACCCTTGCAGAAAATAACGGAAGGGAAAACTCATTTCCACCATCCCCACCATCGCCAGAAGGGAAAACTCATTTCCCCCATCCCCACCATCGCCAGAAGGTTGTTTGAACTTTGCATCTTCAGAATCTTTATATGTAATAGGCACTGAGGTGGGCTCAACAGGCAAAACTGGCCATCATTCTTCCACTTTTATAACCTGTTTTACAGAACAACCAAGTAGCTTTTTGGAATGCTACTGCCTTTTTCTAAGTTTTATTATACCTGCTTTAAGCAGCCTGATATACTAGAAAGTACATGACTTTCTAGGGAGTCTGACCACATAATTTCAAAGCCAATCTCAACATTTTATTAGCTGTGTGACTTTGAGTGAGCTGTGCAGTCTCTCTGCTGCAATTGTAGGGTTCCAGATTTAGCAAATAAAAAATGCACAATGCCTAGTTAAATTTGAATTTCAGATAACCCATTATCTTTTAATATAAATACATTTCATGAATCTAATCCACAGTATAATGAATATAGATAATAATATTATACTGTAATTATGTAATGTGGTAAATATCACTACATTGGCAAACATATTACAGTATATAAATACATCAAAGTAACATGCTGTACACCTTAAACTTACACAATGTTACATGTCAAATTTATTCAATAAAAAATAAATAATATAAATACATACATACCTCTCATGTGCTATTTGGAGTACTCCTATACTAAAAAATTATTTGTTGTTTATCTGAATTTCCAGTTTAACTGAGTTCCTTGTTTTATCTAGCAGCCCTTTGACAACTGTCATATGTAGTTCTCTTTTAAACTGCCATTTTTATTTTAATTGGGTTGGGCTTTTCAGGACTATATTATCATCTGTCACGTTTTGAAAGTCATGTTTTGACAAGATTATTTGTATTGTTAGAAAAAAAAGAGCAATCCGTGTAGGTATGTCTGGTGATAGCAATTCCCTACAACTTAATTCCTTGACATTTGTATCGTGGAGGATGTATTAATTTCCTAGGGTTGCCTTAACATACTACCACAAACCTGGAGGCTTAAAACAACAGAAACTTAAGATCTCAGTTCTGGAGTCCAGGAGTCAGAAAAGTCAAGTTGTGGTAGGCAACACTCCTTCCAAAAGCTCTTGGGAAGAATTCTTCCTCGCCTCTTCCAGCTTCTGGTGACTCCAGGCATTCCTTGGCTTGCGGCAGCATCACTCCAATCTTTGCTTCCATCTTCCTGCTCTGTGTCTCCAAGCCTCAAACCTCCTTCTTCTTTCTCTCATAAGGACAGTAGTCATTGGATTTAGGGCCTGCCTTAAATCCAGTATGATCTCATCTCAAGATTCTTAAATTAATTTTATCTGCAAAAAGACTATTTCTAAATAAGGTTACATTCACAGGTACCGGGGGTTAAGACTTATAATGTATATATACATTATATATAATGTATATATGTACATTATATATATTATATAATGTATATCTACTATATATAATATATACTTATATTATATGCTTCTACAGAACATATACGTTCTGTTGTGTTTTTCCTGTCCTATTTTCATAGATGAAAAAAAAAAATCACTCATTGACACACAAAGATTTCCTTGTTTCATGTTAATATAACTAGAGCCATACAATTACTAAATCTTGAGAATGAACTTCTATCTTGAGATTTTGTAATTGACTCCAAGACTACACATTTTTCCTAGAAAGCTTTTTATACTAGTCTTAACACCTCATTTATTTTGAGGCAGAAGCAAAGGGTCTGGTGGCTGTTCTCCAAAGAGGTGCCATCCTTTACCAAATGTAAATCTGGAACTCCTTAAGACACAGAGCAAGTACTATACAAATTTTCTGAAGAAACTCTGAAGATGATGTTTCCACATATGAAATGCAGTCATATCACACATAACAAAGTTAGGTTCACTTTTTTTTTTTTTTAAACATCTTTATTGAAGTATAATTGCCTTACAATGGTGTGTTACCTTCTGCTTTATAACAAAGTGAATCAGTTATACACATACAATATGTTCCCATATCTCTTCCCTCTTGCATCTCCCTCCCTCCCACCCTCCCCATCCCACCCCTCTAGGTGGTCACAAAGCACCGAGCTGATCTCCCTGTGCTATGTGGCTGCTTCCCACTAGCTATCTATTTTACATTTGGTAGTGTATATATGTCCATGACACTCTCTTACCCTGTCACATCTCACCCCACCCCCTCCCCATATCCTCAAGTCCATTCTCTAGTAGGTCTGTGTCTTTATTCCCGTCTTGCCACTAGGTTCCTCATGGCCTTTTTTTTTTTCCTTAGATTCCGTATATATGTGTTAGCATACTGTATTTGTTTTTCTCTTTCTGACTTACTTCACTCTGTATGACAGACTCTAACTCCATCCACCTCATTACAAATACCTCCATTTCATTTCTTTTTATGGCTGAGTAATATTCCATTGTATATATGTGCCACATCTTCTTTATCCATTCATCTGTTGATGGACATTTAGGTTGCTTCCATGTCCTGGCTATTGTAAATAGAGCTGCAATGAACATTTTGGTACATGACTCTTTTTGAACTATGGTTTTCTCAGGGTATATGCCCAGTAGTGGGATTGCTGGGTCGTATGGTAGTTCTATTTGTAGTTTTTTAAGGAACCTCCATACCGTTCTCCATAGTGGCTGTATCAATTTACATTCCCACCAACAGTGCAAGAGTGTTCCCTTTCCTCCACACCCTCTCCAGCATTTATTGTTTCTAGATTTTTTGATGATGGCCATTCTGATCGGTGTGAGATGATATCTCATTGTAGTTTTGATTTGCATTTCTCTAATGATTAATGATGTTGAGCATTCTTTCATGTGTCTGTTGGCAATCTGTATATCTTGTTTGGAGAAATGTCTATTTAGGTCTTCTGCCCATTTTTGGATTGGGTTGTTCGTTTTTTTGTTATTGAGCTGCATGAGCTGCTTGTAGATCTTGGAGATTAAGCCTTTGTCAGTTGCTTCATTTGCAAATATTTTCTCCCATTCTGAGGGTTGTCTTTTGGTCTTGTTTATGGTTTCCTTTGCTGTGCAAAAGCTTTTAAGTTTCATTAGGTCCCATTTATTTATTTGTGTTCTTATTTCCATTTCTCTGGGAGCTGGGTCAAAAAGAATCTTGCTGTGATGTATGTCATAGAGTGTTCTGCCTATGTTTTCCTCTAAGAGTTTGATAGTGTCTGGCCTTACACTTAGGTCTTTAATCCATTTTGAGTTTATTTTTGTGCATGGTGTCAGGGAGTGTTCTAATTTCATACTTTTACATATATCTGTCCAATTTTCCCAGCACCACTTATTGAAGAGGCTGTCTTTTCTCCACTGTATATGCTTGCCTCCTTTATCAAAGATAAGGTGACCATATGAGTGTGGGTTTATCTCTGGGCTTTCTATCCTGTTCCATTGATCTATATTTCTGTTTTTGTGCCAGTACCAAACTGTCTTGATTACGGTAGCTTTGTAATATAGTCTGAAGTCAGGGAGCCTGATTCCCCCAGCTCCATTTTTGGTTCTCAAGATTGCTTTGGCTATTCGGGGTCTTTTGTGTTTCCATACAAATTGTGAAATGTTTTGTTCTAGTTCTGTGAAAAATGCCAGTGGTAGTTTGATAGGGATTGCATTGAATCTGTAGATTGCTTTGGGTAGTAGAGTCATTTTCACAATGTTGATTCTTCCAATCCAGGAACATGGTATATCTCTCCATCTATTTGTATCATCTTTAATTTCTTTCATCAGTGTCTTATAATTTTCTGCATACAGGTCTTTTGTCTCCTTAGGTAGGTTTATTCCTAGATATTTTATTCTTTTTGTTGCAATGGTAAACGGGAGTGTTTTCTTAATTTCACTTTCAGATTTTTCGTCATTAGTGTATAGAAATGCAAGAGATTTCTGTGCATTAATTTTGTATCCTGCTACTTTACCAAATTCATTGATTAGCTCTAGGAGTTTTCTGGTAGCATCTTTAGGATTCTCTATGTATAGTATCATGTCATCTGCAAATAGTGACAGCTTTACTTCTTCTTTTCGGATTTGGATTCCTTTTATTTCTTTGTCTTCTCTGATTGCTGTGGCTAACACTTCCAAAACTATGTTGAATAATAGTGGTGAGAGTGGGCAACCTTGTCTTGTTCCTGATCTTAGTGGAAATGGGTTCAGTTTTTCACCATTGAGGACAATGTTGGCTGTGGGTTTGTCATATATGGCCTTTATTATGTTGAGGAAAATTCCCTCTATGCCTACTTTCTGCAGGGCTTTTATCATAAATGGGTGTTGAATTTTGTTGAAAGCTTTCTCTGCATCTATTGAGATGATCATATGGTTTTTCTCCTTCAATTTGTTAATATGGTGTATCACATTGATTGATTTGCGTATATTGAAGAATCCTTGCATTCCTGGGATAAACCCCACTTGATCATGGTGTATGATCCTTTTAATGTGCTGTTGGATTCTGTTTGCTAGTATTTTGTTGAGGATTTTTGCATCTATGTTCATCAGTGATATTGGCCTGTAGTTTTCTTTCTTTGTGACATCTTTGTCTGGTTTTGGTATCAGGGTGATGGTGGCCTCGTAGAATGACTTTGGGAGTGTTCCTCCCTCTGCTATATTTTGGAAGACTTTGAGAAGGATAGGTGTTAGCTCTTCTCTAAATGTTTGATAGAATTCACCTGTGAAGCCATGTGGTCCTGGGCTTTTGTTTGTTGGAAGGTTTTTAATCACAGTTTCAATTTCAGTGCTTGTGATTGGTCTGTTCATATTTTCTATTTCTTCCTGGTTCAGTCTCGGCAGGTTGTGCATTTCTAAGAATCTGTCCATTTCTTCCAGGTTGTCCATTTTATTGGCATAGGGTTGCTTGTAGTAATCTCTCATGATCTTTTGTATTTCTGCAGTGTCAGTGGTTACTTCTCCTTTTTCATTTCGAATTCTATTGATTTGAGCCTTCTCCCTTTTTCTCTTGATGAGTCTGGCTAATGGTTTATCAATTTTGTTTATCTTCTCAAAGAACCAGCTTTTAGTTTCATTGATTTTTGCTATTGTTTCCTTCATTTCTTTTTCATTTATTTCTGACCTGATCTTTATAATTTCTTTCCTTCTGCTGGCTTTGGGGTTTCTTTGTTCTTCTTTCTCTAATTGCTTTAGGTGCAAGGTTAGGTTGTTTATTCGAGATGTTTCCTGTTTCTTGAGGTAGGCTTGTATTGCTATAAACTTCCCTCTTAGCACTGCTTTTGCTGCATCCCATAGGTTTTGGGTTGTCGTATCTCCATTGTCATTTGTTTCTAGGTATTTTTTGATTTCCCCTTTGATTTCTTCAGTAATCACTTCGTTATTAAGTAATGTATTGTGTAGCCTCCATGTGTTTGTATTTTTTACAGATCTTTTCCTGTAATTGATATCTAGTCTCATAGCGTTGTGGTCGGAAAAGATACTTGATACGATTTCAATTTTCTTAAATTTACCAAGGCTTGATTTGTGACCCAAGTTATGATCTATCCTGGAGACTGTTCCATGAGCACTTGAGAAAAATGTGTATTCTGTTGTTTTTGGGTGGAATGTCCTATAAATATCAATTAAGTCCATCTTGTTTAATGTATCATTTAAAGCTTGTGTTTCCTTATTTATTTTCATTTTGGATGATCTGTCCATTGGTGAGAGTGGGGTGTTAAAGTCCCCTACTATGATTGTGTTGCTGTCGATGTCCCCTTTTATAGCTGTTAGTATTTGCCTTATGTATTGAGGTGCTCCTATGTTGGGTGCATAAATATTTACAATTGTTATACCTTCCTCTTGGATCGATCCCTTGATCATTATGTAGTGTCCTTCTTTGTCTCTTGTAATGGTCTTTATTTTAAAGTCTATTTTGTCTGATATGAGAATTGCTACTCCAGCTTTCTTTTGATTTCCATTTGCATGGAATATCTTTTTCCATCCCCTCACTTTCAGTCTGTATGTGTCTCTAGGTCTGAAGTGGGTCTCTTGTAGACAGCATATATATGGGTCTTGTTTTTGTATCCATTCAGCCAGCCTGTGTCTTTTGGTGGGAGCATTTAATCCATTTACATTCAAGGTAATTATCGATATGTATGTTCCTATTCCCATTTTCTTAAATGTTTTGGGTTTGTTATTGTAGGTGTTTTCCTTCTCTTGTGTTTCTTGCCTAGAGAAGTTCCTTTAGCATTTGTTGTAGAGCTGGTTTGGTGGTGCTGAACTCTCTCAGCTTTTGCTTGTCTGTAACGGTTTTAATTTCTCCATCGAATCTGAATGAGATCCTTGCTGGGTAGAGTAATCTTGGTTGTAGGTTTTTCTCCTTCATCACGTTAAGTATATCCTGCCACTCCCTTCTGGCTTGCAGAGTTTCTGCTGAAAGATCCGATGTTAACCTTATGGGGATTCCCTTGTGTGTTATTTGTTGTTTTTCCCTTGCTGCCTTTAATATATTTTCCTTATATTTAATTTTTGACAGTTTGATTAATATGTGTCTTGGCGTGTTTCTCCTTGGGTTTATCCTGTATGGGACTCTCTGTGCTTCCAGGACTTGATTAACTATTTCCTTTCCCATATTAGGGAAGTTTTCAACTATAATCTCTTCAAATATTTTCTCAGTCCCTTTCTTTTCCTCTTCTTCTTCTGGGACCCCTATAATTCGAATGTTGGTGCGTTTAATGTTGTCCCAGAGGTCTCTGAGACTGTCCTCAGTTCTTTTCATTCTTTTTTCTTTATCCTGCTCTGTAGTAGTTATTTCCACCATTTTATCTTCCAGGTCACTTATCCTTTCTTCTGCCTCAGTTATTCTGCTATTGATCCCATCTAGAGTATTTTTAATTTCATTTATTGTGTTTTTCATCATTGCTTGGTTCCTCTTTAGTTCTTCTACGTCCTTCTTAAATGTTTCTTGCATTTTGTCTATTCTATTTCCAAGATTTTGGATTATCCTTACTATCATTATTCTGAATTCTTTTTCAGGTAGACTACCTATTTCCTCTTCATTTGTTAGGTCTGGTGTGTTTTGACCCTGCTCCTTCATCTGCTGTGTGTTTTTCTGTCATCTCATTTTGCTTATCTTACTGTGTTTGGGGTCTCCTTTTCACATGCTGCAGGTTCGTAGTTCCCGTTGTTTTTGGTATCTGTCCCCAGTGGCTAAGGTGGGTTCAGTGGATTGTGTAGGCTTCCTGGTGGAGGGAACTGGTGCCTGAGTTCTGGTGGATGAGGCTGGATCTTGTCTTTCTGGTGGGCACGTCCACGTCTGGTGGTGTATTTTGGGGTGTCTGTGGCCTTATTATGATTTTAGGCAGCCTCTCTGCTAATGGATGGGGCTGTGTTCCTGTCTTGCTAGTTGTTTGGCATAGAGTGTCCAGCACTGTAGCTTGCTGGTCGTTGAGTGAAGCTGGGTCTTGATGTTGAGATGGAGATCTCTGAGAGATTTTTGCCGTTTGGTATTACGTGGAGCTGGGAGGTCTCTTGTGGACCAGTGTCCTGAAGTTGGCTCTCCCACCTCAGAGGCACGGCCCTGATGCCTGGCTGGAGCACCAAGAGCCTTTTGTCCACAGGGCTCAGAGTAAAAGGGAGAAAAAATAGAAAGAAAGAAAGAAAGAGGCTATAATATAGTGAAGCAAAATAAATCTATTATAAAGCAAAACTATACAGACAAAATCTCACCCAGAAGCATATACATATACACTCACAAAAAAAAGGAGAAGGCGAAAAATTAATATATCCTGCTCCCAAAGTCCACCTCCTGAATTTGGGATGATTCGTTGTCTATTCAGGTATTCAACAGATGCAGGCACATCAAGTTGTTTGTGGAGTTTTAATCCGCTGCTTCTGAGGCTGCTGGGAGAGATTTCCCCTTCTCTTCCCTGTTCGCACAGCTCCTGGGGTTCAGCTTTGGATTTGGACCCGCCTCTGCGTGTAGGTCGCCTGAGGGCATCTATTCCCTGCCCAGACAGGACGGGGTTAAAGGAGCAGCTGCTTCGGGGGCTCTGGCTCACTCAGGCGCGGGGAGGGAGCGGTTCGGAGGAGGCGGGGCGAGCCTGCAGCGTCAGAGGCCGGCATGACGTTGCACCAGCCTGAGGCGCGCAGTGCGTTCTCCCGGGGAAGTTGTCCCCGGATCACGGGACCCTGGCAGTGGTGGGCTGCACAGGCTACCGGGAGGGGCTGTGTGGAGAGTGACCTGTGCTCACACACAGGCTTCTTGGTGGCGGCAGCAGCAGCCCCAGCGTCTCACGCCCGTCTCTGGGGTCCGCGCTGATCGCCGCGGCTCGCGCCCTTCTCTGGAGTTCGTTTAGGTGGCGCTCTGAATCCCCTCTCCTTGCGCGCCGCGAAACAAAGAGGCAAGAAAAAGTCTCTTGCCTCTTCGGCAGCTGCAGACTTTTTCCCGGTCTCCCTCCCAGCCAGCTGTGGTGCGCTAACCCCTTCAGGCTGTGTTCATGCCGCCAACCCCAGTCCTCTCTCTGGGATCCGACCGAAGCCCGAGCCTCAGCTCCCAGCCCCGCCCGCCCCGGCGGGTGAGCAGACAAGCCTCTCGGGCTGGTGAGTGCTGGTCGGCACCGATCCTCCTTGTGGGAATCTCTCCGCTTTGCCCTCTGCACCCCTGTGGCTGCGCTCTCCTCCGTGGCTCCGAAGCTTCCCCCCTCTGCCACCCGCAGTCTCTGCCCGCGAAGGGGCTTCCTAGTGCGTGGAAATCTTTCCTCCTTCACAGCTCCCTCCCACTGGTGCAGGTGCCGTCCCTATTCTTTTGTCTCTGTTATTTCTTTTTTCTTTTGCCCTACCCAAGTACGGGGGGAGTTTCTTGCCTTTTTGGAGGTCGGACGTTTTCTGCCAGCGTTCAGTGGGTGTTCTGTAGGAGCAGTTCCACGTGTAGATGTATTTCTACTGTATCTGTGGGGAGGAAGGTGACCTCCGCGTCTTACTCTTCCGCCATCTTCTCTCCTCCCCCCTAGGTTCACTTTTAAACATGCTATCTCTTCTGCTATTATGGTTACAAATTTGCTTTGCTTAATTATATTTAGGTTGGAAGAGGGACCAATTTTTATTTAACCTTTACAAAAAAAATACATTGCCATGAAAAGTAAAAAGGCCCAGGAAAGGCACTGTGTATAATACCTGACACTGTTCTCAGGAGTTGATAGACAAGGCCAATCAATATGTATCATATTTTCTTCAGAATCTGCATCGACTTTGGCAATGGTGGGGTTTTTTTTTTAAAATATGATTTGATTATTTATAGATGAATTTGATTTAAAATAAGTATAATTTAATTCAGCCTCTGTTAATAAAGGATGATTTTAAGCTTAAGTCATTTTAAAAGTACATCTTGAAATCACCTCACCTTGAAACCCTTCCTGTTCCATTTATTAGAGACATTGTCCTTAAATTCACTTGAGGTTAATTAGCTTGCTGTCCATAGTTATCCATATTTAGATTTCTTAAAGGATATGCTCCTTCTTGGTGTAAGGATAAAGGAAATTTTATGTGTTAATGGGTTTCAGTGCATTGTGTCTATAGGGAGAAATATTCTCAGGAATTTAGTTACACATTCTCTGAAATTAGATCATATAAAGTATACAAAATTACCCTTTCCATAAATTTTGAAAGGTCAGTTGGCACAGTTGTACCAAAAATGTAAACCCATTCCTAATTGGTAAACTGTTTAATATAGTCAAACCTATATAAGGTTATGTATGGCCCATTAATTAAGATTATTTTAAGAGAGAGCCTTCATTCTAATTAGCACTAAATTAGTCTTCTAAATTTGGGATTAGAGAGAAAGTGAAAAGGTCTATGGGGCTTTATTAGTGCTTATCATAAAATAAACCATTAAAAATAATAGCAACAATATTCTAAAGCAAATAACTACAATTAGATATGTCTCTTTGCTTTTACAAGGTGCTATTTCTTTATCTGCTGATCTTGGGTTCGCAGTCTACTTTCACAAAGTCATCTGTCTTTGGGTCAAAATAGTCCTGGAAATCCTGACTTTCAAGTCCACTGGCTCAGTTGGTCAGGTATTTACTCTTGGTGGCAATCTCAGCTTACATTTGGAAACCTCAGCCATGGGTTTATTCTTAGCAGTCTCAACAATCTTCTCCACCAACTTCTGAGACTTACTTTCTAATTTTAACGAAAGACACAATGTCTGATCTTTAGCTTACAGTGGGAACCTTTAGGCAAGCAGGAGGGGAAAAAAAGAGGCCACGCATTGGTGGTAGACGGAATGCTTCTGGTTAATTTATTACAGAAACCAATCATACCAGAATGAAAGAGAGTAGAATCTCCTATTGGAAGTGATCACATAAGCATCGGGCAATAGGGTCATCAGGTGATGATTACCCTGAGGGGAAAAATATGTTAGGGACAATGAAGACATTGGCAAATCTTCAAAACCTTGCAATCAATACTATAGAGCATGCACCAAAAGCATCTCCAATTGATAAAAAGTGTTTTAAAACTACAAATAAAATTCTTCCCAGAAGTAAATTTATTGACAGCCATTGTGTCATCCCTTGTGCATAAGTATGAACATGCTTCCACTCCCAGACCCCAATGGGGCCTGTAATTGCATATCAAAAGTAATACTTTATTGATATAAAACTGACCTTGGGTAGACTGAGCTTTTCTTTTTGTTTTGAAAACTTTTCCCTATTCCCAAAAAGAATATTCCATGCCCATTTTGACCCCCTAGATTCAAGTAAACATCAGACCCACAAGACTATCCACAAGACTATCCAAGGCCACACTTGACACCTCTTCAGGAGGATATAGGGCGGGAACCACAGTTCAGCAGCAAGACAGCCTCAGCTGTCCCTTGCTGCAGCCCATGCAGCAGCCCCTGCAGCCATCCGGGAGATATCTTCCTTAGCTACCAGGTAACCCAGTGCAGATGGAAAAAGACAAGATCGCACTGAGCAGGTGTGGGAGCCTCTATGGTGTAAAAGCCTCCTTTCTCACAGGAGCTAGTATCTCTTGTAACTACTTCATAGTTTCCGGGGACATGCCCAGTTACAAATATCATTACATTCAGGAAGTCCAAAGATACGGCTTCCTAACAGGTGTTTCTACTTCTCCCAGTCTAGATGAAATTTACCAACCAGGGCATCATTTTTACCTTGTGTTGCTTAACAACGTAGTTAACATACTATCTGTTGAGGGTTATAAGGGAAATACAGAGTTAACCAAAGGTCGTATTCTCATGAAGAGGAAGGAAATGGTTTCCTCATACTGGGGCAAGCATTGAGAACAGTAAGAAAATATAGGGCATTCCAGTTGTGCCGAATTGTATCAGTCGGCCCCTCCTTGCTCAAGTGCCACAGGAAGGGTTTCAAGGTGAGGTGATTTCAAGCCTTTGGTGCTACCTAGCAGCTGTTGAAGAAACATCAGAGTTGGTTTGGATGTAGAATACCCTGTCAGATGTGTTAGTCCAAATTGAGGGGCTGACCTTGGAGAAGAGCAAAATCAAAGAGAATTTTCAGACAAACACACAAATGCTCAAGGATGAGAAATAGCTACAACCTTGTCTGTGTTATTTGTCAAAGTAACAACACTTTATAGCACCCATAACAAGGGAAAAACAACAAACAGTTTAGTGATTTTAGGTTTTGTAGACATAACAGACCCTTATTATTCTTTCTGTTTGCTTATTTTTTTTAAATAAATGACCA